>NC_065589.1:38880602-39515352 GCF_024542745.1 Macaca thibetana thibetana
AGAACTGCTGACCCAGGGCAGTAAGGGGCTTAGCACCCAGGCCAGCAGCTGCAGTGGGTGCATCGGGTCCCCCAGGACAGCCCTGTGTTAGAGTTCTCGCCGGGCCTCAGCTGCCTCCCCACGGGGCAGGGCTCAGGGCCTGCAGCCTGCCATGCCTGAACCCCCCACCCCAAGGTGGGCTCTCCCACCACCCGAGCCTCCCTGACGAGCTCCGCCCCCTGCTCCGCCACGCTGGGTCCCATCAACCACCCAGGGGCTGAGGTGTATGGGTGCATGGTGCAAGACTGGCAGGCAGCTCCACCCACCGCAGGGTGCGTGATCCACTAGGTGAAGCCAGCTGGGCTCCTGAGTCTAGCGGGGACTTGGAGAACTTTTATGTCTAGCTAAGGGATTGTAAATACACCAATCAGCACTCTGTGTCTAGGTCAGGGTTTGCAAATACACCAATCAGCACTCTGTGTCTAGCTCAAGGTTTGTAAATACACCAATGAGTACTCTGTATCTAGCTAACCTAGTGGGGACTTGGAGAACTTTTATGTCTAGCTAGAGGATTGTAAATGCACCAATCAGCACTCTGTGTCTAGCTCAAAGTTTGTAAAAACACCAATGAGTACTCTGTATCTAGCTAACCTAGTGGGGACTCGGAGAACTTTTATGTCTAGCTAGAGGATTGTAAATGCACCAATCAGCATTCTGTCAAAACAGACCAATCAGCTCACTGTAAAAATGGACCAATCAGCTCTCTATAAAATGGACCAATCAGTTCTCTATAAAATGGACCAATCAGCAGGATGTGGGTGGGGCCAGATAAGGGAATAAAAGCAGGCTGCCCTGACTAGCCAGTGGCAATCCTCTTGCATTCCTTTCCAAGCTGTGGAAGGTTTGTTCTTTCACTCTTTGCAATAAATGTTGGTGTTGCTCACTCTTTGGGTCCACCCTGCCTTTGTGAGCTGTAACACTTACTGTGAAGGTCTGCAACATCACCTGTCAGCGAGACCACAAACCCACCAGAAGGAAGAAGTTCCAGACACCTCTGAAGGAACAAACTCCAGACATACCATCTTTAAGAACTGTAACACTCACCACGAGGGTCTGTGGCTTCATTTTTGAAGTCAACGAGACCAAGAACCCACCAATTCCAGACACACAAGGATGTGGCTGCAGGGATGGTCGGGAGTCTGGCAGGAATGGGAGGCATCCAGAATGAAGAGACCATGCCAAGCTTAAATGACCACCTGGCGTTTCTCTACCTGGACAGAGTGAGGAACCTGGAGACAGAAAACTGGAAGCTGGAGAGCAAAATCTGGGAGCACCTGGAGGAGAAGCTACCGTAGGTCAGAGACTGGGACCACTACTTCAAGACCATCGAGGACCTGAGGACTCAGATCTTCACAAATACTGTTGACAATGCCCACATCATTCTGCAGATCGACAATGCGTGTCTTGCTGCTGACGTTAGAGTCAAGTATGAGACAGAGCTGGCCATGTGCCAGTCTGTGAAGAATGACATCCATGGGCTCCACAAGGTCATTGATCACCTCAGTGTCACTCAGCTGCAGCTGGAGACAGAGATCAAGGCTCTCAAGGAGGAGCTGCTCTTCCTGAAGAACCATGAAGAGGAAGGAAAAGGCCTACAAGCCCAGATTGCCAGCTCTGTTGACTGTGACACTAGATAACCCCAAATCTCAGGCCCTCGCCAAGGTCATGGTGGACATCCGGGCCCAATACAATGAGGTGACTCAGATAACTCAGAGGAGCTAGACAAGTACTGGTCTCAGAAGATTGTGGAGAGCACCACAGTGGTCACCACGCAGTCCGCTGAGGTTGGAGCTGCTGCGATGATGCTCACGGAGCTGACACATACAGTCCAGTCCTTGGGTATCAACCTGGACTGGATGAAAAATCTGAAGGCCAGCTTGGAGAACAGCCTGAAGCAGGTGGAGGCCTGCTACACTCTGCAGATGGAACAGTTCAATGGGATCTTGCTGCACCTGGAGTCAGAGCTGGCACAGACCTGGGCAGAGGGACAGGGCCAGGCCCAGGAGTACCAGGCCGTGCTGAACATCAAGGTCAAGCTGGAGGCTGAGATTGCCACCTACTGCTGCCTGCTGGAAGATGGCAAGGACTTCAATTTTGGTGATGCCCTGGACAGCAGCAGCTCCATGCAAACCATCCAAAAGACCCCCACTTGCCCGATAGTGGATGGCAAAGTGATGTCTGAGACCGATGAAATCGAAGTTCTGAGACACTAAGCCCCAGAAGCAGGGTGCCCTTTGGGGAACAGGAGGGCAATAAAAAGTTCAGAGGTCAAGAAAAAAAAAGCACATAGTTGGTGTTTGCACTTAGCACATTTTAGTCCTTAGAAGAGCCCAAGTAACACGTCGTTATTTAGGGCATGAAAATGTTCAAGTACACTCTCAAAGTGACAGATGTACTGTCCTACGTGCGTGCACTCATATCCTCCCAAAGCACACACCTTCCTCCCCTTCTCTCGAATGTTTTCAGGTGTCTATGAGTCAGATCATAAGCTTTTAGGCCAAACCCAACTCCGTTGCCCCTCTTTTTTCCTTTTGTATTATATTTAGTACTTATAATCCTTCCCAAACAGCCAGAGGCCACCCAGGTGTAAGACATCTCTGACTGTGGTAGTTGTCCTTGTAAACATCACCTATACCTCCCCCAGCATGACCCCCACACTCCCACAGACCTTCATGGCTCATTTTCTCCACTCCAGCCAGAACAGTCAAGCAGAAGCCTCACCTAATTTATAAATGACTACATTCTGCAAAAACCTGTCTGGAATCAGAAAACAACCTTGGGTGTGATTTGAGTGTGAAAACCACTATACTCACTTGTTTGTTAAAAAAGTTATGATGTGTCAATCTTTTCAATTTTAAAGGAAGGAAAACAGGTGGGAAGGAAACCTCATACAGTATTATATCATCTCCTTTTGCTACTGTGCTTTGATGCAGAAGTTAGTAGACTTGTAGAGTCTGAAATAGAAGAGATCTTAAGATCAAGTTGATTTAAGCCCCTAGCCCATAATTAAAATGTCATCTGTACTTGCGAGAAGAGAATAGGCTTGGAAGCAAGACAAACTGGGTTGGCCTTGTCATTTCCTGGTCACAGACCTTAAACAAGTTACTTAACCTCCCAGAGTCTCAATTCCCTCAGATAAAAAAATGAAGAAAGTAGTGTGAAGGGTTATTGTGAAGACTTGAGCTAGTATATTTAAGATATTTAACAATGTGCTTAGCACTAAATAAATGATAGCTATGATTTTTATTTACTTACTTAATTCCTACATAGTTCACAAATGATCACTCAGCTTCCTTAACACCTCTTCAGTGATGAGGAACTCCTTGCTTCCCTAGTTAGTCCATTCCATCTTTGGAAAATTCTCCAAGAGTTACAGAGTACATTCTTATTGCTGGGATTGCTAGCTGTCTAAGAAGAAAGAGGCTTGGGGTAGGCGATAGCAAGGGCTCTGTTGATAACTGACAGAGGAGGCTTTGGATTGAGATAGACCGGAAGATAAAATAAAATTTAGTCTCAAATCAGGTCAACATCTTCTCATTAGCCCTCCGATACATCCCCTGAAGCCCCCTAGGCTTGTTCAAAGAAGACCTAAAGAATGTGACTGTCTAATTGCTGGCAAAAGTGTGGGAGGTTGGGGTGGTGAACACTTTGGAGCCTCCAATATCTGAACAATGTATATAAACCTGTAATTAATGAAAATTAGAAGTAAACATAGAGTGTCTTAGCTTGGGTTCCTCAAAAAGCAAAGTGGGAAACAAAGATGTCTATATGAATACTTTACTGGGGAGTGAATCCAGGAGGCAGTAGTCATAGCAAGGTGACACAAAACCTGGGAGAATGGAAAGCCAAGTCAAGGGTAAATACCTGAAACTGGGTAATTTATAAAGAAAAGAGGTTTCATTGACTCATGATTCTGCAAGATATACAGGTAACATGGCTGGGGAGGCCTCAGGAACTTTCAATAATGGCAAAAGGTGAAGATGAAGCAGGTACATCTTAGATGGCCAGAGTAGAAGGAAGAGAATGAAGGGGAGGGGTACACATTTTTACACAGGCAGAGCTTGTGAGAACTCACTATCACAAGAACAGCAAAGGGGAAATCGGCCCCACGATCCAATCACCTCCCACCAGGCCCCTCCTCCAACACTGGGGATTACAATTTGACATGAGATTTGGGCAGGGACACAGATCCAAACGGTATCACCAACTATTACTGCAACAATACTATATAACAAACAACCCCAAATTTTAAAAGCTTACAAAACAAATGTCAGTTTTTCACTCCTGGGTCTGTAGGTCAGCTGACCATGCTCCACTCCAGTCTGTGAGTGGGTTGGGTTCAATTCTACTCCATGTGTATCTTCTCCTTGGACCAGAAACTTCCTGGTCCATGCTTTCTCACGGTGAATGGCAGAAACATGAGACCAAGTCAAACAACACAGACATTTACAGCTTCTGCTTGCATCCCATGCACTCACATTCCATAAGCCAAAGTAAGTCATATAGCCAAACCCAAAGTCGAGGAGGCAGAGATAAAATCTCTCTCTCTTCTACTGGGAGGTACTAAAAATAAAAACACTTGACAATAAGTTTCAATGTATAATTCTATTACAGGGAGGGAGTGAAGATTGAAAGTCATAATCTAATCTGTCAAGCATATATGGGCACCAACTGTGTTTCTGAGGAATATACACAAAGATATCAGCTCAGAAGCCCCAGAGCAGGTGAGCAGCATTCGGAGGGCATCTGAGATGAGGTACTGTCAGGTTGAAACCGCAAACTGCTTGCCTCAACAGAAGGAGAAAAAAGACAGGCAAGGTTGAGATTTGCAGTGATACATAAGAGATGTCCAAGGCATATAGTCAACTCTGATGTCAATTAGAGTCTTATAACATGACAAAGATAATTACTTCATCCTACTATGTAAGAAGAAAGTGCCACTTCTACTGGAAATTGACTCTCCTGCCTTTCCTGTGTAGGTGGAAGGGAAATAGGCAGTATAAATTAAATCAAGGAATCATCATTTCCCCACACTGCTCTCTTAGGAAGTTTGGAAGTGGAGTTAAGAAGAAGCTTCTGCCCCTTTTATAAGCAATGAGTTGTTAACCAAGGCCCTGTTGTTAGATAGGGGAATACCATGTACCCATTAGTAGACCAGGCCTCTCTCCCTAACACTTTGACCTGGGGTGAGGAATTTGAGGACAATACACCCCATTGCCGTATTTTAAACAGATGACGCCTCTTGAGCCCAACCAAAGCCCTTTATTCTTGCTTTCAACACACATCTCTTGCCATTTTGGAATGAAAGAGAGAGGGGCTTCAACTGTCTTAAATTGGTTCTTCTGAGAATTCAAGTAATTGGTCCTTATTCTATACCTCTGGGCCTCATAAAATGAAGCTCATTTATCTCTCTTCTACCCAGAAAGCTTTCAAGACTGAAAACAAATTAACAAACATTATATCCAAGTATCTCGTTGGATGTCATCACGTGTTTGACATACTAATTTGTGATGTTTAACATCACAAATGCACAACAACTAACTGAATTTTGTTGTTTGTCTGAACAGAAATGATGTTAGATTTGTGTATCTTTCTGTGGGTTGATTCAACATGAGAATGGATTCAAAAATACACATTCCTTCACAGTGCCTGGTTTTAACATCATATCAAGGAAAGGGACACTGAGGAAGGTAATAAAGACAGTCTTGAATCACTGACACCACCCCTTCCCCATAGCCTGGCAGCAGCAGAGACAAAATGTGTGTGCTTGGAGGAGAAAGAGTGCAGTGATTGTGGGACTTCACGTTGGAACTCAGTGCTGTCCTGCCACAGCAGAAAGCAACACAGGGCAGAATTCAACCAGAACCCACAGAGGGAGCATTTAGACCAACCCTAGCCAGAGGAGAATTGCACATCCCAGTGGTCAGAACCTGAGTTCCAGCAAGCCCCACCACTTCAGGCTAAAGTACTCTGGGGTCCTAAATAAACTTGAAAGGTAGTCTAAGCCACAAGGACTGCAATTCCTAAGCAAGTACTGATGCCATGTGGCTTGAAGCCAGTGGACTTGTGGGGCATGCGATCTAGTGAGACACCTAGTGAGACAAAGCAGCCAAGAGAGTGTTTGCATCACCCCTTCCCAGCCCAAGGCAGCACAGCTCGCAGCTCCAGGAGAGGCTCCTTCCTTCTGTTTGAGGAGAGGCATGGGGAGAGTAAAGAGGACCTTTTCTTGCAACTTGGATACCAACTCACCCACAGCAGGCTAGGGCACCAGGCAGAGTCCTGAGGCCCCCATTCCAGGCTCTAGCTCCTGAAAAACATTTCTAGATACATTTAGGTCCAGAACGGAGACTGCTGCCTTGAAGGAAAGGACCCAGTCCTGGCAGGATTAATCACCTGCTGACTAAAGAACCCTTTGGCCTTGAGTAAACATCAGTGGTAGCCAGGCAGTACTTACCACAGGCCTTGGGTGAGACTCAGAGCCATGCTGGCTTCTGTTGTGACTCAGTGCATTCCAAGCTGTGGTGGCCTCAGGGAGAGACTCCTTCTGCTTGAGGAAAGCAGAGGGAAAATTAAAGGGAACTTTATCTTGCAGCTTGGGGACCAGCTCAGCTACAGTAGGGTAGAGCACTGAGCAGGCTCTTGGGGTCCCAGATTCCAGGCCTTCGTTCCTGGAAGGCATTTCTAGACCTGCTCTAGGCTAGAGGGGAGCCCAATGCCCTGAAAGGAGAGACCCAAGCATGGCAGCACTCACCACAAGCTGACTGAAAGTGAACGTCAGCCATAGCCTGACAGTATTTGTCATGGGCCTGGGGCAGTGTTGGACAGGGAAAGAAACTCCTTTTGCATAAGGAAAGGAAAAGGAAGAGTGGAAAAGACTTTATATTGTGTCAGCTCAGCTGCAGTAGGGTAGAGCACCAAGTCGATTCGTCAGGTTCCTGACTCCAGGCCTTGACTGCCAATGGCATTTCTGGACCTTCCCTGGGCCAGGGGGAGCTCACCACTCTGAAGAAAAAAACACAAGCCTGGATGGATTCACCACCTGCTGACTGAAGAGCCCTTGGCCTTGAGTGGACATTTGCAGTAGCCAGGCAGTAGTCACTATAGGCCTTGTGTAAGACTCAGTGTGCTGTGCGAGCTTTAAGTCTGACTCAGTGTAGTCCCAGTGCTGATGGCCACAACGGTGCTTGTGCCACCCCTCCCCCAATTCCAGGCAGCTCAGCATGGAGAACGGGACTTCATGACTGCATTTGTTTAGGGGAAAGTAAGGGAAGAGAACAAGGGTCTCTGTCTGGTAATCTAGGGATTCTCCTGGATCTTATCCAAGACCACCAAGATGGTACCTCTATAAGTCTGCAAGAGACACGGCATTGCTGGGCTTAAGGTGCCTGCTAATGCAGGTCTGATTATAGCGATCAAGGATTTAAATCACAACACTCAATTTTCTTTGAATACTTGGAAAGCCTTCCCAAAAAGGACAGGTACAAACAAGCCCAGACAGTGAAAACTACAATAAATACCAAACTCCTCAATGCCCAAACAATGATAAATTTCCACAAGCATCAAGATCATCCAAGAAAACATGACCACTCCAAATCAACTAAATCAGGCACCAGTGACCAATCCCGGAGTGACAGAAATATGTGATCTTTCAGATAGATAATTCAAAATATGTGTTTTGGGAAAGCTCAGTGAAATTCATGATAACATAAAGAAGGAATTCAAAATCCCATCAGACAAATTTAACAAGGAGATTGAAATAATTTTTAAAAACCCAGCAGAAATTCTGGAGCTGAAAAATACAGTTGACATATTAAGGAATGCATCAGTCTCTCAACAGCAGAATTGATCAAGCAGAAGAAAGAATTCATAATCTTGAAGATAGGCTATTTGAAAATACACAGTGAGAGGAGAAAAAAGAATGAAGCACGCCTACAAGATCCAGAAAATAGCTTTGGAAGGGCAAATCTAAGAGTTATTGGCCTTAACGAAGAGATAGAGAGAGAGATTGGAGTGAAAAGTTTATTCAAAGGGATAAAAAAAGGGAATTTTCCAAACCTAGAGAAATATATACAAGTACAAGAGGAGTATAGAACACCAAGCAGATTTAACCCAAATAAGACTATTTTAAAGCATTTAATAATCAAATTCTCAAAGGTCAAAGATAAAGAAAGGATCCTAAAAGCAGCAAAAGAAATAAATAGCATATAATGGAGCTTCAATATGTCTGGGAGCAGACTCTTCAGTGTAAAACATACAGGCCGGGATAGAGTGGCATGACATATTTAAAATGATGAAGGAAAAAACTTTTATCCTAGAATAGTATATCTGTTGGAAATATCCTTCAAACATGGTGGAGAAATAAAGACTTTCCCAGAGAAACAAAAACTGAGGGACTTCATCAACACCAGAATTGTCCTACAAGAAATGCTAAAGGGAGTTTTTAATCTGAAAGAAAAGAATATTAATGTGCAATAAAAAATCATCTGAAGGTACAAAACTCACTAGTAATAGTAAGTACACAGAATATCACAACATTGTAATTGTGATGTATAAACTACTCATATTTTGAGTAGAAAGACTAAAAGATAAACCTACTAAATATAATAACTATAGGCTAGGTGTGGTAGCTCATGCCTGTAATCCCAGCACTTCAGGGGGCCAAGGCAGGCAGACCACTTGAGCTCCAAGAGTTCAAGACCAGCCTAGGCAACATGGTGAAACCCCCTCTCTACAAACAATTACAAAATAAAAAAGTCTGATGGATATGGTGGTACATGTCTATAGTCCCAGCTACTCAGGAGGCTGAGATGGGAGGATCATCACTTGAGCCAGGAGGTTGAGGCTTCAGTGAGCCTTGGTCAAGCCTCTGCAGTCTGGCCTGGGTAACACAGCAAGACCCTGTTTCAAAAAAAAAAAAAATACACACGTGTGTGTGTTTATATATATTATTTATCATATATTATATAATGTATTATATTATTTTTTTATATACACATATTAACCACAAAAACTTCTGAAGACATAGACAATATGATAAGAAATAAACAGAAACAACAAAAAGTTAAAAAGCAGGGGAATGAAGTTAAAGTGTAGAGCTTTTATTAGATTTTGCTTTGCTTGTTCGTTAGTTTGTTTCTGCAATCAGTTTTAACTTGTCAGTTTAAAATAAGGGGTTTTATTATTTGCAAGCCTCATGGTAACCTCAAATCAAAACATATACAACAGATACATAAAAATAGAAAGCAAGAAATTAAAACATACCACCAGGGAAAATCACCTTCAGTAACAGGAAGACAAGGAGGAAAGAAAGAAGGAAGAGAAGACCACAAAACAACCAGAAAACAAATAATGAAATGGCAGGAGTAAGTTCTTAGTTATCAATAATAATAATAACATTCAATAACATCAATAGTAATATAATCAATAATAACATTAAACATAAATGGACTAACTTCTCCAATAAAAAGGCAGAGTGGCTGAATGGATTGAAAAATAAGACCCAGTGATCTGCTAGGTAAAGGAAACACACTTCTCCTATAAAGACACACAGAGGCTGAAAATAAAGGGATGGAAAAAGATATTCCATGCCAATGGAAACCAAAAAAGAACAAGAGTAGCTATATTTATATTGGACAAAATAAATTTCAAGACAAAAACTATAAAAAGAAACAAAGAAGGTCATTATAAAATGATAAAAGAGTCAATTCAGCAAGAAGATATAACAATTGTAAGTATACGTGCACCCAATACTGGAGCATTCAGATATATAAAGTAAATATTATTAAAACTAAAGAGAGAGATAGACCCCAATACAATAAGAGATGGAGACTTCAACACTCCACTTTCAGCATTGGACAGATCCTCCAAACAGAAAATCAACAAAGAAACATCAGGCTTAATCTGCTCTATAGACCAAATGGTCCTAATAGATAATTACAGAACATTTCATACAATGGCTGCAGAATACACATTTTTCTCCCCAGTACATGGCTCATTCTCAAGGATAGACCATATGTTAGGCCACAAAACAAATCTTTAAAAATCTGAAACATTAAAATCATATCAAGTATCTTCTCTGACCACAGTTGAATCAAACTAAAAATCAATAACAAGAGGAACTTTGAGAACTATATGAACACATGGAAATTAAACAACATGCTCCTGAATGACCAGTGAATCAATGAAGAAATTAAGAAGAAAATTTAAAAATTTATTGAAACAAATAAAAATGGAAACACAACATACCAAAATCTATGGGACACAGCCAAAGCAGTACTAAGAAGAAAGTTTATAACAATAAGCATCTATATCAAAAAAGTAGACAAACTTCAAATAAAGAACCTAATAATACATGTTAAAGAACTAGAAAAGTAAGAGCACACCAAACCCAAAATTAGTTGAAAAAAAGAAATAATAAAGATCAGAGCAGACACAAATGTAGTTAAAACAAAAATAAAATATAAAAGATAACTGAAATGAATAGTTGGTTTTTTGAAAAGATAAAATTGACAAATCTTTAGTGATACTAACTAAGAAGAAAAGAGAGAAGACCCAAATAAATATAATAAGAGATGAAAATGATACATTACAACTGATACTGCAGAAATTCAGAGGATCATTACAGACTACTATGAGCAACTATATGCCAATAAATTGGGAAAGCTAGAATAAATGAATACATTCCTAGACCTGTACAACCTACCAAGATTGAACCATGAAGAAATCCAAAACCTGAATAGACCATAAGAAGTAATGAGATTGAAATCATAATAAAAAGTCTCTCAGCAAAGAAAAGCCCAGGACCTAATGGCTTCATTGCTAAATTTTATCAAACATTTAAACAAGAACTAATACCAATCCTACTTAAACTATTCCAAAAAATAGAAGACAAGGAAACACTTCCAAACTCATTCTACCAGGCCAGTATTACTGTGATACCAAAACCAGACAAAGACACATCAAAAAAAGAAAACTACAGACCAATATCCCTGATAAACATTAATGTAAAAATCCTCAACAAAATACTAGCAAACCAAATTCAACAACACCTTAAAGAAATCATTCATCATGACCAAGTGGGATTTCTTCCAGGAATGCAAGGATGGTTCAGCATATGCAAATCAATCAATGTGATACATTGTATCAACAGAATGAAGAATGAAAACCAGATGATAATTTCACCTGATGCTGAAAAAACATTTGATTAGATTCAATATCCCTTTATGATAAAAACTCAAAAAACTGAGGATAGTAGGAATATATCTTCACACAATAAAAGTTGTATGCCATGTGTGGCATACAACTAGTATCATACTGAATGGGGAAAAACTGAAAGCCTTTCCTCTAAGACCTGGAACACAACAAGGATGCCCACTTTCACCACTGTTATTCACCACAATACTGGAACTTCTAGCTAGAGCAAACAGACGAACAAAAGAAAGAAAGGGGACCCAAATTAAAGAGGAAAAAGTCCAATTATTCTTGTTTGCAGATGATATGATTTTATATTTGGAAAAACCTAAAGACTCTACCAAAAAAACTATTTGAATTGATAAACAAAATTCAGTAAAGTTGCAGGATACAAAATCAGCACACAAAACTCAGCATTTCTATATACCAAGAGAAAGCAATTTGTAAAAGAAATTTTTAAAAATTCCATTTATAATAGCTACAAATATTAATAAAATAAGATACCTATGAGTAAACTTATAGTGAAAAATCTCTACAATAAAAACAATAAAACATTGATGCAAGAAATTGAAGAGAACAGGAAAAAATGAACAGATATTCCATGTTCATGAGTTGGAAGAACCAATCTTGTTAAAATGTCCATACTACCCAAGCAATCTACAGACCAAATGCAATCCCTATTGAAATATCAATTGCATTCTTCACAGAAATAGAAAAATAAATTATAAAATCTATTTGGGACCACAGAAGACCCAGAATAGCCAAAGCCATCCTGAGCAAAAAGAACAAACCTGGAGGAATAACATTACTTGACTTCAAATTATACTACAGAGTCATAGCACCCAAATAGCATGGTACTAGCATAAAAACAGACACGTAGACCAATGGAACAGAATAGGGAACCCAGAAATAGATCCATACATCTATAGTGAACTCATTTTCAACAAAGATGCCAAGAATATACATGGGGGAAAAGACAGCCATCTCAATAAATGGTGCTGGGAAAACTGGATACTATATGCAGAAGAATGAAATTAGACTCCTGTCTCTCACCATATACAAAAATCAAATTAAAATGGATTAAAGACTTAAATCTAAGACTCAAACTATGATACTACTAAAAGAAAACATTGGGGAAAATCTCCAGGACATTGGTCTGGGCAAAGATTTATTGAGTGATACCCCAAAAGTACAGGCAACCAAAGCAAAAATGAACAAATGGGATCACATCAAGTTAAAAAGCTCTGCACAGCAAAGGGAACAATCAACAAAGCAAAGAGACACCCCACAGAATGAGAGAAAATATGTACAAACTATCCATCGGACAAGAGATTAATAACAAGACTATATAAGGAGCTCAAAAAACTCAATAGGAAAAAATACAATAATCCAATTTTAAAAAGGGCAAAGATCTGAATAGACATTTCTCAAAAGAAGACCTACACTTTGGGAGGCCAAGATGGGTGGATCACGAGGTCAGGAGTTCAAGACTAGCCTGACCAACATAGCGAAACCCTGTCTCTAACAAAAATACAAAAATTAACCTGGTGTGGTGGTGCTCACCTGTAATCCCAGCTACTCAGGAGGCTGAGGCAGGAGAATCACTTGAACTTGGGAGGCAGAGGTTGCAGTGAGCCAAGATCGTACCACTGCACTCCAGCCTGGGTGACAAAGTGAGACTCCATCTCAAAAAAAAAAAAAAAAAAACAAAAACAAAAACAAAGAAGACCTACAAATGGCAAACAGGTATAGGAAAAGGTGGTCAACATAACATCATCAGAGAAAAGCAAATCAAAATACAATAAGATATCATCTCACCCTAGTTAAAATGCTTTTATCCAAAAGACAGGCAATAACAAATGCTGGTGAAAATATGGAGAAAAGGGAACTCTCATATGCTGTTGGTGGGAATATAAATTAGTACAACCACTATGTAGAACAATCTGGAGGTTCCTCAAAAAAACTAAAAATTGAATTACCATATGATTCAGCAATCCCACTGTTAGATATATACCTAAAAGAAAGGAAATCAATATATCAAAGAGATATCTGCACTCCCATGTTTGTTGTAGCACTATTCACAATAGCCAAGATTTGGAAGCAACCTAAGTGTCCATCAACAGATAAATATATAAAGAAAATGTGGTACCTATACACAATGGAGTACTATTCAACCATACAAAAGAGTAAGATCCAGTCATTTGCAACAACATGGATGGAACTGGAAAACATCATGTTAAGTGAAATAAGCCAGGCACAGAAAGACAAACCTCACACCTTCTCACTCATTTGTAGGAGCTAAAAATTAAAACAGTTGAACTCATGGAGGTAGAGAATAGAACGATGCTGGGAAGGGTATGGGGTAGAGGGATGAATTGGAGATGGTTAATGGAAATAAAAATATAATTAGATAGAATGAATAAGAGCAAGTGTTCAATAGCACAAGATGACTACAGTCGACAATAACTTATTGTACATTTTATAATAACTGAAAGAGTATGATTGAAATGTTTAAAATGCAGAGAAAGGATAAATGCTTAAGGTGATAGATACCCAATTTACCCTGATGTGATCATTACACATTGCATGTCTATATTAAAATACCTCATGTACCCCATAAATGTATACACCTATGTACCCATAAAAATAAATAAATAAAATTATTTTTAAAAATACACATTCCTAGAGCAACCAAAGGTAAATCTCTTGATATCTGTTAAGATGTCCAAATTCACAACATCATAATGACACACAATTTTCCTTCTTAAAATATGACCATCCCTGGGCACGGTGGCTCATGCCTGTAATCCCAGCCACTCAGGCTGAGGCAGGAGAATAGTTTGAACCCAGAGTTGGAGGTTGCAGTGAGCTGAGATCGCACCACTGCACTCCAGCCTGGGTGACAGAGTGAGTGAGACTCCATCTCAGAAAAAAAAAAAAAAAGGTGACCTATGCATGAGCTTGTTCAGGAATACTCCATGAGTTTAAGAATTTTTATAAATACCATGAAACAGGCCAGGTGCAGTGGCTCATGCCTGTAATCCCAGCACTTTGGGAAGCCAAGGCAGGTGGATCACCTGAGGTCAGGAGTTCAAGACCAGCCTGGCTAACATGGCGAAACCCTGTCTCTACTGAAAATACAAAAATTAGCCAGGCATAGTGGCCGGTAATCCCAGCTACTCAGGAGGCTGAGGCAGGAGAATTGCTTGAACCAGGGAGGCAGAGGTTTCAATGAGCCGAGGTCGCACCATTGCACTTCAGCCTGGGCAACAAGACCAAAACTCATCTCAAAAAAATAATAATAATAAATAAATATCATGAAACAATAGAAAAAAATTATGTTTATATGTTTTTTTCCCTGGAAGAAGTTCCATAACTTTTAAAATATTCCCGAAAGGGTCCATTTTCCATCAAAAGGTTATGAACAATTGAATTTAGTGGTGACTCAGATATATAATAGGAACAAGCCCAGAATATACACACAAGGAAAAAAAACGTGGAGCCGGATTCATGAAAACTTGCCAGTGAATGAAACAGTGTGACACTCCAAAACCTCCATTTTCTTATTTTCTTATGAAGAACTAGACATTTCTTAGACCTGTCTTAGATAAAAATGGGGCAGCAGCTCAGCAGACAATTATTTTTCCAGAAATTATGTCTGTAGGCTTCTCCCCTTCTTCCATAAAAGACTCCTCCCCATTGGCATTTGATGTAAGGTGAACAAGTCAAAATAGTTCCCCGAGACTTTTCAGGCTGAAGCTGAGAGAAATGATACTCTTTTTTCTATTCGATCACTCTCCCAAGTAGCTAGGAATACAGGCGCGTGCCACCACGCCCAGCTAATTTTTGTATTTTTAGTAGAGATGGAGTTTCACCATGTTGGCCAGGCTGGTCTTGAACTCCTGACCTCAGGTGATCCACCCGCATTGGTCTCCCAAAGTGCTGGGATTACAGGCATGAGCCACCATGCCTGGCCTTTTAATGTTGTTTTGTTTTGTTTTTTAATTATCAAAGGAAAGCCTATGAGAATGGCAATACCATGGTTGGAAAGAATGTACATAACAATGTACATATGTCAGAATTTTGGCCTAAAAATACAGAAGGCACATATGACTCATCATTTGTATTTGGCACTAGGAGACATGATTTCAAATATGCTGATAATGACAATGTTCTTTAGAAAAATTCAAAGATTACACACAATATTTTATGAATCTGCCAACAGATAGAAATCTTGATGAAAGATTCAAATTTGACCTTACAATTGCTTTTGAAAACATGACTGTTACAGACCACATGTTTGTGTCCCACAGAATTCATATGTTGAAACCCTAACCCCCAATGGAGTGCTATTAGGAGGTGAGGACTTTAGGAGGTAGGTAGGTCATTTGGGTGAGGCTCTCATGATGAAATTAGTGCTCTTCTAAGAAGAGACTCAAAAGAGCTTGCTTCCTCTCTCTATTTCATACCCTATAAAGGTACCACAAGATGACCATCTGCAAACCAGGAAGCAGGCCCTCACTAGACACTGGATCTTGGACTTCCCAGCCTCCAGAACTGTGAGAAATAAATCTCTGTTGTTTAAGCAACTAGCTTATGGTAATTTGTTACGGCAGTCCAGACCGACTAAGATAGATGGGAATGCCAACAAACACTATTAAAGCAACTAGATTTAACTTAAATAAGCTATAGAATGCATTAGCAAAGATAAGTAAAACAACAGAAGATCCTCAAAGAACAAATTGCAGTCTTTGTCAGAAAATGAAATGACTTCTGTATTAGTTCTAGCTCTAGTTATTTGATATGAATTGTTACCATTTACTATTACAAAAAGAAACAAATCTAAATGTGAATATTTTATTTTAAAAAGAAATTTAATTTTTATTTTAGAGCGAATGAGTTTTCTGCATAAAAAATACATGTTAAAAACTGAAACTAAAGTAGCATTTCAACAAAACATAAAGAAATTAGAACAAAACACAAAACCATTTGCAAGGATATGAAGGAAAAGATTCACCTATAAATAATCCTGAAACTAATTTCTCTAGACTATTTTCTGGTTGTTTGAGATAAAGGCACAATCTCAATTGAGACTAACAACTACAATGAACAGAGAAAACTTGTTTAATTTATAATAGTACTAAGTCAATAATGCACAAATTATATGGAAAAATCCTGATTAGACTGTGTTATTTATACTGAAATAAAGGCAAGAAAAATAAATTTTATGGGCCAGGCACAGTGGCTCATGCCTGTAATCTCAGCACTTTGGGAGGCCGAGGCGGGCGGGTGGATCACCTGAGGTCAGGAGTTCAAGACCAGCCTGGTCAACACAGCAAAACCCTGTCTTTACTAAAAAAATACAAAACTAGATGGGCATGGTGGCAGGTGCCTGTAATCCTAGCTATTCCGGAGGCTGAGGCAGGATAATTGCTAGAACCTGAGAGGCAGAGACTGCAGGGACCCAAGATCATGCCACTGCACTCCAGCCTGGTCAACAAGAGTGAAATTCTGTCTCAAGGCTGGGTGTGGTGGCTCACGCTTGTAATCCCAGCACTTTGGGAGGCCGAGGCGGGTGGATCACGAGGTCAGGAGATCGAGATCATCCTGGCTAACACGGTGAAACCTTATTTCTACTGAAAATACAAAAAAATTAGCCACACATGGTGGTGGGCGCCTGTAGTCCCAGCTACTCGGGAGGCTGAGGCAGGAGAATGGCATGAACCCGGGAGGTGGAGCTTGCACTGAGCCGAGATCACGCCACTGCACTCCAGGCTGGGCGACAGAGCGAGACTCCATCTCAAAAAAAAAAAAAAGAAAGAAAGAAAGAAAGAAATTCTGTCTCAAAAAAAAGATAAATAAATAAGTAAATGTTATGACATAAATATTTGATAAATCCTTTAAATCTTCTGCTATGGAATAGTAAATACAGAAAAGTACACAAGTCATACATATACAGCTCAGAAAATTTGCAGAGTGAATAGTAATCAGCACCCAGTTCAAGAAACTGAATATTGTATCTGTCTTAATTTTATTGCTCATACAATCATCTCAACACATTAACAGAAGACCCGGACGTGTGTGATAATAACTAAATTCAATTGTCATTGATATTTTGCCAACTTTCAGTTTTACTTTACGTGTAGTTTTCTATTTGTCATCAAAAAGACATATTTGTCAAAATAGGGGGATAGAACATATGTAATCACACTTAGCTCTCTTGATTGATGATGTCTAGATATTTAGTGGGTCTCCATTGACTGGACTTTATCCTAAGCTCCACAAAGATTATGGCTGGTCCTGACCATGACCTCCACTTCAAAATGTCCTCTGCACATGGCTTCTTTAACTCTTCTGCACCTGGCAGATCTAGGTATAAAGAAGCTTTGCCTGCCCATCTATTTCCCTCCCAGGCCCCAGTCTAAATTCGGTGCATGCTGTTATTCTATCACATAAGCCTATATTCTTTTTTGTAGCACCTACCACAGTCCATAATTGCATATGTATTTGTGAGTTTCTGTGTTAATGTCTGTCTCCTCTGCCAGCTTAAAAGCTCCATGAGGTGAGGAAATTTATTTCTTCTCTCATCATTTTATACCCAGCATATAGCTCATAGATGGTATTCAATAAATATTTATTAAATGAATGAGAAAATGAATAAACTATACATTGAGGACTGGCTCATAGATCTCTCTCTCTAGCCTCTGCTCACTCCTGAGTGCCACAACTCTATTAGTCGTACAGCTGCATCATAAGGCATCTCCACCTGGATTCTCACAAACATGTCAAATTCAACGTGTCCAAAGTGAAATTCACCATCATGCCCCCTACTAAAATTAATTTCTCCTCCTGCATCTCTAGCTTAGAGAGTGTAAGTACCACCTGCACCAGTCTAAAACCAGGGAGTGGCTGGCTACAGTGGCTCACGCATGTTACCCAGCACTTTGGGAGGCTGAGGCGGGTGGATCACCTGAGGTCAGGAGTTCAAGACCAGCCCGGCCAACATGGTGAAACCCATCTTTACTAAAAATACAAAAATTAGCTGGACATGGTGGCATCCACCTGTAATCCCAGTTACTTAGGAGGCTGAGGCAGGAGAATTGCTTTAACCCAGGAGGTGGAGGTTGCAGTGAGCTGAGATTGTGCCACTGCACTCCAGCCTGGGTGACAGAGCAAGACTCCATCTCCAAAAAATAAATAAATAAATAAAACCAAGGAGTGACCTTCTCCTTCCCCCTATCTTCTAGTCTGCCAGTGGTCCTCACCTTTCTGTCCTCTAAGTACCTTCCACTAATGCATCCCTTCAACTCATGTTCTTCTTTGATTTACTGCAACAGCTGTTGAACCACTCCTCACATTGCTAGCAAAATAATCTTTCCAAAATGCAAATTTAATCAGGTCCCTCTTGTGCTTAAAACCTTCCGAAAACTTGGAAGGGTAGAAGTTAGTAAAAGTGAGCTGAATTCTTCATCTTCATAGTGGAGAGTCTGTAAATACTGTTCGGTTTGACAAATCAAGAAACAGGGATATAAACATATTGAGAGTTATGGAGGTAAATGGAAACTGTTAAAAATGGTAACCTCTGAAAAATAGAAATGTGGGACAGGGGACAAGGAGGAGGAAGACATTTAGTTTTCATTTTGTAGCTTTCTGCAATGTAAGATTATTGGTTATATATTACAAATAATAATTTTAAAGCAAATTTTTAAAATTATATATTGTATTAGCTTCCCCTTGCCCTTGGGATAAGCCCCAACTTCCTCAGAATAAAGAGTTTGTCTTAATACAGGTGGTCTCATCTCTTATATTCTCTTGTACTTAACCTACTCTCCAGCCACCCGGAATTCACACATTGAACTCCTCAAAGGCATTGTGCTTGTGCTTTTGCACAAGTTAGTCTCTCTACCTGAAATGTAATTCCCTTCTTCATCACTTGCCTAAGCCTCCCTTGTTCTTTAAGATTCAGCTGCTCTCATCTACAAATACTTTCCTGAGCCTCCCCAACTCCTTGCACAGTTAGATGATGCCCCACCTTTGAGCCAAAATAATTCACTATGTAGAGCTCTATCATAAACCTGAAAACCATGTGAAAAGCTTTGTCTCCCATAGCCTGGGAGCTTAGCTTCTTGAGGACAGGATCTATATCTTGCTCCTGTGACAAGTGCAGTGCCTGGCATGGAATGGATACTTAATAAATGCTGATGAATAAACAAAGAAACAATAAGCTTACATCTTACATCTATTCATCTCTAAAATGAAGGAATTACAAGCAAAGGAATAGTTTCTTTGAAGTGATTCTACATTAAAAAGCTGACAATACAACTGGAAAAAAATAGAGGATATGAGTAGACAGTTCACAGAAAAAAATAAAAATGACTCTTATGAGAAATGAAAATATGATGAATTTGTTTCATAAAAATGAAATGCAAATCAACTCAATGATAAAATATCATTTCAAACTATCAAATTGGCAAAGATCAAACACGTTGATTACACTGTGTTAATGAGAATAAATAGGGTAAAAGGCTGTCTCATACGTGACTGGTGGGAGTGTGTATCATTGTAACCTCTGTGCAAAGCAAATTGGCAGTATTTCTAAAAATTAAAAATGCAAGTACTTGTTCTCAAAGCTATTCTATTTCCCACAAGTTTGAAAAGCTGTGTATTGCTTTTCAGGGCCAGATTGGAATTCCAGTCCACAATAGTCTTTCACCTCTGAACTGGAATTGTTCATCACTTAATTAGATCTTCGTATATACTACCTTTACGATCAGTTATTTCCCCAACCACGTAGTAAATTGCTAAGGTCAAAACTATGTCAAATCTCCTTCTGTCCTTCTCAGTGCCCATCACTAGACTGAACACATGTGTGGCCAGTTTGTGTCCTTTTTATAGGACACACGCAGGAAATCCCCAAGCCATTCTAGAAGCTAATGTGTTATCCCAGGACTCCCAGAGAAGATCAATTGTTGCCTGAGGTGCCACTGCCAAAATCAAGGAGAGACTGAAAGGATGAAGATCCAGGTCCAGTACATCTACTTTGGTCTTATGATAACATTTCATTAGAAGAAAAATTTAAATATAAGTATACTTTGAATTTTTTTTTTCTTTTTTTTTTTTTGAGACGGAGTCTCGCTCTGTCGCCCAGGCTGGAGTGGCTGAGGTTCTTTAGTCTGGCCCCCTCATGTACTGATAACTAGGAAATAAGAGTAGACTACATTAACTGAAGGGTTCTAGGTACATCCCCAAAACTAACCCCAAGCCCAGTGTCTTAGTCCATTTGCATTGCTATAAAGGAATACCTGAGACTGGGTAATTTATAACAAAAAGAGGTTTATTTGGAACATAGTTCTGCAGGCTGTACAAGAAGTATAGCACTCTATTCTGCTTCTGTCACGGACTTCAGGAAGCTTCCAGTCATGGCAGAAGGGGGAGGGGGAGCTGGTGTGTAAAGATCACATGGCAGGAAGTGAGACAGAGAAAGAGAGAGTGAGAAAGGGAGAGAAATAGTCAGGGGAGAAGGGAGGCACTGAATAAGATGCCAGACTCTTTTTGACAACCAGATCTCCCGGAAACTAACAGCAAGAACTCACTGAATCCCAAAAGAATGGCACCAAGTCATTCATGAGGGATCCGCCCCCATGACCCAAACACCTCCCGCTAGACCCCATCTCCAACACTGGGGATCAAATTTCAAAATGAGATTTGGAGAGGACAAATATCCAAGCTATATCACCTAGTATTCTTCAGGTCACAAAAACATTTTTTGTTTTTCTTCTAAGAGCCTAACTAGGACATGAACTAGGAAGTTTCTTCTCCTCATTACTCCCCAAAGACAAACCCACCCAATGTAAGTCAAGAAAAACCAACCAACTAAATTAAAGCATGCAGAGCTAAGATGAAGGAAAGACTAAAGAAGGGACCGAGGAGATAAATTTTTGTGATATTTAGAACCATTCCATTTTGTGGGGAAAGGGGTAGTTTTATTTTGTTTTAACTATTACTCATCCTAGAAAATTCCTGCTTTGAGAATGGGGATATAGCTTCTACAAAGCTCAGTAACCAAATGGCAGAAAGGCTAGCATTCTATCAGGGCCTCAATAGCCTATACATGAGGGCATTAGAGAAGGCGCCCTCTCTTCATTAAGCAGGTGCAGAGCTTGATAAGGGGAGCTTGACTAGATTTCAGCCCCCTCCATTCCCTTCACTAGGGGCCTTTGTGCAAGGCACACAATGCATAAATGTACGTAGTAGTACTATTTTCTGGAGTAGAAAAATCTTGGGATTTCCCGAAGCTGTTCACCCCAACTCGGAACTGGAACATCACGTGTAAAGTCAGGAGAATTCATTCTGCCAGAAGTTTTTTTCATTACTGACATCCTAGACTGTTGGCACAATAATCTTAATCATCCAACCTTTTAGAGGCAATTTCCTGATCTCGGCTGGACAGACCAGGCTAAATGCTCCCTTTGGCCCTATTTTTAAATTGCCCAGATGGTGTGAATAGGTGTATGACTTAGAGTGCCCCCATATGCTGGGCTGCTTCCAGGAACGATTTGTACCTTGGGTATAACAAGACCAGAGTGAGGAATGGGGGCAAGGGATGGTAAGGGTTAGGTCGGTGCCTTTCTGATCTGAGTAATACTGATTTCATCAGCTGCTTGTGAAATGCTGAGCCTTAATGTAGATTCATGAGGGGTTACTTTTGGCCACCCACAAATGGTGGCCAAGTACAGATTGAGAAAATGAGATAGGTAGAAAGTGGGAGGCCAATTCAGAGAGAGCTGCTTCTGATCTCTTCTCTACCCACCCCGAGTTGGATTTGGGTATACTATGTAGGGAAGAATTAGCAGGGAAGTCAAGCCGGTTCATCACATCCGACACAGACCATTTCCTGCCCCTTCCCTTCTGTGCATAGAAATTTGTTTCCTGGCCGGGCACAGTGGCTCACGCCTGTAATCCCAGCACTTTGGGAGGCCGAGGCAGGCGGATCACGAGGTCAGGAGATTGAGACCATCCTGGCTAACACGGTGAAACCCCGTCTCTATTAAAAATACAGAAAATTCGCCAGGCGTGGTGGTGGGCGCCTGTAGTCCCAGCTACTTGGGAGGCTGAGGCAGGAGAATGGCGTGAACCTGAGAGGCAGAGCTTGCAGTGAGCCGAGATCGCACCACTGCACTTCAGCCTGGGCAACAGAGCAAGACTCTTGTCTAAAAAAAAAAAAAAAGAAGAAAAGAAAAAGAAAAAGAAAAAAAAATTGTTTCCTTGGAGATTATAAGGATGTGATGCCTAGAAAAGAAGGAAAAGAGTAGAAAGGACTTGAGAAAAGAGTAACAACAGTTCCCAAGGCGTTTAGGCTTTCATCAATAATATAGGCTGGGCACAGTGGCTCACGCCTGTAATCCCAGCACTTTGGGGGGCCGAGGTGGGCGGATCACTTGAGGCCAGGAGTTTGAGACCAACCTGGCCAACATGGTGAAACCTCATCTCTACTAAAAAATAAAAATAAAAATAAAAATAAAAAATAAAAGAACTAGCCGGGAGTGGTGGCATGTGCCTGTCGTCCCAGCTACTCGGGAGACTGAGGCATGAGAATCGCTTGAACCCGAGAGGCAGAGGATGCAGTGAGCCAAGACGCTGTCAAAATTAATAATAATAATAATATAGAGAAGACTCTGTCATCCTGAAACAGCTTCTCATTCCCTTTGCTTATAACTTCCCATTTCTTCTATCTCAAATAGCTTTCCTTAGATGAAAGCTCTTCCTTCTTCTTTATTGATCCATGTCCTTCTTTCAAAAGAGATACTTGACTCTCATCACTCCCAAGAAGCCTTTACACACATTCAAACTGATTCCTTCTGGCCCTAAAAATGTAGAACTCAAAAATAAGCTTATAGCTAAGGTTGTGGCTTAGATCTAAGTCAAGGATCAGCAAACCGTAGCCCATAAGCTATGTCCAGCCCACCACCTGCCTTTGTACAGCCCATGAGCTAAAAATTGATTTTCCAAGTATAAATGGTTAGGGGAAAAAAACAAAAGAAAAGTAATATTGCATGACACGAAAATCACACGAACTTCACATATCAATATCCATAAATAAAGGTTTATTGGAATGCAGCCATGCTTATTTGTTTATATATTGTTTATGGCTGCTTTCACACTATAATGGCAAAACTGATTATTTATAGGAGACAGTATAGTCACAAAGCCTAAAATATTTACTATCTGGCCCTTAACAGAAAAAAATTTGCCAATTCCTGGTCTATGACGTTGAAAGAGTTAGAGATGTTAAATAGGAACATGTCAAAGAAATCAATTTCAGGCAAACCAACAAAGGCTATCAAGTAGCCACATTAAGACCTAAGTCCCAAAATCAAGACTAAGTGGTTACCCCTAGAGGCAGGATATATGGGACAGGAAAAGAAGAAAAAAACCTGAAGTAATATACAAAGCAGACATTCTACACTTCGGAAGTGTGGAGGTAGTATCTGTGCTGCTCAATGCCACATCCCTGTACCTAGCCCACATCTTAGTGCTGGGCAGGTGCCCATTAACTAGTTCTAGAATGAATGAAGTAGAAGAGAGGAAGGAGAAACATAAAGCAAATGAAAGAAGCATTGCATAGGGTTGGGGATAAAAGAGGGTCCCCAACAAAAACCTAAAGTTTGTCTGCCCTATGTAATATGTCACAGGTTCTCAAAAGTTAGCAGGAACCCCCACTTGGGAAGCTAAGTATGTGCCCAAGAGACTGAAGAAATGACTAAATAATTATGGTAACTACCCTAATGCCCATTCAAGGTCACCTTTTCCACCCCTTCCTCAGTCACCAGATGCAAATATATTTAGTACAGAGACTAAATTCAGACATGGAGATTAGCAAGGAAGGAAATCAAATATAAAGCTCATGAAATAAACAGCACCACTTGTCACTGTTGATCTTTGATTAACTGGCTCTTCTTTCCGAAACAGGGCCTCCTTTTCTTCTTTTTTTCTCTCTCTCTCTCTCTTTGTTTTCAGGTGACACCCACACATATCCTTCAGTGTTGGCAGAGATGCTCACTCAGATAACAACTGGAGTTCATGCTGCACATTTTCATCTTCGTGTGTCATCATCACCATGTAAAACCACAACTATAGGAAAACAAAGCTGTTTGCTGCTCTTCTTCTCAACTGACATTTCCACCCAGCTCATGATTTGTTCTTTGGAGCCAGAGGAGAGTTTCAATCTATCATTGAGATAGCTCTGCCTGATGAAGTGAGAGTAAAATCCAGTCCACTCCCACCCTGAAATCCATTCACCTTTCTTCAACTTTTTGTCCCTTCAAATTCCTAGCATTCAAGGGTCTTTCATAGAGTTTCAACAGGCAAACCAGCTAGGAAAATGAGCTTCGGGAAGCACACATTCTGGCCCTGAGAGTTGCACCAAGAATGAGGTCAGCTTGGAAGAGCTGATATATTCTTTGATCACCTCAAGCAATTGATCATCTCAAGCAATTTTCAAGTGTTGGGCCCAGTGTTAACACCCTGAAATGAACAAAAGTCACTCTGAGAAAGTGTGTGACTTTCTGCTCTGGACAGTGGCCTTGGTTTCTAAGTGCTAGGATCCTGTGAATCTTCAAAGAGAAAGCACATATTTCTTCTGGGATGCCAAATCAGGGAAAGCCGAGAGGCCCCACCATTCACATGTGTTCTTGAAGGGGTGTGATCCCAGTTCACTGCAGCCTCAGCCTCCTAAGTAGCTGGGACTACAGGCCTGCACCATCATGTCTGGCTAATTTTTTTTCTTTTTTTTTTTAATAGAGACAGGATCTCCCTATGTTGCTCAAGCTGGTCTTGAACTCCTAGACTCAAGTGATCCTCCTGCATTAGCCTCCCAAATTGCTGACATTACAGGCATGAGTGACCATGCCCAGGCCCAAACTTTCTTATGAGCACTACTGTCAAAAAGGCAAGAGTTAAGCTTCAGTTTAGGAAACACAAACAGACATTAGAAGCAAAGTTACCAGACAAGGTTCTGGTCTGCTTTCCAGACCATCCCATTTGCTGCTGCACAGTGTGATGGTTAGGTCCCCATTACAATGGATCCAGAAGTTTCTTTAATTTTTTCTCACCTATCCATTATCTCTGATCCCGACAAGATGGGAGAGAAGAAAGGGTATTGCTTTAAAAAAGGAATCAATCTGTTTTATCATACTGGAGGGAAAAAGTGAATTCAGGGTTGTGGACAATTACAATATTCACCCAGTTGAGTAGCTAGAATGTGGTGGGAGGTGTTAGATGAAGCAAAGTTTGCATTTTATTTTGTTTTGAACTTGAGTTTCAAGGTACTAGAACCTTTGTACAGAAGTGGGTTACACTGTTTTTACTAGCACAGTAAAGGAGTGCTTATTGAGCAGATTCATTTAATAGCTGACTTTTTTTTTTTTTTTTTACCCACCTTGATCCTTTCCAATTGATTTGATTTGTCTTATTGAACTATCCATGAGTAACCAGCTGAGTTCAGTCTTTCTTGGAGTAGTAAGAGACATATAAGCTCATCTTTTTCAAGTTTAATTACCTTTATTAAGTTTAATAAGCTTCATTTCACCAAAGAAAAGAATCAGTTTAGAGATGAACTCATTGCACACCGATTTAATTGGCTCTGAGTCACTTTCAGAGCAAAATTTCAACGAAGGAAACAGAAGGTGCTGCATGAATTATTAGACCAGCTCTTGTGTCTGTTGTTCAACCACCTTTCCCTTCCCCTACCCACAAGATGATAGGGGTGTGTGTGTGTGTGTGTGTGTGTGTGTGTGTGTGTACGCTATTAGAGTGTTCAGCTATGATATGAGTATGACAGGTGAAGAAGTTGAAATTTTCTGTCCCCAGCATTTCCATTTGTGAGCACTTTTTGAATCAGAGTCAGAGAAAGTATTTATAGAATTTGTTGGGGGTAAAATCACCCCAGAAAAAAGAGCAGCAGGTCACTAGTGGGATGGGATTTTAACTACAAAGACAACATTTTCAGAAGTCTTAAGCTAAAGATATGTTTAAGACATAACCAATACTCCATTAAGAGGGAATTTGGGGGCTTCAATGGAAAATCAATTTACTCCTGACAGTGGCTTAGTTGGCATGAATTTTCTAACAGTATTGGTTTTCCTCACTGCACAAAAATTTCTAAAACATAAATGAACTTATACGCATCAGATTTTCTTTCACCAGATTTGGCTGTGTATATATTTTACCTCCTGTTTTTTTTAATAAAATGAATTTTTGGACTTCTTAACAGGAAAGTAGAAAATAGAACTGGCTTTCTCCCTCTCAAAGTATGATTATAACATTTAGACTGACCGTTACATAAGGCCGTGTAAAACTTATTCACTCAGTCAATAAATATTTATTATATACCAGGCACTGCTCTGGGCACTGGAGATACAGCAAGAAACAAAGCAAAGTTATTTGCCTCATGAAGCTTATAAACCATAAATAAATAAGAAAAATGTCTAATGTAAGATATGGTAAAATGCTATGGAGAAAAATAAGCAAGGAAAGCAGACAGCGTATGGGGGAGTTTAACTAGGGGAGAAGATGACACTTGAGCAACGACCTGAAGAGTGACGAGGCAAACCAAGTCATCTACAGAAGGACATTCCAGACAGAGTAAATAGGACATGTAAAGGCCCTGAGGTAGGAACATGCCTGTGCTGGTTGAGTATTCCTGACACATTCGTATATGTCAGAAAGTATGCATCTATCTATAGGAAAGAGAGACTTCCTGAGCCTCAAATGGCCTTGCAGATAACACAAACTCCCTCACCCCGAGTCTGAGAGAATCTATGTCACTGTCTTTGACCTGGATTAGTAATAAGTCTATGCAATCAAGATCCTGGTTCTGGGTCCATTATTGGCACCATCTCTAATCTCCAGGATGTAGTTTACTTTAGCACTTTGGGATCAGTATCCAGGTCGGGTATAGTTCCCATCTGGCAGTGCAAATGGCTGGGATAAGGGATGAGACATCCATTTAACCACGAATATCCTCATTAAAATAGCCCTGAGGACTGGTGGCTCAGTTTGTTAACCTGAGGGACTGATGGGGTCAAGGCTGAAGTTGGATCTCTCTCAAATTTCTGAGCACTCATATGACACAGAACACATAGGTAAGCCTAACCTGACAGCTCAAAGAGGTCAGCCATTGGTCTAATAAGAAATTGTGACTGAAGTCAAGCAAACAAACCAGAAATGTAACCCGCTTGAAGTGAAATTAGTATTTGAAACTCTAGCTTTTTCAAAAAAGGCTAAACTGGAGATTGACACAAGGATTTACCCCACACCTCTTTTAAATAGCAAGTTCTCTCCAGATTCATTGCCAAAGCGAAGCATATCTCTTCTGAAAGCATATTTTTCTTAATACTAAAAGACAATATTAAAGTACAAATTTAAAGCAGACATATAGTAGTTTAGTAATTTTATCACTGAATATATAGAACATAATGTACACTTGGTCTCTTTAAATTGGCATGCTTAACCCAAATAGGTGAGCTCACAATCAAAAATTACAGGAGTACCATTAATTATAAGACTCTTACAATAATAGCAGCAAATGACATTGTTTTCTTCATAACTACCATATCTGAAACTATAAAAGCATTGCTCCAACCACTGTTTTTGAACCATTTCTTGGTTCATACTAATAGTGAAAACGGACTTCCCTATATAACATTTCTTCTTTGTTTCTGTGCAGAGTGAGTAAGAAACATTTCAAGTGTGATTCATCTTTAGTAGGCCTACTTTTCCAGTCAGAAAACAAAATCATTTATTACCATAGATCAAGTCTTTCCATTTAAAAAAAAGTATTTATTTATTTGCCACTGCCATTTCAAAAAACTCTCCAGCTCTGTCATTTTCAAATACAATCTGATAAGTGGGATAACTGTGTGCCCAAGAAGCTGGCAAGTGGCATAGGTGCAGGGCAAATCCAACAGTTCTTCAGCACCCAAATACTGCTGAGTTTGATCTTCTTGGGACTGATTAAATTCATGGAATGGAAGCCCATTTTAAAATCAACCAAAGTACAGTATTTTCTATCTGGAATCTCAAGATTCCTACTCCTCCCCTCCTCACATTAAAAAAAAAATTAAAATACCTCTTTCTATACATAAAAGTGGGAGGTGCCCTATATTCCATTACAAGATAAACTATTTCAAGAAACAGTAAAATGATGGAAGTTAAAAGGTCCTCATATTATAGCACCTCATCCCTGCGTAGTGGGTTTAAATTTGTGTTACAATATTCCCCCCTTCTTAGGCTATTGCCCAGTTTAATTTTTATACATAATTTATCTAAATGGCAATAATACCAATAGCTAAATATGTCAGGCATACTACTAAATGTCAGGGGTAGGCAGAGACAGACAGACTTGGGACATGCCCTCATGGAGATTATACTATAGGAATATAATGACCATTATCTCCATTTTATAGTTGAAGAACCATCATCTTAGGTGGACAGTGGCTTGCCTGAGGCTATTCAACTACTAACAAGACTTGAACCAAGTCTATGTGCCTCTAAAACCTAAGCTCCTTCAACACCTGAATTAACTGAAGCATGAACAAATGGTGAGGGCTGCTGAAGGGCCATTCTTCAAGGTCCCCAGGCATATTTTAGTTGACTCAAACTGTAGGCAGAAAAATATCCATAGTCATTTCAGAGTCAGGCCTTACCCAGTCCCTTAAGAACTTTGACGTTCTCTTAAAAGACACATTCCAAAATACTTTCCCATGTTACAGGAGCAGCTGAGCCCAGAGTTTTGGAATTCTGAGCCCTAAACCACATAAAGTCCCTGTAAAGGAGTTCTCACCACGGCTCCTTCTGCCTGACACCCTCTGGAAGATTGTCACCTAATGCTGGCCACCTCCTCAGCACATGGCAAGAATTTCATCATTCCTCTTCCTTCCGAAGAAGCTTCTTGGGACTCATCCTCATACTTTAATGAATGCTAACATCCCTTTTTCACAGTATTCTCACTTCTCCTATGGACACTCTTTCCACATCCTACTTTGGATCTCCACAACGACAATAAAGAGACCAACTGTGCAACCCTGAAACATATGAAACAGGAAAGCTCCTACCTGGTCTGATTGGGATGAACTGTTAAACAAATAATCCTTCATAGTACTCAAAAAAAAATTGTGGTTTTGTTGTTGTTGTTGTTTGAGACAGAGTCTCACTCTGTCACCCAGGCTGGAGAGCTGTGGCACAATCTTGGCTCACTGCAACCTTCACCTCCCAAGTTCAAGTGATTCTCATGCCTCAGCCTCCTGGGTAGCTGGAATTATAGGTGCCTGCCACCAGGCCCAGCTGAATTTTGTACTTTTAGTACAGATGGGGTTTCACCATCTTGACCACGCTGGTCCTGACCTCAAGTGATCTGCCCACCTCGGCCTCCCAAAATGCTGGGATTACAAACATGAGCCACTGCGCCAGGTCCCATAGTACTCAAATAATTTCGACATAAAGTGACCTTATTTCCTGACATATTCTTTCTTGGTGTAGGAGAACTATTTTATTCTTTTGAAAGTATATTGTGAACATTAACACTGAAGTCTCATGGCAGGGAATGAGGAAAGTAAGTTGGTTTACCTGATACTGCTTTGAGGGAATCTCTCATTTGACCAAATCCCTCATTTGGTCAAAATGACTAAATATGATCAGAATTCATAAAAGACAATGTCTATATATTTCTAAACTAAGAGGAAAACAGCATTAAATAGGAACTAAGTGGCTCATTTCATGAGTGGGAGACAGTGTTTTAATGGTTTTTAAATATGTCTTCCTATCCCTCCCCCTACTCTAACTTACCCCATTTAATTCACTAACCAAAAGATTAAACACCCATTTAACCAAAAGGAATGATTTCCTAGCCTTTCTTCTACAACTAAAATGTCTGTGGATACCACACTTTGCTTGACTGAGATGTTCTGATGAGTGAGAAAGGAAAGAGGCTCCCAGAATCCACTCCCTTTTTGTTTTCTACCCTAACTTCTCAGTCAAGTCAATAAATACGTGGTAAGTTGGAATGTGGGTCATGGCACTGTAAGACTTGGCCTGCCACAAGAAATGTCTTTTACTTCATTTCAGAGTCTCAAAATGATCTTGATATTTGGTCTAGTCGCTCGAGAAAAATTGGCATTGGTGGCCCAACGGGGGCCTGAGGTGGCCGGCTGGAGATGAGGCGGTCATTTCCTATCCAGAGCAGTGATATTGAGCAGATGGGGGCTGCCAGCCGGCTGGCTTCTGGATAGGCGTCCGTGTCAGGAGCGATAGGCTGCAAAGTCGCGTGGTGGGGCATAGGGCTGGTAATGCTTGCGGGTGGGCCCGGGGCGGCGAGGAGTCATGTTCATGTAGTCGCTGTGCAGGAGCCTGCTCCTCTTACTCCTCATCTGCAGAAAAGAGAAGTGTCAGTATGGAGGGACAATATCATGGAAGGAGTTCTAAGACTTTGGACACAACTGTTGATATTATTAACTGTCAAATGACAGAAACACTAAAACACTAACCTTTTTTGAGCACCCTGGACTTCAGTAATGACTAATCACACCCAACTACTGACTCTTCACATTGAACTCGAAAAAATCTCAAAGAAAGTATTTTAGAGAAATGCGTCCCTGTTACTCTCAATGCTGTCATTTGACCTGAATTCAAAATGCATACTAATCAACATATCCACTATTGATATGTAAATACACTTGAAGGCCCTTTCTCCTTTGACTAGGTTAAGCCTGCCCACATTGGATCTTCTTACATTAGCATTTGCTTAACAAGCTGTTTTTCCATAATTAACCAAAGAGGACCTTCAGCTCCTGCAGAGTCTGGAATAATCACAAATTTGTAAAGATGGAGTCCAAACTAATGGCAATTTACAGTTCTAGACAACTAGCACATTCCTATTTCTTTATGGGTATGTATTTCTATAAAGACAATACTGTCACTCATCTCTCTTTCATAGGCTTGGCTCCCTCAGGATGAATTTCCACCAGAAGTGAGGGAAATAAGGGCAGTCACTTTGCCCACCATGAATCTTAGCAAAATTTTTGACTAAGGGTTAGGAGCATCATTTCTGGATCAACGTGATAGTAAAATTTTACATTTCTTACAAATGACCCAGAAAACATCTAAAAACAGAAAGCCATCAGATTTCTGGATTCAGAATTCTCTATTATGACAAAGGTGCCTAGTTCCTGGCATACAGGCCGATACCTAAGTAGATATGCTGTACATAAATGACATGATACCTAAATGAATAAATAAGTGAATGATTTCAGCCCTGGTTTTGTTTCCATACACTCCTGCCTGAGCACTTCACACCTTCCTCGTCAAAGGGGCATGAGTAAGTGCTAAAGAAAGGTTTGAAAAAACACTGACCTCCAGGTTACTAAACATAGCTAACATGTTTTAAGTCCTCACCTTCTTCAACTCTCAGCAGCATTCTATACTATTGATAACTCTCTTCTTTTTGTGATACTATTTCTCTTTGCATCTATGACATCCCAGTTTTTATCCTACCTGTCTTGTCACTCCTTCCCTGCCTCCTTTGCAAGCTCATCCTTCTCTAACCAGCTGTTAGAATTTTTCACTGCTTGGTCCTAGGCCTTCTTCTCTACTGTATCCTCTTTCCCTAGGCAATCTCATCCACATTCACAGCTTCAATTACCACCTACTCACCCAAATTTATATCTCTGGACTAAACCTCAAAGCCACTGTAAACTCAACATGTCTAAAATAAATTCAAGATTTCCCCAAAATGCTGGGTTTTTTTACTAGTGTTTCTCATCTGAGTGAATGACACTACCATACATACAGTTGCCCAAGACAGCCCTCCTAACCTCATCCTTGACACCTCAAGCTCCCTTAATCCCTGTCCCAGGGGACATTTAGTGAAGTCTAAAAACATTTTGGATCATCACAACGGGGAGGGATGCTACTGGCATCTACTAGGTAGAGGTCAGAGATGCTGCTAAACATCCTACAATGCACAGGGTAGCCCTCTGCAACGAAGAATTGTTTTGGTTCTACATCTTTTCTGTAAATGAAAGACTAGAGCTGTCTTGAGCACAGGATCACAGCAAGGCAGGGGTAAGACCAAGGAAATGTCTGTCCCCAGATGAGTGTAGAAAACAGCTGATAACCTGGGAAGCATTTTTAGTACTTACTCCAACCCTGCGGACTCCCTTTGCCAAACCTCCAGTGTCAGCCTCTGCCTCTGGACATCCAAACCAAATCACAGCTGGTAGAGAGGCCATAGTAATAAAGATGTCTTGATTCTCAGGTTCTTCACATTGCACGTAAAGATAATGAAAGGTCTGTTGCAGTCAACTCCCATGCTTATCCTCAAGCGATTGTCGATGGTGGACTGACTTACTATCACCCTAACTCTAAACACAGCAGTGGGATGAAAATGACAAATGCATGGCTGGGAACAAATACCATGAAGAACCTACAGTACCCATGTGTATCAAGTATGTGTGATATGTGTGCGGGAAGTACCTACCCTATGTGTCTATGTCATCTCTACCCCTTCAACAGTGAATGTCAGCTAATGGTATGTGATTTCTGGACCATTCCTCCTTTGCCCTTCTCCCCATGCCAGCCTTACCCCCTTGTTTCCTGGGAACAGCAGCAACACACAGGGCATACGCAAGGTAATCTACTTAAGTACATGGTCTTTAAGAATCTACTGGATTATTATACAAAGCAGACACTACCTGTACACACACTATCTACATTCCTCACATTGTGATCTGCAGTGGGGAACATAATGTTTTCTTAAAAGATTTCTTTAGACTAGGAAAACGGGCAGCTTTACCAGCACAGCTGTGTGAATGGAGAATTGAAAGACAGTGACAGGTGCTGGCCTGTGACAGCTTGACCGAAGGGAGCTCTTTATTTACTCAAATGTCAACATCAGGTCAAGAACTGAGATAGAATCTGCAGCTGCTCCCAGAAACCCACTCAGCCTAGAAACCCACTCAACCCAGAACTGCCTACAGTAGCATATCATAGGCCCTCAGGAAGTTCCGGAAAACAGCAACTTACATCAAGGCACACTGCAGACCGGCCAAAAATAGGATCTCAGAAAATTACCCAGGAAATAGCTAAACTCCAGGGATCCATAATGGCCTAGATGCCCAGCTCAGCAAGGTACTTGTTGCTTAAACAGCAACAGCAGGAAAAGATAAGCCCAGAGTAAAAATACTATGTTATTCTATGAAATATAGACAAACTTGTATTTATACTCTTTTGGTAAGAGAGTACAAAGACACAGGTTTGAGATGCAGATAAGTGGTAGTTTTTATTGGGTAACTGAATTGACTATAAGAGGCCACAAATGACAGGCCTGCCCAATTCACAGGGAGTCTGTAAGACAAAGTAAAACAAAAATAAATTTTTTTAAAACAAAGCAAGATGAATCTCACTAGGAATTAGTAGTGCTGCCAAGGAAAAACCCAGCGTGTCTGTGATGTGTCTGAGTCGAAAGCGAACAGTTTAAATTCATTGAAAGTGAGAAGCTGTTTTTGTCCCTTTGGGTGACTCAAGTCACTCAGCAACTTGATGTCTCATTATAGTAACTGGCATTCTAATGCACATTTATAATAAGTTTTCAACAATGAGCAGTGTCCTCTGCCACTGAAGGTTAAAGTAGTTCTCAAAACTACTTTCCGCAGAGCTAGTAAATTACTTTGACCTAGGTCAGCATATCACAGGGGAATGCCTTTCCTGGAGGGGTACCCAAAGGGCCACTGCACCTGGCCTTTAAGTTAGAAAGTTGAGATTCCCAATGAGAGGATTGAAAAGCCATATGGTAGGCATAAAAGCCAATGTCCAGAGATTAAGAAGAAACAAGAACTAAGAATTCTAAAAACTCTAAAATTAGCAGCAAACACCACGGAGGATCAAAGCTAGAAGTTAAGTTGGATGAAGACACTAAGATCTGGAAAGATGAAAGTAGTCAACTAACATCAGAGGCAGAATTCAGGCAATATTTTACAATACCAAAGTCCCACCTTCAGGGTTGGGCAACTTGCAGAAGGCAAGCCCGGCAAATTCTTAAGATGATACCTAGTATAAAGAATTTCCAGGAACAAGCGACCACTTTCTTTCCTACCCTGCAGCAGTACAGAGTAAGCAACAGGCAGCCTGACAAATGTCCATCTGAGCCCTAGGGTCTTCTGAATTGCAAGGAGCATGTGGGAAACAATTGAAAGGTAAGCTTCGGCAATAGGCCAAGAAGAGTCTAAAAGAATCTAAGACTGGATAATAGGAAGGCATGACTGTGGATCCAGGTCTGTACCTGCAGTCATCAAGCTGATAGTAAACAGAATGACTTCACATGATAAGGCTTTCAGAAATCACTGACCCATCTACGAATTAGGTAAATATATGGATTATGCCTTAAAGATGAGTATCATACTTCAGGCAGACTCATTTAAATCCTTAATTTGACCTCTCTGGAGGTTATCAATTCATCAATTCAATAAGCGTTCATTAAGCACCAAATGTACTTAATATCAAATGGAGAATATCAAGATAAATAGTCTTTTGGAGACTATCAAGAGAAATAGTCTTTTATCGGCCGGGCGCGGTGGCTCAAGCCTGTAATCCCAGCACTTTGGGAGGCCGAGAAGGGCGGATCACAAGGTCAGGAGATTGAGACCATCCTGGCTAACACGGTGAAACCCCGTCTCTACTAAAAAATACAGGAAACTAGCCAGGCGTGGTGGCGGGCGCCTGTAGTCCCAGCTACTCAGGAGGCTGAGACAGGAGAATGGCGTAAACCCGGGAGGCGGAGCTTGCAGTGAGCTGAGATCCGGCCACTGCACTCCAGCCTGGCCGACAGAGCTAGACTCCGTCTCAAAAAAAAAAAAAAAAAAAAAAAAAGAAATAGTCTTTTATCTTTGAAGAGAATACATTTCTCATTGAAGAAATGACTCATCCTTGCATGTAACTTCTAGAAAAAAATTCAAAGACAACATGGAGTCAATACATTCTGTACCATAACTGTGTACCTAAGAAGTTTCTGAGTATGAATAAGTGTCACTCAGGGGTACGTTCTTAACTGTAAATGCGTTCATCAAAATATGTTCAAACCCAGGCCAAAAATTCAATGTTGAGGAAGGTAAAGAAAAATACACCACATTTATTATGTAAACATTTGCAAAAGTTGGTACTTCAATTCAGTGGTGAGAGCTCAGAAAACTCTAACTCCCATTATAGTTTCATAATGACAGCACCATACTTGGCCTCACACAATTCAACTGCTTCAGAGGAGAAAAAAATATGACTCAGATAAACAGATCTAGTTTCTTTGCTAGGTTTGAATACACAATTTCAGTAGCCAAGTTTCTCATGATTTTTGATCAAGCCAACATTGTCCATTGGCTTCAGTTGCCTAGCTTCCCAAGTTGCCTAGGTGTTTATACATATATATGCATTAAAACTGTTTTATGTGTCATAATTATATTGCAAAATGGAGAGAAAAAAGGCAACTGCTCCTAATCCCTCTACCCTAATTTGCCCATTTAGCTTCTTATTTTGTCTCACCACCTACTCAATGCCTTCTGGGAAATCTAACTCATATCAGATTTTTATCTCAGATAGACTTGAACGGGCTAAAAGAGAACCTACTCAAGCATGGGGAAAAGAAAATCATCATCATATATTAAACAGAAAATAAACCACATAGACAAAATTCTTGAATGTGTTCAGATTGCATGTGCAGTGGAAAAGTTACATAAAAGCAGTGCTGCTTCTCTTACCCAGAAAATACAAAAGGCCACTGTTACTAGCAAGCTATAGCAAGCCAGGACTCCACCAACCACCACCAGTGCCCAAAAGGGCTTAGAAGGTCCAGGAAATAGGGGGCTTGGACAAAGGTGTTTCCCTGAAAAACAAAATAGAGTGGATTAAATGATACAGGAATAGCAATTGAGTACATTTCCTTCTTTGTGAACATCAGAGAAAAATGTGAAAGAAATAAAAATATTAAACATATTACCAGCTTAGAGTGAATAGATTTCCTGTTTGAGACTTACCCAACCCCACCACTGACCATGACCTGGTCAGTTTTCATGACTACAGTTGAAAGCCATTACGTTAGGATGGTACACTGGTAGACTTGTATTCACTTGACTTTGTGGATTCTACTGTGTGATTCAAAATGGTGACTTCCAATGGCCTTAACCTACTTTACCCCTCTCTCCCATCAGAAGGTAGTTAATCTAGACCCTAAACTGCATCGTTGGAATAAGTTAAATAATATACATGTTTTCAAGCCTTAAGAAAATCATCAGCCTAATATGGCAGTCAGAACACTGGACTGCTAATCAGAGAATAAATTTCTAGCTCCAACCCTGCCTAATCGATTATATGATGATGAACAAGTCGCTTTATATCTTTAGGAATCAAAAGGGGATGAGAAGGAACCTATAGAATTCTATTCAAAATTAGAGAAAATTAGAACTAGAAAGCATACCAAAAATCCTCTAGTCCATTGATTTTCAATCCTAGCTGCATATTATCTGAGGAAATTTGAAAATATAATGATGTTCAACACCCCTTCCTCAACCCATATCAATTACATCAGAATCTCAGGGCTGGAACTAGGCATTGGTATTTCTTTTAAAACCTACTCAGATTTATAATATATAGACAGGACTGAAAATTACTAAGTACAGGAGCATTGGTGTCCTCAGTTCTACTATAAATGATATGTGTATATGTGTGTATACATATATATAAAATACTATCCTAAAGTAGTATATCATTCATATAGGAAAAAATATTTCACTCTTAACTACAAGCAAGATAGCATAATTTTTAAACCTTTGACTTGATACAAGTGAAATATTCTGTTTGGACATTATAGATACTAGAAATCTAAATGGGACTCAGCAAACAAAATATTCACACATTAATTGTCTCTATTTTGCCAGAACACAAAATCTAACCTGCCACATTAAGTTAACGGTTCTTTCCTTATTTAGTATCCTATTTTTAATCAGCATGGTTCTGTTCCAGCATAGAAGAAAAACTATTTAATGGCATCATGCTAGGATTCAATACAAAACCGAACATATACATTTCTTATTATCATTCCACAAAAAGGAAAACCTATGATATATCCACAAAGTATACCAAAAAATCAAATTTTACTTGTTGCTACTAATAAACTGTATTCTTCTGAGTTGAGGAATCACGATTTTTTTCCCCCTAACATTTAGGCAGAACATAACACCAACAAAAACTCAGCAGACTTATTTTCACTAATTCACAAATACCGCTTAATAGTTGTACTGAGTTTTTGACTATGAAAAAGTTAGGTGACTTATCCAAGATCGCAGAGTTGATTAATAGCAAATTTTATGTCCCCTAGTTTCTAGTTCAGCATTCTTTGTATATTTTAGAAAACGGAAAGGTACAGGCTGGGCGCGGTGGCTCACGCCTCTTATCCCAGCACTTTGGGAGGCCGAGGCAGGCGGCTCACGAGGTCAAGAGATGGAGACCATCCTTGCTAACACGGTGAAACCCCATCTCTACTAAAAATACAAAAAATTAGCCGGGCATGGTGGCGGGCTCCCGTAGTCCCAGCTACCTGGGAGGCTGAGGCAGGAGAATGGCTTAAACCCGGGAGGCGGAGCTTACAGTGAACCAAGATCGCGCCACTGCACTCCAGCCTGGGTGACAGAGTGAGAGTCCATCTCAAAAAAACAAACAAAAAAAAAAAAAAAAAGGAAAGAAAGAAAGAAAAAGAAAATGGAAAGGTACTTTTACAAAGGAAGATTACGAAGCACAAAAAAAAGAATTAATTAGAAATAGAACTGAGTCTTCCTGAGTCTTAACCCATTAGACCCAGTTGTTACTTGAGGGCACCTGGGCTTACATTTTAATGGTAACCTCTTTTCTGTCATGATCCACTCGAATGGAGAAAAATGATCTATTCCCACATGCGGTAACTTCATCACTTACTCTCTCACTCAATGTCAGCAAAGGAAAATAAAGAGATTCAAAATATAACCTTAAATCTCCTCTACAGTAAAAGGAAAAAATTTTCTGAAAACGTTGTTTGTCTTTGTTAGTATCAAATCACTTAGGCCTTACTCAACCCCACCACTGACCATGACTTAGTTTTCAGGACTGCATTTGAAAACCATTATTTTAGGGTGGTACACTGGTAAAGTTGTATGTTACCTTTCACATGGATAATGGTTCCATTGCTCTTCTCATTGTCTAGGTAAGGAGGAGGATACATGACTTCAATTTTGCAGAAGTAAATATCTGTTTGGTTAACATACAAATTCTGGAGATAGAATGTCACTGATTCATTGCCCAATTTCCCATCACAGTTGAATCCCGTCTTTGAGTAAACCTGAAGCTGCTGGGAGTAATTCCCATACACAACACAGACTTCCACAGCACTATCCAGTCCTTTATGAAGGGATGCCCGGAACTCCCTTGAGAAGAGATTGTAGGAATACTTGCAGCTAAGGTTGACTGCATTGTCGTACGCTACAAGCATGGGCGACTGCTTCACCAAAATCTTGTTTCCTGGGGGGAAAAAAAATCATTTGCTTAGAACAAGAATATAAGGATAATTTTTCTTCCTGAAAGAAAAATGTATTAATTAACTAAATGAACAGATCTCCAGCAAAGGTTTTCTCTTGGCAGAAGATGTAGGACCTCTTCGAGGGATAATTATACTGAGAGTTCAAAAGTTAACATTTTGATATTATTTGCATCCTCTTTTGAATGGAGCAATGGAGCATGTTTACACCTAGAAGGCAGTACATGGCTTTCTGTTGGCATTGAGCACCACAGCTATACACTCAAAATTTTAAAATCTATATTCCTAAGACATTAATATTAATCATACGTTGGGCCAGTTTCCTGATTGAGTGATATATTTGGAGGTGGCTTTACTGCCTGACAGACACACAAATAGATTTGTTTCTTTGTTTGTTTGTTTTTGAGACAGAGGCTTGCTCTGTCGCCCAGGCTGAAGTGCAGTGGTGCAATCTCAGCTCACTGCAACCTTCACCCACTGAGTTCAAACAATTCTCCTGCCTCAGCTTCCTAAGTAGCTGAGATTACAGGCATGCACCACCACGCCCAGCTAATTTTTGGGTTTTTTTTTTTAGTATAGATGGGGTTTCACCATGTTGGCTAGGCTGGTCTCGAACTCCTGGCCTCAAGTGATCTGCCTGCCTTGGCCTCCCAAAGTGCAAGGATTACAAGCATAAGCCACCAAGCCCAACCTACAAATAGATTTGTTTTTAAGTTGTGATACAGGCTTTTGTAAAGGAATTAAAATATTTTGAAACATTTTTACTTTGTTTATTGACCATTCCAGGAGTGGGATGAAGAAAGAAGAAAAAATATACCCAAGAGTTTGCTTTAATTTGTTTTCCACACCAAATTCAGAGAATAGCCTCCTCAAGAAATTCATAGATTTATTCCCTTAAATCATAAAGGGTGAAAGGCTCCAGAGGGGAGTTACCTCTCTGGTCCGTCATCTACCTTTACTGCTATCCCAATAAAAGATCAAAGAATCTGGAGACCATTTAGTTCAATCTTTAAAAGCAAAGAAACTGAAATTAGGTTATCAACTCCATAAGAGAAGATAATACATAGATCTCATTTCCCATGGTATCCTCGGCGTTGGCACATGACAATATTACTTTTTTCTTCTTTTCTAATGACTGTATAAGGCCTAGAAACATTAGCTGGTTTGTCTGAAGTCACCAAACAAATGGTAAACAAAGCCAGAACTAAAACCCAAGTTATCTACAACCACCTGAGAAATAGACCACTGAAGCACTGAGAAACTGAGAATCAACTTTGCAACCAAGAGACCTTCCAAAATTTTTCTTTTTTTTTTTTTTCTGGAGAAGGAGTTTTGCTCTTGTTGCCCAGGCTGGAGTGCAATGGCATGATCTCAACTGACTGCAACCTCCACCTCCTGGGTTCAGGTGATTCTCCTGCCTCAGCCTCCCGAATAGCTGGAATTACAGTCATGCACCACCATGCCCAGCTAATTTTCTATTTTTAGTAGAGATGGGGTTTCTCCATGTTGGTCAGGTTGGTCTCGAACTCCCAACCTCAGGTGATCCACCCGCCTCAGCCTCCCAAAGTGCTGGGATTACAGGTGTGAGCCGCTGCGCCCAGCCCTCAAGAATTTTTCTAAAACAACAAACCACTTTGTGTCTTTGATTCAAATTTCAATGCAAACAAAAGCATTTTTTTTGTTCTTGTTTTGGGGTGTGTTAATAATTATTTACCTACTTGCATTTCTTTTAAGTTTATTTGAAGCAACATCCGTATACTCACACTGAAAAACCAAACAAAATCAGATTCATTTTTAAATGAAATTTACAATTTAACTGAATTTGAATTCATACACACAGGTGTTTTGTTTTGGTTTTGGTAACAAGGGAATGGCATAGAACTAAATTAATAGTAACTTTTTGTCTCCTATATAATCAACAATGCTGGCCAGGCATGGTGGCTCTCACTTTTGTGATCCTAGCAATTTGGAAGGCCAAAGCAGGAAGACTGCTTGAACCCAGGAGTTCAGACTAGCCTGGGCAACATAGAAAGAACCCATCTCTACAAAATTCTTTTTAAAAAATCGTTGCTGGCTTTATATCAAGAACTTTAAAATGAAAAAATATCTGTGCCCAGGTCCTCCCGCTTCCAGAAATTCTGATTTAATTGGTCTAGGATGGGGGAAAGGATTGATACTAAGTTTTTTTCTTTATTTTAGATAATAACTTTATTGAGATATAATTCAGGTACTATAACATTTGCTGTTTTAAAGTGTAAAATTCGGAGACTTTTTAGTATATTCACAAAGTTATGAATGAATCACCACTATCTGACTCCAGAATATTTTCATTACTCCATAAAGAAAGACCATACCCATTTACCATCACCCCACTTCCTCCCTCCCTTAAATCCCTGGAAACCATGAATCTACTTTGGCCCTATGAATTTGCCTGTTCGGGACTGTTTTTATAAGTAGAATCATACAATATGTGGCTTTTTGTGTCTGACTTCTTTCACTTAGCATAATGTTTTCAAGGTTCATCCATGTTGTAATGTGCATCAGAACTTCATCACTCTTTATGACCAAATAATATTCCATTGTATTGATATACTACATTTTGTTTTTCTATTCATCACCCTTTGGTTATATGAATAATGCTGCTATGAGCATTTGCATCCAGATTTTTATGTGGACATATGTTTTCAACTCTCTTAGGTATTTGCCAGCAGTAAAATTGCTGAATCATATGGTAACTCTGTGTTTAACTTTTTGAGGAATTGTCAAACTGTTTCCAAAGCAACTGCACCATTGTACATTCTCACCAGCAGTGAATGAGGGCTCCAATTTATCCTCATCCTTGCTGACAGGTGGTATTGTCCATCTTTTCTATTGTAGCCATCCTAGTGAGCATGAAGTGATATCTCATTATGGTTTGATTTGCTATTTCTCTAATAAGTAATGATGTTAAGCATGTTTTCATGTGCTTATTAGTCATTGGTCTATTCTTTTTAGAGAACTCTCTATTCAGATCATTTGCCCATTTATTAACTGGTTAGGTTATTTCTCTTTTTATTATTGAATTATTAGAGTTCTTTATACATTTTTTACACTTTTTTTTTTTTTACTTCTTGACAGTCTCAATCTGTCACCCAGGCTGGAGTGCAGTGGCACAATCTTGGCTCACTGCAACCTCTGCCGCCTGGGATCAAGCAATTCTCCTGCCTCAGCCTCCCGTGTAGCTGGCATTGGAGGTGACCACCACCACTCCCAGCTAATTTTTATATTTTCAGTAGAGATGGGGTTTTTCCATGTGGGCCAGGCTGGTCTAAAACTCCTGACCTCAGGTGATCTGCCTGCCTCAGCCTTGATACAAGTTTCCTATCAGATATGTGATTTGCAAATGTTTTCTCTCATTCTGTGGACTGTCTTTCATATTGGCTTAAAAGTTCCCCCACCTAATTCTAATATTCAATCGGGTTGAAAGCCACTATGGCCTAGTGGAATTCACCTGACAACATATTTAGAATCACATGGAGAAATCTAAAAGCCTTTGGTTTTCCAAGGCCAATTAAATCAGAATCTCTAGGTATAGGACCCAGACATCCATTCATATTTTTTAAGTTTCTCTAGTAATTCTAGATGGCAGTCAAGTTTGAGAACCAGTGGCCTAACAGAGGAAACCTAATTTCTTATCCTCAGATAGGCCTCCACAGGCTTTTCCAACCTCATTTCCTTAAATCAAAACCCTCCTAATTAGACAGACCATTTAAGCCAACATCCCAGGAACACACTGTGAGCATTCCTACCTCCGTGCTTTGTCTACTAACTCCTTGGAACGGAGCACCACTCCCTTCTCAGGTATCAAAGTGATTACTATCTGTATCACTCACTTGACATTTGGTCGAGTTCTACCTTTTGAACAACTCTTGTTTCACATGCTTCAATTTGCTTAGCTTTGGATTCACGTACAATTCCCCTAGGCCCCTGGTTTCCAAGTCTCTTGACAGAAAGGACCACATATTATGCTTCTTTACATAACACAGTATGACTAATAGACTCTCATTAAATAATTGTTGAGTGAAAGATGGTGATCCTGCTGTACTGTTGTTATCAGCAGCTAGGTTTGACTACCATCTCATTAAATCCTTGTTCAAAACCTGTGTCAACAACTTTAACTTCACTTATTATTTGTTCCACAAATATTTTGCAAAAGCACTGAAAAGTAAACATGCAAAGAATTAAAAGGTTCAACCTGTCTTAATACAAACATCCAATTTTTTTTTTTTTTGATTTATTTTTTTTGTTTCCTTTTTTCACTTTGAAGGAGACATTAGGTCAGTTCTGATTGGAAGAGCAACCAGCTCCAGCAAGCAATGCCTGCATCTCCCCTCCTTTTCAGAGAATGCAGCTTAGGCATTTGTATTCTGCTTGCTCACCCCCCTGGGAATTTTGTTTCTATTGCTAATTATTTGGATTTTGTTTTAATGCACATTCAAATTCTTGCTGATCTGCCTTTGTTAGCTGATTTAAAGAAAAAGATGAGAATGGCAATAGGACTTCTTCATGGGGATAAAAAAGGGAGTGCGGATGGGCTGGAAAGAAACCTCAGATGGCTCCCCAGTTTGACTCTCTCCCAGCACCCACAGTGAGGTGGAGAGAGGGAAGGGAGAGGGAGGAAAGAACAAAAGCTATGGCATCTAGAGTCCAGTGGTTTGCTGAATATGTCCTGTCTAACTCAGGGTGTGACGTGTTCCTAAGATGCACATGGGAGAGAAGAATTGATTTCCCAAAAATGAATGGCTTTCAATTCCTGTCCTTGGGCAGCTCATGATCTGATGGGGAAGAAAGATGTAAATAGACCCTACTTTAAACATAGTGACACAGTGATCTGCACAAAACTTCTGAGTTGGCATCTAGAGTCCAGTGGTTTGCTGAATATGTCCTGTCTAACTCAGGGTGTGACGTGTTCCTAAGATGCACATGGGAGAGAAGAATTGATTTCCCAAAAATGAATGGCTTTCAATTCCTGTCCTTGGTCAGCTCATGATCTGATGGGGAAGAAAGATGTAAATAGACCCTACTTTAAACATAGTGACACAGTGATCTGCACAAAACTTCTGAGGGGAACTGGGGAACCAGCTAAGGATCTACGGAGATGACTGCTGACCTGAGTCCTGAAGGATTATGCATACATGGATTTGACCAACTTTTACTAAGTAAAAGTTAACCTGGCTAAGATGTGTCTTTGTGTTGGGGACTGGGGTGAGGTGGGAGAGTGTGTTTGGCCTGGGGGTGAGTTAGGGGACTGTGGGGAGGATAAGACAAAGAGAGAAAAAGAGCAGTCTGGGCAAGGGAGATGAGGAGGGTAAGAAAGAGTGTGGCAGACTTGGGGAATTACAGCTACCTTCTTTTTGCTGGGCCATGAGTTATGAAAGGGAAGATTGTCAAAGTGAGCATAGTTCACTCCATTAGAGAGCCTGGGCTCTCTTCTGAAGGTGATGAAGATCTATTGAAGGCTTTTATGCAGAAAAGTGCTAAGATTTTGCTGGAAAAGAGCTTGAAAACTATTTGTTTTGAATAAGGCCATTTGATGAAAAGCCATCCAATTTATTGTTCATGTTTACTTCCCTCCCTCTTCTTTGTCAACATAGATCATTTTTAAATTAGTTAGCTCTCAAGCACAGATACTATACTTGAAATAGTTTGCTTACTATGTGTTAATATGTGACGAACAACCTCCTAGTTTAGAGTTCAAGCTGAGTTCAAGGTTGGCTGATAAAATCTCGTTTCTCAATATTTATATCCTCATAACATTTGGTCCCACTTTGGTTCATGTCAATAATTCAGGGAAGCCTAAATGGGAAACTATCTCATAAGACCTCAGAATCTCTATCTGCTTTGCAAGACACTAAAATGAAAGAAATTTACTTTTGGTGCTAGAAAAAGATAACCAGTGACTCTCAGTGATATTGAATATGTGTGATCATTGTGACTTTGAGTAAACACAGTAATTCTGATTTCTCTTATTTTCTTTTAAAATGGGGCATGTGTAAAAATGCACACCCCTTGCTCTATGACAGTGAAGTAAAAACATGGAGAAATCAAAGTAGCTGATAATCAGAATATCAGGTGACATTTGGCTTTGACATGTATTTTGGTCCTCTGAGTTTCTGAAAATCCACAGTACTTCAAATAATGTAAGAACATACTACAAATGTAAGGACATATCTAGACTCAGAAGTAACCCAAATATTTAGCTCCCTTGTCCTAACTTCTGTTTGATTTCTTTTTGCTTTCCAGTTCATGCTAGGAGTAGAAGACATTCTTCTTAGGCTACTTGGGTATTAGCAGACCCAGCCCTTTCCCTATGAATATTTGATTTTCCTTCTTGTGGGTGTTCAGGTAAGGTCTACCTAGGTCAAACCTACTAGGTTAAAAGGAACATTGTCAACCCATCCATTTTCTTTGCTTACGTTATCAAAAGATTGGCCTGACTGACATTTCTCTAACTGAATTGACAAGTTGTTTTGATGATGAATTTAGTGCTTTGCTTTTCAAAGCCTTTCCTAGCAGCTAAACCAGCTAAAGGTGTGGAGACAGGAAGCACTAACCTCAAACCTCTTTCCCTCACAGCTCCTGCTTAACAACAGGCAACATGAAGAGTGAGACTGGAGGTGAGAAGGTACTTATCTGCTGCTTGTGAGCAAGGTACTGAGAGCTAAAAGATTTCCCACAGATAATCTGTGAATCTTGTGATATAGTCGACTTCAGGAAAATTGAAGTTGCTTGAACTTCCATGAGAATGGCAGTGGGTGGTGGGGAAGCTTGGTTACAAAAAAAAAAAAAAAAAAAAAAAAAAAAAAAAACTTGCCGTTTACACCTATTATAAACAGGTCAATTACCATATTTAGTAACGAGGTCAACCCTCTGCACAGGTGGGGTGGTAACCACCTCTAAGGTGTGGCTCCCAGCATCAAAGAACTCTGACCTTAAAAGGACCCTCCCACCAGCTCAGTTAATGTTTAGATTTCCAAAGAAAATGAAGCCTAAAATGCAATATGGGAAACACATTGGCTTAATTTAGTATCTATGGCTTACATTCATAGGGCTATAAAATGCTCTTTCTTATTTTATCTCATCTGAACTCTATATTATCTCATCTGAACTCAGATATATATATCTGCACTGTGAAGTAAATAGGCAGGACAGTCATCTTTATGCCCATCTTACAGACGGGGAAACTGAGGTCGAAGAGGTAGATGAGTTGTCCAAGGTTACAGGAAACATAAGTGATCCTTGAAATTTAAGCTCATACCTCATGACTTCTAATCTACTGTTCATTTCCCTCTGCCATGTTGCATCACAATTTCAACACAATTTCAGTGATTGGTTCTAGATCCTCTCAAAGTTGGACTTGATAGGGAGGATGGTACTAGATGTCTGGAGTGAGGGTTAGGGAGGAGATTACCATTAAGTAGGGAAGTGAATGGAATGGGAAGAGGATCAGAACAAAATCAATTTCATTTTCCCCATCATTTTATTAGAGTCTTATCCTGCAAAAAAAAAAAACCACTCAACTGGAAGGAAACTTGGAGATGATCTACGTCAATCCCTTATTTTAAAAAAGAGGCCATTGGGGCAAAAAAAGAAGAAGAAGTAAATGACTTTTCAAACAAGGTCACACAAATAAGGGGAGAGCTAAGATATAATTTATTTATTTAGACATCTAGAAGTAATGTTTTAAATCATGAATGGACAGAAAAACAACTTTGTTCATTCAGCAAGACTGAATTTATTTCATGCTCCTATCTAGAAAAAATCTGTTTCCAAATTTTTTGCCTCTAATGCACATATACAAAACATTTTGCTTACAATTTTGAAGCCTTCCTAAAGGTCATAGATGGATCCCAAATAAGGCCTACAGACAGTATGATCACATCAAATGATCTTATAAATTATTTCTGATGCACAAGTAATAATTATACCATTGAGATCTTCCATTCTAGCTTACCCAAGTGTACAAAAGGGATTGAACATAGACATGAGTCAACACATAAAGTCACATTTCAGTCTGAACTTCACTAGGAAAATCCTTAACTTCGGGGCTTTTGTGAATTACATTTGTTTGTCATTTTTTTCTTTTTCTTTCTCATAGCACCATAGAGAAATAAAATGACACATAGACACTGGTGAACCAGACAGTAAAGTCAGCAGCACTCATGAGTGGAACATGTACTGGGAAGCTAAAGAAGCAGTTAGAGAGCTGGAATACATGATTAATTAGCAATGTGATTTTCCTCCAGAATCTAAGAACTTTATCAGGTTCCATTTATACACATCATAGTCTGACTTTCTTTTGCAGTTGAGAAATCAGGTTGTAAGATTCTAATTATCTGGTTTCCTTTTAAAAATTCGGACTGAACAGAATTTCATGTGTTAGGTAGAAACCAAAAACAATGAAAGCTTCTACTTTCAGCCGTCTTGCCCTGTGATATTTGTGAGCATACTGTGAAGGTGACGCTGATTTCCCTGGCATAGAAGAGCACCTCCCTCCTGACCACAGAGCTGGTTAAGTTACTGTAACTTTCCTCTGAGTACATTTCCTGTTCAGGCCCAGGATGCCCTTCAACACGTGACCATCTGTCCACTGGCTCCTTTTCAGGCTCTGTAAGGGGTAGGTTCCCCCACAAGACAACCTGGTGGTTGCTCAGGAACCTGTGAGACAAACTGTGCTCCCTGAGAAGAAAGGGGGACTCAACAGTCTACGGCTCTGATAACCTTAGCTGGTGGCCTGGCTTCCTTCTGATAAGAGAAAGAGAAGTACAAAACATTCACCAGACTGTAGCACCTTTCCCCATCCTCTCTGAGCTTCAATTAAGATAAAAACAAAGCTATTCATGACCCACCATGCTTTGAATGGACCCACTTTTTCTCCCAGAAATTCATGTTAAAATGAAAAAATGGTAATAATAATGCAGGTTATGGTTTAAAATAATTCTGTGGTCATTTCATCTAGTTTTCTGTTGACTGTTATCTTGGAACTCTTCCCATTTTCACAAGAAATGAAGGTTTAAGGAAAATCTCTTCACAAAAAAAAGGTGGGGGGGGGACTTTGAATAAGCTTGATAACCATGCATATATAGTTGTCCTCTGGATCCATGGGGGATTGGCTCCAGGACTCCTGCAGATACCAAAATCCATGGACGCTCAAGTCGTGCAATTGTTGGTCTTCTGTATCCATAGCTTCTGCATCCCACAAATACTGTTTTTGATCCATGGTTGATTGAATCCACAGATGCATAACCCATGGATATGGAGGGCCAACTATATGTTGTCTCATTCCAGATCCCAAATGAAAACAGATGGCACACACAAAAGTGGGCAAGAGTAGAAGGATTATTTATGAAAGGACTGTTGGCAAAGGTGTGGCGACAGCAGAACCACAAGGGGTAGTGCCAGAGCCTGTGACTTGCAGCAGCAGAATTATGACCACCCTTAGGTCTAAAGAGACCAGGGGACAGCAAAGTTACCAGAACCAGAAGGAAAGAGAGTAGTGTAGAGGAGGCCACCATGACAGAAGCAATGACTTCCATCAAGAAAAGCAGACCAAGCAACCAGCCTTGGCCAAGATTGTGTATGTCACAACTATCAGTTACACCAAGCACATTAACTGTTCTTGACAGAAAGTACGGTTTTAAAACAAAATCTAAAGAGGTTTTAGTTCGAACAAGGACAAATGATTATAGGTAACAATAGAAATAGAAATAGAATCCTGATTAATAAATTTACTAATTTATCACACCTGTAATCCTAGCATTTTGGGAGGCTGATGCAGGTGGATCACTTGAACCCAGGAGATGGAAACCAGCCAAGGCAACATGGTGAGATCCCATTTCTACAAAAATTACAAAAATTAGCTGGGTGTGGTGGTACCTGGCTGTGGTGGCATGTGCCTGTAGTCCCAGCTCCTTGGGAGGCTGAAGTGGGAGGATCACTTGAGCCTAGGAGGTCAAGGCTGCAGTGAGTGGTGATCGCACCACTGCACTCCAGCCTGAGCAACAAAGTGAGACCCATCTCAAATAAATAAATAATTTACTAAAGAAGTTGCTTTTGGTCAGCACTAATCCAAGCCCCACCTTTAACCTTTATTTGTGTTCCTACACAGGCAGACACTATAATATAGAGGACACTTGTTCTTGTCCTCTTAAAAAAGTTATTGTGCTACATATAACTGTCAGAAAGTAACTCAAAGGTCAGATAGTTCAGTAGCAAAAAGTCCCATCTGAGCACCAAGACCTAAGACATTCATTTTTGAGAGGGAAAAGTTATCAAAAACAATCAATGAGTACTTTCTGAGAAGAAATTTTGATGTGTCAGAGAATTGTCCTTTGGTATTCTGACTTCTGCTGTGACAGCGTCATTCATTCATTTATTCATCGAGTACCTAATGTACTTGATTCTTAAGAGATGGAAAGATGTAAAAGACACAGCTGTTTCATCCTAGGAGAAATCCTAAGGCAAGTACACAATCAGCTACTCTCTGAAGCCATCTGTGGTACATGGACCCTATAAAGCGTCATTGATAGTCACGTGAAAGAGGCCTTGTTTCCAGACAGGATGATTCTGGAGGCTTTTGCAGAGGCTTCGCATTTAGCTGAGCCATAAGGTCTGGGGCAAATTTAGACAGGCTAAGATCATGGAAATGACCTTAGTGTGAAGGTTTATTGGGAACTGGCAGAGCATTCCATTTATGTAGGATGGAAACAGATGAAGATGGCCAGTACCAGTCATGGGGAGCCTTAAATGCCAACAAAAGGCACATGGATCTTACCAGAAAGACCACGGGAGATGCTGAAGATGTCTGAGTTGAGAATGTTGTGGTACATGCTGCTTTGGGAAGGTTAGCATAACCTTGAGGAGTGCAGCAAGCAATCTTGGCTGCCCTTGGCTTGGAGCAAGGGAAGAGCTGAGGCAGAGACCAATCAGGAGGCTGATGCAAGAGCACTGATGTGAGTTCATCAGGCCTGAGCTGCGGAGGTGGCAGCTGGTATGAAAGGGTCGAACAAGGCATTGGTGCTCAGTTTTACAAACTGATAGTGAACAGGAATGGAAACTGACCCAGAGTTCATGCACTCGGTAAGGGTGTGAGTGGAGGTACCATTGACAAAATCAGGTAAGTTAAGAGGAAATTTGTTCATCCTGGGGGAAAGATCCAGAAGTTGTTAGAAGCACAGGACTAGAGTTCAAGGAAGCCAGTTGGGGACAGAAATGTACAATAGGAAGTTCATATGTATTAGGATGACAGTTAATATTAAAACCGCTAAAAACCATCACCTGTGCTGTAATCCATCCCTATCACTCAGAGATGCCACCCAGCAATGCAGGATGTGAGTGCTCTGGGACCAAAACTTCCTAAACCCAAAGCAACATAAACTCAGGTGCAGTGTGACCCAGTCCCTACCGTTCATAGGTCAAATCTGCTATTTTCCTCTGATCTCTTAATGTTAGAAAGACAATCTAAGGGGACAACGTAGCAAGAGTACCTTAGCTTACATGAAAGTGGAACCCGTACCAAAAGCCACCAAACAACTCCCCAAAATCAAATCTTACTATCCTAAAAGGTTGCCTGTAGTCCAAATAGAAGGGAACCAGGTAATTATAGCTTTCTGTACATATATATTATTATAGTAATTCAGTTAACAGATCAAAAGAAAACCCATAGGTATAAAGAGACCTCCTCTATTAATTTATTATTTTCTAAATATATGTTTTAATCTAGTAACCAAATTTGAGAGCCATATTTTCCTCCTGAGCCACGATTATCCTGATCCCTCATTCAAAACAACTCTGTAATGAAGACAACAGTACATTTTTCCTGTCTGTTCCATTCTGCCTAAATCACATACCTCTGAAGAATCTGCTCAGGATCACCTTGTCATATACAGAACCCCCAGGTAAATATCATGGCCCAGAAGTTTACATAATTACTGTGTTGGACCTCAACATTGCATAGGAAAATAGGAGACAGCAAAGGCAGCATTGCCCCCTCAAATCCAGCAGTCATTTCTAAGCACATTAGCAGCATCTAGGATCCCAGTTAGCAATCCCTGCAAGAGATTTCAGAGATGGCTGGTTTGTAATTTCTTCTATTTGCTCTATCAGGTCATAAGAGCATCCACAAGGGGTGGGGTAGTTGAGCTGCCTTGTTAGACCTGACAAAAGCTAGCTTTTTAAAAAATTCCACCTCAGAAGCACTTTTAAGCCAGAAAGTAGACCTGAGATATCCTCCAGCCCAAACTCTTCATGTATCAGATGAAGAAACCAAGGCCTAGAAAAGTTCTGTCACAGCATGACAGACTAATACTCCTAATCACATCCCCCACCTTGAGAAATCCTTGGGATTAGCTTTTGAGTTTGAAAAAAGAGAGGGCAAAAGAATAGCGGACTGGCCTCCCTAAGCCAAGGTCAAGCAACCATATCCTTGTTCCAAAACACACAGGGAAATGCTAAGATTAACATCCCTGACTGGAAACTGGAGCCCCGCCCATAATGTTGGGCAGGGTTGGTTTGAACCCTGTGACCCTGTGATCTCAGCCATGAGCTGAGGTCAAGCCTAGCCATACTGTGCATTGTTGAGGGCTCAAGCAAGAATTTAAAGTATAAATGGGCTAAGTCTTCAGAGAGAAGGCGTGTATTACCCAGTAGCCCTTGTTGATGTAGGTTTAACACTATGACCTACTCTGAGAGATTTGTTTGTTTTTAACCTCAGGTTCACCAGTATAGAATCACTCATCTACCATAGCATCATCTAACTTATCTCTACCCCCGTAAGTCTCTTCTCTTGCTCCCCATCTTCTTAGAGGTTTGTCCTCCTCTCTCTAATACACCCATCTCCTATGCAACCCTCCCCATCTCCTTGAGAAAACTGCCCCCACCCTCTTTTTTTCCTCTCTCTCCTCCTCCTTTCTTTCCTAATAATAGCCTTCTCTACCTTCCAGCCCTGCAATGCTACACATACACACACTCTCTCTGCCCCCCTCCCCTCAGGTCCAGCACTTGGCTCCTTCCACATGTCAAATATACTTAAGTCACTAAGCCATTTGCAAACATTTATTGTTACATGCACAAAATACCATGGTAGATATTTTAGATGATATACGTTCCTGTCTTTACCTTATCTATTTCCTCTCCTTTTCACTGTCTCTGTTTTGTCCCCCTCCACTTTTTCTTAATCCTGTGAAGTCTTATCCTCCTTCTCCATGTCTCTGCCTAAACTCAAAAGTCCCAGCTGGTGTTTCAGCCAAATCCCAAACCATTATTCACACCTTTCCCTCCTATGTTTAACGCCATCAACCACTATCTTTTTGAAACTCTTTCCCTCGTTGGCTTTAGTGGCATTCCACTAGCCTCACTGTCCCCTTGCCTCTCTCACCACTTTCTCTGTCTCCTTCACTAGCTAACCATCCTTTTCAGCTGACTCCCATCAGAGCCAGTTTCCAAATTCAGCTCCACTTTCTGCTTTTCTACAGTTATGCCCTCTCCTTTCGACTAGCCATCCATTCCCATAACTTCAGCTTCATTCCAAAGATGAGGATTCTGAAATATTTTCTTCTTACCCAGGCCATTACTTCAAAATGACTTGAAAATAAAGTTTGAATTTCTGTTATCAGTATTCAATCCTTTGCCTAACTGGATTCTCCCCTGCTTCTCCATGACCTCACACATTCAGATTTGCCATCTGTTCTGAGAACATGAAACAGTACTCCTGGTTTAATTTCTTTATTAATCCACCTTCTCCTTCCTGAGACAACACAGCATGGGTAAGAACATGAACCCCAGAGCAAGCAATCCGGATTTACACACTTAGTAGCTTTGTGACCATAAGCAAGATGCTCTACCCACTCTGTGCTTCAGTTTCCCCATCTATGAAATAGTATAATCATAGCAATCATAGTAACTACCTCATAGGACTTGGGGGAAGGTTAAACGACTTAATACAGGGAAAGCCAGGCAGAATGCTACCTGGCACATTATAAGTAAAAATAAATGTTAACTAGCAATTATTGTTAATAACATTCATTCAAATCTTGTCTACTGTCCAGTCTAATTCCCAACTCTCCATAAAGGCTTACCTTTCTACATAAATCTTACCAGAGTATTTGTTTTATGCTTCCTCATTTTGTTACTAATTCATTCATTTCCTTCCTCAACAAATATTTATGGAGTAACTACATGCTTACAGCATTGTGCCTAATACAGATGTCAGAAGGATGAATAAGACATGATTCTGCCTTCAAGGAGTTCATAGTCTAGTGGAAAAGAAAATAGATGTGTCAATACACAATAATAATTTGGAGACACTTGAGAAGAAAAGAAGTCCCTCTCTTTGCCGTTTGGGGTCTCAGAGAAGGCTTCTTCAGGTGAGAGGTATAGAGGACATGTCAGATTATAAAAATAATGTATGCAGACCAAAGTCCTTAAGTCATCAAATAGCATGGTGAGGTAGTGACTGCCAAGTGGTATTTATCTGTTTCCAGATGTTATATCCTCCTGTTATATATAATCTACTCAACTAAAACATAGAGGCTGTAAAAGCAGAGAGAACTCAGTTAACTACCTAATTACTTGTACTACACAATACTTGTGTACTGATTTTACATATATATATATATACTTTTTTTTTTTTTTTTTTTTTTTTTTTTTGAGACAAGTCTTTCTCTGTCACCCAGGCTGGAGTGCATTGACACAATCTCTGCTCACTGCAACCTCTGCCTCCTAGGTTCAAGCAATTCTCCTACTTCAGCCTCCCCAGTAGCTGGGACTACAGGTGTGCACCACCACGCCTGGCTAATTTTTGTATTTTTAGTAGAAATGGGGTTTCACCATGTTGGCCAGGCTGGTCTCAAACTCCTGACCTCAGGTGATCTGCCTGCCTTGGCCTCCCAAAGTGCTGGGATTACAGGTGTGAGGCACCACACCCAGCCTATATTTCTTTTTATATTCTCTGAGACTCCAATGGAGATTAAAATATGAGAAGTTTAATAAATATTTGTTAAGTTGAGCTACACTTCCATCAGAACTCCTCTTCCAAGACCACAACAAAGGCTGAAGTCCCCAGAAGCTTCTTCAAGGAGGTGGATCTTTCACCAGAAGTCTAACATGAAAGACAAATAGATTACATGGTGGACTGTGAGCCAATAAGGTGATTCAGATGTTGCAGAAAGGGGCTCACAATTAGATCAGAGGCCAAAATGAAATATGAATGAGTAGTTCTGAATGACAGCATCAGGAACCATTAACCTGGTTACACTGTCAGCCAGAGTACCCAAGATAATGAAGATGATGACAAAGAAAAAGATGACGACAATGGTGATGCAGAGATAAGGGAGCAGCTCAAAGTTAAGTAAATTCTCCACCACCTTGCAGGTTCTCTTCCAGCAATGAAAACAGAAGCACGTGTAACCTGCATGGTGACACCAGACTAAATAAACATGCCTTTGAAATTAACATTGAAATAGTGAGAAGTCTAAACTCTTTTTTCCAAGCCTTTACCAAATGACTGAGTAGTTCTTGATCCTATCCAGGGCACTTCTCTTCTAGTGTTTGGAGTCATCAAAATGAGATTAACAAGGAAAAAATTAGATACTTGCATGCAGCCACCTCTCTGTGGGGCCTGAGTTACCTTCCCCCCAGCTTCAGGCACCAATTCTCATGCTATAGTTATCAGGCTCAAAGCTCTGAGTGAATTGTCTTGGTTTTTTGGTTTGGGGTTTTTGGTGCTAACACCCTGTCATTGGCCAAAACCGGCCAAAGAAATCACCGTAAAAGAGACACAGATATCTTAACACAGCTTAACCAGAGACCTGTTCAGTCAGTCACAAAACCACCCAGATGTAATTTTTCCAGATGCTCAGCTCAACTATCTACTGAGGAGAAAAGTTCCAGCCTCTGTGAAGTTCCATAAATAATACATTTCTTGAAGAAAAAGGCAAACAAAAATTTAACCAACATGAAAAAGAGAAGATTCTATCCCTTGCCATGACCTGCTGGGAAACAATTGTGCTTTGAAGGAGTGTCTGTCCTCTGATTTTTAGACAACAAAGTCTGAAATGAATTGTGTATCCTTATCAATGCTACACTAGTTAATAAAGGGCTTTTGTGTTAGAGATGATAAATCACAACAAAATTTTCTTCTGGGATGTTGGTGGCATAAAAATTTTCATCTTGTAAATGTCAGCACACTGCATGCAGGAAATACTTGGAGGAAGATATCCACACAAGATAAAAGCCAAATGGTAATCATATGGCATTTCTCCACCCTTGAAAAAAAGAATAAAGACGTTAAAAAGGAGGAGGGTCTATGTCTTAAAGAAGGGGAGGCAGCGAGATCCTCTCCCCTTCCATAGTAAAAGTTTGAATGTGAGACCTTTGAAGTTACAATCACAGATTCATTTCTATTTCTAATCTATCTGTGGCAATGACTCATTCCATTTCCTGGTATTGATATATTGATATTAATTTTACAGTCCTTGCTGTAAACGTCCTTGCTGGATGGTCGCCTTAAAAAACACAATGTGGGCCGGTGGCGCAAGCCTGTAATCCCAGCACTTTGGGAGGCCGAGACAGGCGGATCACGAGGTCAGGAGATTGAGACCATCCTGGCTAACACGGTGAAACCCCGTCTCTACTAAAAAATACAAAAAAAAAAACCTAGCTGGGCGAGGTGGCGGGCGCCTGTAGTCCCAGCTACTCGGGAGGCTGAGGCAGGAGAATGGCGTAAACCCGGGAGGCGGAGCTTGCAGTGAGCCGAAATCGCGCCACTGCACTCCAGCTCGGGCGACAGAGCGAGACTCCGTCTCAAAAAAAAAAAAAAAAAAAAAAAAAAAAAAAAAAAAAAAAAAAAACAATGTGTTAACTAGGACATGGTAGTAGAATAAAACAAATCCTTAAGCAATGCCTATACTTTTGAAATATCCATCAAATTTACTTGAAATGACAAAATATCCAGTCAATTTCTTTTAACAGAAAAACTGGCCACCACGTTTTGGAAGTCATGTAAATGTGGCAACCTGTTGATTTTTCGACATCCATCTTTTCACCTTACTTTCCAAAGCCCAGTCTCAGAACAACCCTTAACTGTGAGAAACGAATTACTTCTTTCCATATACAACTAGCTCAGGGGGGTGGGAGAAAAAAAAATGAAAGAAAGAAAAAAAAAAAACAACTAGCTCAGGAGAGTCGTTGGCTGAAGATTAGAGTAAAAATAAAATTTTTAATTACTTTGCTTTGCTGATGACTTTTTATTAAATGTCAGTTATTTTCCTGCCTTCCGTGCCTCTCTCAGAAAAATAAGTGCTGAGGGGAAGGCACTGGAGAAATTAGCTCTGTCCAAACTGGCCATTTTGACAGTTTTTTGCCCAAGTTTTGGAGAAGTGAAAAGGAATGGCCTCATGGAAAAATAAGCGGTATTATGGTGATTTTTCTCTTCATACTGCATGATTAGGCTTCCTAAGAAAAATAGCCAATATGGCCTGAAACATGTGACCAATGTCATGTATTTTGTGCATACCATCCTTCTATCATCAATCCCAGAGCATTTCCCTTTTAAGGCTCTGTAGTTCTGGGCTGGACTCCTATCCCAAAGTCCAGCAAAATCCTCTCTGTGGATCTCAGTTGCGCAATTATCCAAGTCTGGTAGAAAAGATGCAAAGGGTTTATCTAAGTTATGGTTTCCTCACTCTTCCTAAATCACACTTCTTTAACTTAGCCATAAATATCTCTCTACACTGTCATCCAACTCATAGGGAATCAGGTTGGACTTAACCTTTATAGAATAAATATTTTAAGCTATGCTATGAACAAATAAGTTACATTTACATTATTAAATTAATAGAAAAAAGAACTATTCTTCATATACATACATACCCATACATTATTAACGGAAAGAACGACTATTCTTCATACACATACATACACACACATGCGTGCACACAGATACACATCTCAACACAGGCATAACAGTGGTTTCTCAGACCTAGCTAGGACAATTACACTTTGACCAGAGAATTTCCTTATCTGTAATTTCTTAATGGAAGGTGTATACGGAGAAAGGGAAAGCACACAAGAAGCTTTGCACTATTTGATTAGAATGCATCATAATTTTTTTGTGTGTGTGTGAGACTGTTGCCCAGGCTGGAGTGCAGGGGTGCGATCTCAGCTCACAGCAACCTCCGCGTCCCAGGTTTAAGCAATTCTCCTGCCTCAGCCTCACAAGTAGCTGGGATTACAGGCGCCCGCCACCACACCCTGCTAATTTTTTTGTATTTTTAGTAGAGATGGGATTTCACCATGTTAACCTGGCTGGTCTCCAACCCCTGACCTCAAGTGACCCACCCGCTTCAGCCTCCCAGAGTGCTGGGATTGCAGGTGTGAGCCACCGCACCCGGCCGAATCATACATTTTTTTATGTTGTCATTCTTTTCTTGCTCCTAAGTTTTCTTATAGGAAAAGACTGGAAAAGTGTCCCCTTCACTCCCATCCCTTTCCTTCTTCATTAGATAGTCACTCAGTATTAAATGCTAAACATTATTAGAAAAGTGAATTGGCATTTGAAAAGTAAATATATCTCAAAGCAGAAAACAAAGGCCCTACGTGTGTGAACTCTCCAACTACTTATCCAGCTAGCCCCCTTTTAATAAACGTTCTAAAGAAAACATGCAAAGTTTTGAGTCTTACCAAAAACTCTTCAAAAGAGAGTGAATAAGTTGATGACAGATAGGTGTCCACAAAGCACATCAGAAAAGTATTTAGTGTACAATTAACAATTTTAAATAGTTTTCAGTCAGGGTAGGCTTCCTTTGACTAACAAATTAAGAAATTTTAAATATTCTTTTAAATAAGTTTTAGACCTTTTTAAAATAAAATTTAAGGATTCTTGTAGAATATATTTGGTAGCTGTAAATGCTTGGTACCAGATCTCATTGCCAACTCATGTCTTTCATTATATCAACACGTTTTATAAATATACACAATTTGTGCTCACTGGTACATCAGCCCATAATATAAACGGGTATATATGCAACTACTGTACCTCTGAAGATTGGAAAATTATAGTCTTTGGGCTACATACACTTAATGTTTAAGAATAACAACAAATAATGCAGTCTCTGTACTGCCAAAATAAGAAAGAAAATTGAAGACACTGGCTTTTCAATGTATCTTTCAGGGGAAATAACTGTCCTTATTTAAGCATGACTGTTGACCCCTATCAGTCCAGTTTTTGAACCAAGCGGGGGCCTTTTTCTAACTCTGAGAACAAGTTGAATGAGCATCTTACTCCAGTCCACCCGAGCAACAAGTTCTTTCTGTTAGGAATTGTGCTTGTGATTTTCCGAAGTTAATTTAACCCTGGATTTACCTGGGTCCATGAAATTACAAATCACACCATGTTAGATGGAACAGCATAATAATCAACAACACTGGCTCTGAAGTCAGACTAAGGTGGTTCAGACCCTGCCTCCAATAGCTGCCACCTGTACATCCCTGGGCAAATCCCTTAATGTGCCTACCCCTCAGTCTCTTCATCTGAAATGAAGTTAACTCTAATACCTACCTTCTAGTTACGAGAACTGTGTGCTGCTCAAAGTGCTAGATGTATTATCCTCCTCATCATCGTCACTGGGAACTTAAAGAATTTTAAATCTAAGAAAATGTATTTTGACCGATTGTAAAAGGAAACTAATTTATTAATATTGGTATTGCAGCAGCTTCTGTGGTGACTCCAGGATTCATGTTGGAACTCATTCAATTCAGGTAGATAGAGTAATTACAATTCACATTTATCTTGCAAGCCAAGCACAGACTGAGCTAAGCCCTTCACATGGATTATTTCATTTTACCTCACAATGACCTTGAGGTGAGGTTTCTTATTATTCCCACTTTACAGATAAGGAAACTGAGATTTAGAGAGTTTAAATTGTAGCCTAAGCTTATCTAGTGAGAATTGGCCCTGTGATAGGAACACAGGCGGCCTAAATTCAGAGCTTCCAGAACCAATCTACTTACAGCAGCTTTCTTAAATTTAAAAAAAAAAAAAAAAAAGAAAGAAACTATATATAAGTTAAAAATTCTTGCCGGGCATGGTGGCTCATGCCTCTAATCCTAGCACTTTGGGAGGCAGAGGCAGGTGGATTGCTTGAGCTCAGGAGTTCAAGACCAGCCTGGGCAACATAGTGAAACCCCGTCTCAATTAAAAAATAATAATAATAATAGTAATAATAATAATAATAAATTCTTGAGACACTATCAACTAATAGCTAGAGAAACATCACTTGTTTCCAAGGGACTTTTGTTAAGATACTATATTGTAGTCTGAGAATCATTGATTTTCAAAATAACACATTGCCCTATTATAGCAAAACTACACTTCAAATGTTCAAATTTCACACATTGTTAGAAATTTAAAATAAACTAAGCCAGTCGAAAGACCTCAAAAAATATTTAGAGAAAGTAAGAAATTAAAATTGTTTACCTGTTACTTGAATTGAGGGGAGTAAGTTGAGAGCCAAGAGCAGCCTGAGCATCTTTGTCCTGACGATGGGCTAGGGTTCCAGCCCCTCCTCCCCGAGGAACCCGAAGTGTGAGGGGAACTGAAAGACGCACCTGCCAAGGCCTGAGAGTCTCCGTCATCCACGGCCACCACCACCGCCACCATCCCCTTAAGGCACATGATCAAGGCACTCAAACCACAAGGCATCCTGACTGCAGCATTTCACACAGGATATAACATTGTTTTGATGACTTTAGACTTTTACTTCTATTTTTAAAGACTTTTTTGTCACTGAAAAACAGTCGGTCACTACATGATGGGCTTATGGGAATTATTCTTCACTGATAGATATCAAGAGTTGTGGAAAAGGGGTGCTTGAAATCCAGCAGAGATTAAAGGGGAGACAAAGTGTTCTTAAGAAAGAACAGGCCGGGTGCAGTGGCTCACACCTGTAATCCCAGCAATTTGGGAGGCCAAAGCAGGTGGATCACTTGAGGCCAGGAGGTCAAGACGAGCCTGGCCAACATGGTGAAACCCCGTCTCCACTGAAAATACGAAAAATTAGCCAGGCATGGTGGCGGGCACCTGTAATCCCAGCTACCAGGGAGGCTAAGGCAGGAGAATCGCTCGAACCCAGGAGGTGGAGGCTGCTATGAGCCAAGATCATGCCACTGCACTATAGCCAGGGCAACAGAATAAGAAAAGAAAGACAGAAAGAGAGAAAAAAAAGAAAAGAAAAGAGGTAGGAAGAAAGGAAGGAAGAGAGGGAGGGATGGAGGGAGGGAGGAAGGAAGGAAGGAAGGAAGGAAGATGGAAAGAACGAGAGAGAGAGGGAGGGAGGGAAAGAAGGAGGAAGGAAGGAAGGAAGGAAGGAAGGAAGGAAGGAAGGAAGGAAGGAAGGAAGGAAGGAAGGAAGGAAGGAAGGAGGGAAGGAAGGAAAGGGAGAGAGAGAAAGAGAGAGAGAAAGAATAAAGTCTCTCGCAGAGGAGAGATTTTCATAGGATGGGGACAGGTTGTGTCAAAAAGACAATGGTAAAAATTCTATTGAGGAATTGGGAAACATCCACATAAATGTTTAAAGGAGTTACAAATATTAGAAATGTAACATTTGTGTGGAACATAAGGTAGCCCTCTGGAGCATTTAGCACACAGTGCTTGATTTGTGTCAAGCCTCCTCCAACTCACTTCTAAGAACTTTGCAAAACCCATTCTACTTGCAAGCAGCCAGCCAGCTGAATATCTGGGGGAGGTTCCCTAAGCAAAGGGAAAGTCAAAACAACATTCTTTGTTCTTAGCGGGATGGTAAGACAACCAAAAGCCCCTGTGTCTCATGCTATCTATGTCCCTCAAGGTTAAGTAATAGGGCACAAAAGGAGGCTCTGTAGCAGGATTTCTGAGACTCATAACCACTCCTCTGCACCCCTCTTCCCAGGCCCTTTGCAGAGAGGGTTATTCCACCAGCACAGCCAAATGCTCTCTTCTTCCGGCACCTACGTCAGTATCTTGTACTCAATGGCTTCTTCAAAACTTTTCCAGTAATTTTTTTCTTCTTTTTGATAATTTAAGCTTTGTCTAATTATTCTAGTTGGGGATTTTGTGTTTGTGGGTTGTTTTAAAAGATAACTTGTATCGCTTTTTATTCTAACTATAAAAGTAAGACATATTTCATAGAGAATGTTTAGAAAAATTATAAGCATTAAAACAAGATTCATCCATAATCTTACCACCCTAATATAAACACTGCTAATATTCTGGTCCACTGCCTTGCATCTGTTTGTCTATTAAGATTTTTACATCTTTAATATCATGTTTTACTTACAGTTTTCATCAGATATGTACTATTATTTGTTATATCTTGAACATTTTCCCACGTCATTTAAGTATCTTTATAAACATTATTTGTAACTGATGCATAATATTCCATTCTATAATTATATCATAAATTGTTTAACAAACCCCTAGTGTTGTTACCTTTTTTTTCTTTGCTATTTTAAAATGCTAGAGTCAACCTCTTTGATGACCTAGCTGTAAGAGGAGGCAGGCTTCATGTCCCTCCCTCCTGATCTGATAAATGACAGATCAAAAGTGTTTCCTCTCCTGGTAGACCTTCTTTGTTCACACTTCAATTTTGCCACAAACACAGTCTTTGTGAACCCCCCTTACTAGCACATCTTTTGGTCCTTTGGAGAAATTTGTCCTTGGAAATGATTCATTCACACTTCTGAACTGTAGGTAAGTGACAAAGCCATGCCCTGAGTCCTGGAGAAGATTCACTTCTGGAATTTGACTCAGCCTTCCTGGCTCTGATCCTCTATCCAGTTAGGGGAACCCATGCCTTACCCAGGGCCTGAAGTCTATCTGGGGAAAATTTACAGATGGCAAGGTGACCTTTCCTAAAAGGTCATCCCTATTCTAGAGCCACCAAACTACCCAGATCTTAGAACAAGAGGCTCTGAGACTCGTTATACATACCAAGAATATATACAGTAGAAACATAGGTACCCAGTAGTTTTCCATAATCAACAACAAAAGGCTAAGGAGTGAGTTAATAACTGTCTTCAAGCATGTTAAAGATGACTACATAGCATCTAGTTAATACTACGTAAATAGTAGTAATCAGGTCAAACTTCGCTGAAAAAGAAACAGTTCACTCATCTGGTCTAACTCCTTTATCTTGCAGAGAAGGAAGCTGCAGCCCACAGAGGTCAGCTGACTTATACGAATTCACAAAGCAATAATTAAATATTATTGGCCTTATTATTTGACCAGCCATATTTGATTTTCATTTCATAGAATAAAAAGAAACACAAACTTTGACATTTGCCTTCCTTTGTTTTAACATGTATGACACTAAAGAAGCAAACCATTTCATTAGAATCCTTTCACATTTGCTTTTGAAATCCAATGGCATTCACATATACCAAGAGGTAGAAATTACAGAAATAACATAAGGACCTTAAATCCAGCAATACACAGGACACTGAGACCCTACAACATTTTCGGTAAAAATAATAGCATTTCCATACCAAGAACTTTACATTCCAGATCTCATTTAATACACAACCTGTGAGGAAGATTATTATTATCCCCATTTTACAGATGAGCAAACTGATCTGAGGGGGGTTAAGAATTATCAGAACAAAAGAATGTCATTTTTCACAGAATTTGCAAAAGCAATCCTAAAACTCGTGTGGAATCCAAAAAGAGCTGAATAGCCAAAGCAATCCTAAGCAAAAAGAACAAAGCTTTGAGGTGTCACATTACCTAACTTCAAATTATATGATAAGATTATAGTAACCAAAACAGCGTGGTACTAGTATAAAAACAAATACATAGAACAATGGAACAGAATAGAGAACCCAGAGATAAAGCCACTTTACCTACAACCAACTGATCTTCAACAAAGTTAACAAAAACATATGCTAGGGAGAGGACTCCCTATTCAATAAATGGTGCTGGGAAAATTGGCTAACTATATACAGAAGAATGAAATGGGGCCCATACCTCTCACCATATACAAAAATTAACTCAATATGCATTAAAGCCCTCAATGTAAGACCTGAAACTATAAAAACTCCAGAAGAAAACCAAGAAAAAACTCTTCTTTACATCTGCCAAGGCAAAGAATTTATGAACAAGTCCTCAGAAGCAAAGGCAACAAAATAGACACATGAGACTTAAATAAACTAAAAAGCTTCTGCACAGCACAAGAAACAATCAACAGAGTAAGCAGACAACCTGTAGAATGGGAAAAATATTTGCAAACTATATTTTCTGACAAAAGGCTGATAACCAGAATCTACAAGGAACTGAAACAATTCAACAAGAAAAAAACAACCCCATTAAAAAGTAGGAAGAGGACATGAACAGACATTTTCCTTTCTTTTTGTTTTTTTAAATTTACTTCAAGTTCTGGGATACATGTGCAGAACATGCAAGTTTGTTACATAGGTATATATGTGCCATGGTGGTTTGCTGCACCTATCAACCCATCATCTAGGTTTTAAGCCCCATACGTATTAAGTATTTGTGCTAATGCTCTCCCTCCCCTTGCCCCCCACCCCCTGACAGGTCCCAGTGTGTGATGTTCCCCTCCCTGTGTCCATGTGTTCTCATTGTTCAACTCCCACTTATGAGTGAGAACATGCGGTGTTTGGTTTTCTGCTCCTGTGTTAGTTTGCTGAGAATGATGGCTTCCAGCTTCATCCATGTCCCTGCAAAGGACATGAACTCATTCTTTTTAATGGCTGCATAGTATTCCATAGTATATATTTGCCATATTTTCTTTATCTAGTCTATCATTGATGGACATTTGGGTTGGTTCCATGTCTTTGCTATTGTAAATAGTGCTGCAATAAATATACGTGTGCATGTCTTTATAGTAGAATGATTTATAATCCTTTGGGTATATACCCAGTAATGAGTTTGCTGGGTCAAATGGTATTTCTGGTTCTCGATCCTTGAGGAATCGACACACTGTCTTCCACAATGGTTGAACTAATTGACATTCCCACCAACAGTGTAGAAGAGTTCCTATTTCTCCACAGCCTCGCCAGCATCTGTTGTTTCCTGACATTTTAATAATCTCCATTCTAACCGGCATGAGATGGTATCTCATTGTGGTTTTGATTTGCATTTCTCTAATAATCAGTGATGATGAGCTTTTTTTCAGGTTTGTTGGCTGCACAAATGTCTTCTTTTGAGAAGTGTCTGTTCATATCCTTTGCCCACTTTTTATGGGGTTGTTTGTTCTTTTCTTGTAAATTTGTTTAATTTCCTTGTAGATTCTGGATATTAGACCTTTGTCAGATGGATAGATGGCAAAAATTTCTCCCATTTTGTAGTTTGTTTGTTCACTCATGGTAGTTTCTTTTGCTGTGCAGAAGCTCTTCAGTTTAATTAGATTCCATTTGTCAATTTTGGCTTTTGTTGCCATTGTTTTTGGTGTTTTAGTCATGAAGTCTTTGCCCATGCTTATGTCCTGAATGGTACTGCCTTGGTTTTCTTCTAGGATTTTTATGGTTTTAGATTTTACATTTAAATCTTTAATCCACCTTAAGCTAATATTTGTATAAGCTGTAAGGAAGAGGACCAGTTTCAGTTTTCTGCATATGGCTAGCCAGTTTTCCCAGCACCATTTATTAAATAGGGAATCCTTTCCCCATTGCTTGTTTTTGTCAGGTTTGTCAAAGATCAGATAGTTGTAGATGTGTGGTGTTGTTTCTGAGGTTTCTGTTTTGTTCCATTGTTCTATATATATGTTTTGGTACCAGTACCATGCTGTTTTGGTTACTATAGCCTTATGGAATAGTTTGAAGTCAGGTAGCAGGATGCCTCCAGCTTTGTTGTTTTTGCTTAGGATCCTCTTGGCTATATAGGCTCTTTTTCGGTTCCATATGAAATTTAAAGTAGTTTTTTCTAATTCTGCAAAGAAAGTCAATGGTAGCTTGATGGTGATAGCATTGAATCTATAAATTACTTTGGACCATAGGGCCATTTTCATGGTACTGATTCTTCCTATTCATGAGCATGGAATGTTTTTCCATTTGTTTGTGTCCTCTCTTATTTCCTTGATCAGCAGTTTGTAGTTCTCCTTGAAGAGGTCCTTCACGTCCCTTGTATGCTGTATTCCTAAGTATCTTATTCTCTTTGTAGCAATTGTGAATGGGAGTTCACTCATGATTTGGCTCTCTACTTGTCTATTAGTGGTGTATAGAAATGCTTGTGATTTTTGCCTATTGATTTTGTATCCTGAGACTTGGTTGAAGTTGCTTATCAGAAGGAGTTTTTGGGCTGAAACAATGGACATGAACTCATTCTTTTTTATGGCTGCATAGTATTCTATAGTATATATGTGCGATCTCAGCTCACTGCAACTTCCACCTCCTGGGTTCAAGCAATTCTCCTGCCTCAGCCTCCCAGGCAGCTGGGATTACAGGCAAGCACCACCACACCCAGCTAATTTTTGTATTTTTAGTAGAGATGGGCTTTCTCCATGTTGGTCTGGCTTGTCTCGAACTCCCAACCTCAGGTGATCTGCCTGCCTCAGCCTCCCAAAGTGCTGGGATTACAGGCATGAGCCACCACACCCAGCCCATACACGTGCCATAGTTTCTTTATCCAGTCTATCATTGATGAGCATTTGGGTTGGTTCCAAGTCTTTGCTGTTGTAAACAGTGCTGTAATAAACATACATGTGCATGTCTTTATAGTAGAATGATTTATAATCCTTTGGGTATATACCCAGTAATGAGTTTGCTGGATCAAATGGTATTTCTGGTTCTAGATCCTTGAGGAATTGGCACACAGTCTTCTACAATGGTTGAACTAATTTACATTCCCACCAACAGTGTAAAAGACTTCCTATTTCTCCACAGCCTCGCCAGCATTTGTTGTTTCCTGACTTTTTAATAATCACCATTCTAACTGGCATGAGATGGTTTTCTAAATATACAGTCTAAATATTCAGTTTTCTAAGTATACAGATAGGTTTTCTAAATATACGGTCATGTCATCTGCAAACAGAGACAATTTGACTTCCTCTCTTGCTATTTGAATACCCTTTGTTTCTTTCTCTTGCCTGATCGCCCTGGCCAGAAGTTCCAGTACTATGTTGAATAGGAGTGGTGAAAGAGGGCATCCTTGTCTTGTTCTGATTTTCAAAGGGAATGCTTCCAGCTTTTGCCCATTCAGTATGATATTGGCTATAGTTTTGTCATAAATAGCTCTTATTATTTTGAGATATGTTCCATCAAGACCTAGTTTATTGAGAGTTTTTAGCATGAAGGGGTGTTGAATTTTATCAAAGGCTTTTTCTGCATCTATTGAGATAATCATGTGGTTTCTGTCATTGGTTCTGTTTATGTGATGGATTACATTTACTGATTTACGTATGTTGAACCAGCCTTGCATCCCAAGGATGAAGTCGACTTGATCATGGTGGATAAGCTTTTTGATGTGCTGCTGGATTCGGTTTGCCAGTATTTTATTGAGGATTTTGGCATCAATGTTCATCAAGGATATTTGCTTGAAATTTTCTTTTTTTGTTGTGTCTCTGCCAGGTTTTGGTATCAGGATGATGCTGGCCTCATAAAATGAGTTAGGGAGGAATCCCTCCTTTTCTATTGTTTGGAATAGTTTCAGAAGAAATGGTACCGGCTCCTCTTTTTACCTCTGGTAGAATTCAGCTGTGACTCTGTCTGGTCCTGGGCTTTTTTTGGTTGGTAGGCTATTAATTACTGCCTCTATTTCAGAACTTGTTATTTGTCTATTCAGGGATTCGACTTCTTCCTGGTTTAGTCTTGGGAGGGTGTATGTGTCCAGGAATTTATCCATTTATTCTAGACTTTCTAGTTTATTTGCATAGAGGTGTTTGTTGTTGTTGTTGTTTTGTTTTTTTTGTGTGTTTTTTTTTAAGACAGAGTCTCACTTTGTTGCCCAGGCTGGAGTGCAGTGGCACGATCTCGGCTCACTGCAAACTCTGCCTCCTGGGTTCACACCATTCTCCTGCCACCATGCCCGGCTAATTTTTTGTGTTTTTAGTAGAGACAGGGTTTCACCATGTTACCCAGTACCCTATTTTTTTGACTGTTAAGTCCTCCAGAAATCTGGGTACTTTCAGTTTCTCCCAGGAGCAGCCCTATATTAAAATTCTGAAAAATTAAAAATCTTAAGAAATACTTCTTGTTATTAAGCCACTGTTAGAGTTTTGGAGAGGGCCCAATAAACAGAACATCCTGGGGAATGATCCAAATGACTGGCAGATGAAAGCCAAAATACCATGTTTGTGATTGGTCAGGTTAGGTTGGAGGAATGGCTTAGTGTGAGGGAGGACCTGTAAATCTACTAGCTGAGCCCAGAATTCATCAGTCTTTCCTACCCAGTCTCAGATGGCATGAAACCATGTCAGGGAGAGTCTATTCCCAGAGGAAAGTAGAGAGTGTTTACTTTTTTTTTTTTCTTGAGATGGAGTCTTGCTCTGTTGCTGAGGCTAGAGTGCAGTGGTGCAATCTTGGCTCACTGAAACCTGCAGCTCCCAAGTTCAAGCGATTCTCCTGCCTCAGCCTCCCAAGTAGCTGGGCTTACAGGCATCTGCCACAGTGCCCATCTAATTTTTGTATTTTTAGTAGAGATGGGGTTTTGCCATGTTGGCCAGGCTGGTCTCAAACTCCTGGCCTCAAGTGATCTGCCTGCCTCGGCCTCCCAAAGTGCTGGGATTACAGGCGTGAACCACTGTGCCGGCCTAGAGTGTTTGCTTTTTGTGGGCAATTACTCTCCCGGGCAAAGCTAGAAGGATAGAGTCTGGCAAGGGCCCCATGAAGGCAGCTTATGGTCAAGAGGAAGCCAGGTAGGGCTGGGCCACTCATACCTAGTTATTTCTTCAAAACTTAACAGGCTTTTCTGCTGCTTTGGAGCAGAGTGAATTAAGGGCGTTGGAGGGGAATGCCTTTTCTCCACATTTTCTCATTCTTTAATTCATTCAACTTACAGACTTTCAGGAGTTAGCCACACTATTAAACAGATAATTACTAACTTTTACAGATGGAGCACTGAAGCTTGGAAAAGTTAAGGGACCTGCTTAAAGTTACAGAAATTAGTTAATGGCAGAGCTAGGATTCAAATCCAGGCAATGTGGCTCCAGGGCTAGTATTCTTAACTCTTTCCCATGTCACAGGCCAGTGCTGGAGACAGGCCTGTGAGCAAATAATTACAGTGTAAAGAATGAGGTAAGTGCTAATGGAGGGACATACACTGCGCTAAGGGAATGAAGGAAGGAGTGACTAAGGTTTTGTGTAGGACATTTGTGCAATTTCCCTTGCCCACTGCCAGAAATTAACAAAGCAGAGTCTTTTGGGGGTATGCTTTGTTTTACTATACGTGGATGCAGATATAGAGCTCGATTCATGTTGCCTTGCTGCCCCTCCCAAACATAACAACACTTAAAATAATTTGTTCCTGACATCCTGGACCCCCTCCAAGAGTTTGTCCCAGCTTTTGGACAAGGCAGAAACAGGAAAAGGATGTCCTAATGTTCCCTGACCAGAGACCTAAATTGGAATTTGGAATAGTTTTGTAATTTAAATCATTGTTAAGATTTTATTGTCCTGTACTCTGTAGTGTGTGTGTGTGTGTGTGTGTGTGTGTGTGTGAACATTATATATCAGCCACCACACATGTACTATATACAGTCACTAAAATCAACTGTGAGATTCCTTAAATTTTCTATAGTTTGTAGATCTATGTTTAAAAGATACTTTGTTTTTTCATAAAGGAGAATTAATATTTCTCAACTCAAATACTTTTTTTGCTATGACTTAATCATAATTTGGTAGTAATATGTCACAATTTCTGCTAATAACACAAAAACAAACTCACTTCTATGTTTCATTCTCTCTCACTAGAAATTGTTTCAATTTGGCCCCCTATACTGATTCATTTCTCAGCTTATCTTTGAGATATTGAACATCCATACCTTTGGTATTTTTATATTACTTGATATTAGAGCGTCATTGAGTTCATTTGAATAGACTAGACACCATAAACAGGTGCTGTCTGCCATCACCAAGTGATGGCCTATTCATGCCAGGATATTAAGCATATCCTGCAGTTTGGTAAACAGCAGGTGGGATTCTAATCCATTCAGCATGGAGCCCCTCGTTCTTTCCTCTGTAGTGAAGGAAAATCTCTGGGAAGTCCCTGCTCAGGAATTCTCTATAGCTTTAGCAGCCAGTGAGTCTCATTCCAAAACGACCCAAGAAGAGGACTGGATCAATTACCCCCAAGCTTCCTCTCCACATCACCTATTTCTTGAAGTGACCTCAGAAATCCCACAAAAGTTCCAAGTTGCCGTGTAGCCCCTTTCTTTTACTTTACTCCTTTGGGGTTTCAGGGTTGGAGAAATCCTCTCTCCTTTCCAAAGCTGAAACTGCCTGGGAGCTTTGAGTCTCTGACTCACTACTAGATTGCTCTCCTATTAGGGCCATAGAGAAGACAGAGTGAGACAAGGCCATTCTCACACCATGGAATAACCTCTGGGGCTTATGGTCATCAAAGCAGATTCTTTGGTCTACAGGAAAAAGGTAACACTCTTAGACCCAGCAGAGGCATCATCAAGGGAGTTTTGCAGGAGGAGGGACAGCCCTGCTCAGGGGTTAGGGGTTAACCAACTGGTCAGGGGTTACCACACAAGTAGCTCTACCCTCACAGCCTTTCCTTGCTTAGGCATACCAGTGTGTCATAATGGTGCAGCTAGTCTGATAAATGGAACAGTTTTGGAGGGAGGCACACTGCAATAGCTTTGCAACAAAAGAGGCTATGTCTTGTCCATCATTCAAAGGAGTTATCTGAAAATCAACGACTGTAGCAAACCACCAGCTGTCCTCCAGCATCAATTTTTTTTTTCCTATAGTAACAGAATTCGCAACATGTAGCTGGGAACAGCCATGGCCATATAGGTCTGAGGTCAGCAGAGTTACATGATAGAAGGCACCTGGGTTCCAGACCCTTGGCCTGCCATACTGGTCCTGGACTGCTTAGTTCCAGATTGTTAGATGAGACAAAGGAAACCATCTAGTGTGCTTAAACTGCTATTATTTTAGGTCTCTGTCAAGGAAGTCAAGGTTTATCCTAATTCAGTGACTTTGGATTTCAGCAGAATACAGTCAATGTTAGTTGAGAACATGGCCTCATTACCCCAAGTTACCTGTTTTCAACAGGTAGCCTTACTTCTCTCAGAGATAGGTTCCTGGGACACTCTGTAGTTTCCATTGAGGATGCAGCCTTTTGGGGACTACTATAGAGATGATTTCTCCTGTCTCATCTAAAAATCTGGACCTAAGCAGCACAGGACTGGTATGGCAGCTCAAGGATCTGGAACCCAGGTGTTTTCTATCATGTAAATCTGCCAACCCATATGGCCTGCCTCTTCCCTTTAAGGGTACAACCCAGAAATGGCATCACTTATGCTTACAAAAAGAAAGAAAGGGCTATGATATTAGGCCTCAGAAAAGGGAGTAGAGATCTAGACTTTTCACTTCAACTCAAAAATCCTGCCCAAGACTGACACTTACTCCTTTAAACATTGCCATATTTCTCTGGCACACCCAATGATTGATGTCTGAAAGAGCAGCAGCACTTTCTCAGACATGACTACAGTGTTTAAATGTGTTGCTAGGGCATCTATGGAATTTTCATATTCTATCTTGGGAAAGAAGTCTGATATTTCTTTGATGCTACATTCTTCTTTAGCCAGAAATACAAGGAAACCACTGTTTGCTGTGGCATTTTGGCAGAACTCTGAAGTGTGGTCTGGATCTGGGAACCCACAATCCAAGAATAAGGCACCATTTACGTACAAAATTGTTGAATTTGGATGGAAACTAGGTTCAGCCATACTTGTGAAGCCACTGTCTTGCAGGGTCAAAAAGAGCTTATTTTTCAAGTAAGTGTGTTTCACTGTTTACTGGTGACTACCAAAATAATTATTTCCTGTGTGGGTCAGTAGGAGTGAAGTAATCTCAAGGAAAATGTTCCATTGTGCTTACTGGGCTGGGCAGTGCAGCAGCTCCAGACATTCTCTTAAAGCAACAGTAATTGCGTTGAATGGTAAAGTCTGGTTCATATGCCCCTGGGAGGGAGATTCATTTTTCTCTGATACTTTGAGGATCTTGTCAGAGACAACAGATGTGAATATATACATACATATACACATGAACATATCTGTGGATGTGCTTAGCAGGTTGGTTCATTTAAATAGTTTTATAGATGTTTTAGAAAGATAGTTCTGGCTGGGTGCGGTGGCTCACGCCTGTAATCCTAGCACTTTGGGAGGCCGAGGCAGGTGGATCACGAGGTCAAGAGATCAAGACCATCCTGGCCAACATGGTGAAACCCTGTCTCTACTAAAAATACAAAAATTAGCTGGGTGTGGTGGCACGTGCCTGTAATCCCAGCTACACAGGAGGCTGAGGCAGGAGACTCGCTTGAACCCAGGAGGCAGAGATTGCAGTAAACCGAGATCTCACCACTGCACTCCAGCCTGGCAACAGAGCGAGAATCCGTCTCAAAAAAAAAAAAAAAAAGAAAAAAAAAGAAAGGTAGTTCTTTATGAGCTACGATAATGTGCTCTGCTTCTCTCAATGTGAAAGTAGAACCTCACCTTGTGCAAGTTGTCATTGGTTTACTTGTCTGTTACAAACCACTTGAGGGCATGCTTTATTTGTCTTTGTCTTCCCAGGCCATACTAATGGGTCTATCACTGAGTAAAATTCTGATTAATCATTTGTTGGATGAATGAATGGCTTGCAGAGGAAGTGAATTGCAGGAAGGTGACTACCACCCAAAAGTTGACTTGTACCATGACACTGACATGAGAGAGTTTGCCAGAAGAAGTGCTTAGCCAGCCAGGATTGGAACATCCTTGAGGTGCCACAGTCCATGGTTCCAGAGATTAAACAGCTCTGTGCTTCATATCACCATCTTTCCTGGAATCAGAATTATCCACCCCAGTTGTTAGATTCTGGCACAACAAGTAGGGTGAATGGTGGCAGCTGGATCAACATGTGACAGACAAACTAGGCCAAATGGGATATCACTTCTGGTCCATGAAATGGAGGGATGCTTTTGAATATTCGATACTTCACCCCACTCACTACCTTCCATGACCACTCTCATATAGGAGCAAAGAGCGTACATTGTATATTATAGAAAATATTCCCCTATTATAAGAGGGAATACTCACTATTGATTAATCCACTTACCAAATTTTTGTTGTGTGCCTGCTATGTGCCAAGCGTTGTACTGCTGCTAGAGTACACAGGTGGACAAACAAGATGTGGTTCTTGCCCTTAAGAAGTTCACCCTTTGGCCGGGTGCGATGGCTCATTCCTGTTATCCCAGCACTTTGGGAGGCCAAGGCAGGTGGACCACATAAGGCCGGGAGCTTGAGACCAGCCTGGTCAACATACTGAAACCACATCTCTACTAAAAAACACAAAAATTAACTGGGCGTGGTGGCACACGCCTGTAATCCCAGATACTCAGGAGGCTGAGGCATGAGAATCACTTGAACCAAGGAGGCAGAGGTTGCAATGAGCTGAGATTACACCACTGCACTCCAGCCTGGGCAACAGAGTAAGACTCTGTCTCAAAAAAAAAAAAAAAGAAAAAAAAAAAGTTCAGCCTTTAGTGGAAGAGTCAGACAAACAAAATACATAAAACAATTATGTTTTATGTGGCCAGTTATGAAAAATAAACTAGATATTGAGGTAGGGATGAAATGGAAGTACATAGAGGGGTGAGAAATAACTGTCAGGAGGAAGGGAAAGGCCTGAGATTAGTAAAGGGGAAGAACACTTTAGAGGAAAAAAACACATGTTAAAGACCCCAGGCCTAAAGTAAATTGGCGTTTCGGAGGATAAAAAACAATGCCCATGAGTCTATAGCAGAGTGAGTGAGGGGGTGAGTGTGTCCTCACTGGCAGAAGTCTTCTAAGGATTTTTGGATCTATTGTCAAGGACATGATACCAAATGGTGGATGCTGACTGTTTGCAGAGCGCTCAGGAAGCTTTACATCATTACCCACAGCAAGAGGTCTGAGCTTGAGTCTGGTCCTCTCACTGCACGTGTAATCTCAGATACTACATATTCCACCCTGCTGAGTAATAGTGTGTAGAACGGAATGTTGGACTTTATCTAAAATGTGGGAGTGAAAAAGTACATGTGAAACTGTAGAGTTTATCATTCTGGTCCAGGTATCATGAGGAAAGGAGAAAACCATGGTTGGGAGCGGCCATCCACACCCAACTAGTATTTGGAACTGAAGGCTATAGAGAATTCTGCTACTGAGGTCTACAGTATTATTTGCACTTTCTGCTCCTTGATCTTTCACTGCATATACCATCTGGGAAGTGTCCTTTATGGTTGTCATTAAAATGCTGCCAGATTCCAGTATTGAGACCATAGGGAATGCAGTGGTGTGCATTTGTGTGTTTGTGAGTGTATATGTGTGTGTGTCATCCACGTGTGGGTAGATGAGATGCTAACTGGAACAGGATATACTGACATATTCAGGGGTTCTTAACTAGGTGTCCAATGTAAACTCAGTTGAGAAAAAAATTACACATTCATTTTCATTATCATCTCTAACTGAAATTTAACATTTCAATGATATATTTAAGTAACAAACTACAGTATTTTTTGCAGTACTTGTCACTTTGTCATCAATAGAATCACAGATATTTTCATGTCACATTATAGTTGTTGCAGGTATCTCAAAATATGACTTATGCTTACCACACTTCAAAACTATGGTAGTTATCGACTGGATGCAGAGGCTCATGCCTGTAATCCCAGCACTTTGGGAGGCCGAGGCAGGTGGATCACGAGGTCAGGAGATTGAGACCATCCTGGCTATGGTGAAACCCCATCTCTACTAAAAATAAAAAAAATTAGCCGGGCGTGGTGGCAGGCGCCTGTAGTCCCAGCTACTCGGGAGGCTGAGGCAGGAGAATGGCATGAACCTGGGAGGTGGAGCTTTCAGTGAGCCAAGATCGTGCTACTGCACTCCAGCCTGGGAGACAGAGCGAGACTCTAAAAAAAACAAAAAAAAAATTATGGTAGTTATCATACCATAGTTAGATTTAATATGTTAATGAAGCATATTTATTACTATATCATGAACACTTGTTTTTAAAAAATTTTTGAAAACTACATTTCAAAACTTTCCGTTTTCTTTGCAATCCTATGTATTTTATTTTATGCATTTCAAAACATAATTGTGAGAAGGGGTCTTCAGGTTTCCAGACCACCAAAGTGGTCCCTGACACAAAAAAATGGTTAAGAGCTGTCAGACCTATTGGGCACAGTCTTGCCAGCTGGATATAAGAGGAATGTTGGGGACAAAATGCCCACACATCCTCTTTCATATGAGACCTTTTTTTTGCATTCTGACTGAGTGGAAAAAGGGAAGAGGCAATAAGTACTTAATCTCATGCTTGCACAGAAACACATACATAACTTTGTCCAGCTTGCAGACTAATTCAGAGACTGAATTTCTGAGAAATAAAAAGAGAGTAATGGATATAGAGAGCTTAGAGAGAGATCTGAGAGAACAAACCCACAATCTTGGGTACATATTGTGCATTTCCATAAACCTTCCCTAAGTAGAGATCTGGGAAAAGAAGGGACATAATTTTCTTGAAACTCTGACCCCTAGGACCTGAAGAAAGTCCATTCAGCCAGCCAGAGCCCTCCCTATTCCCTTGGGTGGTAGCCTCAGAGTCCTCAGGGACAACATCTGCAAGCGGAATGCAAATCACTAGCCTGTCTGCCACCCGTCATTGCTCAGCACCTTATCGATGCTATTTATAGGAAGTCTGACTTTCTCAATAGAGACACAGCATCAACAGCAAGCCCTGAGAAGTTAGCCTGGTTTCCCACATGTCTGAGGGTGGACCCAGAGTAAACACTTCACCTTCACTTCCCTCTGCTGAAATTAAAATGCTTCTATTTCTGCAGCTTGAAGGGAAGAAAGAGAGAGGGAAGAAGAAATGTTTGTTCATTTCTTCAGAGATTTTAGAAATTGAACTTGCAAGGAGGGTCTGTCTCCAGTTAATCAAATAAAAATTCTTCGTAGTAGCACAAGACAATTTAAAACTAGAAAAACTCAGAAACTGCATCTGACAAAGGTCTAATGCCCAAAATCTACAAGGAACTTAAATAATTCAACAAGCAAAAAACAAACAACCCCATTACAAATTGGGCAAAGGACAGACTTCTCCAAAGAAGACATACATGCAACAAACAAGCATATAAAAAATCCTCAACATCCTTAATCATTAGAGAAACACAAATCAAACCGCTATGAGATGCCATCTCACATCAGTCAGAATGGCCATTATTAACAAGTCAAAAAATAACAGATAATGGCAAAGTGGCAGAGAAAAGGGAACACATACACTGCTGGAAAATGAGGCCATTCACTCACCCCCATCCTCTGCTTCCCACCCTCCACCACACAAACCGAACGATGGTTTCTGATAATGCCCCTTTCACTCATTCACACAGTCTAGTGGAAGCTCATTCTGAAGTGATGGTTTAATGGTAAAGAGCAAGAAGCCAGAGTCAAAGAATCCAGCAGCTTTCCCAAGATTACAATCTTAGACAGGAAGGATTGTGTTTGAATCCTTTTCTGCTACTTACTAGATCTTTCCATCTATAAAATGGAATAATCCTGACTCCTATACAGTATTTCTATGAGATAACATGTGTGAATTGAAAAATGCCTGATCTGGCCGGGCGCGGTGGCTCAAGCCTGTAATACCAGCACTTTGGGAGGCCGAGACGGGCGGATCATGAGGTCAGGAGATCGAGATCATCCTGGATAACCCAGTGAAACCCCGTCTCTACTAAAAAATACAAAAAATTAGCCGGGCGAGGTGGCGGGCGCCTGTAGTCCCAGCTACTCGGGAGGCTGAGGCAGGAGAATGGCGTGAACCCGGGAGGCGGAGCTTGCAGTGAGCTGAGATCCGGCCACTGTACTCCAGCCTGGGCGACAGAGCCAGACTCCGTCTCAAAAAAAAAAAAAAAAAAAAAAAAAAAAAAATGCTGCCTGATCAACGCTAGTTCATCTGTAACTGCTATAACTTGTTTTCCTAGACAAATGTGACAGTCTCAAAGGAAGCTTGCTCCTGTTTAATGAATGCTAAAGTATTAGCTGGCATCCTAGGGCCATTTCTCATTGCCTCATTTTTTTCTCCTGCAGATTATCCTCTACTGCTTATATCTTCAGTCTTTCTCCCTCTGCCTCCTGCTGCCACCTGCTCCCGCCTTGGGGACCTGCCTCCCTGCAGAAAGCAAGCGTCCTGCTCTGGACCATGTGGTAGCTTAGTGGTAAAGACTCTCTCCCTTGAGGTGGTACCTGTGGTTTCTGGGCAGGAACTGTGATGGGTGGGTAGGTCTGCCTAATAATTCTGGGGTGCTTGTTGTGACTGCATAGCTCAGCCACATTCTCGGGTAGTCCTCTATCAGTGACATTTTCCTCTGTGTCTGCCTGACTCCTTTGTCTTTCTTGGTCTGTCTTATAGGATTTAGAACTGAATTAGCAAGTAGGAGGAGTAATTTATTAGCCACCTCAAACTCCAACAATGGAAAAATGCCAAGATTTAAGGGACAGGTGGGGAACAGCAGCCTGCAATCTGATCTGGGTTCATGGCTTTATTCTCACCCTGACCTGGGAGTCTCAGGAGTACTATTTCCTATGCACCTCCTCCCCTTCCTATGCTCCCATTGAACTGATATGAAGTTTCAGAAATCCTGTACAACACAGTGAGTCAGACAGCTGATTTCAATCCGTTGGCGCTGCTGCAAGAGATTCAACTTATTTGAAATCCTGGCTTTCATATGCTGCTACCTCCTAAATCTGTCCCGGCAACCCAGACCTGTGGGCTGACCCATATCATGTCTTGGGCTGTAGCCTCTTTACTTTTGCTCTTTACCTTACTATTGGGTATCTTGCAACATCTCAGATTCTGGTGTTTCTTTCTCCCCGAGTTCCTTTATTTTTCCTCCAATATTTCTAGGTGAAAGCACACAGTCTTCAGTTTTATTGCCTGTGCCTATGAGGGTTCCTCATTGCTCTCAGTACGAAGAGCAAACTGCTTAGCAAGGCATAAAAGGCCCTTTGTCACCGACCTCAACTACCTGTCACCTCCTGGGCCCTTCCTCAGTGTCCTTTCTGTTCTAGCCACACTGAGCTCCTTGTGGTTCCCTTAGTAAGCCATACACTTTAAAACTTTTCCAAGTAGTGTATGCTTTGCTTGGACGGGAAGGCCCTCTCTTCGCCGTGCTGATCTGGCCAGTTTTGGTTATCCTCCAACTCATAGCACCTCTGGCCAGAGAAACCTTTTCAGGCAAGTTAGGGCCTTCTTCCTCAGTATTTCTTCTAGACTTGAGCTCCCTGGAGGCAAGAGGACTGCCTTAGTCTTTCCTGGCCCCACAGTGTAGGGCAACACCTTCTGTGTTGTAGTCACAGAACACAGGGTTTGGGGTAAGCAAGTGCAGTTTCAAGGTCATTATAAGCCTTCCTACCCTCCTTTTTTCTGCTTAGAGGCCAGTTACATAATTCCGATTTTCTAGAAGTCCTATAACAATTTGGCATAGCAAAGCTGGGTGCATTTCATACAATGAACAACCTAGCATGAGAGGTCAACCTAGATCAGATTCCTGAAAGGGATGAGATTTCCTCGTGTTTCCACTATTGACTCTGGCTCCTCAATGAAGAGAATGATGAGCCAAGTACCAGTCATTCCAAATCTGAGCCATCTGTAACATAATGGAAGCTAAATTCTGTAAGAACAAGTTTAGCCTGGAATTTTCCTCAAGACAATGTATACATGACATCATATGCACTGTGATGTTAATGGGTGTTTCTGGATGGATTCTCAGACAAATACTAGATTTGTTTGGACCTTGTCTTGGGCTGTAGCCTCTTTACTTTTGCTCTTTACCTTACTATTGGGTATCTTGCAACATCTCAGATTCAGGTATTTTTTTCTCCCTGAGTTCCTTTATTTTTCCTCCAGTATTTCTAGGAGAAAGCACACAGTCTTCAGTTTTATTACCTGTACCTATGAGAGGTTAATAAAGACTTCGTGTGTGTGTATATATTAAGATGTGGAAGTATAGTCACTTAGGGAGAAAGAAAATTACTGCCTTTTCTAAAACTTAAAGGAAAAATTAAGGCTTAAAAACTTTTTGGGATGCTTTTAGCTTTGTGCTATATCTAGCAGCTAGCAAATGCTTGATACATTTTGGCCATAATTGTTATTATAATTATTAATATTATTAATAGCAATGATAGGATTTGGTACATGAAAACAGGTTGTATTTTTATTCCAATGCCAAAAAGCAAGTGTGGGGAGTATACTCTGCTGGCCCTAAGTTCCCCATAGGAAGTAGAGATTGCATATATTAGCTGGAACTCGCCCAAGCTACTTTTGGGACAAACAGGATAATGTGTTCAGAACAGAGGTCAACAGCTGTTACTCCTCTGTGACATTCTGGAGATGTGGACAGATGTATTCAGATTGACCTTCCTTATTCAGTGAGTGTGGGAACTGGTGGGAAGGGGTAGGGGGAAGGGAGATGCAGTGAGGGGGAAGATGAGAAGGTTCCCATGGGGGCCTGGTAACATGAGAGACCACTGAGAGCAACGTTGAAGTTAACGGTTCTATTTCCTGGAGGGGCTGTACTAAACAACATGTTAGGGGAGGAAGGCCCTTAACATTGTTCCAAAAGGAGGAAAACCAAGCATGACAGTTTTCCCAAGGCTAGGACAAGACTGCAGTTCCTGAAGGGGCCAGAGGTTGCTTCCTTACCATTCCACTGATTGCACAGTAGGGAATCAGAGAGGGTCAAATTAGGTTCAATACAAGATGTGGAGTGAAATGCATTCCTTACCTTGCCCTCTCAACTCCAGTCAAATTTAATTAACATTCCTGTTTCCAGAAAATATACAAATGTCCTAGTGGTTTCAAAAAAAATAAAAAAAAATCAGCCAAACACAGAGCTCTTGATACCTTTGTGGAATGTCAGCAACAAGGCAGGTGGCTGGGCCTCAGTGAGCCCAAAAAGAGCACAGCTCAGTGAGACCATTAGATCTTCAGAATAACAGGATTTTTGAGAAGTGTAGATTTCTCTAATAACAATCTCTTTGGGTCCTAAGACTTATAAGTTTATACTGTCATAATAATTTAGATGGAATATGATTGGTGATAGTTTCCCCCGCCTTTAGTGATGGCAATTGACTTTTTTTTTTTTTTTTTTTTTTTTTTTGAGACAGAGTCTCACTCTGTCACCCAGGCTGGAGTGCAATGGCGTGATCTCTGCTCACTGCAAGCTCCGCCTCCCAGGCTCACACCATTCTCCTGCCTCAGCCTCCCAAGTAGCTGGGACTACAGGCACCCGTCACCATGCCCAACTAATTGTTTGTATTTTTTAGCAGAGACAGGGTTTCACCATGTTAGCCACGATGGTCTCTATCTCCTGACCTCGTGATCCGCCTGCCTCGGCCTCCCAAAATGCTGGGATTACAGGCGTGAGTCACTGCGCCGGCCTCAATTGACTTTTTTCTGTCACACCCCCTCTGCTTTTTTTCAGATGATCAAGTGAATGGACCTTTTGTCATGGAGCTGTCCTGAAGCTCAGATCAGCATTGCCTGGGTTCATGATGTATCTCTCTTGCTGACAGTACACAAATTCATGATCTGGTCAGGATTAATTTCTCCAGGATGATGTCACAACTACACAAGTTTTGCATCTTCTATTGTCTGGATCTACATGAATATAAAGTCAGCAGGGAAGTAATAAGAACCGCATCATATCGTAGAGTAAAAGAAGACTTTGCAAGTCACACATAGACTTCTGCTGAATCTTTATAAAGTTGGTGGCTGAAGGTCAGATTTGCCTATACAGAAGGTACATTTCTCTGTAAAAACCTTGCTCTTAACCTCTGCATTATCAATCAATCATATGATTAAGCTGCTAGTTTGTCAGGACTGTGTCTATCTTTCACATGATGCTCAAATCTAGAGTTTCATTTTTTGAGTCAAAGTTGAGTTCAAATCTCTTCTTTTCTACTTGTTGTATCATTGTGGACAAATTACTTAAGTTTTGTAAGATTAGATTTGCTTATCTATAAAATGGAGATAATGGTAGTACCAACTCCCTAAGTTGTTATCAGGATTAAATGAGATAATGCATGCATAATGCTTAGCACAGTACCCGGGGGCAGGATGCCTCTAATAAATGATAGCTGTTGCTTTCATAACTTGAAGTAATAGGCCTGTCTCTCTAAGTGATCAAAAGGTTTTTAGGTAATTGTTTTAAGCGATTTTTAACCACGTTTTTCATGTAACACATTATTTTTCGTGTAATCCTTGATAAAGCCTCATGAATTGTTCCTGCAAATATGTCTTTTTGTAATATTTGTTTATTCAGTGGGATTAGTCAATCAATATGGCCATTATTTCTGATTTTTCTTTCTCTTAGGTTTAGCATAGTGTTTGTTTGTTTGTTTTCAGGCTTTGGTCCTGCTGGTTTGTGATAATATGCATGATTTTCTTAACTTCATCTTTGTCTATTTTTTTTTTGACAAAGTTTTTCATAGCAACAGCTAGAATAATACCACACAGCTCAAACACAAAGTCCCAGGCTTCATTATTTCCCCCACAGTCACCATGTGATAATTCGAATCTCTGTAAGGCAGAGCTTTAAGGAAGATTAGAAACTGAAATGAAAGCAAGTTTCTATCTGGAATTTAGATCAAAGAAGATACTATCCTGGTAGGCTTGCTGTGTATGAGAGAGCCATGGGGCTTCTCATTGACCAGCTTGACCACAATAATTCTTAAAGACTCTTCAATGATACTTTGCTGTTTATACTGGTATATATTATTAAAGGATTGTACATCAAGGAGGAATACTACGCTAATTTAAAAATAGGTTTCTGGTGGCATTCATGCTGTAGAGTAAAATCAATCCACATAAATATATCGAACATATATTCAAGGATACATTCTGGTTGCTCCAACAAAGATTTATTCAGCCCCTACAGTAAGTGTGAAATGGAGATTCATCAAACCTTCTTTGTGTCTTAAAGGCAGGGGAGATTTACACTTTGTGTAAGATATGGACAATATATCAAGTGAGGTATTCTCATCCCTATTTGACACATGAGGAATTGCGGCTGTGACTTTCTGAGATTATTATATAACTAGAAAGTGGTCCAACTACATTTGATCCCTAAATCTGTGGGTCTTCAAGTCTGTGTGTTAGCTGCTGGAATTCCCAAGTCAGTTACCTTTCCTGTTCTGCATTCTAAATGGTAAACTGAGTCTGGGTTTGCATTCTGTGCAGGAAGCTCCTCATCTCTCAAGGTCCAGAAGGGAACCACAGGAGGCCCAGGAGAAAGAGGAGGGAGATGCTGAGTGGCTAGGCATGACTCTGGCCTTGGCTGTAAGAGAAATGAGTTGTGAAGATATTAGGTCTTTGAGTCTTCTGCATCATTGAGCACAGCTCAGACAGGAATATAGGGTAGAGAACAGACAGCAATATATATGTCCTAGCTAGTGGCAAGATGCTATTTTCAGCAAGAATATATCTATTATCATATCCCTGGGAAACCAGGGATGGGAAGATTACCATGACCAGAGTACCAGAGAGAAAAAGATGCACAATTGCAAGTATATTGATTGGGGGTCACAAAGCAATGGTGGAGTGTTTCATTCCTTCAGTAAATGCCTTATTGAGCCCTTACTATGAGCTAGACAGAGGGGATACAGCTGGAAATGAGAGAGACATGGATTCATCCTCATCACGTTTATAGTCTACTGGAGGACACAGACATTAAACACTTAATGGCACGAACACAACTGTAGTTACTTTTTCTTCTTGGCATTCCCACTATGCCGTATAGAGTGCAGTGGAGATTATAGCAGGGAGACCTGGTTTAGATGGGTCAGAAGTGGGGAGTGTGTGTGTGTAGTCTATGGTGGCTGGAGACAGTATCTTTGAAGAGGTTCTGTTTACTCTGAACCTGCAAGAATGAGGGCAATTTACTCAGATTAGAGAGAAAAATCCTGACCAGAGAGCAGTAAGTGGTGAAGGCCCTGAGATTCATTCCTCACTCAACTCCCTCACAGGATCTTATTTTCAACCTTAGTTCCTGTTATGTTTCAAGCAACCTATAGAATTTGGTCACCTGTATTATATTTTTCTCTAACAAGCAATGTGGTTGGGACTTCAATCTGTTCACTGATGGACTAATGTTGTTTGTTTCATCATGATGCATATGTCCTTGAATATCAAGGGCTTGTGTGGATTTAACAAATCTGGAATTTCTCCAGAAAAATACAGGTACACTTTTATGAAGCACAGTTAATTATGACTTCCCAGAGCCATTTGGGCCACTCCATCATTTCCTAAGTGACTCCACTCAAGCTCTAAAGAGATATTAGAGCTTATTACCATATTAGATGTCTTGCAACTGAAAGGTAATGAATACCCTTATGTTTTTGTCCTGATAACTCTTAAAATTAAAAAAATATATACTTAGGAGGAACAAATACAGGTTTCTTACATGCATATATTGCATAGTGGTGAAGTCTGGGCTTTCAGTGTACCCACCACCCAAATACTGAGAATTGTACCCCATAGGTAACTTTTCAACCCTCACCCACTTCCCACCCTCCCACCTTTTGGTGTCTCTAATGTCTGTTATTTCACTCTGTATGTCCATGTGTACATTGTTTAGCTTCCTCTTTTAAGTGAGAACATGTGTGTTTGACTTTCTGTTTATTAGTTATTTCACTGAGAATAATAACCTCTAGTTCCATCCGTGTGGCTGCAAATGATTTCATTCTTTTTTATGGCTCTGTATTATTCCATGGTATCTGTGGATGTGTATGTGTATATCTGTGTGTGTGTGTGTGTGTATATATATATACGTACACACATACACACTACCTTTTGTACATATGTGTGTGTGTATATATATATCTTCCATGTGTAGCTATATCCTATATTCTTTATTCAATCCTCTGTTGATGGACTCTTGTGTTGATTCCATATCTTTGCCACTATGATTAGTGCTGCACTAAACATGGGAGAGCAGGTATCTTTTTGACATAATGATTTCTTTCCCTTTGGGTATATACCCAGTGGTGGGAGTGCTGGATCAAATGCTAGTTCTATTTTTAGTTCTTTGAGAAATCTCCATACTGTTTTCCATAAAGGCTGTACTAATTTACATTCCCACCAATGGTATATAGGCATTCTCTTTTCTCCTCACCATTATTGGCTGTTTTTAGACTGTTTATTAATAGCCATTCTGACTGGTGTAAGATGGTATCTCACTGTGGTTTTAACTTGCATTTCTCTGATGATCAGCGATGTTGAACATTTTTTCATATGTTTATTAGCCATTTGTATGTCTTGTTTTGAAAAATGTCTGTTTAACAAGCAAATGCTGAGGGATTTTGTCACCACCAGGCCTGCCTTACAAGAGCTCCTGAAGGAAGCACTAAATATGGAAAGGAAAAACTGGTACCAACTACTGCAAAACAAAACCAAAATATAAAGTCACCATGAAGAAACTGCATCAACTAATATGCAAAATAACCAGCTAGCATCATGACAACAGGACCAAATTCACACATAAAAATATTAACCTGAAACATAAATGGGCTAATGCCCCAATTAAAAGACACAGACTGGAAAATTGGATAAAGAGTCAAGACCCATCAGTGTACTGTATTCAGGAGACCCATCTCACATGCAAAGACACACATAGGCTCAAAATAAAGGGATGGAAGGGTATTTACCAAGCAAATGGAAAGCAAAAAAAGCAGGAGTTGCAATCGTAGTCTCTGATAAATCAGACTTTAAACCAACAAAGATCAAAAAAGACAAAGAAGGGCATTACATAGTGGTAAACAGATCAATGCAACAAGAAGAGTTAACTATCCTAAATATATACGCTCTGAAAACAGGAGCACCCAGATTCATATAACAAGTTCTTACAGACCTACAAAGAGACTTACATTCCCATACAATAATAGTGGGAGACTTTAACACCCCATTCAATATTAGACAGATCAACGAGACAGAAAATTAACAAGGATATTCAGGACTTAAATTCAGCTCTGAACCAAGTGGGCCTAATAGACATCTACAGAACTCTCCACCCGAAATCAACAGAATATACATTCTTTTTAGCACCGCATAGCACTTATTCTAAAATTGACCACATAATTGGAAGTAAAACACTCCTTAGCAAACGCAAATGAACAGAAATCATAGCAAACAGTCCCTCAGACCACAGTGCAATCAAATTAGAACTCAGGATTAAGAAACACTCAAAACTGCGCAACTGCATGGAAACTGAACAACCTGCTCCTGAATGACAAAATTAAGGCAGAAATAAAGAAGTTCTTTGAAATCAATGAGAACAAAGTACCAGAATCTCTGGGACATAGTTAAGCAGTGTTAAGAGGGCAATTTATAGCACCAAATACCCATATCAGAAAGCGGGAAAGATCTGAAATGGACACCCTAACATCAAAAGTAAAGTAACTAGAGAAGCAAGAGCAAACAAATTCAAAAGCTAGCAGAAGACAATAAATAACTAAGATCAGAGCAGAACTGAAGGAGATAGAGACATGAAAAACCCTTCAGAAATTCAATGAATCCAGGAGCTGGTGTTTTGAAAAGATTAACAAAATAGATAGATGACTAGCCAGACTAATAAAGAAGAAAAGAGAGAAGAATCAAATAGACACAATAAAAAATGACGAAGGGGATATCACCACTGATCCCACAGAAATACAAACTACCATCAGAGAATACTATAAACACCTCTATTTGGCCGGGCACGGTGGCTCACACCTATAATCCCAGCACTTTGGGAGGCCGAAGTGGGTGGATCACGATGTCAGGAGATCGAGACCTGTAGTCCCAGCTACTTGGGAGGTTGAGGCAGGGTGCTGGTCATTCTCTTTTTGCCTGTCCAGATCTATTTTTAGCACTTCTCTTCTTTGCTGCCTCTCAGGAGTGGACCACCTTGGACCGCATCATCTAGGCTTTCTTCCCTTCTGGCTTCCAGTTGGGCTCCACCAATTGCAGGAGATTCAAGGGTGAAAAGAGAGAGACCAGAGTATTTGCTCTGCCTACTCTTTCCCTAAGTGGTTGCATTCCTCTACTTGTGTCCACAGCTTCTCTTAGATGCCCCTCTCCCAGGGCTACTGTTCTTTCTGGGTCTCTAACACCACTCACTCTTCTTGTCCCTGCAGGCCTAGGAGCAGAAGTAACAGCTTCCCAACGTTGCTAGTCCCCTAGGTGCTTCGTCATCTTTGTTAGTCCCCTTAATCCTACCTGCAGCCCTACAAGGAGTTCCTTTGTTGAAGTGTCTTTCTCTTAAAGGAAACCTTTGACTGTGCCATCTCTTTCCCACCTGGACCATGATTGAAATAACTGATGAAGAAGGACAGGAAGACCCATTTGGGGATGGACACATAGGCCATGCAAAGCCCAATATCAATACACATTTGTCTCATTCAGAAAAATTACCCTTATTTTGATTACACCTCATTTAGCAGCCTTCTGATAGTTTGACCTTCCATGTTGTTTTGGCTAAAGACATAGAAGACTTTGGTCAAAACGTCCCTATATACAGAGTCTTGTGAGAGCTTAATATCTCTTCTCAAATCAATAGATACTACATGGGAAGTCAAAAGGAAGTGGTTGTGACTCAGTTTACTTTTAGTTCTCCAGGAAAAAAAAAAAATCAGCTGGGCGCAGTGGCTCATGCCTATAATCCCAGCACTTTGGGAGGCCAAGGCTGACAGATGACCCGTGGGAGTTCAAGACCAGCCTGATCAACATGGAGAAACTCCGTCTCTACTAAAAATACAAAATTAGCCAGGCATGGTGGTGCATGCCTGTAATCCCAGGTACTCAGAAGGCTGATGCAGGAGAATCGCTTGAACCTGGGAAGCAGAGGTTGCAGTGAGCCGAGATCGTGCCATTGCACTCCAGCCTCAGCAACAAGAGCAAAATTCCATCTCAAAAAAAAAAAAAATCAGAAATTTGAAGGGGTGGCATTCTAAGATTGAAGAGCTCTAAGATCTGGGTTCAAAGATAAAGAATCTGAAGTTTAACAGGCACAAGCTTCTGAGAATACAGCCACTAAGTGAGCTTGGATTCAGACTCAATTTTTGTAGTCTAACTTTCTGATCTATTTCCATCTGCCCCTTTATAGTTTAACATGCATGACTATTGACCTATGTTTACAAATGAAGGCAATTTCTCACAACCTAAAATTTTAATACAAGAATAAATTCTCACTCAAAAGATAATATCAGTAAAGATTAGTTCATTGAGGCTGGGTATGATGGTTCATGCCTGTAATTCCAGCACTTCAGGAGGCTGAGGCAGGAAGATCACTTGAGGCCAGGAGTTCAAGAATAGCTTGGGCAACAAAGCAAGGCCCTGGCTCGACAAAAATAATTTTTCTTTAACTAGCCAAGCATGGTGGTGCACACCTGTAGTCCTAGCTACTTGGGAGGTTGAGGTGAGAAGATCACTTGAGCCCAGGTTACAGTAAGCTATGATGGAGCCACTGCACTCAGCCTGGGTGACAGTGCAAGACCCTGTCTCTCTAAGACACAAACACAAATGATTACTCCATTGAGAGAATTCTAAAAGGCAGCAGCCAAACAATAATTACTCTTCTATAGAAAAAGCGGGGAAAAAAAAAAAAACCAACCACCTTGGTCTAGCATTCCAAACCTTTTACAATCCAAAGCCATCACACCTCCTAAACTCACTGACATCAAAAACATACCATGCTCCTTCCTGCCATTTGGCCTTTGCTTACTCTATGACTCATAACCCGAAACACCTTCCCCTGTCCTCTCCATCTATCCCACCTGATTCTTTGGCCTTCAACCCTCAGATGCAATCCCCATTCCTCCACAATGCTTTTCCAACCATGGCAACACATAATGTTTTCTTTCCTCTGAGTATCTCTGGCACTTACCAACATCACTTACTGAATTACATGACACTGTATTCTTTGATCATTTCACTATCTCCCTCCAATTACATTCCTGGGGTAATTCTTAGTGATTTCAGTATCCTTCCAATAACCTGGCCTCTGCTGTCTTTTTATTTACCCCTATTTAGTTGTCCTTTACAGCACTTCACCACCTAATCCCTTCTTGTCATTACCATTACTACCATTAACTGAACCCCCTTCATAATCTTAATTTCAAGCATTTCATCCTCTAATCACAACCTGCAACATTTCAGATGACTCTGACTATAACCCAATGCCCTCCAGTTGACAAAGCCTACCATCTTATCATCACCTCTCAAGACTTTCGTGTTCTTGTTTTTCTCCTTAACTAGCTTAAAGTCCAATATTTATCACAATATTCATTAACCTATTAGGTACACCTTTAATTCCCTATACCTTCTCTACCTCCTTCATGCTCTGCCTATTCTGTACCTGTATTTGAACATGGCTTGGAAGAAGCATAGAATCACTTTGACTGTTCTTAATTTAAATTGTGACTTTCCTTACTGACTCTTTCTTAAAGCATTCAATTTGGGTTTTGTAGAAACAATAATCCTCTTTCCTTTTGCATTCATAGACTTACCTCTTATTTCATTAAATAATAACTAAGTATAGTAACAAAAGCAACCAGTATAAACGGGTTTGGGAATAAACCAAGTTTACTCTAAGTAAGCATAAAACTGAAGATAACAGAAGTGTAGGGTATAATAGTGAGTAGCCTACTAACATAGAGTGTGCAGAGTGCCATGGACCTCAGCGGGATGTATTACAGAGGATATGGAGAACCTCTATTAATCTGGCAAGTTAATTAAGTGAGAGTCAGTTGTGAAAATGTCTACTGTACATGTATCCCTGAAATTATAGACTCTGTAAATTAAAATCTGCAGGCCAGGCACAGTGGCTAATGGCCTGTAATCCCAGCACTTTGGGAGGCCGAGGTGGGCAGATCATGAAGTCAGGAGGTCGAGACTAGCCTGGCCAACATGGTGAAACTCCGTCTCTACCAAAAATACAAAAAAAAAAAAAAAGTAGCTGGGCGTGGTGGTGTGCGCCTGTAACGGGAGGCTGAAGCAGGAGAATTGCTTAAACCTGGGAGGCAGTGGTTGCAGTGAGCCAAAATTGTGCCACTGCACTCCATCCTGGGCAACAGAGCAAGACTCCGTCTCGGGGGAAAAAAATAATCTGCAAATAAGCAAAAACTGATTTACCTCTTATCACTTCTTTATTTCCAGTACAAATAGTCGATTTGGGGCTATATTTGTTGGGTTTATAGTAAGGCTATTGAGAAGCCTATCCATTTGCCTCAAGCTTCTCCACCATTTGGTAGTCATGGTACCATTTTGGCTTCATTCAATAATGGTCATTTCCTAGTTGGTGTTGCAGTATAAATATCAAGCTCTTTAAGATAAAGTAGCTTCACCCAGAAGTAAATTACCTCCTCTACAAAGCATGAAGATACAATTAAGGCTAGTGTCTCTCAATCATTTGTTTTCATTATTGTTGTCCCCCTAAAAAACATTTTCAGACATTTTTTCTTAATTGCCCCCATGAAATTTTAATATTATATAAACTATCTATGTGTTTTTATATATATATATATATATATATATATGGCTTTATACATTAAAAAGTAAGATTACATATACTCATGACCAATTTTCACTTCCTTGGGGGTGACATAGCCCTTGTTGAGGATGCATGACTAATGGCATATGAAGTGCACCCTGTATAAGGTTCTTATTTGGTTGTCCTCCATGGTTGACAAGGTAAACACAAATGGGAGGCTCATTGGGTAGGTGGAGAAAGTCTACTATAATAGTGAAGCAGTGAGTAGTGTCCCATATTTCTATTTTTTTTCTTTTCTTTTTTTCTTTTCTTTTTTTTTGAGATGGAGTCTCACTCTGTCACCCAGGCTGGAGGGCAGTGGTGCCATCTTGGTTCACTGCAACCTCTGCCTCCTTGGTTCAAGCAATTCTCCTGCCTCAGTCTCTCACATAGGTGGGATTAGAGGCATGCACCACCACGCCCAGCTAATTTTTATATTTTTAGTAAACCCAGGGTTTCTCCATGTTGGCCAGGCTAGTCTCGAACTCCTGACCTCAGGTGATCCACCCACCTCAGCCTCCCAGAGTGCTGGGATTACAAGTGTGAGCCACTGCGCCCAGTTCACTTATTTTATTCTATCTTTCTTTCTATCTCTCTTGCTGTCTTTATTCTTACCAACTCAGCTCTCATATTTTTATTAAAATGGTAAGCAATTCAATACCAGACTAGGAATAAAGAAGACAGTATTTTCATCAAACATTTTATAATATTAAGCAACAGTAACAAATATGCCTTTCCTTTTTAAATGATTAGCAGTTTCTTTTACCTGAGAAGTAAAATATCTGTGAATACTATTATCCAGTGTCATCACACCATTTCATGTGCCCTCTCACCTTCATACTTGCTTATTGTCAGTAGCATATATATCATGTGTGTTAGCAGCACAGTTCAGAGATCCACATGATAGCATTCAGAAAAAAAGAAAAGAAAAAAAATCAAAAATGAGAAAAATGTGGAAAGAAAGGGAAAGAACACTGGGTGGGGGAAGAGGAATCCTGATTTACATCCAAAAATTTCAAAGAGAACTATGAAATATCAACTTAATAGTAGTTTATTGTCCTACTATATTAAGGTCAGTTTGTTCCTTCACTGTTCATCTTCTAATACAGAAGAGTTATTTTCTTAGATCTGGAGCCAAAAAAACATGTGTATCCTGTTCTGTGTATAATTATCTCATAAGCTTCTAAGAGTAGTCTTTCTTAAAAAAAAAAAAAAAAAAAAAGAGTAGTCTTTCTGACATTTGGAGAGCAGTGCAAATTATTATTACTCCTATTTTCTATCTCTATATCCATCTGTCATCTCATTTGCTTTTTTGGTTTGTTTGTTTTCTTCTTCCATTTCCCTTTCCTGGTATATCCTCTCATACTCTTAATGTGCAGGAATAACATCCCTGATTATAGACGATGGTAATTTTTTAGAGCTTTAAAACTTCCGTGCAAAATTGGATTCTGACTTGCTTAATAGTTATCAGGATGACGAGAAAACAACTTTGGGGAAAATCAAAGTACCACTAATGATTAGCTGGTGTTTGCCCAAAAAATGGATTTTTGATTTTACAAACTCAATTACTGCAAGAGGCTAGAAGGGAAAAGAGGAAGCAAATATAAGACACATTTCTTACAGGCATCCAAAAACTTGGCAAAACTTTGAATTTTCCTGCCATTTTCAACTCAAATCTTTTATTTCAATATTTTTACCTACATTGTTTCTTTTGATAGAATTAGGAATTAAGTATTTGAGTGACTATTTATATAAAGTTTGTCTTCCTCCATCAGACTGTACACTCCACAAGAGCCAATGCCTTGTCTATTTTGCTCACCATTACATCCCCATGACAAACACGTGGCCTGTACATGGTAGATGCTCAATGCATTAGTGTTATTGAATAGACTGGATGGGAGATTCGGTTAGTTGTGCAATTAAATAGATTGGATGGGAAGAATAGTTTGACATGACACTTTTCTCGATGCAGAATGATGCCGTGAGAACAACTGTTATTTTTATTCAATCATCTTAATTTCTTTATTTATTCATCCTAGGGCTATGTGGTGCCTGAACAAAGACTATTAAGACAGTCCCTGGCCTTTAGTGACTCCTAATCTATAGAGAGAGACAGACGTAAACCAATAAATCATAATACAGTGAGAGATGAGAAATAATAAATATCAAGTCAAAGGAGAGAGAAAAATAGCAATCCAATTGTCTCTTGTTGAAATCAGAGTTGTATCTCAGGCAGGCAATAATCTAAAGTAGAAAAAAACAAAGGATTTAGAACTGAGTTTTTGTTTTGTTTTGCTTTGTAATGGGATCATTGAAAATGAAGCCGAACTAAACTGGGGGCTTTGTCCATCTAACCCTATTCAGGTCTTGGTTTAAATATCACTCCTTCAGAGAAATCTCCTCTGATCCCTCGCTGCACACATTCACTGGGTTAGGGCCCCTCCATGTCCTTTCACTTGACTGAGAAGTCCATAAGGCCAAAGAACACGTTCGTCTAGTCCACTAACTATTATATCTCCAGAGACTAGAACTATCTCTGGCACTTAGTAGATGCTCAACAAATGTTTAATGAATAAAGTCTCCCTTGCAATGTATTTACTTTTCTCTTTTCAAACCAATTTATCTCACTTTTCCACTCTACAAACAGAAAAAAGTCTACTCCTCTCCAAATAATCTTCTTTGCCTTTTCCTTCAAGATGACTGTTTTTCTAATGTTTCAAGACATTATCATTCAATAACTGGAAGTAAATTACATTTTGTATATCTATATCCAGTAGGGAATTGGCCCTGAAGAGATACCTGAGGCTTCTTCCTCCACCCCTGCTGAGCATCCTCAAAGACTAGGCCTGTTTGTAGACTCCCAGTTTTCCCATGGGATTTCTCCACACCTCATGTGCACAGTTTCCACAAGATTTGGGCTGAAGAAGGGAGACTTTCTCTTGGAGAGTAAAGTGTTCTCGAGGGAACAATGAAAAGTCAGCATTTACTATCTGTGCCCGAAATTAATTCTCACCCTCTGCTTTCAGTAAAGCGAGGAGAAGCAGCTCAAAATCTCAGTTTAAGGCTTGATGTGCTTCAGATATTTAGAAACAGAAATTTAAGAAGGACCTTGAAAGAGGCTCCATTCCTAAAGCCCCAAGTTCTGAGGTCAGTGGATCCTGTGTTTGGTGCTTCCCCAGGCCATCTGGCAGTCAGACAGAGATATTTTAAGTCATGGCAAGGCATGTGGCAACCTCAAAAACCACACCCTTTGAATGTCAGCCTCCTCCACCAACATGGGTAAGTCTGACATGTGGCAAGAAATAAAGGCCAGGCCATGAGGATACCAGCCCCACTGAAGTGCTGTTGACTTTTTTTAAAAAAATATGATTAGTACAAATTTCTTATTCTTTTATTTACTAAATGTTCTGCTGAAAACTGGAAAAGTCAGTCAAATTTGGATGTTTCCAGATGTCCAGATGTGTCCTAGATACAGCCTAGATGTCAAGAAGAAACTTGAATTGATTTAAATATGGGGTATTTTTTTCACCGTAGAAATATCTCTTCTGAATTATACACAGTCTTTCACATGACCTGGGAGGAAACAATAAAATATAATTACTGAGGAAGGATATGATTGATGCTCACAAATATTGGCTAAAAGTAGACACAGAATTAGAAAAGTTGAAAAGTTTCTTTTAATAGTGTCCTTTTCTCACACACACATTAAAATGATTACTAAAAGAATATATGGGGACTTTTCAGCTGGGATGTCCTGTTTAGAGGGGGGATTGAGACGTGAAGCCAGCAGGACTTCCTTGGTCAAGTGGGGACTTGGAGAACTCTTCTGTCTTACAAGAGGATTGTAAAACACACCAATCAGCAATCTGTAGCTAGGATTGTAAAATGTACCAATCAGTACTCTGTAGCTAGTAAGAGGATTGTAAAATGCACCAATCAGCACTCTGCAAAACACACCAATCAGCGCTCTGTAAAATGCACCAACAGTGGTCTGTAAAATGCACCAATCAGCAGGATCCTAAAAGTAGCCAATCACGGGGAGGATTGAAAAAAGGGCACTCTGATAGGACAAAAACAGAACATGGGAGGGGCCAATAAGGGAATGAAAGCTGGTCACCCCGGCCAGCAGCTGCAACCCGCTTGGGTCCCCTTCCACGCTGTGGAAGCTTTGTTCTTTTGCTCTTTACAATAAACCTTGCTACCCTCCAAAAACAAAAAGAAAGAAAGAAAAGAAAATAAAATATGGGGACTTTGTAAAAGTATATTAAATATATACTTGCTGTTTTCATTGTAACAGATGTTATATCACTATATAGCAACTGTAACAACTGATATAACTGAAATCTCCTGGAATTTCCTGTTGTTTCTTATTTCATCTAGAAATAAGGATTTCTCTTTGTGTTTTTTTAGTTAAAATAATTCACCTTTAGGGAAGGAGTACCACCTTCTGAGGCCCTGAGTTGATGGCAGCAGACAGAACATCTCTGGATGACCTGGTTCTGGTACCAGCCCTACTACATATTATTCACCAGAAAAACAGACCAAAGTTCTCATCATAAAAAAAAAAAAAAAAAAAAAAAAAAAGAAAAAAAAAAAAAAAAAAAAGATAAGTATGTGAGGTAATTTATATGTCAATTATCCTGCTTTTGCCATTCCACAATGTATACATATATCAAAACATCATGTTATACACCATCAATGTATACAATTTTTGTCAGTTAATTGATTGATTAATTAATTGAACTAGATCAAAGAATATCTCTAAGATTCTTCTTCATGCCAGTGTCCCACAATTCTTCAGTGCCCCCACAATTATTTTGAAGACAAATTAGGGAAGGACTGGGTCAAGGGTCTGCCTAAATACGGCATGCAGCTAACTGTTCACTGGAGTTTTAGAGCTTGCTCTCAAAACTTATGAGCCAAATACTACTTAGCCCAGGGCCTGGTAGTTAGGTTGGTTCTCTCATTTCTAGTCGAGGGCCTTTGCCGCAAACTTGCTCTGCTAGATCCTCAGTTATTCCAAGAAGCAGCCAAGCTTGATGCCCTCTTTGTATTTATTGGAGCTGGAGGTCCTGGAGCAGCAGTGTTATCTCTTGTGTCTGGCATTGTTCAATCCAGATGTTAGTTGGGACAGAAAGAATAACCCAGGGCCCTGGAACAAACTGGGTCCCAAGAATCAATATAAGTTCTACTCAGTGCATGTGGATTACAGCAAACTGAAGAAAGAAGGTCCAGATTTCTAAGTGAAATGTTTCACTATAAAGCTGCTTTAGAATGAAGGTTTTCCAGAAGCCATCCACACAATTTTCCACTTAACCAGGAAGTATTTCTCCTCTAAATATATAAAATCACGTTGATATAATGTGTTGAAGATTACACTTTAATTAATCAATAACTGAAACTTGAAAAAAAACTTATGAGCCTAGAAAAACTTGCTGCTTTGTATTTTTCGTTTCTACTTTTTGTTTTTGCAGAGATGAGGGCTAAACTAATGAGGAAGAGGAAACACAGAGAAGACAGTTAATGCTTCAAAAATGACAACAAACTTAGGAGTCATCAGCTCATAAAATATACCTGAAGCCATAAATTGGAATGAAATCACCCTGGGAAGATATATAGAGTGAGAAAAGAAATAAGACTGAGATCTGGGCCGGGCGCGGTGGCTCACGCCTGTAATCCCAGGACTTTGGGGGGCCGAGGCGGGCAGATCACGAGGTCAGGAGTTCGAGATCAGCCTGACCAATATGGTGAAACCCCGTCTCTACTAAAAATACAAAAAATTAGCCAGGCATGGTGGTGAGCACCTGTAGTCCCAGCTACTCAGGAGGCTGAGGCAGGAGAATTGCTTGAACCCAGGAGGTGGAGGTTGCAGTGAGCCAAGATCACACCACTGCACTCCTCCCTGGGCAACAGAGCGAGACTCTATCCCAAAAAAATAAAATAAAATGAAATAAAATAAAATAAAATAAAATTCAACAAAACGTAAATTCAATTATTCAGTCACACATTTCAAGTATTCAATAACCACATGTGGGTTACTGAGTACCAGTAGCTACCATGTTGGACAGCATACATATAGAACACTTCCATCAGCACAGAAAGTTCTACTGGACAGTACTAATCTAGAAAATCTCTGGCCACCATCACAAAGAAGCAGAAGAAGATGTGCTATCTGCCTCAATCTTTGGATAAAGGTGGAAAACTCACCCAGTGAGAAATTGATGCATTAAGCACGTGTCCCTTCCAGGTGTGAGGTACAAATTTGTACCACCCTTATGTGCTAGAATCCCAAGCCAAAAACTGTACACTTAGAGTCCCAGCAGAAGTAAGTGCAGAACTTAATACACATCCACAAAACACTCCAGAGTATATATTCACAACCCCAGACACACAGGATTCCACAGTAAAAAGTAATCTTATCTAAAAATGATCTAATGATAAACAAGTACAAACCACAGAAAGAATTTGGACAGGCACTTCACAAAACTCTCATATACTATTGGTGAAAATGTAAATTGTGTGTCTAATGACTTAGCAATTCCATTCCTAGATATACACAACAGAAATGGGTACATACGAACATGTACCTAAGAGCATGTGCCCAGAAACAGTACAAAAGACAAGATATTCATAATAGACTATTCCTAACAGACAAACTAAAACCAACTTAACTGTCCATCAATAGCAGAATGAATAAATAAATTATATATATATTCATACAATGGAATAATTTAAGGCAATGGGAATAAACAAACTACTGCTACACCTAAAGACACAGATTAATCTCTCGAAAACAATGTTAATGGAAAGAAGCCAGACAAAAGAGTCCATATAAAGTTCAAAACAGGCAAAACTAATCCATGATCACAGACGTTAGGATCAAGATTACTTTTGAGAGGGGTGGTGACTGAGAACCGCTTTGTGGGGCTTCTGGGGTGCTAGTAATATATTCTCTTTCTCCATCCGAGTGGTTGTTACCTGGGTTATATTTCCTTTTTGAAAATGTTTCAAGTGTGTACTTATGATTTGTGTACTTTTCTATATGTATATATAAAATTAAATTTTTGTTCAAATAGTAGTAACTGGAGGGATTAAAAACAAGATGGAACTAAAATTCTGGAAAGCAACAATATGGAATACAGGATAGGGATGTCAGAGCTCAACTATTCCATAGTGTTTATATTGTTCTGAGGGAGAATAGAAATATTTATTAATGTTAGTTAAATAGGCATGTTAAGTAAGTATGTTAATTTTTTTTTTTTTTTTTTGAGATGGAGTTTTGCTCTTGTTGTCCAGGCTGGAGTGCAATGGCGTTATCTCAGCTCGCTGCAACCTCCACTTCCTGAGTTCAAGCGATTCTCCTGTCTCAGCCTTCTTAGTAGCTAGGATTACAGGAGCATGCCATCACACCCAGCTAATTTTTGTATTTTTAATAGAGACAGGGTTTCATCATATTGATTAGGCTGGTCTTGATCTGCTGACCTCAGGTGATCTGCCCACCTTGGCCTCCCAAAGTGCTGGGATTACAGGTGTGAGCCACCGCACCCGGCCAGCATGTTAAAACTTTTAAGGTAACAAACAAAGAATAAGAAAAAAACGTAAATTTTTAAAACAAAGAAAAGAAATATTTCTTTTTTAAAAGTGATGCTAAAATAGTAAAAGAAAAGCACAAAGAAAAAACATAAAATTTCTTTCAAATGGTGATATAAATATACCCAAATAAATCAGTAATCACGATAAATATAAACAAGTTAAACTCACCAATTTAAGAAGCTGTTATTCTCAGATTGGAATAAAAACAAAGCAAAATGCAGCTATAAATGTCTTACAAGAAACACACCTAAACAAGGAAACACATGTATAAAGTAAAGGGATAAAGCTGTTGTATTAGTCAGGGTTCTCTAGAGGGACAGAACTAATGGAATGGATACGTATCTACAAAGCAGTTTATTAAGTATTAACTCACACAATCAAAAGGTCCCACAATAGGCCGTCTGCAGGCTGAGGAGCAAGGAGAGCCAATCTGAGTTCCAAAACTGAAGAACTTGGAGTCTGATGTTAGAAGGCAGAAAGCATCCAGCAGGGGAGAAAGGTGTAGTCCGAGAGGCTAGGCCAGTCTCTCTTTGCACATTTTTTTGCTTGGTTTACATTCTAGCAGAGCTGGTAGCTGATTAGATTGTGCCCACCCAGATTACAGGTGGGTCTGTCTTTCCCAGCCCACTGACTCATATGTTAATCTTTTTTGGCAGCACCCTCACAGACACACCCAGGATCAATACCTTGTATCCTTCAATCCAATCAAGTTGCCACTCGGTATTAGCCATCACAGCTGTCTAGTCAGAAGTTGGGTTGATCTAGGGTTAAGGACTTGGTGGGTGAGTGCAATGGATGGAAAGTAAAATAAAATGGTGAGAGACTGCTCCAAGGGATAGGTTACAAGTCTAAGCTGGCTTTTAAGGAAATGATGCCAGAAAACTGCTGACGGTGGGGAAACAGAACAGTTGAGGAAGTGGGACAGTCAAGAAAACGAAATCTAGTGGGTCCCAAAGCAGATGTGATAACACAGAGCAAAGGAGCAAGCTTGGGTTCCGTCAAATTTAAATTTAGATTTAAAAGGCAATTCGGTCTTTTCTGTATCTTATCCAACTTTCTTATTGTAAATAATCTATAGGGCTCTGCAAGTCGTAAAGAAGATAATTCACAGCAATGTTCTCTAAAGTTGAAGTAATCAGTCTTTAAACTATAGACAGCCTTGAATTCCATTTTAGAATTGTGTAGGCAAGGCCAACAGAAAAACCAGGCATCTGGTCAACAACCAAAATCTCACTGGGTCTTGAGGCAATCAGGGCAGAGAAATTTAAAACAATATCTAAGCAAACATTGACCTTTCATGTAACAAAACGTAACACACATTTCCTTTGGTAAAGTTCATTTCTATTTTTCTGCATTACATACCACTTACTTCAGGGGAAATAACCCTTACAATGTACGTGAGGTTCACCAAGTGGAAACTTTAGATTTAGGTTCAATATAGTAAGTACATCGCTATAAACTCCTTAACAGGCCTCCATCTACTGAAATCCTTTTTTTTTTTTTTTAAGAGACGAGGTCTCACTCTATTGCCCAAGCTGCAGTACAGTGGTGTGATCATAGCTTACTGCAGCCTCGAATTTCAGGGCTCAAGCAATTCTTCCGCCTCAGCCTCCCAGGTAGCTGGGACTACAGGTGCACACCACTATGCTTGGCTAATTTTTTTTCAACTTTTTTACAGTTGAAGTAGGGGAGGGAGTCTTGTGATGCTGCCCAGGCTGGTCTTGAATTCCTGGCATCAGGCAATCCTCTCACTTCAGCCTCCTGAGTAACTGAGATTACACGTGTGCACCACCATGCCCAGCTATGAAATCTTTTTCTTTTTTTTAAATGGAGTCTCGCTCTATCGCCCAGGCTGGAGTGCAGTGGCGTGATCTTGGCTCACTGCAAGCTCCGCCTCCCAGGTTCACACCGTTCTCCTGCCTTAGCCTCCCGAGTAGCTGGGACTACAGGCGCCCGCCACCATGCCTGGCTAAATTTTTGTATTTTTAGTAGAGACACAGTTTCACCATGTTAGCCAGAATGGTCTTGATCTCCTGGCCTTGTGATCCGCCCACCTCGGCCTCCCAAAGTGCTGGGATTACAGGCGTGAGCCAGGGCGCCTGGCCTGAAATTTTCTTAAAGTCTCAGCCCACATGCCACAGCCTCCTTAAGCCATCTCCAACTTCCTCAAGCAGAATGTATTATTGTTTCCTCTGCATTCCTTCTTCATATTGGTAGTATGGTTGATATGTCAATTTTTCTGTTCTGTCTTTAGTATAATTATTTACATAAATCCTCATCTCTCTTAAAATGATAAATATCCTGAGGACAAGAAGCACTTTTAACCTACTCCAGAATATAGTACACCATCCTATAGTGAAGAAGGGGCCATAAACTGGACATAGAGAGTTGATCCACTTCCCAGACAGGAAAGTATGATTTTGTTTCATGGTATTTTACTTTTCTCCTTTAAACTGAAGAGGCTGCTCAGCCTAAGAGTACCAGGCTGACATAGAACAACTGATCTTCCAGAAAGTGGTGCCAACATCTCTCCACTCCAAAGAGCTAGAATACCAATACACCTAGGGAGATCCAGTGATCTGGATCCTGACCTCGTGATCTGCCCGCCTCGGCCCCCCAAAGTGCTGGGATTACAGGCGTAAGCCACTGCGCCTGGCCCAGTTCAGTATATTTTGATATTGCATCTTCCTAATGTTTGCTTCAATTAGGGACAACTTTGAACCACACACACACTTTTTTGTAATGATTTTCTTTAAGTAAACCCTTGAGGAGTCATAGAAACCATGCCTATCTTTCAAGTGTGTCTGTACCAACCTTCCCGTTAAGTCTGTGAAGAGAATCCATTATATTAGTATATTATTTCTTATGGCAAAAGCTACCAATACATGAGCCACGGGTTCACTATGTAAACAATGCCTGATGATTCTTACTAAAATATTTTCCTCTCTTTTCTACCTTCATCGTAAGGGAGAAGGGAGATGTCTAGTCAAGAAATAAAATCTCATTGGCTCAGTCAGGTGCAGTGGCTCATGCCTGTAATCCCAGCACTTTGGGAGGCCAAGGTGGGCGGATTACCTGAGGTTAGGAGTTCAAGACCAGCCTGGCCAACATGGTGAAACCTCGTCTCTACTAAAAATAGAAAAATTAGCCAGGCGTGGTGGCATGTGCCTGTAATCCCAGCTACTTGGGAGGATGAGGCAAGAGAATTGCTTAAATCCAGGAAATGGAGGTTCCAGTGAGCCAAGATTGTGCCACTGCACTCTAGCCTGGCCGACAGAGCAAGACTCTGTCTCAAAAAAATAAATAAATAAAATCTTATTGGCTCTCAGGGTAATCTTTATAGGGGTCCCAGGATAGGGTTAAATTGTTACTACAGTTGTGGCAGACCTCAACAATGCAAAGCCCATAGAAACACATTAGTGCCCATCATTGTTAAAAAAATAGTATTAAATGTGCTTAGGCACCAGAACTATAATCTAAGAGGCAAAATTCAAGTCTTTTTTTTTTTTTTTTTTTTTTTTTTTTTTTTTTGAGACGGAGTCTCACTCAGTCGCCCAGGCTGGAATGCAGTGGCCGGATCTCAGCTCACTGCAAGCTCCGCCTCCCGGGTTTACACCATTCTCCTGCCTCAGCCTCCCAAGTAGCTGGGACTACAGGCGCCCGCCACATCGCCCGGCTCGTTTTTTGTATTTTTTAGTAGAGACGGGGTTTCACTGTGTTAGCCAGGATGGTCTCGATCTCCTGACCTCGTGATCCGCCCGTCTCGGCCTCCCAAAGTGCTGAGATTACAGGCTTGAGCCACCGCGCCCGGCCCAAAATTCAAGTCTTAAGTCCCAATTCCTATTTTCTGAAGCATAGCAAAGTAATTTACTCTCCGAGTAAAACAATCTTTCTAGATCAGTGGTTCTCAAAGGATGAGGTTTCTAGATCAGCAGCATTAGCATCACATGAGAGCTTGTTAGAAATGCAAATTCTCAACTGTGCAGCCATAAAAAGGAATGAGATCATGTCCTTTGCAGGGACATGGATGAAGCTGAAAGCCATCATCCTCAGTAAACTAACACAGGAACAGAAAACCATGAGGCTGGGTGTGGTGGCTCACGCCTGTAATCCCAGCACTTTGGGAGGCAGAGGCAGGCAGATCACTTGAGATCAGGAGTCAGCCTGGCCAACATGGCAGAAACCCCACTGCAAAATTTACAGCATACTCTCTTCCTCATATAATTCTCTCAATAACCTTGTAGATTAGGTATTGTCATGACCTCCATCTTACGTATGAGACACAAGGAGAGTGGATAATTTGCTGGATGCCACAAAGCCAGCAAACAGAAGAGCCAGGATTTCAACCTAGGTATTTTGACTGTGAAAGGTAGGCTCTTAGCCAGCACCTATAACAAGTTATTCTGATTGTAACTCCAGTAAGGTCTTTTTTTCTCTCTCTTTCACATCACACTGCCTCTCTAACAGCAATTACATTCATCGCAACCAATGAAGCCTTTCCCCTAAAACTAAAAATAATAGATATCTATTTTAGTTGAACAAATATTTATGGAGGTCTTTTTTTAGCAGAGAAGCCTGACCAGGTGGAGCTTATAGTGCTAGGTTAGTAAATGTAGGTGCTCAATAAATATTTGCGGAACCCATGAATCAGTGAATAATTTTATTATAATATGCTAAGTGATTCAGGAGGAGAGATGAGAGCCCTGTATACATTCTGGGGCCTCAGACATTTCCTGTAAATGATGAATGCTGAGCTGAACCTATAAAAAGAGGAAGTGTCAGCCAGGCGCGGTGGCTCACACCTGTAATCCCAGCACTTTGGGAGGCCGAGGCAGGCGGATCACAAGGTCAGGAGATCGAGACCATCCTGTCTAACATGGTGAAACCCCGTCTGTACTAAAAATACAAAAAAATTAGCTGGGGGTGGTGGCAGGCGCCTATAGTCCCAGTTACTCGGGAGGCTGAGGCAGGAGAATGGCGTGAACCCGGAAGGCGGAGCTTGCAGTGAGCCGAGATTGTGCCACAGGACTCCAGCCTGGGCGACAGAGCGAGACTCCGTCTCAAAAAAAAAAAAAAAAAAAAAAAAAGAGAGGAAGTGTCAGCCAGACAAAGAATAAGGGAAACAGGATTCTTGGCATGCTAAAGTGCTGGGGTTTTATCTGAGGATGACAAACAATCACTAAGTATTTAAGGGAACCATATGGTCAAATAGATACGTGGGAACACACATACATAAACAGTTAAACAAACAAACAAAAAAATCAAAATACCAAGAATCTACTCCCCAAAGCCATTAGAACTTCCAGTGTGAAATAAACCACTAGGATTTAGATTACTAGCAACCATACTCTGTCAGAATATATGAATGTGTGGTTTGTAATTAAGATCTTACCTCCCTGTACGCGGGAATGCAGAGAAAGGGCTTAGTGGTCTGAGTTGCCTGCAGGATTCAGAGGGCCAAAAAAAGATAAAGGAAACAGAGCCCAGGTCTGGGGATCTTCAGAAAATAATGGTAAGCCCCCTGCTCCTGACTTAGTTTCAGTATCAATTCTTATAGAAAATAGGAACAAGAGGGATAAATTTGAGTGACACACCATTTTTCTTTTTGAAACATAAATGACACATCATTAAGATGTCTGCTCTTCAGAATTCCTCAGAAGTGAAATTCTCCTCCTCCTTAGCTTCCTGGGTTTTTTGTTTTGTTTTGTTTGTTTGTTGTTTGTTTGTTTTGAGACGAGTCTCACTCTATCACCCAGGCTGGAGTGTAGTGCCACAATCTTGGCTCACTGCAACCTCCGCCTCCTGGATTCAAGCAATTTTCCTGCCTCAGCCTCCCCAGCAGCTGGTATTACAGGCATGCACCACCATGCCTGGCTAATTTTGTTGTCTTTTTAGTACAGACAGGGTTTCACAATGTTGGCCATGCTGGTCTCTAACTCCTGACCTCAGGCGATCCACCCACCTTGGCCTCCCAAAGTGTTGGGATTACAGGCATGAGCCACCACACCTAGCCATGTATGCTATTTTTTTACATAGATTTCCTAGAATTTTTATTAATAATTATAGACGCCCAAGCAATAATTTCCATATCTTACTGTCTGTAAACCATAAAGCAAATATATGTATTTTTTTCCTTTCTCTCCTACTTTTGCTTACATTTTGCTTTATTTCCAAATAACTCAAAATTATTAAATAGATTAAACAACAATATTTAGGGAGGGAGGGTTACTTGTATCCTCTGTTTTAGGCATCAAGGTAGTTCCTCATCAAAAAAATAAATTTTCTTAAGTTTATTAGAGCTCCAGGATTAAAAGTACTTTTCTTGAGGTGTTTTATAAAAAGGCAAATGGTTCAAAAAAAAAATCTTTGATTCTTAGTTGCCTAAACCAAAGTTCAGACATGTAAGGCTTCCTCTTCAGTAGGGTGTGTTGGAATCTTGATGGATTGGGCCATGCAGCCAAGGCCCCCACAGTTGGGAGTGCAGGGACAGCGTTTCTTCCTTGTCCAAACACCAATATGAACTGGGGATCCTCAAAGAAAGACATGACCCAAGAGATCAGGGTCACTTGTCCGTCTAGCAGAGATCAAAGCAGCCTTCCTTCTGAGAAGCACCCTCAACTCCCCAGCCTGTCCTTAGAGAACATCATCAACAGTCTGCACAGGGGCAGAAAGAAAAGAGGCAAAGGGTGTGTGGGGAATAGCGGTTCACTTCCCACCAAGACATGAAAACAACTCAAGAATACGCAACCACCTGCCACAGCCTTGTTTGCCCTTAGACTTTTTTCATCCACATCTTGGCATTCTCAGTCAAAAATATAATAGGTCACCCAAATATTTTAATAAAACATTTTCTAGGGCAGACTCAAGAGTATTAAAACTACCTTAAACCAAGCAAGCGTAGCAATGAAAAACCTCATTTCAACAGCTCCTTATATAGAGACTTGGTTCAAAGATCAATTCTTGAGATTCTTTTTTTGTCATAAAAGCATGAACTGCATTTAGCAGAATTTTGATGAATAAATTTTTTAATTATTTATAAGTTTCTAACAATTTAATACAAATATTTTCATGGGCATGTATTTGCTGCAGGCTTAATTATATGAGCAAGTAGATATTTATATACACAGTTATGGGCCTATTTTTGAAACTGCTTGTGAAATGTTCTTCTATTTTACAAAGTACTTATTCCAAATAAAAAGTACATATAGAAGCCAGGCCTGGTGGCTCACACCTGTGATCCCAGCACTTTGGGAGGCCAAGTTGGTAGAATCACAGGAAGACAGGAGTTCAAGACCAGCCTGGGCAACATCTCTACAAAAAATTTAAAAATTAACTGGGCATAGTGGCGTGCACCTGTAGTCCCAGCTACTCTGGAGGCTGAGGCAGGAGGATTGCTTGAGCCCAGGAAGTAAAGGCTGCAGTGAGCTATGATTACACCAATGAACTCCAGTCTGGGTGACAGAGTGAAACCCCCATCTAAAATAAAATAAAAGGCATATAGAGGTTGTGCCTACATTGCACTGAAATTACTATTCATTTTCACTACCCCCAATGTTTGGAGACATTTAAAAAACTGGTTATTAATAGATAAGCAAGCATTCGATAAATATCATCTGCTTGATTTCCCACTCTTTAGAAAACCATGAACAAACATTTGATCTTTACCACTTAGCAGTTTAACATGTCTTGGTCATACAGACAAGTAGGTTATTGAAGAGACTAACATACTCACATTTCCTCTTTTAAATATGACTTCTAAAATAGGCAGTTTGAAAATTATAATTGCCATACCATGTCAAGTGGCTCATCATCTAGTCTGATGTTTTGTCTCTGAGTACAGCCCAAACATGGCCTGTGTGACGCTATAGTTGTTCCCCATAATGGCAAAAGATAAATATCCCTCCTCTATTTCCCATCCCAGAGAAAAGAAGTGCAGTTCCCCCTACTAAAGGCAAACCCCCTCCTTACATACTCTCAACCCTACCTTCTCCCATATCCTCTGAGAGCTTTGCAGTCTTGGCTTATCCCAACCCCATTCCCACCCCACCCCCACCCCCACCCATTTATCTACACAAATCCCAAATCATATAAATGTCTTATCTCAACTCTTGGCTACTATTTTCTCTCTCTCTTTCTTCTCTTTAGGAAATCTCTTGGACTCTATACTCTCTGCCTCTACTTCCTCTTTATCCCAGCTCAATCCTTGAAAGTTGGCTTCAAAACCATAACTATAGACCGAAACATTTTCTCAATGGCCTCTCAATGATCGAATCCACTGGCCCCTTCCCCACTCCTCATTCCCATCAGCTTCTGTTCCTGGCTGAAACTGATTCCTCACCCCATTCTTAGGACCTTCTTTGCACTGTCTGCCACTTCCCCTTTTCTAACTCTGGTTTCTTCGTCTATCTCTGTCTACCTTGCAGACTCTACTTTTTCTTCTTGTCCTGGGTGTAAAGCATTATATATGGATCTACTCTTGGGCTTCTCATCTCTCTGGGCCTCATTCTTTGAAGATCCTTCATAGGTAAAAGATCCCCAAGTGTGCCAGTTCTGATCTGAACTCCAGGTTCATATTGCTCACTGCCTGCTAGAGATCTCCACCTACATATATCTCAAACTCAGTATGTCCAAACTGCACTTAACCTTCCCTCCAATGTCTGTTCGTTCCTCTTTTCCAGACACTAGGAAAAAAATCTGGGCATCATCTTCAATTATCTTCTCTTTCTCATTTCCCACATTTAGTTACAATGCCCTATATGTTCTTCTGGGTTTTTTTTGTTTGTTTGTTTGTTTGTTTTAAGACAGAGTTTCGCTCCATCACCCAGGCTGGAGTGCAATGGCGCGATATTGGTTCACTGCAACCTCCACCTCCAGGGTTCAGGCAATTCTTCTGCATCAGCCTCCCAAGTAGCTGGGATTACAGGCACTCACCACCATGCCCAGCTAATTTTTGTATTTTTTTAAGTAGAGACGGTGTTTCACCATGTTGGCCAGACTGGTCTCAAACTCCTGACCTCAGGTAATCTGCCCGCCTCAGCCTCCCAAAGTTTTTTTGTTTTGTTTTGTTTTGTTTTTATGAAGTCTCACTCTGTCGCCCACGCTGGAGTCAATGGCACGACCTCGGTTCACTGCAACCTCCGCCTCCTGGGTTCAAGCAATTCTCCTCCCTCAGCCTCTTGAGTAGCTAGGACTACAGGCGTGCACCACCATTCCCAGCTAACTTTTGTATTTTTAGTAGAGACAGGGTTTCACCATACTGGCCAGGCTGGTCTTGAACTCCTGACCTCATAATCCGCCCACCTCAGCCTCCCAGAGTGCTGGGATTACAGGCGTGAGCCACCACACCCAGCTTCTATGTTCTTTTTACATGTTCTCACTTTCACTATTGCCTTCTGTGTGGATTGTTCCAAGAGTCAAGAGATGGTTCTACATATCCAGTCGTCTTCTTTCCTGACCCCCAATATACCCTATACACTGCTTCCAAAGTAACCCTTGAAAATGTGGTTCTTTATAGTGTCACTGCCCTGCAAAATGAAGCCCCAATACCTTAAGATGCTAGTCAAGCCCCTATTAAACGGCCTGCCTCTGATTGCACCTGCTCATGAATCCTTCACTGCAATAACACTAGATGCTTCAGCTATCAGAGTACCACGCTGCCACTCTCTGATGGGTGTTACTTCTACCCAAAATGTTCTTCTCCACCTCTGAAACCCTCTCCATCCATTAAAACTAAGGAATATTTCAAATTCTGCCGCTTCTGTGAAAACTTCCCTGTTCTCTTAGAAACTTCTCCTTTATCTATGAGACATAGAACTCAGTGACATTAAAGAAATGTCTTTACAAACTTGCAAATGTGTGTGGAGATTCTGTTGTGCCAAATCTTGTATTCAGGATGTAGAGAATACACAGTCCCTGTTTTTCGGAAACTTCTGCTTCTTGGGGATAGGGAACGCTTAGCATACTAAATTATAACTATGGCCGGGTGCGGTGGCTCATGCCCGTAATCCCAGCACTTCGGAAGGCCGAGGCGGGTGGATCACCTGAGATCAGGAGTTGGAGAGCAGCCTGGCCAACATGGTGAAACCCTGTCTCCACCAAAAATACAAAAATTAGCCAGGCACGGTGGCAGCTACATGTAATCCCAGCTACTTGGGAAGCTCCAACAGAAGAATCGCTTGAACCTAGGAGGTGGATGGAGGTTGTAGTAAACCGATACATGCCATATGCAAGCCAGCCTGGGTGACAAGAGCAAGACTCCGTCTCAAAAAAGAAAAAAAAAATTGTAACCATGTGTGCTTTCTGTGCTACAGATGCTCACAGAGGCACAGGGAAGGGGCACTGAACCCAGCCTGGGGTGTCAGGATGACTTTCCAGAGGAGCAACACCGGAGTTTAAGAAAGTACAGTTGTCCAGACAGATAGGCATGAAGAACATTTCAGAAGTAAAACCTCACATACGGAAAAGCATGAGAAATCATGTTCCAAGAATTCAAGTAACTCAGTGGCCTTGAGTATAAAGTACATGGGGGCCACGCAGTGCGGCTCACACCTATAATCCCTACACTGGGAGGCCAAGACCAGCGGATCACCTGCGGCCTAGAGTTCCAGTCCAGCTGAACATGGTAAAACCCATCACTACTAAAAATACAAAAAATTGCCAGCCATGACAGGTGTCTATAATCCCAGCTACTCAGGAGGCTCAGGCAGGAGAATCGCTTGAACCCTGGAGGCAGAGCTTAGTGAGCCAAAATCGTGCCACTGCACTCCAGCCTGGGCAACAGAGCAAAACCCTGTCTCGCTAAAATAAAACAAACGGAAGGGAGAACAAGAAGCTGGAAAGACAGGCACAAGGTGTAAACAAGCTTGAGTGCCTGTATCAGTTATTTACTGCAATTACACTGCATAAAAATTATTCTAGAACTGTGACTTCGAACAATAGCCATGCCTGGTGCAATGGTGTGTCCAGAATTGGCGGGTTCTTGGTTTCCCTGACTTCAACAACAAAGTCGCAGGCCCTCACAGTGTAATTCTTAACGAAGATGTGTCTGGAGTTTGTTCTTTCATACGTCAGAATTGTCTGGAGTTTTTCCTTCATGTGGGTTCGCGGCCTCCTGATTTCAGGAGTAAAGCTGCAAACCCTCACAGCGAGTATTACACCTCTTAAGGTGGCGCGCGTGGAATTGTTCATTTCTCCTGGTGGGTTCCAGGTCTTACCACCCTCAGGAAAGAAGCTGCAAACCTTTGTGGTAAGTGTTACAGCTCATATAGGTAGCATGAACCCAAAAGTTTGAACAACAGCAAGATTTACTGCAAAGCATAAAAAAACAATCCTCCCACAGTTTAAACAAAAAACAACCCTTGCCACTAGCTCGGGCAGCCTGCTTTTACTCCCTTATCTGACCCCACTCACATCCTGCTGATTGGTCCATTTTACAGAGAACTGATTGGTCTATTTTACAGAGAGCTGATTGGTCCATTTTACAGAGAACTGATTGGTCTATTTTACAGAGAGCTGATTGGTCCATTTTACAGATAGCTGATTGGTCTGTTTTGACAGAGTGCTGACTGGTGCGTTTACAATCCCTGAGCTAGTCACAGAGTGCTGACTGGTGCATGTACGATCCCTTAGCTAGACATAAAAGTTCTCCAAGTCCGTACTAGACTCAAGAACCTAGTCAGCTTCACCTAGTGAATGCCGCACCAGGGCTGTAGGCGGAGCTGCCTGCCAGTCTCCAGCCGCACCTGCACTCCTCGGCCCTGCGCAACGGAGCAGGGGACGGCGCCTGTCAGGCAAGCTCGCGCCGTGCGCGGGAGCCCACCGCGGAGGAGGGCTCAGGTATGGCGGGTTACAGGTCCTGAGCCCTGCCCCGAGGGGAGGCAGCTGAGGCCCGGTGAGAATTCCAGCGCAACCGTGGCTGCCGGGCAGTGTTGGGGGACCCGGCGCACCCTCTGCAGCTGCTGGCCTGGGTGCTAAGCCTCTCACTGCCCGGGGCCGGCGGTGCCGGCTGGCCGCACGGAGTGTGGCGCCGCCCTGACCCGTGCCCGCCGGAACTCGCGCTGGTCTGTGAGCGCCGCGCACAGCCCCGGTTCCCGCCTGCGCGCCTCCCTCTACACCTCCCAGCAAGCAGAGGGAGCAGGCCCCGGCTCAACCAGCCCGGAGAGGGGCTCCCACAGTACAGTTTCGGGCTGAATGGCTCCTCAGGCGCCAGAGTGGATGCGGAGGCCGAGGAGGCGCTGTGAGGGCTCCTAGCACATTGTCACCTCTCAGTGGCACGCACCTGTAATCCCAGGTACTCCAGAGGCTGAGACGGAAGGATCACTTGAGACCAGGAGGTCAAGGCTATGGTGAGTCCTGATTGCACCACTGCACTCCATCCTGGGTGAGGGAGCAAGACGCTGTCTCAAAAGGCCATTTATTCTTGCTTATAAATCTGTGGGTCATCGGATTGGTTTCATTGGTTTGAACTGGGGTCATGTAGGAATATGCGGTCAGTGTGCGCCCTGAGAAACACTCCTGCTGATCTTGGCAGAGCTGTCTCACACGTTTGGGAGTCAGCAGGCTATGAGGGGTTTTGGATGGCCTTGAATCTTCCCCGCATGTGCCTCACATTGGCAGTAACGTTAGCCTAGGCATGTCATGTCCTCATGACAAGGAAGAAGTGAAAAAGAGAACACACTCAATCATGCAAGAGGAAACGCATGTGCTTTTCAAGCCTCTGCTTGCATTATGTTTGCTAACATTTCAGGGCCAAAGCAAGTCACATCCATGAGCCCAGAGTCAGAATGGGAGGGAACACAAAGGTTCAGGGCAAAGGCTGTGGAAACTGGGAGGGGCCGTTAATGCAATCAGTCTACCACAGTGCCCTATAAAGGAGTCTGAATTTTTGTACTTACAGGCATGTTGTCATTCCTATTGATTAGAAACTCTCGAACACCAGGACTGTGTTTTATTCATTACATTGCCGTAGCAGTTAGCGTAATAATGTACCCAAAGTACCCATTCAATAAATTTTGGTAGCGTATAACTGAATCCCTGGTTTATACAATAATTTATTATATATACTAGCTGCAAGTTTTCTAAACACCAAGTACATTTATACATTCAGTCTATATCATCCTTGGAGTACAGAGTTCTATCTGTTTATTAACCTGCTGTGTAAAATAGTAATGCCTGTTCACTGCCAAAACACCACCTCCTTTAAGCTTAGCTGGGCTAATTCTAATGTTGAAAGGGAAGGTGAACAAATATGTGGGGTTTTTCCCCAGTCCTTCATAATTTTGCAAATTTCAAACTGGCCTTCTCTCTTCTATAAAAAAGACTTCAAGCTTCTTGGTCCATCTTCCAATTGTTTAAACAAAGATTCTTCTTCTCTCTACTGGAGCAATTAAAATGGCCCCCAGGATGGCAGAGGAAATGCTTTGGTTTGGTTTGAGGTTTCCCAAACATCATTACAGACTCAGGACAGCAAATATGTAGCTGACAGCAAAACAGTTTATAATTATGCACCAAGAAACAACCCACCGAAATCCCCGTTCGGTGCATAGCCTGTCTCCCTCTGCCCTCATTCCTATCTCCACAATCCCACCCACGTTTCTCATCTAGAAAGACGCAGGGAAATGGCCTTTCTCTGGGCACCAAGTGGTATATACATTGGAGTCATCTTTGACTCCACTCTTTTTTTTTTTTTTTGAGTCAGAATCTTGCTCTGTCACCCAGGCTGGAGTACAGTGGTGCGATCTTGGCTCACTACAATTTCCACCTCCCCGATTCAAGCAATTCTCATGCCTCAGCTTCCAGAGAAGCTGGGACTGCAGGCATGCACCACCACACCTGGCTAATATTTTTTTTAGTAGAGACGGGGTTTCACCATGTTACCCAGGCTGGTCTCGAGCTCCTGACCTCAAGTGATCCCCCTGCCTTGGTCTCCCAAAGTGCTGGGATTACAGGCATGAGCCACTGCCTCAGCCTGACTCCTCTCTCTCTTTCACACTCTACATTCAGTCCCGCAGCAAAGCATGTCAACTCTGTCTTCAAAATACATCCAGAGTCTGACCACTTCTCATCACTGTCACTGCTATTATCCTGGTCCAGACCACCATGAGCTCTCACTTGAATGATCAAAATAGCCTCCTACCCACTTTCCCACCCACCGTGTCTTCCACACGGTAGCCAAAAACATAAGCCTGATCATGTCATTTCTCTGCTCAAAATCTTCCTGTAGATTCCTTTACTCAGAATAAGAGCCAAATTCTCACCTCAGTCTGTAAGGACCCACATGATTCCCCTGCACCGTCATCTTACCACCTTCCAGTGCTTTCTTGGCTCACTTTGATCCAGCCAAGAAGACAGTGGTCTTTCTGCTGCTCTTGAATGTGCCCACTGTGCTGCCTCCTCAGGGTCTTTGCCTGTGATGTTCTTCAGCCTGGAGTACAGTTGCCACAGACAGCCACATGGCTCACCAGTTCCCTGTTCAAATGTCGCCTTATCAGAAATTTTTCCCTACCTACCGGTTATGAATTAGCACTCGTGGCTCCCTCCCCACTTCATCACTCTAGATTCCTTCCTTATTTGTTTGACATGTTATATATACATTTGTATATTGTTTATCACTTGTCCTTCCCACTAAAATTTAAGATCAGCGACAACAGAAACTGACCTGTCTTGTTCACTGTTTTATCCCCAGAAACTAGAATATAGATTAGGTAGATGGTAGACCTTCAACAAATAATGTGAATAAGGTAGCTATGCCTTACCCACACTGCACATAAGCATTAGGCACAGGCTTATTCTGAATGAAATTTGTTGAGTTTTGTTCATTCCTTCTCTTTTTTATTCATTTCTCCAAACTACCCAGCGTTTACATTTGCCTATGATGCTAAGAAACTTGAGGAAAATGAATGCTGTAGTATTTAAAAAGGATCAACTTTAGATATTTGCTTTAAGAAAAACGGAAATAAAGTTTCCAGCCAAATTTTCCTAGATTAATGTGCATGATAATAAAATAAACTTGCCTAATCTTCCTGGAATCACTTGGGTAATTCCGAACACGGAGTGATAATACCACAAGCTTCTCTAAATGCAAGGCAGACCCTTGCAAACCTGAGCTTTTAAATACCAAACAAGTGCTAACTTTTTTTTTTTTTTTTTTTTTTTTTTGAGATGGAGTCTCGCTCTGTCACCTGGGCTGGAGTATAGTGGCGCGATCTCGGCTCACTGCACACTCCACCTCCCGGGTTCACACCATTCTCCTGCCTCAGCCTCCTGAGCCGCTGGGACCACAGGCGCCCGTCACCACGCCCAGCTAATTGTTTGCATTTTTAGTAGAGACGGGGTTTCACCGTGCTAGCAAGGATGGTCTCGATCTCCTGACCTCGTGATCCGCCCACCTTGGCCTCCCAAAGTGCTGGGATTATAGGTGTGAGCCATGGTGCCCAGCCCTACAAGTGCTAACTTTTAAGTATATATGTGTAATGTTGTTCTCCACATATCCACACCTCTACATCATCAAACTGTAAGAACCCACTGACATTCTAGAACGTTATCCAGGCTTCACCAAGAAACCTCATGTCCATATGTCTCCCAGAGCAATAAACTCTTAAGTGGCACTAACTGGAAAAGCAGCCTCGCATTGTCATCCCACAAGGAGAAGGGCAAAGGTCTGCTTTCAGATGCCAGTGTAGGGCCACTGGGCAAGGACCCTCAGATGCTGTTCCGATTTTTTCATTCAGTTCTTTTTTTTTTTTTTTTTTTTTTTAAGGCAGTGTGTTGCCCAGGATGGAATGCAGTAGTGGTATGATTTCAGCTCACTGTAGCCTCTGCCTCCCAGGTTCAAGTGATTCTCCTGCCTCAGCCTCCTGAGTAGCTGGGACTACAGGCCTATGCCCAGTTAATTTTTGTATTTTTAGTAGAGACGGGGTTTCACCGTGTTAATCAGGCTAGTCTCAAACTCCTGACCTCAAGTGATCCGCCCACCTCAGTCTCCCAAAGCGCTGGGATTACAGGCATGAGGCTTCATGAGGCATGAGGCCGTACCCAGCCTCATTCTGCTCTTCTTTTATTGTGATTTACTCTTCAGGTATATAAGGCAATGGTTTTCCAACAGTATGCTATGACACCTCATTTGTTTGCCAAAATTTTGTAAAATCTGTTTTTGTTGCAACTGAGTATACATATGGTTACACTGAGGTCCGTCAAAATTCATTCTGCAAAAAGTAAAGGTTGTGGCATAATGACAGATTGCAACCAAGAACAATTACATGTTTTCCAAAACATGGAAACACTGTTCCCCAAACATATAAGAAGATATCTTGGGAAGCCGAGGCAGGTGGATCACAAGGTCAGGAGATTGAGACCATCCTGGCTAACATGGTGAAGCCCCATCTCTACTAAAAATACAAAAAATTAGCCAGGCATGGTGGCGGGCACCTGTAGTCCCAGCTACTTGGGCGGCTGAGGCAGGAGAATGGCGTGAACCCAAGAGGCAGAGCTTGCAGTGAGCTGAGATCGCGCCACTTCACTCTAGCCTGGGCAACAGAGCAAGACTCCGTCTCAAAAAAAAAAAAGACATCAAGGTGTAAGGGCAGTAAACTGAGCAGTCTTCAAACCTAGATGTGGCATGGAAAGGGAAGCATAGGAGCTATGCCTTTGCTGTATGCACTTGTATGGATACCATAAGATACTGTTTTATTATAATATCATACTGAACATGGTGGTATAGTTTTGATTCCTTTAAGCCCTTATTTGTGTTGCCAGTACTTACAGCATTTGAAAGTGTGCTACAAACACAGGAGACTGAGAGCCTCTATATAGCAGAAAGCTTTATACTTGCATGGATGACCAGGGGAATAGATACAGATTTGTTCTGATTTAGGTTACATAAGGATACTTTCTCATACAGAATATGGAATTAGGAGAAGGCTTAATTTTTTTTTTTTGAAATGGAGTCTTGCTCTATCACCTTAGGCTGGAGTGCAGTGTGCGATCTTGGCTCACTGAAACCTCTGCCTCCCAGGTTCAAGCCACCATACCCGGCTAATTTTTTTGTATTTTTAGTGGAGACAGAATTTCACCATGTTGGCCAGGCCGGTTTCAAACTCCTGACCTTAAGTGATACACCTGCCTTGGCCTCCCAAAGTGCTAGGATTACAGGCATGAGCCACCACGCCCAGCCAGGGGAAAGCTTAATTTAAGGATGGACTCTGTGTCCCACAGGCAATTTTCAGAAATGAGTAGTCAAAGAAAATTAGACCAACTGAAATGTGATGTCTCTATCAGAGGATATTCAATAACCTTGGGAATTATCTTCAGTTTGTGCTTTAAGATGTAACTGTCCCTCAGGATTCCAAAAATAAAAGACAATCGCTATCACAGAGCTTGAAACTCCTAAAAGTGTTCCTCTTCCATCTGCCTCTGTCTTTCAACTATGTTTCACTGGCAGCATTTGTTTTCCTATGAAGGTTTGTTTCTGAACCAGAGGAAAATGCGGGGACCTCTTTTGGAGAAGTTTTGGCTTCAGTAAATTTTATAAGAGAAATAAATGTGAGACCTTCCCATCTCTGTCAATCATATTCATTCAAAATAATAGCCCTCGCCAGGACCGGGGGTTGTGGGGAGGGAAGAGGAAGGGGAGAAGGTAATGTCATGAATTGTTCCCCTGCAGCTGGTATTTCTCAGTGACAACTGTACGTACAAAACAAAACGTCTCTTCAGAAAGCCAGGGACAGACAGGCCAACAAGAAGAGATCATTATGATCATATTTTAGAGATCAAACAGCTTTGAATTATGTTTGCTTGAGCCCAGTTAGGTTTCCTGGTTGTTTCAAATAGAACATAGCAATTTAGCGTACCCTAACATAAGAATATAATACAATGGCAAACATACATGATATTATCTCCAGGCACCTACCATATGGCAGGTTTGTTATCTTCTTCTTCTTACCCTCCACAGTGCTGGGGATAAAAAATAAAAGATATTCTAACACAGGGAGGCAGTATAGCACAGTGGTTAAGAGCATAAGCTTGGCATCGCATCAGGATAGAGTCCCAGCTTTGCCTCTTACTACTATGTTACCTTGGGCAAGTTTCTTAACCTCCCCAAAGACTCAATTTCCTCAACTGCTAAACAGAAGTTGGGATTTATCTACTTGGTGGTTATGGTAAGAATTGAGAGAGAGAACACATGTAAAACATTGAGCACAGTACCTGGCTTGCAGAGAGGACTTAGTAAATGTTTGCATTTAGAGTCAATAAATGTCTAAATAAACAAATACTTTGTTTTTCCCTAGATGTCTCATTTTCTATTCTCATTCTACCCCCAATGTAAGCTAAAAGGAGGGAAGTATGTGGAAGTCATTGCAGCATGTTCGTCATGTCATATTGCTAAAAGGGAATGTGATAACTAACTTGCTAGGCTTAGTTTTGCTGTTGGATCAGAAGCCTGCTACACAGCTGTGCTCCTGCAAAGGACTCTTCCCCTCTCTCCTAGTGTGTCCCCTGTACAGCTGCAGGACTCCAGTACACAGCAGCCACCATGACTGTTCACAGGGGGAGGTGAGTATCACGTGTAAGCAATCAGTTGGCTCCCATCCAGGAAGTAAGGCTTACAAAACGTTTATCTAGACAGTAGTCTTCTGGGACAAAAGTCCACAGTGCTATCCCCAGGCAGGTATTGGGAGTCGGACCAGGAGGCTTCCGGGAAAACATTCTTATCTTTTTTTATTAAATAGACAAAAATACGAAATGTGCCTAGCTTTAGAGCTTGGCCAGTTCTCTAAGATGTTTCCTTAACTGTCTATAACTTATTCAAAACAACATCAATAATGACCACACACTGGGGCTGGGCGCTGTGGCTCACGCCTGTAATCCCAGCACTTTGGGAGGCCAGGGCGGGCAGATCACAAGATCAGGAGATGGAGACCGTCCTGGCCAACATGGTGAAACTCCGTCTCTACTAAAAATAGAAAAATTAGCTGGGTTTGGTGGCACGCACCTGTAATCCCAACTAGTCGGGAGCCTGAGGCAGGAGAATAGCTTGAAGCCGGGAGGCAGAGATTACAGTGAGCCAAGATCGTGCCACTGCACTCCACCCTGGCAACAGAGCGAGACTCGGTCTCAAAAAAAAAACAAAAAAACAAAAGAATGACCGCACACCACATAACCGGGGAAAAAAAACAAAAAGGAAACTCTGTTTCAGTCCACATGAACGATGAAATCAAGGAGGAATTTTACAATTACAGGTTTCCTTTGACAAAGGGGTTTTACGACTGTTTTGGCCTCAGAAGTGGGTGGTGCTTTTACTTCAATGCCTTAAAAACTAAGTGTTCACACCAGGGATAAGAAATCTGGTCACATGCAAAATCCAACTGCTGCTTCTAATGAGATGCTGTTAAAACCACATTTTAAAAATGCTTCCTAAAAGCATACAGAATGCATAAACACGAAGGTATTTGCCTGTGTCCAAAATTACAGAAGTGCTAAACAACACTGAGTTTAACTGGCCCAGAGCCAAGTGAAGCACTTCACCCTGACAGAAATTATAGTGCCGTCATTGTGTTGTAATAAGCCTCTATAAAATGGAGCATTGTGTTTCTGCTGAGTCTTGAACAGAAAATGAATTAGGATCTGGCATCCTTAGAGGAATGGGGAGAAGTGTATTTTTGCTTACAGAGAAGAGGATATTCAGTGGGTTCCACGAAGTAAATGTTTTGCTCATCTTTTTAAAAATTCTGCGTTTCAAAAGGAGCTATCTTTGACCCACACTTGAAAATGCTTATTATGTTCAGAAGATGTTGCCATCTTTTGCTCTATAAACTTTTAGAGAAGCACTTGCTGTTTGGTTTTAGAGTTGTGCTTTTTTGTTGTTGTTTTTGTTGTTTTTGAGATGCAGCCTCACCCTCACCCAGGCTGGAGTGCAATGGCACAATTTCAGCTCACTGCAACCTCTGCCTCCCAGGTTCAAGCAATTCTCCTTCCTCAGCCTCCCAAGTAACTGGGACTATAGGCACACGCCACCACACCCAGCTAATTTTTTGTATTTTTGGCAAAGATGAAGTTTCTCCATATTGCCCAGGCTGGTCTGGAATTCCTGGGCTCAAGCATTCTCCCACCTCGGTGTGTCAAAGTGTTGGGATTACAGGTGTGAGCCACTGCTCCTGGCTCTTCCCACATTTTTAAGACTCAACTGTTACATGGAAAATAAGCTCAGGTACATATGCTCAAGGGCAGAAAGGTAAGCCTGGTAAAAACTAATAATAGCCCTAGTGCAAAAAGACTCAAGTAGACTGTCATCATGAAAAGTTGGTTGCTAGTTCTAAAAGAACAAAGGTCACTGTGGTTCAACTTTTACATTTTTATTTTTGTTTTTTTTATTCCCTGGAATTGTATAATCTGGTGCTTTAGGCTAGATAGGGCCTACAGTTACTATTTTTTTTACTCTAATAAAATACTCTAATGGCTACTACTAGCTAGCCCAACCCTATTCTTCCCCTATTTCAATACTCCAAGCATGTGTTTCAAAAACTCCATAAAAATCTAATTTTTATTAACTGATATATGTTCTAAATTGATTTTATTGATAGCCTAAGCCCCTAATCTCTATTAAACTTTTAGGTTCTTTTTGCCTTCAACCCAGAAGTTGATGTGTCCACTAGAATGGAAAGCAAGAAATAGCCAATGACATATACATATATATACATATTAGGATAGCTATACCTTTGAGGAAATAGCAATAGTTATAGCTATCCTTCATCAAGTATTATAGTAGGCACCTTGCTAAAGGCTTTAAAACATGATCTCCTTTAATCTATACAACACTTTTTGAAGTAGAATCTGTATCTTCATTTTACAGAAGAGAAAATTAGGACTTAAGCAACTTGCCCAGGATCATAGATCTAACAAATCAGAGAGCTAAGAGTGAAATCAGGCTAAATTAACATCCATTACACAATGCTGTCTCCCAGGCTCCAAGTCTGTTTACCCTGGGCAAATATTACACTTATATTTCAAAAGCAAAGGGAAAAGAGGGAAGTGGATGCTTCTAAATGGGAGAGAAGCAAATGGAAAATTTTGTGGCTATTTTTTCATCCACAAAGTTTATTAAGGGACAAACACACCGTATGAGATGATTGCAGGATTGCAGTGCAGTTCCTGTCTTCAGAGAGCTAACATTAACTGGAAAGACACCTAAGAATATAAGTCAAAATTTTAAAAGTGCTCCAATAGAGGTATACCCAAAGTATTATGTGTAGGGGCAAAAAGAAAAAAGAGATTTTTTTCTGACTACTTGACAAACAGTTGGATAGACTCGTTTTGCCTTCTGATCATCACTATCACGTTCATTTAATCTACCCGTTGAGAACATTTGACACCTGTTTGCCAAAATTAATGCATAGTAATTCTGAATATTTGAAGACTTTCAAGTCAGTGAACTGAAAAATCTGCTGCTATACTCTCAGATGTTGTTGGTAGCAATGAAAGCTAGTAAAATAAATGTATTACATATATACATTTATATAAATATTTATATATAAAATAAGGTTTTAGAAAGCAAGCCAGTTTTGGAAAAGCAAATCAGTGACATGAATTGGACTTCTAGGAATTTATCTACTTTACCAATAAGTTCTTGGAGTTAAGTGCTAATTCAGCCCTTGCTTCTTATTATAATAAGTTGGAAGCAACCTAATGTCCATCAGTTGGGGATTAATTAAATTCTGGCACATCCATACAATGGGTTGCTATGCAGTTGCCAAACAGAATTTAACACTCATTAAAAGAAAGAAAATCTCCATGGCAGATTGTTGAATAAAAGACAAAGTACAAAATAATATGATATCATTTATATTAAAAATATATATGTATACATATATACACACATACACACATATGCACACATGGATAAAATAAATGCATAGAAAGCTATCAGGAAGGATGTTTTTGAACATGTCAACGTTGGGAATTAGGATAACTTTATTTCTTAATATGTTTCTGTTTCTTGAATTTTCTGCATCAATGTATTATTTTGGTAATCAGAAAAGAAAAACAGGAAAACAATTATTTTGGGAAGAAAAGGAAATGTAGCTCCTTTTAGAGTTAAATATTTTAAAATTATATGTTTCAGAAATAATATTTCAAAATATATTTCTATTGAAGTAGTAGTAACTCACTTTGAACAAAACCTTTTATTCATCAGATAATAGATTTGAACTTACTTTGTGGATTTGTCATCATCAGAAAATCATAACCATGTTGATAGCAGCAGGAGGCAGACAAATACCTAGGCAGATGGGGCGGGTCCCTGGTGAAACCTCACCTTCAAGCCAAAAACAGTCTGAAGCCTGAAAGACCAGGCTGCTGGTTCCAGATGAAACTCATGACCCAGAGTGAGAATTTCTATTCCTGTTTGCCCACATTTTCCCAATTCGTTATTTCCGAATAATGCCTTTTAATCAATTGAATGTATTTTCTAATACTACCTATGGCCTGCCCCTCCCCCATCCTGTGCCAATAAAAACCCCAGACTGAGCCACACTGAGAGACACAACTGACTTCGGTTGGCGGAACCACCCTTGTATCCTCCCTCCATGAGAGCGATTTCATCACTTAATAAAACTCCTCTCCACCCTTCTCACCCTTTGTCAGTCTGATCTCATTCTTCTTGGACACGGGACAAGAACTTGGGACCCCAGTGAACACCAGTACGAAGAAGGCAGTAACAGTGTAGCCCCCCACACCCCCACCAGCACCCCGCAGCCGCCCCACATGACAGGAAGCGGCAGGGCCAGCCAGGCCCAGAACCGTGGACCTGCTTCATCGGGCTGCGGACTGCAGGGCTACAAGAGCTGTTAACACTTCATACAACTCTCTCTGAGGCTTCGGGATTGCAGCACCACCATGTTCCCCTCATCTGGACACTGGACTCCACCACAGGAGTTTGCTTGCAAAACACCTGGTCCAGCCGCAAGCCCTGCACAGAGCCCACTCCTGTGCCAGCACTTGGAGCTTCTGGCCGGGCCTGTATTTGCTTGCTCACACACCCTCCTGCCACCAGGGGCTGAGCACACAGTTGCAGTGACCACAGGATCCATGCTGGAGTGCAAGCCAGGTGCAGCCTGGTTGGCCGAGTGGGCAGGGTACCTCCTGTTGCCAGGCCAGGCCTAGTAAGGCCCAGGCAGGGGTGTGGCTGGCTGGAGGTCTCCAGGTGGCAAAGTGGCTGAGAAAAATCTTGTGTCAATGTCAAATCTTACGAACATAAGGTTGGACTTGACTACCTTGCTTAATGTAGAGAAACGGTCAAAAAGAGCCAAAAGTTCCATTTAGCATACGAAGTATATTCTAGCAGAGAAAATCATAGATCTATCCTTTTTGAGTCTACTCTAGAGGCAACAAGGAATATCACTAACTTTAGGAGCCTTTCTAAGATGATTCTGCTAATATGTAACCTGGTTTTATGCCGAAGAGCCCAAGTAGCTGGAAGGAAATATGCTATACTTCCGTTCTCATTTTCTTCTTTCTCTACCAGTGATTCTATGTTTACAAATAAGAGAATCCAGAAAGCATTCCTAACTTTGCATGCATTATAATACACACCTCCAAAACCACTTCCACTAAGGAAGTAGGCATTATGGACTCATTTAATCAATAATATAAAGAAACATCGTTTAGGTTATATGGGTCAGATTGCTGACTGATGAAAACAATTTGCACAAAGATCCCTGGGCTTTTTTTTCCTCGTGTGCAAAATTAGGCCTTTTACGTGGCTAACATTCTAAGATTCTATTATTTACAGTTTTGGAAAATGTGCTGTTGAGGACATAGTTCTCAATAGATGATATTTCAGAATAGAATTTACTCCAATTATGGGGATACACTGATTATATTAGGAATATGTGTTTTTGTTGCATCCTGTCATTACTAAAAAAGAATAATTATCAATTTCTAAAAAATAAGTGCATTCAATGTAAACAGTCTCATGCCAAGTGCTGAGATTTAATGAAAACATATGTAACTCAGTAGTGAAAAGTAGAAAAAAAAATTTGTGGAGGAGAAGAATGAAGGAAAAAATGTTTTTAAATTTGAAAAGTGTGGAAAGAGGAACTTAACTTTTTTTTTTTTTTTTTTTTTTTTTTTTGAGGCAAGTCTCGACTTTCGCCCAGGCTAGAGTGCAGTGGTGCAATCTGGGATCACTGCAGCGTCTGCCTCCCAGGCTCAAGCGATTCTCCTGCCTCAGCCTCCCGAATAGCTGAGATTACAAGCACCTGCCACCACGCCTGGCTAATTTTTTGTATTTTTAGTAGAGACAGGGTTTCACTATGTTGGTCTCGAACTCCTGACCTCGTGATCTGCCATTCTCAGCCTCCCGAAGGGCTAGAAGGCACTACAGGTCTGAGCCACCACACCCGGCCCTTATTATTATTTATGAATTAAACGGAGAAGTAGCCAGAAAAGGGAAAGCCAGTCTTTATAACCAAAATGATATAGAGGTTTGTGCATTTCATACTTTGGTATTAATTTTCTAAATTGCCCCCAGATACTCCTTGGTCAGTTTGAACAATTCTTACCACCTTTCCAATAAGTGATACATCATCCACAACTTCCAAAATAAGGAAAGTCCCTAACTCTCATACACACATGTGAGGCCAAAAACCAAATCATTTTCCATGAGAGCATATAATTTTTATGTTGCCCTAGGACCAAAATGATAAGAATGTTCTCAGGCTCTCAAATAGTTTAAGGTCGCCCTTTTATGAATGTTAAATGTTTGATTTTTTTTTTTTTTTTTTTTTTTTGAGACGGAGTCTCACTTTTGTTACCCAAGCTGGAGTGCAATGGCACGATCTTGGCTCACCGCAACTTCTGCCTTACAGGTTCAAGCGATTCTTCTGCCTCATCCTCCCAAGTAGCTGGGATTACAGGCATGTGCCACCATGCCTGGTTAATTTTTTGTATTTTTAGTAGAGAGAGGGTTTCTTCATGTTGGTCATACTGGTCTCAAACTCCTGACCTCAGGTGGTTCGCCCGTCTGGGCCTCCCAAAGTGCTGGGATTACAGGCGTGAGCCACCGCGCCTGGCCCAAATGTTTGATGATTTGACAGTAGGAAATTTCTAGAAGTTTCTCTGTAAGTCCTCACTTTAAAGCATTTTCATCCAGGATCTAAAAAAGAATAACATCATTGAACATGCTGAAAATTAAATGGAGAGGAAGTCAGTTGTTGCACAGAAGTGCAGTGGGGAGCTGGGCATGGTGGCATGCCCCTGTAGTCCCAGCTATTCAGGAGGTTCACTTGGAAGGATCACTTGAGCCCAGGATTTCAAGACCAGCCTGAGCAACATGGTGGGACTCCATCTTTTTCAAAAACTGTAGTGGGCTAGGAGACCAGTGGATTGGCATGATCTTAGGCAATTCACTCAGCCTCTGAGCTCTGCTCTCTTAAACTTTAACAGCCTCTTTTCAGAATTACATTCAGAACTTTAGAGTTAGAATGATCTTAGTTCAACGCCTGACCCTGTAATTTACCAAGCCTGTGTGAATTTGAGCAAACAACCTTTTTAAGTCTACTCGTCTGCCAAAATGGAGTACGAATATCCACTCCTTCAATCTGTGAAACTACTACGAGAAAACATTAGAAAAATCTCCAAGACATTGGTCTGGGCAAAAATTCCTTCAGCAAAACCCCACAAAAGCACAGGCCACCAAAGCAAAAAATGGACAAATGGGATCACATCAAGTTAAAAAGCTTCTGCACAGCAAAGGAAACAATCAACGAAGTGAAGAGATAACCCACAGAATGGGAGAAAATATTTGCAAACTACCCATCTGACAAGGGATTAATAACCTGTATATATAAGGAGCTCAAACTACTCTATAGGAAAAAATCTAATAATCCAATCAAAAATAGGCAAAATATTTGAACAGACACTTTTCAAAAGAAGACATAAATGGCAAACAGGAACAGGAAAAGGTGCAACAATACTGATCATCAGAGAAATGCAAATAAAAACTACAATGAGATATCATCTCACCCCAGTTAAAATGGCTTATATACAAAAGACAGGCGATAACAAATGCTGGTGAGGACATGGAGAAAACAGAGCCTTCATACACTGTGTACAACCACTATGGAGAACAGTTTGGAGGTTCCTCAAAAAACTAAAAATTGAGCTACCATATGATCCAGCAATCCCACTGCTGAATATATACCCAAAAGAAAAGAAATCAGTATATCAAAGAGGTATCTGCACTCCTATGTTTGTTGCAGCACTGTTCACTATAGCCAAGATTTAGAAACAACCTAAGTGTCCATTAACAGATGAACGAATAAAGAAAATGTGGTACTCATACACGATGGAATACTATTCAGCCATAAAAAAAGAAAATGAGAGTCTCTAATTTGCAACAACAAGGATGGAACCAGAGGTCATTATGTTAAGTGAAATAAGCCAGGCACAGAAAGACAAACACTGCATGTTCTCACTTATTTGTAGGATCGAAATACCAAAACAGTTGAACTCATGAACATAGATAGTAGAAAGATGGTTACCAGAGGCTAGCGGTGGGGTTAGTGGGGAGCTGAGGGGAGGTGGAGATGATTAACGGGTACCAAAAAATAGAAAGAATGAATGTGTCCTACTATTTGATAGCACAACATGGCGACTATAGTCAATAATAACTTAATTGTACATTCTAAAGTAACTTAAAGAGTATAATTGGATTGCTTGTAACTCAAAGGATCAATGCTTGAGGGGATGGATACCCAATTTACCCTGATGTGCTTATTTCACATTTCATGCCTATATCAAAACATTTCAGGTACTCCACAAATACACCTACTATGTACCCACAAAAATTAAAAATTAAAAGAAAATGATTGGGCACAGTGGCTCACACTTATAATTCCAGTGCTTTGGGAGGCCGAGGTGGGCAGATAACTTTAGCTCAGGTGTTCAAGACCAGCCTGGGCAACATGGTGAAGCCCTATCTCTACAAGAAATATAAAACCTGGGTGTGGTCAAGCACTCCTGTAGTTCCAGCTACTAGGGAGACTAGGGTGGGAGGATAGCTGGAGCCCAGGAAGTTGAGGCTGCAGTGAGCCATGATCCCACCACTGCACTCCCTCCAGCCTAGGCGAAAGAGTGAGATCATGTCGCAAAAAAAAATACCCAATCCACAGAGTTGTTGATAATTATATAAGAAATTTTGTAATACACAGATAGAAGGTGCTTAATAAATGTTAGCTCACTTCCTCCCCACCTCTCCTTTTCTGCATCCCTGTCCTATTACTTTAGAAATAAAATTTAACACTTTAGAATATCTTTAAAATATGATGATTTTAGTTCACTTTAAAGATTTTTGTATTGAGGTATACAATAAAGTATGTAAAGTATACAAATGACAATTTTGTATATGTGTATACACCCATGTAATCACTCAGAGCCAAATATAGAATAAATATAGAACATTTATTTATAGCATCCTCCCAGAGATTCCTGCACGCCACATCCCACCAATACCTCTCCAAAGGTAACCATTATTCTGCCTTTATTATTATTACTGAAATATTTTTAAGTTGTCAAAAATAGGCCGGGCGCGGTGGCTCAAGCCTGTAATCCCAGCACTTTGGGAGGCCGAGACGGGCGGATCACGATCAGGAGATCGAGACCATCCTGGCTGACACGGTGAAACCCCGTCTCTACTAAAAAATACAAAAAACTAGCCGGGCGAGGTGGCGGGCGCCGGTAGTCCCAGCTACTCAGGAGGCTGAGGCAGGAGAATGGCATGAACCCGGGAGGCAGAGCTTGCAGTGAGCCGAGATCTGGCCACTGCACTCCAGCCTGGGCGGCAGAGCGAGACTCCGTCTCAAAAAAAAATGACAGTATATCTATACCAAGGAATTAAAAAAGTAGTAGTTAAAGGAAGAGCTATACATGCAAACATGGAAATATCCCAAGATATATTGTTCTGTATTACTAAGGTAATTGAAAATTAATAACAAATGTTAATGGAAAGGATGGTAGATGGAAAGGAGAACAGAAATATGATGGGTAAAGCTCTTTTAGTCCTTTTGAAATCTTCATTGAGGCTGGGCGCAGTGGCTCACACCTGTAATCCCAGCACTTTGGGAGGCCAAGGATGGTGGATCACTTGAGGTCAGAAGCTCAAGACCAGTCTGGCCAACAGGGTAAAATCTTGTATCTACTGAAAAAAAAGAAAATACAAAAAAAAATTAGCTGGGTGTGGTGGTGCATGCCTGTAGTCCCAGCTACTTGGGAGGCTGGGGCGGAAGAATTGTTTGAACCCAGGAGGCAGAGGTTGAGTGAGCCAAGATCACACCACTGCCCTCCAGCCTGGGGGACAGAGTAAGACTCTGTCTCAGCCAGGCGGGATGGCTCACACCTGTATTCTCAGCACTTTGGAAGGCTGAGGCGGGTGGATCACAAGGTCAGGAGTTCGAGACCAGCCTGACCAACATAGTGAAACCCCATCTCTACTAAAAATACAAAAATTAGCCAGATGTGGTGGCACATGCCTGTAGTCCCAGCTACTCGGGAGTCTGAGGCAGGAGAATCGCTTGAACCTGGGAGATGGAGGCTGCAGTGAGCCGAGACCAGGCCGTTGCACTCCAGCCTGGGTGACAGAGTGAGACTTCGTCTCAAAAAAAAAAAAAATCTTTACTAAGCATGCCCTCATTTTGTGGCAGAAGTATCCAAACTGAATTCAGTCACCTAAATTGGAAGCATAGCAGGAAGCATTGAGAGACCACATATTTACAGAAACAAATGTACTCCTCTCCCTCTAACTTGGACACCCACCACATCCTGAGCTGAAACTCTTCGTAAGCCTTGCAGGGCCCCACCTTTTCTATCGCCAGCCAAAGGGCCAAAATGAAAGAGAGGCCTGCGGGTTCAGATCATTGCAGCCTTGCTGTGCAATAATATGGATGCCAGCACTGGGGTTTATCCGACTCTTCCCAAAAGTCACAACCAAATATAGTTTCTCCTGAGATGTAGTGAATAAGCCTGGCCTAAAATATTGTGGGGGTCAAAACCAACCTAATAGGGCAAGGCCTTACCTGGAAAGTTCTGAACCGATCTAATTTGCATCTAGACCTTCAAACTAACTTTTTGTTAATATCTCAATTTCAGTAGTAAACAACTAAATGAGTTCAAATGACGAGGAAACAACAGGTTTATTTTCAAACTTATGCGAACATTGGTATCTGAAACCACCTTCACACACACCCTTTGCAAGTCAATGTGAATGAATGGGTGGGCACACAGTAGTTGCATTTTAATCCATTTTCTTTTTAAATTGCCAGCACGAGGCTTGAGAGCCGCCTTGTTAACAATTCTCACAGCCCAAACCCTTCTCCAGTGCACTGTAAGCTTCTTTCGTCTTGTCCTGTTGTTTGTGGAGATGAGAAACAACCCATGTCTTTCTGTTTAATGACCCTTCAAATCAGTTGGACCTTTCTTCGCTAAGCTAAATAACCCTACAGCTTTCTGGCCTCTCCTCATAGCCTTTATTTTCCAAGCCTTAATTACATTTTTGCTCTTCTCTGGAGCTCTGCCAGTTCCCCACATCCTCCTTAAAGGGGAGACACAAAGTAGCCACAGTTGAGGTCAGACCAGTGCTGGGAAAAGCTGACAAGCCACTTCCTGCCCTTTGACTTTTATGCGTCCCACTATCTTACTGACTTTATAAATAAACAGCGCTCATTGAACTAATTCTAGCAGGGCTGTCATTCAAGCTGAAGTCCTACTTTCCCATCTTGCATCTCAGCATTTTTATTTTGTCCCATAAATTTTTTGTGCTTACCCCTTTTGAGCTTTTCTAATTCGAAAGGTCTCACCCGATGAATTGTCTGAGCCACTTTACATGTGATTCCTCCTTTCTCTACTTTCTCACAAAAACTTTTGTAAATTTAGGAAGTGCCTTTCCAGAAGCCAAGCCAGTGATCAAAATCTACTGAGATTTCCTCTGTCTCCCCGGCACCATCCCCAAGGCAAGTACTGCTGACACTGTTGTAATAAAAACTACCGTTTATTATGCCAGGAAGTGTGGCATACATTATTTCATTAATTCCTCACAACAACCAATCTCATTATCCCTATTTTATTGAACAATTTGAGGTTAGCTAGATTAAGTAATTTGCTATAGCCACAGAGCAAGCAACTGCTGGATTCAAATATGAGCCTCTCTGCCCCTGAACTCACTGTGCTACAATGTCGCAAAATCAGTGCTCACTGGCATTTGGATGTAATCCACTAGGCAAATGTGACTCCACTTGTAAATTCTGTGCTCTTTTGGAGCTGGGACATCTTTCTCCTGCCCTTGAGTGTCAAAACTCCAGGTTCTCTGGGCTTTTGAACTCTAGGACTTGCACCAGCCACCTCCTAGGCACTTGGGCCTTCAACCTCAGACTGAGAGTTATATAGTCCAAGGCCTTCAGACTTGGACTAAGTCATGCTGTTGGCTTCCCTGGTTCTCCAGCTTGCAAATGGTCTATCATTGGACTTGTAAGGAAGCCACGTTCCCCTAATAAATCCCTTATTCTACCTCTCTCTTTCTCTTTCTCTCTCTTTCTCTTTCTCTCTCTGTCTATATATATACAAATTATATATACAATATATAACTGATTATATATAAAATATATAAAAATCTACATATTTATAACTATATAAATTATATTTTAATATAAAATTATAGAATTTAATTTTTATATTTATATACAATCGGTTATATATAAAATATATAACATATAAATATAGGCCAGATGTGGTGGCTCACAGCTGTAATCCCAGAACTTTATGAGGCCAAGGCAGGTGGATCACGAGGTCAGGAATTCGAGACCAGCCTGGCCAACATGGTGAAACCCCGTCTCTACTAAAAATACAAAAATTAGCCGAGCATGGTGGCACGCGTCTGTGGTCCCAGCTACTCGGAAGGCTGAGGCAGGAGAAGTGCTGAACCTAGGAGATGGAGGTTGCAGTGAGCCGAGATCAGGTCACTGCACTCCAGCCTGTGCAACAGAGCAAGACTCCATCTCAAATAAATAAGTATATTTATAATATGCTTATAATACTTATAAACACTCATAAATATACTTATAGGTGTATATTTATAATGTAGCATTTTGTGTCTGCTCCCTGTGGCACTCAGTGGTAACCATTTGGTTGGGAACATGAGTGATTTTTTTTGCCTTGTTTCTACTGCTGCTTTTCTCCTCCTTTTTACTTTGTTGGTAGAGCGCAGTTACGGGGCAAGACGAAACAGCTGAAGCCGTGGTGCTAAGGGAGGAGATCACCCCTCATATCGTCCTGTGCCCAATTTCTGCCTCCAACGAAAGAAGTAGTAAAAATTAAAAGGCAAAAATGAAATCCACAGGCAGACAGCCCGGCGCCACACCCTGGGCCTGGTAGTTAAAGATCGACCCCTGACCTAATAGGTTATGTTATCTGTAGATTACAGATATTGTATAGTAATGCACTGTGAAAATCCCTATCTTGTTTTGTTCCGATCTAATTACGGGTGCATGCAGCCCCCAGTCCTGTACCGCCTGCTTGCTCAATCAATCACGACCCTCTCACACCCCCTTAAGAGTTGTGAGCCCTTAAAAGGGACAGGAATTGCTCACTTTGCGGGGGGTGGTCTGCTGGGCTCTTGAGACAGAAGTCTTGCCGACGCCCCCGGCCGAATAAACCCCTTCCTTCTTTAACTCAGTGTCTGAGTTTTGTCTGCGGCTCGTCCTGCTACAGTGCTAGTATTGTAATAGAGACTTTGATGATGAGAAGACCCTTATACAGCACCAAAAAGCAAAGCATTTTAAATGTCATATGTGTCACAAGAAATTGTATCCAGGACCTGGCTTAGCTATTAATTGCATGGAGGTGCATAAAGAAATAATAGATGCTGTACCAAATGCAATACCTGGGATAACAGACATAGAATTGGAAATATATGGTATGGAAAGTATTCCAGAAAAAGACATGGATGAAAGACGATGACTTCTTGAAGAGAAAACATAAGAAAGCCAAAAAAAGAAGGAACAAGATGATTCTGATGAATATGATGATGATGACTCTGCAGCCTCAACTTCATTTCAACCACAACCTGTTCAACTTCAACGAGGTTATATTCCTGCAGTGGCACAGCCAGGACTGTCACCAGTAATGGGAGCACCAGGAATGCCTCCAGGCATAACTTCATTAATGCCAGGTGTTCCTCCTCTGATTCCAGAAATGCCACCAGTTATGCCAGGCATGCCACCTGGATTGCATCATCAAAGAAAATGCACCCAGTCATTTTTCGGTGAAAACATAATGATGCCAATGGGTGGAATATACCACCTGGACCAGGAATACCACCTCTGATGCCTGGAATGTCACCAGGTGTCCCCTCCATACCCCCAACCCCATTCCACGTCCTAGAATTCCTCCAGTGACCCAAGCACAGGCTGGGTCTTAACAGACCACCTGCACCAACAGCAACTGCTGCACCACAGCTTCCAGTTACTAAGCTTCTTTTCCCCAGTGCTGGACAAGCTCGGGCAGCTGTCCAAGGACTTGTTGGTACAGATTTCAAACCCTTAAATAGTACCCCTGAAACAACTATAGCACCCCCAAAGCCTACATTCCCTGCTTATACACAATCTACAGATTCAACCACTGGTACAACAAATAGTACTGCAGTTAAACCAGCAGCTTCAGTAGCAAGTAAGCCTGCTACACTTACAGCAACCAATGCAACCAGTAAGTTGATCCATCCAGAAGAGGGTATATATCTGAAAGAGAGAAGGGCACAGTTACCTAGATAGCAACGTAATTTTCCTCTGCAAGGAGAGGCCCCCATCAGTAATCCACCAGTTGGACCAATTGGAGATATGATGCGACCATAGCCAGGCATCCCACAGCAACAAGGAGTGAGACCCCCAATGCCACCTCATGGTCAGTACGGTGGTCATCATCCAGGCATGCCAGGATACCTTCCTGGTGCTATCCCCCCATATGGGCAGGGACCGCCAATGGTGCCCCCTTTCCAGGGTGGGCCTCCTCAACCTCCAAAGGGAATGAGACCTCCTGTAATCCTGCAAGGTGGCTGTTACTGATCTTACCTCATCCTGTCTAATAGGTTTGGAGATTAAACATTTTCCCAACTTGTGCTGTTTATATAGCCAATTTTCCATCAATAAGGCTTCATTGTGACTTTAACAAATATTATCTTCCCACATACCAGGAACTATTGGACATTGATTTTACATGGGAAAAAAATATTTGGAAAAATAACACAGGATCTTTTCCTGAAGTTGCAATTTATACTGTATGGCTTCTTTTTCATGTTTCATCTAGGTTTGTAGAAGTGAAGTATAGTAAATTTGGTTCATTAAATTGTGAAGGTGCTGGAATTACATGAACATATCACTTCAATAAAGGCAAGTTCTGTAATCTTACATTGCTGTTTTGCAAAGTTATGCCTTCACAGCAATTCAGATGCTGTTGGACTTCATGTCCCCAGTCTAGCTTGGTGAGGGGCATAACTGTTTCCAAGTACTTGTACATTGGAAGTCTAAATGTATAACAATATTTACTGTATTTAGAGTTCCTCATGTTGCAGGGTTTAAGAAATCTGATCCACCAATGTCATGTGACTTTTCTGTACCGGTAAACTTCATTGCAATAAAATGAGAGAAAAATTTATGCCTTTTTATGCATAACCCAGCTGTGGACCACGGCCTAAAAGGTTTGTACAGATGCATGCCACAGTAGATATCCACATAATAAAATTCATAGTTACCAATGCAAAATATATATATATAAATACAAATATGTTATATATAATAATTATAGAGGCATTACATATAATTAAAGACATTTTATAATCATATATAGATATACACATATAATTGATTCTGTCTCTATGGAGAACCCTCACTAAAACAGATTTTGGGTTTACCCCTAAAATCAACAACAATCATACGTTCCTAACAAACACAGGAAAAAGAAGTAAAGGAGAGAGAAGAGAGGGCAAGACAGACAGGAAAGGAATGGTTGAAAGTCATCAAAATCTGTTTCAGGTGACCCTCTCTGTAAGGCTTTCAAGAGCCTTGTTGTTCTTGATCATAGAAGTAATAATATGGGACAGAAATAAATTGTTTATGGTCTTGACGGAGTGTAGACAGAATGCATCTCTAGATTCTCCTGGACACAAAGAATTACCCGACAATGAACGAGAGTAATACGGCCAGATAAAAGATTCCCTAATGAGACATATTTGTTTAATCAGTTGCTGCAACAGTTTTTTGCTTCTGTTTTTGTTTTTTTGAGACTGAGTCTTGCTCGGTCGCCCAGGCTGGAGTGCAGTGGCACGATCTCAGCTCACTGCAACTTCCGCCTCCCCGGTTCAAACAATTCTGCTACCTCAGCCTCCTGAGTAGCTGGGATTACAAGCACCCGCCACCAAGCCCAGCTAATTACTGTATTTTTTTTTTAATAGAGATGAGGTTTCACCCTGTTGACCAGGCTAGTCTCGAACTCCTGACCTCAGGTCATCCACCCGCCTTGGCCTCCCAAAGTTCTGAGATTACAGGCATGAGCCACCACACCCGGCTGCTTCAGCTGTTGATTTACCTCCAAACTATTGGTTTGGAGGAGACAACCATTATTTATCATATAAAGTCTGTTACAGGTTTATCAAAAAATGAATGTTATGAAAATGAAATAGAAATCTGGGGGAGGAGGGGAAGGGAAAGTAATTTGTCCACGTTAATGGAGCTGCGTGTGTGTAAACCCCTCTTGGTGAGAGCTGAGCACAGTACTGCAGCTAGAGGTATCATGGGGATGGGAAGGGTAGTGAGGGGCTCTTTCATACATTATCTTTGAGTCTTTTATTACAAGATGTTTGTATACAACATGGGTCTAAAATATTTAAGAAACAGATTGTTTTTAAGATTTTATCAGCCCAAAAGCCATTTTAATGAATTTTATTGTTTAAATAGAAAAAAAAAAAATTCAGTTCTGTGGGTAAAATATTAAGGAAAATACAGTGAAATAACAAAGTAAAATTTAATAAGAAATGTGGATTTGGGGAAGGTTGACTTGTAAAAATTGATTCTCTTAAATCAATTTTTAAAGCTCCTAAGAATAAATAGGATTCTTAGTTCTCGATCAATATCAGTTCTACAAACTCAATATTATTAGGAAGAATGACCTAAATGCTAAACTTTTCCTCAAGGATTTGAGGAACTTTATTGTTTAAAAAAAAAAAAAAGTCCTACTTTTTCATACCGAGTCTGACTAAAATGAGACCCATACTAAATCAAATAGGGATTACTTACAATTTTTTACACTAGTTTCATGAGTTTAATATCCTTGACATTGGCCAGGCACGGTGACTCACACCTGTAATCCCAGCACTTTGGGAGGCTGAGGCGGGTGGATCACAAGGTCAGGAGTTCAAGACCAGACTGGCCAATATGGTGAAACCCCATCTCTACTAAAAATACAAAAATCAGCCAGGCATGGTGGCACATGCCTGTAATCCCAGCTACTCAGGAGGCTGAGGCAGGAGAATCACTTGAACCTGGGAGGTGGAGGTTGCAGTGAGCCGAGATCACACCATTGCACTCCAGCCTGGGCGTTGCAACGAGACTCTGTTTAAAAAAAAAAAAAAAAAAACATCCTTCACATTACAGATCTCAGTAACATACTTTTATAGAAAATTGACAAGTCTACCAATGCACATTTAAATGTTGACAACTAGAGAACTGCATGTGCACCCACTCTGATTTAGATGTTTATCTTATGAAATAAAGACATTTGTTTAACTTTCCAAACAAAATGATTTCAAGATTTCTCAATAGGCCTTCTAAGGCTGCTTGCCTCTGTAATCTGCTTACTTGCAAAAATAAATCCATTTCAATCACTGCTTGGTCAAAGTTTAAACTTAAAAGACTCAACAACTAATCAATAGGTTGATCTGCTGATGCAGTAGAATGTGGCTAGGTCTGACCTCTGACTAGTGCAGAGGTCATCCTGCTAAAACAGTAAACAAATTGTTGATGTAACTCAGCACAGCAAATGCAACCTAGCAATAAAAACTCACCACATGGATTTAGTTATGTGCACAACTTCAGTAAATGTTTTGCTGAAATTGGTGTCAAATCAAATATGTGTGTGTTAAGCTCCTCCATTGTAGGAGATGACAATGATTTTTAAATAGTTTAGGTCTACAATTAAAGTATTCTCTGTTTTTCTACAACAGAATTCCTCTAACACTGCAGCATGTATTATTAGGAAGTGTAAAAAGAGTAAACATAATTTAGAGTCCTAGCCAAAATTAATGTTTTCTAAGTTCATAGCTATCTTTATATGGGAAAATTTCATAATTATAAAAACAAATAAATTATTATATGCAACCTATATGGAATTACCTTAATTTAAACATAATCTAATTAGGTCACCTTCTGGTTGACCCTACTTCAGGCTTTTAATTTGTAAGAACAAATGTTTTTTTAAAAATTTCAATGTCAGCCCGGGTATGGTGGCTCACACTTGTAATCCCAAAACTTTGGGAGGTCGAGGCAGGCAGATCACTTGAGGTTAGGGGTTTGAGACCAGCCTGACCAACATGGTGAAACCTCTTACTCAAAATTACAAAAATTAGCTGGGTGTGGTGGCACATGCCTGTAAGTCACAGCTACTTGGGAGGCTGAGTCACAAGAATCGCTTGAAGCCGGGAGGCAGAGGTTACAGTGAGCCAACATCACACCACTGCGCTCCAGCCTGGGTGACAGAGCAAGACTCTGTCTCAAAATAAATAAAATAAATCAATGGTAAACATCTATTCTTGGTTTTAAGACCGTATTTGCCTGGATGATCTACAAGCTCACAATGTTTGGGATCTTTCACAGTAGCTTTGAAAAAAACATGTAGTCAGTTTGAGTTCACAATAAATCTTCTCCATCCGATGGTGACAAAAGGATGCCAGTAAAACACTGAACAATTTAAAATTACATGAGTTTCAACTCTCCCATTTGGGAAGTAAATTTGCATCCTACAACCACTGAACCAAGGTTAATGAGGCCAGGCGGGTAACATCATTAATGTCCAATGGCAAGCAACAGGGCAGAAAGACCAAATTTCCTTCCTCCTCCTACTAGAATGTGGTGAGCAGTCATGAGGGGTATTTGCACAGTATTTACGTCTCATCTTTTCCCCTTCTTTGCTCACAAGTTTCCTTTGAAATAGATGCAAGCCTTGGCAAGTGTTTTGAGTTTCTTGAAGTTAACACCTGGGCAAGAATGCTGTCTGAGGAAGACGTCTGTCGACAATCAAAATAGACAATGAGGCAGGATGATAGCAGTCCCAGGCTGGGTCCCAGCCTTACCACAATGACAGAGGAGGGCCAGGGTCTGGGACCCTTGGCTACAAGTAGCTAAAAGGCATTGTAGAGCTTGACTGAAGGCAAAAGCCCTAAAAGCAGACTACCTGGGTTTGAATTCCAGCTCTGATACTTCTTAGCCAGTTAGCAGTGAGCAAGTGTTTTCACAGCTATAAGCCTCAGTTTCCTTATATGAAAAAGAGTGATTTTACTACCATCCAACTCTACATGTTGTTGAAAATATTAACTAGTGCATATAAAGCACTCACAACACATATGGACAGCATGCAGTTAATGTTAGCTATTCCTCACTGTAACTCAGTATCCTATTGTCACTGTAAGTCTTTAGATGATTTTATGCTTGAATTTATTATTATTATTGATTTCCAAGCCTCGAGTCTATCCCCCTTCTGAATCATCTTGCAGATGTCTGCCTGGTTAAGCTTTCCAAAAGCCTCTTCCATCATTTCACTTCCCTGCTCAAAAATTTTCAGTGGCTCTCTACCTCCAGGAAAATGTCTGAACTCCTCAGTCTAGCTTGCAAAACTCCCTATAGTCTATCTCCAACCCACTTTTCTAACCCTTTACTCCAGCTAGTCTGATAGCCTTCTTCTTTGTATCATCCAGCTGATACATACTTCTATTTCACTTTTTATATACACAGTACTAGATATACCATAAGTGGTTGGTAACTGTTTGCTGGTGTCATTTTTGCTGTGGTAGCCTGGAGCATGGATATTTATGTCTAACTGTAGTAGAAGATCCTGAAGGTTGTGGTCTAGCCAGAGGAAAGGTTTGCACAGATGTGCTTAGGAATATATACTATGTATTAAAGCTATGTTTTAGTAATATCCTTGTTGAGGAGTTTAGAGAGAAATTCTCAGAAATTCTCAGATAAAGGGTCTAAAAATAAGGCTCTAGAGCCTTAGAGGATTTTAAAAGCCATAGTTCTATCTTTGTCTAAATATTACTATCCCTACTGTAAATCATACCCATTCAAACTTTTCCCCATTGCAGCACCCACCTTAAGAGAAATTTATTTTTATTTATTTACACAAAGTAATACAGTAATCTCTCTCATCAACAAAAACTTCCGGCCTTATTACAAAACTGATTTAAAACTCACTGTAACGATGGTTTGCTTCCTTTACGGTGCCACTGGGATTTCAGAAGTACATAGCAGAGCCCAGTACGCCTGGGATTAAGAAGCAGTCCAGAGTGGTGTGCTGATAACCTCTGAGATTGGAGTGGGGTGATGGAGGGGAACCCTGAGTATTTACTGCTAGCTATTCATTGAGAAAGTGAAGGGCAACCCTCACCTAGCAATTTCCAAAATGAACATCTTCCTTCCAAGGACACTTCATTTAATGTTACTAGAAAAGGGATAGGAAAAATGTTTTTACCTAATTTTAGAACATGCAGAAGGTTTGGACAATCGCTTCCTCTCCTATAAAGGAGTTTTGCAAGCCACTTTTAACAAATTAAGTGGAGCCCAAAAATTCAGACCTTCAATTTTGAGCTGTCACTAGATAGCAGGCACAAATTGGTAGCCCTTAAGCAAAATACAGCTCACAGATACGTTTTGTCTGGTCAGCACAGTGTTTTTACTTTTCAAAAACTTCTTTAATTAAAATGTCTTTACACTGGAGTGATCCTCCCACCTCAGCCTCCCAAGTAGGTGGGACTACAGGTGCACACCACCACACACAGCTCATCTGCCTCATTTTTGTATTTTTTGTAGAGGTGGGGTTTCACCATACTGGATATGTGTTCTGCAATTTGGCATAGTCCCCACCATTCCCTATGGTCTTACACCCTCTCATAGTTATATTAGCTAATAGTCCCTGCCTGGAGGCATTTGGGTTTACAATTCCTACTAGAGCTTGCCTCTTTGTCTGATCCACCTCTTATGCATGAACTTTGGTGATACATCTAGCATGTGCCCTCACTTCCCTTCTATCTCGGCACGTCATTCTCTTCAATGCTCCATCATGAGTTTATACCTGGTTCCTTTTCTGAGCAATCCACTGCACAGGTCCCTGGAGGTTCTGTTGTTGTTGTTGTTGTTGTTGTTGTTGTTGTTTTCAAATCACATGATGAGAATGGCCCACCCCCACTTCATACTCATCCACTATGCTTAGCTCAACCCTCATTTTACCCACAGGGCTCAGCCAGGATTCAAGGCAGATAGGGTCTCCAGAAGTCAGTTTCTGCTTTTTATACTGAAAAATCTGGCCTTGAATTTGCCATCAGTCACCCAAGCGGAGTGCAGTGACTTGATTAAATGGCTCACTGTAGCCTCAACCTCCTGGGCTCAAGTGATCCTCCCACCTCAGCCCCCCAAGTACAGGTGCACACCACCACACACGGCTCATCTGCCTCATTTTTGTATTTTTTGTAGAGATGGGGTTTCACCATATTGCCCAGGCTACTCTCCAACTCCTGGGCCCAAGGGATCTGCCCACCTCGGCCTCCCAAAGTACTAGAATTACAGGCGTGATCCACTGTGCCCAGCCTTCACAATATCTTAATTAAGGATAAGAAATTATCTTCACTAAAAGGAGGTGGGCTTTGCACTTTGAGAGGCTAGGGCAGGAGGATCATTTGAGGCCAGGATTTCGAGGCTACAGTGAGCTAAGAGCACAACCCAGCACTCCAGCCTGGGTGACAGGGCAAGATCCTGTCTCTAAATAAATAAAAGGAGGTGGGGAGGGTGGTAAGCTGGAATCTTAGTTGTTCATAACTTTAAGCCTATCCAGAGACTTCTCCACAACCTTCAAGTACCACCTGCCTTGTCCAGCTCACCAAGAAAGTAAAGTGGCCTTTGTTGCTTTGAGTTTCACCAGAACATTTCATATTAAGTAAAATGGATGGGATTCTATTTCTTGACCATGATAGGGGATAAAGGACAGAGTCAGACTTTGACATAAACAGGACTCATCCAGGAAGCAGCCAGTAGGAATGTTGGCAACGTGTGATTAGCCAGCTGGTCTGTTTAAATCCACCCTCTTCTCTAAATGCCAAGTGTTGAAGAATTAAATATTTTAGCATGCCAGGCATGGTTCAAAACCAGATTTTTAAAATTCATTTTCATGTTGCCTCCTTTCTCAGCCAGTTTTATGTACAAACTAGGGGTCAAGTAAGTTAATACTTCCAACAAAAGGGCACTGAAACTTTTGGTGGGAGCCAGTTGTGGAGTCAGTATAAACTTTTCCTGAACTCTTGCTCAAGAAGAAAACTTCTTGAGTCTTAATTATCTTTGAGGCCAGAATGCTCAGAGCCCATCTCACAATCTAGTCCTTCAGTAGGACACATATTTTTCCTTCTTTCCTGGGTTACAAAAGATATGCTGGTTATCAAAACAGACCCAAGGCATGCATGAAGCAGCTGAAAACTATGGTTGCTTGATAAGGCCCAGTTCTCATCTTTTTTGCCTTTGCAAATTCCAATCTCCTGTTCTGGAGTCTGGGAGGTAAACAGTCTTCCCTGGAATTTTCATACATCCACATCCTGGGTCTCCTACTTTGATAGGTTCAGCCTTCTCACATGTCTCCTCCTTATCTTTCTTCTTGGCTTGTTAATATGTTTACTTCAACTAAACTAAACTCAAACATCATGGTCCTAATCAAAGCAAGAGCATTTCTTTTTTTTTTTTTTTTTGAGACGGAGTCTAGCTCTGTCGCCCAGGCTGGAGTGCAGTGGCCAGATCTCAGCTCACTGCAAGCTCCGCCTCCTGGGTTTACGCCATTCTCCTGGCTCAGCCTCCCGAGTAGCTGGGACTACAGGCGCCTGCCACCTCGCCCGGCTAGTTTTTTGTATTTTTTAGTAGAGACAGGGTTTCACCGTGTTAACCAGGATGGTCTCGATCTGCTGACCTTGTGATCCGCCCGTCTCGGCCTCCCAAAGTGCTGGGATTACAGGCTTGAGCCACCGCGCCCGGCAAGAGCATTTCAACTCATTAATTTTTCCTTTTGCCTTCTGATATTCAGTCTAAAATTTGCATAAGTTTAGATATTCTCAGACAAGTAACTTAGAGTAAGGGATTGCAAGCATAAGGGCTTAAGTGTCTTACTACAGGAACGTTAAGGTTCTGTCCTGCCTCCCTCTCAGATTAAGCAGTGGCCAGTTCCTTTGAGATTTTAGGAAAAATTGCTCTCACAAAAGAATAGCTTATAGGAACTATTCCACCTTGGGGCATTTATTTACTGAGATATTTCCCATTTTGATATTATTAATTACTCTTTCCAATGAATAAAAATATGTTTTTAAATTCTGTTTTCAAAGAGAAACAACAGCATGTCTTTTGCTCTTCAAATCTCAGAGTAGTACGTTGAATATAAATATAAAATTTACCATATGGCCATATATTAGAATTTAATCTTGTTGTTGTTTTGAGACAGTCTTGCCTATCTGGAGTGCAGTGGCACAGTCTCGGCTCACTGCAACCTCCACCTCCTGGGTTCAAGCAATTCTCGTGCCTCAGCCTGCTGAGTAGGTGGGACTACAGGCATGCACTACCACAGCTGGCTAATTTTTTGTATTTTTAGCAGAGACAGGGTTTTGCCTTTTGGCCAGGCTGGTCTCGAACTCCTGGCCTCAAGTGATCCGCCCACCTTGGCCCCTCAAAGTGCTGGGACTACAGGTATGAGCCACAGCGCCCAACCTAGAGTTTAATCTCTGCCTAATATGCTACCAATTCTTAGAGGCTCTATTTGTCAGAAAGTAAAATGCACAATTAGAACAACTGTAGATTATAGAGTTCAGTATGTTTCCCTCAGATCCTGTTATAGTACATAGAGCCAACACATTTGTTTTTCTTTTATGGTTCCTAGGAGAAAAATCCTCTGCTTTTTCCTTACATGCTTCATTTGGTGCCAAATCCCTGATATATATATATCTGGAGTCAGATGCTAAGCAAATATCATGGGCCAAAGACCAACACACATGTGCAGTGGTTAAACAGCCTAGGAAAAGTCTTTGGGTAGACTTCAGCAAGCTGTTCTTTTCCTCCATTAAACCCAAATTCCGATCTCCCCATGTCTGGCAACATTGCCCAATTTCTGAAATTTCGTTTCTTCCTTCCTTGTTTTTAACATCCACTTGGCTTGGCTCTCCAAATTCCTGCTCAGCTGTGCCTGATGTATTTCATATTGAACCAGTCTTCTGCTCCTGGTTACCCAGTACTGTGTCTCAGGTGCCCAGTCTGCCCAGTATATGATAATGCTCTGTGAGAAACGCAGTTTACGAGGTTGTTTATACAGTACAAACAAACAACCAAAAGTAAAACTATGCATGAAAAAAACCTAGTAGAAAATCCAACAAAATAATAATATAGTAATAGCCTCTAGAGGGTGAGACTAAGAGTATCTTTTTAATCATCTTTCTACTTTTCCATTTTTCCAAATTATCTGTACATCACTTTTTCTTTTTCTTTTCCTTTTTTTTTTTTTTTTGTTTTTGTTTTTGAGACAGAGTCTCACTCTGTCACCCAGGCTGGAGCACAATGGCACAATCTTGGCTGACTGCAACTTCCACCTCCCGAGTTCAAGTGATTCTCTTGCCTCAGCCTTCTGAGTAACTGGGACTACAGGCACGCGCCACTGCACCCAGCTAAGTTTTGTATTTTTAGTAGAGACAGGGTTTCACCATGTTGGTCAGGCTGGTCTCGAACTCCTGACCTCAGTTGATCCACCCTCCTCGGCTTCCCAAAGTGCTCAGATTAAGGCATGAGCCACCATGTCCAGCCCACTTTTTCTTTTAGTTGTTTTCCTGTTTTATATATATTACTTTGTTGTGTGAAGGACTCAAGAAACTCTTCTTTCTGAAAAAGCCCACACCCTACTTTCTTGAAATTAATCTGATTCAAAGCGTTTTGTGTTTCAAAGGGCAATGATATCTACAAAGGAAAATGTGTATTGCAGTAACATTTCCAAATATATGAACTCCAGATACAAAGGGCAAAAACATGAACAGATTCTCCCCCAAAAAAATCAGGCCTCTGGAGAAATGATCTTATACCCGCTGCAGAGTCCATATATTACACAGAGTCCATATATTACACATATATTACGTATATTACAATCAGCTGGTTATTACCACTTCATTGAGTTTCTATACTGTATTCTATCTAGCTAGCTATAGCTATAGTTTCTGTTGTGAGTTTAATAAAAATACATTCAAGTCCTAACCCCAGTATCTGTAAATGTGAGATTTTTGGAAATAGGGTCTTTGTGGATGTAACTGAGTTAAGATGAAGCCAAACTGGATTAGGGTGGGCCTTAAACCCAATATAACTGATGTCCTTATAAAAAGAGGAACAGACCAGGCGCAGTGACTCACGCCTGTAATCCCAGCACTTTGGAAGGCCAAGGCTGGCAGATCACGAGGTCAGGAGTTTGAGACCAGCCTGACCAACATGGTGAAACCCCATCTCTACTAAAAATACAAAAATTAGCCACTACACTCCAGCCTGGGCAACAGAGCAAGACTGTCTCAAAAAAAAAAAAAAAAAAAAAAAGGAACAACTGGACACAGGGACCCAGAGACACACAAGAGACACCATGTGAAGATGCAAGAAGAGGTTGGATGATACCGCTGAAAGTCAAGGAGCACCCGGGATTGCAAGTTCCAGAAGCTGAGAGAAGCATGGAACAGCCCTGCCCCCGTCAGAGCCCTCCAGAAGGAATCAACCTTGCCAACACCTTGATTTAAGACCCCTAGCTTTCATAATTATGAGAGAATACATTTTTCTTAGGTCAGCCAGTTTGCAGTATTTTGTTATGGCAGCCTTAGGAAACGAATACAATTTCTCTCACACTTTGGGAGAATTACTCAGTTCATTTAACAAACATTTATTCAGCACCCACGATCTGCCAGTTCTGCTAGGTGCTGTGAAGAGCACCGTAAATAAAACACTGTTGCTGCCGCTCTGAGACTCATACAGCCTCATGGTGAGATTATGTCATATGATAAGACCAGGGAAGGAGGCCTGCACCGGGTACTGAGGAAACAAGGTCATTTATTTCAGTTCAGGGTAAAGGGAAAACATCATAGAAGAGATAATACCTGAGAAGAATCTTTTTTTTTTTTTTTTTTTTGAGATGGAGTTTCGCTCTTGTTGCCCAGGCTGGAGTACAGTGGTGCGATCTTGGCTCACCATAACCTCCGCCTCCTGGGTTCAAGCAATTCTCCTGCCTCAGCCTCCTGAGTAGCTGAGATTACAGGCATGCGCCACCATGCCCAGCTAATTTTGTATTTTTAGTAGAGATGGGGTTTCTCCAGGTTGGTCAGGCTGGTCTCGAACTCCCGACCTCAAGTCATCTGCCCACCTTGGCTTCCCAAAGTGCTGGGATTACAGGCATAAGCTACTGCGCCCAGATCTTGAGAAGAATCTTAAAGAATTTACTCCGTAAAGGAAATCCGCAGGCTAGTATAAGACAGCTTCTCTTCTGCCACACTCATCGCTAAAGCAGCCTCTTCCTGCAGTGAAAGGATTTAAATGACATCATTACAGCCATGTTGCCCCATATTATGACCGTCTAGTGCTTTTCCACAGCCTGAAGTTTCTTGCCAGTTGGATCTTATGGGAAAAGAAAAAAAAAAAAAGATCGTTTCTCCTGAGGCTTGATTTTTGTGGGGAGAATCTGTTTATTTTTTGCCTTTTGTATCTAAAGTTCATATAACAAAAAATGTTAATGCGATACCCTTTTTTTGTAGATATCATTGCCCTTTGAAACACAAATGCTTTGAATTCAGATTATTTGTAAAAAGTAAGGTGTGAGCTTTTTCAGGAAGGAGAGTTTCTTGGGTCCTTCCCAAGACAAAAGTAATGTATATAAAACAGGAAAACAACTAAAAGAAAAAGTGATACACAGATCATTTGAAAAATAGAAAAGTAGAAAGATGATTTAAAAATACTCTTAGTCTCACCCTCTAGAGGCTATCACTATATTAATATTTTCGTGGATTTTTACTAGATTGTTTTTCATGCATAGTTTTTATTTTGTCTTGGTAGTCTATAAACAATCTTGTATCCTGCCTTTTTGACACAGCATTATAGCATAAACATTTTCCCAGGCCTTTAGAAACTCTCTATAAACATAATTGTAATGGCTGTAAAACATTTGGTTGCATAGATGTCCATAGTTTATTTAACCAAGTCTTATGTTGGCCATTTAGGTTAGATCATAACTTTTAAAATAGCCTTCAGATAAACGTAATAAGTTTTTAATTGGAGATTTTAAGTAATTTCATCATAGACTGATAGTTGCCTCATGATACGAGGACCATTTTATCATCAGGAAGTTGACTTTAAAACAAACTGAAAAGACAAAGATTTTGACAATGTCAGCAGGTCTTCTCTTCCCCTACCCCCAGTGCCCACAAAGATTTTCCCTCCGTTGGCCTGTGGCTCTCTATTGCTAGACCCACTTATCTTCCCACCTCTACCCTACTTGCCCCAGTTTCCTGGTCAAGCTGAACGTGAAGCAACAGGCTCTGGAGCCTCAGCAACCCCTCCTCAGGCTGAGAATTGGCCGTGTCTCCTTCTTGTCCTGGCTCACGGCAAGCACTTCAGAGCTGGTCCAGGCTCCTGCTTTGCTCCCCAAGTCACTCCCCTGTGGGGTTCATTTGAGTTTTTCTTGCTGCTAGTGTAGTTCAAGATCTGGAAGAGCCCACATTCTACCTAAGTCGTCATTCCCACCCCAAGATATTCTCTAATAAAGAACCTTTGTCATCCAAGTGTCCTGGCCTATACACACACACACCCTCCCCCCACCCCACACACATTCATCCAACTGGGCTTCTGTATCAGTTCCTATGTTTTCTGTTTCTATTATAGTAGCTGTCTTAGTCCATTTGTGCTGCTATAACAAAATACGGAAGTCCAAAATCAAGGTGGTGGCAGATTTGGTGTCTGCTAAGGGCTCAGTCTCTGCTTCCAAGATGGTACCTTACTGCTATGTCCTTATATGGTAGAAAGGGACAAAAAAAGGATGAATGCTGTATCCTCACATGGCAGAAGAGATTGAAGGACCAGGCAACTCTGAAGTCTTCTTTTATAAGGGTATTAATCCCATCCACGAGGGTGGAGCCCTCATGGCCTAACTACCTCCTAAAGGCCTTACCTCTTACTACTATTACCTTGGGTTTTAAGTTCCAACATAAGAATTTTGGAGAGAGATATGCATTCAAACGTAGCAGTAACCTGTCTGCTACCAAGATCCCTGATGTCCTAGCCCTTGCCCTGAACCTCACCTGATACCTGATACCCAGACACCCTTACCTGTGCTTATTTATCTAGACTCTTGAGAGTCACCTACCTGTGGGGATGCCCAGCTACTGCTTGAATCACTAAGGCTAGATATCGCCTTTCGGTAAAACACTCTGCTCTCCCAGCTCAAACTTCTGTATTGGATGGGCCCATCTGCCCTTACGTCTTCAACATGCCTCCACGCCCATCTCACCACCACAGTGAACAATGCCAGCCGCAGTTCCAGGCCCATGCCTGCCATTCCGAAGGGCTATAAATGAACAAGATATCACAACAACCACTTTTAAAAGTACTTGGATATCAGTCCTAAATTTAGGTTTATGAAACCTGAAAACTCACCTTTTTTTTTGCCATTGCCCATTTGGCAGCAAAACCTGACTACATTTGTTTCTGGTGGCTGCCATAACAAACCACCACTAACTTCATAGCTTAAAATGATCGAAGTATGTTCTCTTATAGTTCTGGAGGCCAGAAGTCCAAAATCAATTTCACCGAGTCAAAAATCAAGGGGTTTTCAGGGCCACACCCACACCTGAGGCTTGCGGTGGGGAATCTGGTCCTTACCACTTCCAGCTTCTGGTAGCTGCCAGCATTCCTTGACTTGTGGTCATGTTGCTCCAATCCGTCTGCCTCCAAAGTAACATCATTTTTTCTCTTCCATGTGTGTCAAATCTCCCTCTGCCTTTCTCTTATAAGGTTATGCATGAGGACCTTTAGGGCCTACTCAGACAATCTGGGATAATCTCACATGTCAAACTCCTTAGCTCAATCACATATGCAAAGATTATTTTTCCTAATTAGGTAACATTTACAGGTTCCAGGGATTAAGCCTTGAGATCTATAGGTGCCCACTAGTTAGCCTATATGAATAAGGCTATTTATGATCTTTATCAAACCCTCCTAATGTGAATAATCATGTCTTGCTAAAGAAATACTCGTGTGTGAGATTATAGGATGCTGCTCCAGACTTTAACGTGGGTGTTGAGTAATATGCAACATGGGCACTCTTCCTCCTTTCTTTTTTTTTTCTGAGATAGAGTCTCACTCTGTCACCCAGGCTGGAGTACAGTAGTGCAATATTGGCTCACTACTACATCCGCCTCCTGGGTTCAAGCGATTCTCCTGCCTCAGCCTCCCGAGTAACAGGGATTATGTGCACCTGCCACCACACCCAGCTAATTTTTGTATTTTTAGTAGAGATGGGGGTTTCACCATGTTGGCCAGGCCGGTATCAAACTCCTGATCTCAAGTGATCTGCCTGCCACAGCCTCCCAAAGTGCTGGGATTCCAGGCATGAGCCACTGCGCCCAGCCTCTCTTCTTCCTTTTTAAAGTCAGAAAAAAATCTGGGTCACTCTAAAACACACTTGTCCCCAAAGGTTTTCCATAAAGGTTTTGTGGTTCTGAATTCTCTGCCTCAGGAACACCAATCCTTGCCATCTGCATAGCATTTTACAGCCCTTTGACCCGCACATCAATCCTACAACAATGCAGATGTAATGATCCCTGTTTTAGAGATAGGAAACGGGGAGTTGAGTGCCTTGCCAGCTTCCCATAATTAATCAAAAACCAGAACCAGAATCCATGGCTCTGATCCTCAATCCAGTCCTTCCATTGTATCAGAGCTGTCTCCCTAGAGAGGCAATCTGAAGCGAATGTGACTTGAATACTCTTTAAAGCATATGATTTGAATATTTTTATTGGCAAAGATTAGAAATAGCACTTTGAATCCTGTCAAATGATAAAACAGATAGGCCCTGAGCCAAGATTAAACAAAGGAGACATGAAAGGTACCAAGAAAATATTGTCTAAAAACTAAAGGCAGTTATGAAGGCTATATGCTTATTGACTTGCCTTTTTTTATTACTCTTTTATTTTCCATTTATGAATTGTCTACTTTCGGCATTTGGGTAGAAAAAGCTGCATTCATATAGAAATTCGCATTATGTTACAGGCAAGTTGACACATCATTTATAAAATGAGGATAATGATGCTTCCTTTGTAGGATTATCGTGAGAATTAAATGAGCATGTGTGAAGTACCTAACACAGAACTTTAATAAATGTGAATTACCTTGCTTCCTCCCTTTCACCCTCTTCCCCTAGCCCCACTGCTACCCTAAACCCTAATCTTAGTTAAATGAACTAACCTCTTAAAGCTTAGTCTCCTTTTTTTTTTTTTTTTTTTTTTGAGACAGAGTCTTGCTCTGTCACCCAGGCTGGAGTGCAGTGGTGCAGTCTTGGCTCACTGCAACCTCCATCTACTGAGTTCAAGCCATTCTCATGCCCTAGCTTCCCAAGTAGCTGGAATTACAGGTGTGCACCACCACACCCAGCTAATTTTTGTATTTTCAGTAGAGACAGGGTTCACCATGATGGCCAGGGTGGTCTCAAACTCCTGACCTCAGGTGATCCGCCCACCTTGGCCTCTCAAAGTGCTGGGATTACAGGCGTGAGCCACCATGCCCAGCCAAAGCTGAATCTTCTGAGATTCAACATCCTCAAGCTGCTGAGCCTGTGTGGGAACCACCAGCCCAGCTTCCCCCATCTGACCAGGTGCTAAGCCGTATGACCAAGCACACTGTCCCATCTGGAATCTGCATGCATCCCTGCCAGCCTTGGGCAGGAGCCAATGTATAATCCTCTCAAATCATCCTTCTCCCCCAGAACTTTCATCCCCTTATCTCCATGATACTCCACTTCCTCTGTAAGTGATAACAATGAAAAAGTAGCTGGATAGCATCCAGAGGGCTTGTGCCTTGACTAAGGAGAAGGTTTTAGATGGTGTCATCGGGCTTCCTCTTTTCTTCAGGCCTTGTATTATCTTTTAGTTACCATTTATAAAATCTAACTAGCCTACGCATCAAATTTCCATGTCCTCCTCAACTCTAAATCTACACTTCCACTCCTTGCTCTGATCACTCTTGACCTCTCCACCCTCTCCCATGTTTCCACCATCCTCTGAAACTCCTCTTCAAGGGCAATAAGGTCTTTCCGGTTTCGCATGCAGCGCTCCCTTCCTTTTCAGGCCTTAACTGAGACCTAGTCCTCCTTGGAGATTTGACTCTCCCTGTGATACTCTCTCAAGGGAGGCTGTTCATACCCCTCCACTTAAAAGCTAGATCTGCATTTCCCTCATATCCCAGTGTTGATTCCAACCTATTACTTCTCTACCTTAGTATGAGAGTTTTTAAAGTCCTTGATGAACTGATCAGGAGCTTGTAAGTAATAAAAATGAAAATGCGGGGCCAGGAGCAAGGGCTCATGCCTGTAATCCCAGCATTTTGGGAGGCTGAGGCAGGTGGATCACCTGAGACCAGGAGTTTGAGACCAGCCTGACCAACATGATGAAACCCTGTCTCTACTAAAAAAATACAAAGTTAGCTGGGTGCGGTGGTGCACACCTATAATCCCAGCTACTTGGGAGGCTGAGGCAGGAGCATTGCTTGAACCCAGGAGGCAGAGGTTGCAGTGAGCCAAGATCGCACCATTGCACTCCAGCCTAGGCAACAAGAGCGAAATTTCATCTCAAAAACAAAAAGTAAAAAGAAAATGTGGGGCCAGGCACGGTGGCTCACACCTGTAATCCCAGCACTGTAGGAGGCCAAGGCAGGTGGGTCACTTGAGGTCGGGAGTTTGAGACCAGCCTGACCAAATGGAGAAACCCCATCTCTACTAAAAATCCAAAATTAGCTGAGCATGGTGGCGCATACCTGTAATCACAGCTAGTTGGGAGGCTGAGGCAGGAGAATCACTTGAACCCAGGAGGCGGAGGTTGCAGTGAGCCAAGATGGCACCACTGCACTCCAGCCTGGGCAACAAGAGTGAAACTCCGTTTCGAAAAAAAAAAAAAGAAAGAAAATGTGGAGAAATGTGAAGTGGATACCATGTCCATAGGGCCCATGTCTTAAATAAGGAGAGGGTTTTATATAGTGTTATCAGATTTCCTGTTTTCATCAAGCCTTGTTATCCTTTAACAACAAAGTGTAAAACCAAACCAACCTTGGCATCGAATTTCCATGAGTTCCTAAACGCTAATCTGCAACTTCCATTCTGCCTAAGTCACTCAGTTCAGTAGCCTCACCCGGGACTTTTTTATCTTACATCTCAGTCTAGCTAATTAACTGCTTCATCTCTGAAATCTTGAGCACCAACAGCCAGGATTCTCCTTTCCATCTGGTTTTCTCATATCCCTACTCCAGTTACACATGCCCTTCCTTTACTTCTCCAACTTAGCAGAGTAGATCAACCCCTTGCCGGCATTGCTTCTGCCCCCATCAGCCTCCAGGCCTACAGCCCATGGCGGATCACCTGCTCTACCATGTTACCTGGATACCTCACTCCCTTGCCCATCTGTACTTCTACTTTGCACAAGAGCACCAAACTCCCATCCTGGGTCATTTCTATAACCGATTTCCTCTGCCCACGGCCGGAGGAGTGCTAACTTCCAGAAATCAATCGCACAACCCTGCAGAATTTTGCCACTTAATGTTCATGTTCAACAAACTCAGCTTTGTCCTTATGCCAGTGGACAATTATTTTAGCTGCCTTGATCAGCAACCTCCCCCATTCTCCTAAGCAGTTATTCCAAAATTTTAATTCTCTGCTGAAGTTCACATTTTTCTTCCTTCATTCTCAGCATGCGGTTTTATCTCTTTATTTAAAAAGAAACTTATCTGGGCACAGTGGCTCACACCTACAATCCTAGCACTTTGGGAGGGCGAGGTGGGCGGATTGCCTGAGCTCAGGAGTTTCAGAACAGCCTGGGCAACACAGCGAAACCCCGTCTCTACTAAAATACAAAAACATTAGCCGGGCATGGTGGCATGCACCTGTAGACCCAGCTATTTGGGAGGCTGAAGCAGGAGAATTGCTTGAACCCGAGAGGTGGAGGTTGCAGTGAGCTGAGATGGTGCCACTGCACTCCAGCCCAGGCAACAGAGTGAGACTGTGTCTCAAAAAAAAAAAAAAAAAAAAAAAAAAAAATTAAAGCAATCACAATCTGCCTCAACATCCCAGTTACAAATTTGCCTGTATTTGTCACCATCTCCAGCTTCAAAAAGGGAATCATTCCAACTCTGGTTCAAGGCCACGCCCTCCACCTGTGCTGTTGATCCCGGTCCTCCACTTGTACCATCAATTATCCCTTCTCAAACTTCTCGTTTTTCCCTCTCCAGTAGCTGCTGCTGCTGCTGCTGCTGTGGCTTCCTTTTTTTTTTTTTTTTTTTTTTTTTTTTTTTTGAGATAGAGTCTTGCTCTGTCTCCAGGCTGGAGTGCGGTGGCATGATCTTGGCTCACTGCAACTTCTGCCTCCCCGGTTCAAGTGATTCTCCTGCCTCAGCCTCCCGAGTAGCTAGGACTACAGGCACGTGCCACCACTGGCTACCTTTTGTATTTTTAGTAGAGATGGGGTTTCACCATGTTGGCCAGGGTGGTCTCCATCTTCTGACCTCGTGATCTACCCACCTCGGCCTCCCAAAGTGCTGGGATTACAGGCATGAGCCACCGTGCCCAGCCCCTCTCCAGTAGCTTCTTCTCTCAGCCTATAAACATTCTCTGATAACTTCCATTAAAAAAAAAAAAAGATGCTTGACCCTAAATCCCACTCTAGCTACTGCCCTTTCTCTTGCTTTCCTTTCTCAGCTAAACTTTTTGAAAAGTCACTAAAGGGTCGGGTGCAGTGATTCATGCTTGTAATCCCAACACTTCGGGAGGCCGAGGCAGGTGGATCACTTGAGCCCAAGAGTTTGAGACCAGCCTAGGCAACACAGTGAGACCCCTGACTCTACAAAAAAACATTAAAAAAAAAATTAGTGGGACGTGGTGGCATGCACCTGTAGTCCCAGCTCCTCACAGTGAGGGGCAGTGCTGAGGTGGGAGGATCGCTTGAGCCCCGGAAGTCGAGGCTGCAGTGAGCTGTAATCATAGCACTGCACTCCAGCATGGGCGACAAAGTATGACCTATCTCAAAAAAAAAAAAAAAAAAAAAAAGAGAGACAGAAAAAGTCATTACACTCACTCCTCACTCTCTACCTCCACTTCCTCACTTCTCATCACCCTTCAACCCTCTTCACTAGGAATCTGTTTCATCAAATGTCATTAATGGCCGGGCCTGGTGGCTCGCGCCTGTAATACCAGCACTTTGAGAGGCCAAGGTAGGCGGATTACCTGAGGTCAGGAGTTCAAGACCAGTCTGGCCAACATGGTGAAACCCCATCTCAACTAAAAATACAAAAATTAGCCAGGTGTGGTGGTGCGTGCCTGTAGTTCCAGCTACTCAGGAGGCTGAGCACGAGAAGCGCTTGAACCCAGGAGGCAGAGGTTGCAGTGAGCCAAGATCGTGCCACTGCACTCCAGCCTGGACAACAGAGTGAAACTGTGTCTCAAAAAAATAAATAAATAAAACAAAAAATGCCACTAATAACCTCCAGTTTCCAATCTCAGTGCACATTTCTCAGTCCTTAGCTTCCTGAACTTCTCTGCTGCATTTGACACTGTTGACACTTCTCTCCTTTGTGAAACTCATAGTCTATTCCCTTGAGTTTTGTGGAAATGGAAGTATGGTAATAACCAACATGTAGGTAGTCATAACTGACCAGTGGTGAAAAGAATGGATTCACTATTGATAGTATCTAGAGGAGGAAGAACAATCAAGGCCAGAGAAACCTTATGCTTTAGAGAAGCCACTCTGGCCCTTTCTCAGCTATGCCCCTTCTAGGCATCCGCAGGGCCTATATACCAACCATGACTCCAGTGTACTCTGCCCAAATGGCCCCGAGACTTTCAAGGCTTGTACATTCCTCTTGCCTAAATCCTGAGGGTGGACTGCACCATCAGGGTAATCACATCTAGGCCTAAAGAGTGGCTGGAGGCAGCTGTTTATAGAAGTGTGAGCCGAGCTTTGATATGCAAGTGGGGGTAACCACGTGCTTGCAAAAAGGTCCCTTGTAGCAGGGGCTGCAGCCGGGTCCAAGAAGAAAAGGCGGTAAGCCATGGCCAAAGGCTGTTTCTCCCCTGCTGCCGTGTTCCAACGTGAACTCCAACATGGAATTCCAATATGGAACCCTAAAGAGTAGAATTCCAGATTCTTATGAAGCTATGTTTTTCAAAGTAGGAGAGTAAAACATGTATCATTTAGCATTTTGTTAGACTGATTTATAACTATTTGGTAAAAAAAAAAAAAAAAATCTTTGTTTTGGCTTCTTTTCTTTAATGGTTGCTTAGCAAAGTATAGGATTTTAGGTTGCCAGGTCTTTGAGGATAACACTAATTTGTTTTGTTTTGCTGTTTTAAATTGTGGTAAAATATATGTAACATAAAATGTTCTATCACCATTTTTAAGTCTGCAGTTCAGTGGCATTTAAGTACATTCACATTGCTGTGGTACCATCACCATCATCTGCATCTGCCTACAGAACTCTTTTCATTTTGCAAAACTGAAACCCTGTGCCATTAAACAATAACTTCCTGGAAGTCATGGTAGCTCACACCTATAGTCCCAGCTACTTGGGAGGCAGGAGGAGTTCGAGGCTGCAGTAAGCTATGATAGCGTTGCTACACTCCAGCCTGGGCAACAGAGTGAGACCCTATCTCAAAACACAGACACATAAACACACACACACACACTAATTCCTCATTCCCTTCTCCCCACCCCTAGCCCCTGGTAACTACTGTTTTACTTTTCGTCTCTTAAGAATTTGACTATTCTAGGTACCTCATATAAGGAGCATACAGTATTTGTCCTTTTGTGACTGGCTTATTTCACTTAGCATAATGTCCTCAAGGTACATTGATGTTGTAGCTTGTATCAGAACTTCATTCCTCTTTCCAGCTGAATACAATATTCCATTGTGTATATAAATCTTTGGCTTATCCACTCATTCATGGGTATACATTTGGGTTGCTTCCACCTTTTGGCTGTTGCAAATAATGCTGCAATGGACATGGGTGTACAGATATCTCTTTGAGTCCCTTGATTTATAACTTTTAAATATTTTGACATACAGCGTGTGGCCTCCATTTGTACTGTTGCCCCAGGCACCACAAATGTTAGCGCAGGCCTGTGTGAGAGCTGAGCATTCCTATTTGCCAAAGACAGCAACCAGCTTTCACATTAGATGCCACCTCCAGTGGATCCATGGAACCTGCTTGGAAATTTGCATGGAGAGTCAGCAGGGAAGAATCCCTGAAGTGATTCATGATGTCTGCCCTGGGTATACCTAACACTTTCCCTGTCTAGTTGCAGCTCTTCATTCACGTAGGAGAAAACTGGGGTCAAGAGCAGTTAAAATACTTCCCCACTCTGGTGAGGAGCAGAATAGCACCAGGACTCAGGTTCTCTGATGCGAGGTCAAAGCACTGATTCTTGCAATGCTGGAGGTGGGCCAATTTCATCCTCAGGAGGCGTGAGGAAGAAACTCTTCCCAGGTTCCTCACAGAGGAGAGCTGCTGGGCTTGAGCTCAGAAAGGGGGTATAACAGAATGGAATAATTAATTGGAAAAGAAGTCATGTGAGAAAAATGCAATCACAGGGGTCTTCTAACAAAGCCAATAGTGTTCTAAATTATGTAGAAATTATTCTGATTTAATTTTAATGAAAAGGATGTGAACAATCAGTTTGGACACATAAGGAAATATTTTAATAGCAAGACTGAATTTGAGGAATTTAAATGAGGACAAACTAGCTAGGTCTTTTAAATGGACTATTTTAAAGGGAAATTCAAAACCCAATACTTTTTTTTTTTTTTTCCAGATGGAGTCTCACTCTGTCACCCAGATAAGAGTGCAGTGGTACAATTTCAGCTCACTGCAACCTCTGCCTCCCAGGTTCAAGCAGTTCTCCTGCCTCGGCCTCCTAAGTAGCTGGGATTACAGGCACGTGCCACCACGCCCAGCTAAGTTTTTTTTTTTTTAGTAGAGACGGGGTTTCACCATGTTGGCCAGGCTGGTCTCGAACTCCTGACCCCAGGTGATCCGCCTGCCTCGGCCTCCCAAAGTGCTGGGATTACAGGTGCAAGCCACTATGCCCAGCCTCATAAGCCAATACTTAATTCTACCCCTGTAACAATCCCAGGATATGGGTGGCTGCATTAGGTGAACAGATAAGCATGACTGACAATGGTCTGGAACCTGTATCTGTGGTGGAGTAGCTGTCTGGCTTTGCACAAGATACAGTCCAAAATTATCTTGCACAAGATAATTATTTTGCACAAGATAGTCTTTGCACAAGATAATTACTCCAAACTTCAACTTCTTCGTTTGTAATACAAGGGCAATAATATCCACCTGTTTGTTTGTTTGTTTGTTTGTTTGTTTGGAGAGGGAGTCTCGCACTGTCGCCCAGGCTGGAGTATAGTGTCATGATCTTGACTCACTGCAGCCTCCACCTCCCAGGTTCAAGTGATTCTCCTGCCTCAGCCTCCCCAGGAGCTGGGATTACAGGCGCCTGCCACCACGCCCGGCTAATTTTTTGTATTTTTAGTAGATACGGGGTTTCACTATGTTGGCCAGGCTGGTCTCAAACTCCTGACCTCAAATGATCCACCCACCTTGGCCTCCCAAAGTGCTGGGATTACAGGCGTAAGCCACCACACTCGGCCGATAGTATCTACTTTTTTTTTTTTTTTTTGAGACAGAGTCTCATTCTGTGACCCAAGCTGGAGTGCAGTGGCACAATCTCGGCTCACTGCAAACTCCACCCCCCGAGTTCAAGCGATTCTTCTGCCTCAACCTCCTGAGTAGTTGGGATTACAGGCACCTGCCACCACACCAGGCTAATTTTTGTATTTTTAGAAGGGACAGGGTTTCACTATCTTAGCCAGGCTGGTCTTGAACTCCTGACCTTGTGATCCACCCGCCTCGGCCTCCCAAAGTGCTGGGATTACAGGCATGAGCCACTGCGCCCGGCCATATCTACCTTTTAATGTCACTATAATAATTAAAGATAATAATGACATAGAAAACAAAAATACAGAAAGCAGGTATTTGAGTCCTTAGCTATGTGGACTCTACCATTCGCTCAGTCATGCAATGACATTTTACTAAGCATCTGTTAGGCACCATGCACAACTGGGCTGTGGATCCCACTTCCCCATCAAGGAAAGAAAAATGCCACTGAAGGGAGCTGGTACCCACTAAATTGAATTAAAATCCTCTTTTGCACATTTAGTCCTGGAAATCAGGTTAATTTCTGAAAATGCTTTCAATTTCCTTTGTGGGAAGGTAACAAAATCTCTGAGGACAATTCCAACAGACAGTATCTGGTTTAACACATGTTGTTTAACCAGTAATGGTTAGACACATATTATGCAGCAGAAATTCAAAGATAACTGCTTGGGTTCAGCTTTCAGCTGTGCCACTTATTAGATGAGTCAATCCCTTAACTTCACCAAACCTCAGCCTCCTCATCTGTAAAATGGGAATAATAATAATGCCTCCACTGGGTGCAGTGGCTCACGCCTGTAATCCCAGCACTTCGGGAGGCCGAGGTAGGTGGATCATGAGGTCAGGAGTTCAAGACCAGCCTGGCCAAGATGGTGAAACCCCATCTCTACTAAAAATACAAAAAAAAAAATTAGCCTGGCGTGGTGGCAGGCACCAGTAACCCCAGTTATTTGGGAGGCTGAGGCAGGAGAATCGCTTGAACCCGGGGGTGGGGGCAGAGGTTGTGTGAACCAAGATCGCGCCACTGCATTCCAGCCTGGGAGACAGAGTGAGATTGCGCCACTGCACTCCAGCCTGGTAGACAGAGCGAGACTCCGTCTCAAAAACAGTAAATAAATAAATAAAAATAATAATTCCTCTTTATGGAGTTGATGTGAGTTTGTTTGTTTGTTTTGTTTGTTTGTTTTTGAGACGGAGTCTCACTCTGTCGCCAGGCTAGAGTGCAGTGGTGTGATCTTGGCTTGCTGCAACCTCCACCTCCCTGGTTCAAGCCATTCTCCTGCTTCAGCCTCCCAAGTAGCTGGGACTACAGGCGCACACCACCGTGCCCAGCTAACTTTTGTATTTTTAGTAGAGACGGGGTTTCACTACATTGGCCAGGATAGTCTCCATCTCTTGACCTCCTGACCCGCGCACCTCGGCCTCCCAAAGTGCTGGGATTATAGGCGTGAGCTACAGCATCAGGCCTGATGTGAATTTCAAATGAATTAATATGTGCTAATGTGGCTATGACAGCCTGGTACATGCTCAGTGTTATGCAAATATTAACTATTGTTGTTAAAATATCCATTAATCAATGACATCTAAGATTCTCCTATTTCCATTACAAACACAGGCCTGGTCCCTTTGTAAGTATTCCTGCACTGGAAGTTAGTTAGTTGATTTTTTTTTTTTTTTTTTTTTTTTTTGAGATGGAGTCTCGCTCTGTTGCCCAGGCTGGAGTGCAATGGCTTGATCTCGGCTCACTGCAACCTCTGCCTCCCCGGTTCAAGTAATTCTCCTGCCTCAGCCTCCTGAGTAGCTAGGATTACAGGCACCTGCTACCATACCCAGCTAACTTTTGTATTTTTAGTAGAGATGGGGTTTCACCATGTTGGTCAGGCTAGTCTGGAACTCCTGACCTCAGGTGATCCACCTGCCTCGGCCTCCCAAAATGCCGGGTTTACAGGTAAGAGCCACTGCACCTGGCCACTTAGTAGTATAATGTCACAAAATGTGAAGAATCTCAAACTATTGGCACTAAACAAGTAAGCAAATTACAAGTATACGGAAAAATTCCGATACCTACCCTAACACCACTTAACACATGGTCTAGCTTCTGCATAACAACCTGTTTCATTCCCAATCGGCCCAGCCTTTCCCCTTAAGTCTCTAGGTGAGAAAAACAACCATGAGTTTAGAATGAAAACACTCTTTCCAAATCCTTTCACCCAATGATTTTCCTTCTGGCAAACCATCCTGGTTTTGTAAACTACCCTCCTGAGAGAAATTCAAAGATTTACATACGAATATTTTTGTAACAGGAATTAAAACTGAAACTTCAACTGAGGCACAAAGATAGAATCGCTGCATTCCAAAGGAGGTATAAGTCAAATGCAAAATTTTTACAGGACTCAGCTGAAAATTGGTTCTTCAACTCTTTTAAATTCCTGACTCACATTGAAGATATAAAAGGCACACACTGGTGCCTGTCAAGGTGCAGAGGGAGTATGGGGGGAGGGCGAGCATCAGGATAAATAGTTAATGCATGCGGGGCTTAACACTTAGGTGATGGATTGATAGGTGCAGCAAACCACCATGGCACACATTTACGTATGTAACAAACCTGCATGTCCCACACATGTATCCCAGAAATTAAAATTAAATTAAAGTAGATTTTTTAAAAGATATAAAAGGACTGAGAGAGAAGAGGAAAGGGGGTTTTCGAAGAGGATTTCTCGGGAAGAAATTGTGCTGTGTCCCACTTCCCCACCAAAACGGGGAGGAGTGCTTTCCCCTTCACTTCAAGACCCAAGAGGAGGATTCAAAGGGACCATTCAGAACGTTTGATATGTGCCCCTTGCCGTTGAAGGACACAGGCACTGGTACCACTCACATCTGAGAAAGCAGTGGTGACTGGCAGCAGGAAAGAGGGCTTTGTCTGAGCAGTGATATAGTGGATGGAAGGTGTGTGCATCCCAGGAATCAGAGGCAGACTCCCTAGGAGAACGCTGTGCTTGGGGTCTTATTCAAAGGGACCTGGCCGGGCGTGGTAGCTCACACCTGTAATCTCAGCACTTTGGGAGGCCAAGGCGGGCAAATCACTTGAGGTGAGGAGTTCAAGAGCAGCCTGGCCAACATGGCGAAACCCTGTCTCTACTAAAAATACAAAAAATAGCTGGACATGGTGGCGTGCACTTGTAGTCCTCGCAACTTGAGAGGCTGAGGCAGAAGAATCTCGTGAATCCTGGAGGCGGAGCTTGCAGTGAGCCGAGATGGCACCACTGCACTCCAGCCTGGGTGACAGAGTGAGACTCCTTCTTGAAAAATAAAATAAATAAATTTTAAAAAGGGACCCTACCCAAGACCACGTGGGTGGCAGTGATAGAACCCAGCTGAGAAAGTCTGTACGGAGTGGACTGCTGGAAAGCAAGGGTCCCCCAGGACAGCAGCCAGCCCTAGGAGACTGTAGCACTGCTGCCATCAGGGGAGCGCACCCCTGAGAGGGAGGCAGCTGCAGACGGCCACAGCTTATGAGAGAACCACGAAGGAATTCTCCATCTCATCCCCCTACCTCTCATCCCTCTCCCTGCCCAGCCTCAGGTCAGCAACAGTAGCTGTTGATTAGGGCAAAAGGGAAACAAGAAGAAGCTGACCACACACAACCTGCCACTGGCCTACCTGGGGATGGGAAGAGCCATACCTTTAAATGAAGATTAAAATGTGACTTCTTATTTTGGACTAGACATTTTAATTTCTGAATGGAGAGCATGAGGCTTAAAGTAACTTTGTAATTCAAAAATTCATGGGACTGCCCAAGTTTTCGGGGTCAAGGGAAATGCTTTCCTTCCCTGGATACATTGCTAAAGTCAAAATTTTGAAAGACAAAAATATGGCTGCCTTTTGTTTACTTCCCATGAGCCTGATTTCTTCAGTGTGCCATTTACGTGTTCTTTATTTTTATACTAAAGTTGGGAATAGCCTAATTATCAATTAATAGGAAAATAATGGTATGGAAGTACTATATTTAGTTTATGCTTTAAAGTACATACACATAAAGGATTAAACTTAAAATACAAAATGTCAACTTATACATAGTATGATTATCATATGAAAATGTATAGTTGGCCAGGCGTGGTGGCTCATGCCTGTAATCCCAGCACTTTGGGAGGCCAAGGCGGGCGGATGATGAGGTCAAGAGATGGAGACCATCCTGGCCAATGTGGTGAAACCCCATCTCTACTAAAAATACAAAAATTAGCGGGCGTGGTGGCAGGTGCCTATAGTCCCAGCTACTAGGGAGGCTGAGGCAGGAGAATCACTTGAACCCAGGAGGTGGAGGTTGCAGTTAGCCATGCCATTGCACTCCAGCCTGGGTGACAGAGTGAGACTCCGTCTCAAAAAAAAAAAGTATAACTTACATGATGAGCATAATCATACACATACACAGTAAGATAACTAGAAGGAAACATATTGCAGGTTTAAAATGGTTATTTTGGGGTGGTATGAAGCAGGAATTTTTATTTTCTTCTATATATTCCTCTGTATTTTTCAGCTTTGTCTCCCTTTTTTTCCTGCCTTTTTCATCCCTATCCTTCAGTCACACATTGGGCTGTCCAATGGCACTGCTTAACCATTGACAGTCAAGAAGTCAACTGCTTTGGCAGTTGTGAGGGCTTATGCCTGTAATCCCAGCATTTTGGGAGGCTGAGGCGGGTGGATCACCTAAGGTCAGGAGTTCGAGATCAGCCTGACCAACATGGAGAAATCCTGTCTCTACTAAAAATACAAAAAATTAGCCGGGCATGGTAGTGGGCCCCTGTAATCCCAGCTACTCAGGAGACTGGGGCAGAAGAATCGCTTGAACCCAGGGGGCAGAGGTAGTAGGGAGCCAAGATCGCGCCATTGCACTCCAGCCTGGGTGACAAGAGCGAAACTCCATCTCAAAACAAACAAACAAAAAAGAAGTCAACTGATGTCCCAAGCATGGGCCATTTCCCCACAGGTTCTTTCCAATGTTCAATGTTTCGCAAACTGTTTTCTGCAATCCTTTAATTCCAAGACATGCAATGCACATTAGAACATTAAATATTTTGAAATATCCTGAAAAAAAAAACCCTTGAAATTTGTTTAACCCAGGACTCTTCTTTATTTCTTTCTTTCTTTTTTTTTTTTTTTTTTTTTTTTTTTGACCATACACAATGACTAAAACAAAACAGAATAGAATGAAAATATTAGCAGTTTAAGCAACTTGAGTTTCAGGGAATCCCGTTTGGGAAATACCACCCTGATTTGTAGCTCACCAAGACAACAATGATTTCAGTTGGGAGATTATTGCTAAGGTATTAGGTGTCTTTGGGAGGTCACTTTGTTCTTTTCAGCAAGTCTTCTGGACATAAATCTTGCTTCTTTGTCCAGTAAGAGAAAAAAGGAGAAACCGCCTACTGCTATCCAAAAAGCCTCATCCCACCCATTTTAGCCAAGGACAGATGAAATGAAGCAAAAATAGGCCTATGATTGATGGGCACATCAAAGTCAAAGGACTTTTAAGAAGCAAAATTTGTTTGAAGAGTTTCTCTGGACTTTATTACTTTTTATCTCAATGCTTTATCATGTTAGAGGTGATTTCTTCACTATGTCTCTTTCAGGTATCACTGTTTATCTTATTGAAGTCCAAAGTTGGATTGCCTTAAATGAACCCTGTAAGTGCTGTAAACCTAGCACCACAGCCAGGAAGACCAAGTTGTGTAACAGGAAGGAAAATGATTATCTAACCCTACAAGTTCAGGCACGGGGATCTCCCTTTTCCTTACAGTTGCCTGGAAGTGATGAATCCCTAAGTCTTTCTCATTGTTAAGTCCCCAAGAAGACGTCTCCAAGGCCAAAGTACCTGCACCAGCATGAAAAACTTGTAGAGCCACCAATAAAGAAGGGAATCTGTATTAGGTCTAGAGTTTCTAGGGTACCTGCTGGGTCTTTTTCTTTTTACCAATTTCCCACAAAGATTTCACCCAGCAACGTGAGGTCCTCTGCAGGAATTTACAGATCACTGGGGACTTCATCACACACACCTATACTTTATCATTCTGAATACACAACTTCATTCCTCCTGATCACAGATGGACCAAGCTCTGTATTTCCTGACACACTGAAAAGTTTGTTGTTTTAGATTTGTTTGTTTTCTGGAGGAGAGACATAATTTCACTGTATAGTGCTTAAAACCTTCTTATAGAAGTGTGATATTTATTGTATCCAATTTTACGTTTCTCAATACAATCATGCATTGTTTAACGATGGGTACACATTCTGAGAAATTGTTATTAGGTGATATTGTCGTTGTGTGAACATCATAGAATGTACTTACACATACCTAGATGGTGTAGCCTACTACACACCTAAACTACAGGGTCTAGCTATTGCTTCTAGGCTAGAAACCTGTGTAAAACATTACTGTACTATGTACTGTAGGCCATTGTAACACAATGGTAAGTATTTGCCTATGTAAACATATCTAAACACAGAAAAGGTACAATAAAACTACAGTTTGTAATCTTATGGGACCACTGTAATACATGCAGTCCATCCTTGACCAAGATGTTATTATGAGGCACATGACTGTACTAATCTCCTGAAACACTGGCTTTAATCTCCAAGTTCCCACTTTTGAAACAGAGCAGGGAAAGTCCCAAGTGATAAGCATTAGCAGATAAATGCTTACATCCAGAGGGAATTGTAGACACTTTTAAGACCAACTGGAAATCATTTTATTAATGTGTGGGAAGTGTTTCCTTTTATAATCTATATTTCATTTAGAGCCATGTGACTGATAGTGGCAAGAAATTTGTGGTCAAAACACAATAAATGAGCAATAGAATATTTGTCCAGAGGGAAAAAAGATGTTATACTGGAAAAAAACATGAAAGGCATAAATAATATATTGAGAAGGTCACTCAGTGTGAGCTATAAGCCACCCAGAGTTATTGACATCATGCGTTATGTATGGACCTATTTTACAAACCATTGTTCTTCTTCCTCCCAAATGTACTCTGAATGAATGACAGAGAGCTCATGCTATTCTTCTTGTACTATTCTGGTTGAATCTGAGGTTTGGTAATTTTCCTAACAGAAAAAAAAAAATCAAATTCATAAAAAATGTTCTCTGACTACCTGGCAGAGGGCCTGAGACCATATTCAGGATGTGATACAACACAATTATTTGATTGCTTTCTTTTTCAACACACATTGGAGCTCTCCAAAATTAGTTTTGCCTCCATTCCAAACTCTGCTGGCACAGCTCTTTCCCAGGTCCTCTGATGAAGTGAAAGCATCTACTGCTGATGTGTTATCCAAAGAAACAGATGATACTAGTGAAAAGATTCAAATGGAAATTAATATGGATGTCGTGTGTGAACCTACCTTGGTGGAAAGGCTCAAAGCCTCAAAACTATGCTCGAATTGCATGATTTAGTGATATTGACACCACAAAAAGCAACGTGAAAGAGACAGGTAAGTGAACACCCTTAGGATAGGATGCAACGGTTGGAAAGACCATGCTACCTGAGTCCTGGCAGGGGCAATGCGTGTGTCTCCTGTCTCTCTCTGCCACATCAGCCTCTCCCACTGATGTGTGGTTATGAGGACCAGAAATAAAGTGATGAGCTTGCAGCAAGGGGATCCCAGAGAGAAGGTGCCCTGGGCCAGTGACACACTTGCTCTATCAAAGAGGTCCAGGGGAAGTAGACTTGGCCACAGCTATGGCTTCCCAATCAGCCTGCTGAGCACCTCTTGGTTTTAGGTGCATTTCTTGGACACTAACATGTGGGATCAGAATGGGTATCACCACTGGATGGGCAATTTAGGAATGACAAAGCTGTCAGACCAGAGGGGCATGATTAGGACTTAATCTTTTCATCCCTTTCTATTTATAAATAACATTCTTTCTTTTCCCATCATATATTCCTTTATTCCATCTTTCTTTAATATGTTTTACAGATTACTAACTTACTGTCTATATTTAACACGTCTTATGAATTCTGCCTGCCTCGCAAGCTATTTCCTTACTCATTATCTAAACTTAACATCCTGGGAGTTATACCAATATCTCATAAGCTGCTAGCTTGGTTTCTATGTGCACTCGGTATTTCTTGTATGCTTTATCCCTTCCATTTGCTTTCTTCTATAGCAGAATTGAATATGCATTATACATGGACCTTCTCTTGTACCTTTTAACAGAACCATCAGAGAACATCACATTAGGCAGAGACAAAGCACAGTCTTCAGGCTCTCTCCTGTATTTTATAAACATTGATTCCTTTCAACAGAGTAAGAATAATTATTTTGGAGGTATTTTGAGTATTTGGGGGCTTGACCTGAAACAGGAAGAACTCATAACCTATGAAATCTCTGGGACTGTGAAATGTTTTAACTCCATTTTCAGGTTGTCTAGTTGAGCATGCACAAAAAAACAAACTTTGGCCTGTTTTTCCTCAGAAGTTCACTTACGGCCAGGCGCGGTGGCTCACGCCTGTAATCCCAGCACTTTGGGAGGCCAAGGAGGGTGGATGAGCTGAGGTCAGGAGCTCAAGACCAGCCTGGCCAACATGGTGAAACCCTGTCTCTGCTAAAAATACAAAATTAGCCGAGCGTGGTGGCACATGCCTGTAATCCCAGCTACTCGGGAGGCTGAGGCAGGAGAATTGCTTGAACCCAGGAGGTGGAGGTTGCAGTGAACCGAGATCACACCATTACACTCTACCTGGGCAAAAACAGCAAAACTCCGTCTCAAAAAAAAAAAAAAAAAAAAAAAAAAAAAAAAAAGTTAGTATAAAATCTTACATGTAGGTAGAAAAGGAGCCTGAGACCATCACACCACTGCAACAAGGTACAGAGTTAACAGAGCAGGATCTGACTAAGCTAAGGCTCTGGCAAGCACACGACTCAGCAGCGCCCGCATTGAGATGCCAGAAACAGAATCACTCTATTGCCGCTTCTGTGAGATGGAGACTCAGTCAAGGCAGCCACTGCCAGCTAATCGTGTATTTATGGCCATCTGTGCAAGAAGGGCAGGAAAACCTACAGAAAGAAAGGTAAGGAGGACCTTTGGCCTGTCTCACAAAGGTTCCCCCAAAGCTTAGTTTTCTCCAGTATGGCATGGAGGATAAGTCCACACCCAGTCTCTGAAGACACACACAGGCCTAGCTTCAAATCCAGACTCTCTTTTTTTGAGACAGAGTCTCGTTCTGTCATCCAGGCTGGAGTGCAGTGGCACGGTCTCTGGTCACTGCAACCTCCTCCGCCTCCCAGGTCCACACCATTCTCCTGCCTCAGCCTCCTGAGTAGCTGGGACTACAGGTGCCCACCACCACACCCAGCTAATTTTTTGTATTTTTAGTAGAGACAGCATTTCACCATGTTAGCCGGGATGGTCTCAATCTCCTGACCTCAGGTGATCCCGGCCTCCCAAAGTGCTGGGTGTGAGCCACCGTGCCCGGCCCAAATCCCAACTCTTTAACACCTACTATCTGTATGCTCCTAAGCAATCATTTAACCTGTCTCAGCCTCAACTTCTTTATTTATAAATGGATAATATAATAATATCCTCCTACAAGGGTTGCAGTGAGGATTGAATAAAATGATTTACATAAGCTGGACACAGTGGCTCAAGCCTGTAATCCCAATACTTTGGGAGGCAAAGGCAGGCGGATCACCTGAGATCGGGAGTTCGAGACCAGCCTGACCAACATGGAGAAACCCAGTCTCTACAAAAATATAAAATTAGTCAGGCGTGGTGGCGCATGCCTGTAATAACAGCTACTTGGAGGCTGAGGCAGGAGAATCGCTTGAACCTGGGAGGCGGAGGTTGCAGTGAGCCAAGATTGCACCATTGCATTCTAGCATGGGCAAAAAGAGCAAAACTCCATCTCGAAAAAAAAAAAAAGATTTACATAAAGGACATAGCCCACTTATACCTATCACATGTCACTTCAATGGTCATTGTAGTCACTGTTATTAAAAATCATTATTGTTGTGGTTGCTATTATTAGCAAGACCAGCCTTAGAGTGAGAATTATGTTATTTTAGGAGAAAAATTTCCAAAATCCACCCCCACCTACTTGCTAATGCCTTAAATCTCTTCAATGAAATAAAGCTTTTATTTTAGAATCAGCAAAGGGTCTTAAAATGAGACTATTTCCCTGGAATTGTAACACATTGATTTTTTTATTTTTATTTTTATTTTTTTGAGATGGAGTCTCGCTCTGTGGCCCAGGCTGGAGTGCAGTGACACGATCTTGGCTCACTGCAACCCCTGCCTCCCACGTTGAAGCGATTATCCTGTCTCAGCCTCCCAAGTAGCTAGGATTACAGGCACGCACCATCATGCCTGGCTAATTTTTTGTATTTTTAGTAGAGATGGGGTTTCACTATGTTGGCCAGGCTGGTCTCAGACTCCTCATCTGAAGTGATCCACCCGCCTCACCTCCCAAAGTTCTGGGACTACAGGCGTGAGCCACCATGCCCAGATGTGACACATTGATTTAAAATTTACACAAAGACTTAAATGTCTACTGTAAAATTCCTCTTCTGAGAGGAGATTTTTGAAAAGGATGTTGTATTCGTCAGGGTTCTGAAGAAAAACAGAACCAATAAGAGAGAGATAGATATATATATATATCAGAAGAGATTTATTATGGGAATTGACTTAGGCAATTGTCGACCCCAAGAAGTCCCATGATGTGCCACTTGCAAGCTAGAGAAATAGGAAGTCAGGGGTGTGATTCAGTGAGAGGTCAAAGACTGAGAACCAAGAGCTCTGACCCAAGGGTAGGAGCCAATGGATGTCCCAACTCAAGATGATAGCAAATTCACCCTTCTTGTGCCTTCTTGTTCCATTCAGGCCCTCAATGGATGGGATGACACCCACTTGCATTAATGAGAGCTGACCTTCACTCAGTCTACTGATTCAAATGCTAGTCTCTTCTGGAAACATCCTCACAGACGCACCCAGAAATGATTTTTTTACCAGCTACCTGGCCATCCTGAGCCCAGTCAAGTTGACGTGTAAAATTAACCATCACAGATGGGACTAAGGAATAGAACACACCTGAAAAAGGAGAGGATCAGAGAGAGAAAACTGCACACTTTCAGTCAAGTACACAGTCTTTGAAGTCAGACAAAATGGGGTTTGATTCCAGACTCCACCAACTGTCATTGTGACCCTTTTTAACATCTCTGACTTTCAACATCCTCATTCATAAAATGGGAATTATTATGGTACCTACCTCTTAGGGCTTTTTTGCTTCAAAGCATATGAAGCACATTGGCTGACATATAGTAAGTTCTCATTAAGGGTCAATTTCCCTTCCTGTACTTTTACAGTGCTGCCTGAAACTGACCCTGTTTTCTCACACTGGATTCTCCCTCATGGCTAGTGTTGGATTTATCAGCAGAAAGACACAAGCTTTTAGGATTGGATTTATGTATGAGAGAAACAGAAAATAGAAACTGTATGTTGATGAAGCAATTTAGTTGAGAAAATCTAGACACTCCCACCCTGATACCACCACTAGAAAATAGCATCCAGACCTGGATGACCTTCCTAAGTCTTAGATCTCCCTGAAGTATAGAAAAGTCAGGCTGATTAGCAAATGGGGCTGGGAGCTCTGCTCTGTTCTACAGTCTGGAGTCCTCCCCAGGCCTCTGGGGCTTCCTCAAGAACCTGGGTTAAGCTGAGGGACTGGCAGTTCTGCAGGCCCCCAAGATCCTTAGGATGATCTTTGAGCCCCCAGGACTAAGCTGGGGAAGGCGCAAGGTGGAGGGAGACCCACGGGAGCTAATATCAGGGCTCTTGCATAGGTAAGGGTCCTGCTTCCACCACTTGTACACTACTGAATGTGCCCCCCCCAGGAGAGGGAATGGTACCCCACAGGTTTTGTGAATTGAGGCATTTCTAGTAGCTCAAATGTAAAAAGAGGATGAGCTATGCAGTCTGAGAATTCCAAGATTTGGGGTAGAGAATGCAGAGCAGGCAGAATAAGCATCTTATCAACAACAAAGTTCTATTTGCAGAATAATAAAAATAATTAACACTTAGTATGTGCTCACTGTGTGCCTAGCAGTGCTCCAAAGGCTTACTTCCTTTTATCCTCACAATAACCATACAAGTATTTGGTAGTCTTCTCCTCATTTAAAAGTTGAGAAAATGGATGAACAGAGAAGTTAAGTAACTGGCTGAAAGTTGCACAGCCAGTAAGTATTAATAGTAATGGCAGGAGCCCAAGACACACTGGAGTCCAGGTGTTTAGCCATGGGGCTAAACCGTAAAGATAGCAAACATTTATTGAGACCTAGGCTCCAGGCACTGCACTAAACATCTGTTTTGTTTGTTTGTTTGTTTGTTTGCTTTTGAGACAAAGTCTCACTCTGTTGCCCAGGCTGGAGTGCAGTGGTCGGATCTCAGCTCACTGCAAGCCCCGCCTCCCGGGTTCACGCCATTCTCCTGCCTCAGCCTCCCGAGTAGCTGGGACTAAAGGCGCCCACCACCACACCTGGCTAATTTTTTGTATTTTTAGTAGAGACGGGGTTTCACCATGTTAGCCAGGATAGTCTCTATCTCCTGACCTCATGATCCACCCGCCTCGGCCTCCCAAAGTGCTGGGATTATAGGCGTGAGCCACAGCACCCAACCCTAAACATCTGTTTTCTGTGGATCATCTCATTTAATGATCATGGCAACCCCATGTGGCACCATTAAACCCCATGTCGCAGACGAGTTAACTGAAGTTTGGGTATGTGGAGTGACTTGTCCCAGGTCCCAGAAGTCTACTTAGTCCAGGTTTACAAAGAAGAAAGCTACTAAGTTGAAAGAACCTTTTGACCATTCCATACCACAAACCAGAAGTTCTGGTTTGAGTAGGCATGAGACAGTTTTTGCAGCATCTACCTCAAGGAAGCTTCATTATTGTTGTTTATGGATATCAGGGTGTATTTAAACAAAAAGAATCTATTTCAGGAGACAGAGTTTTCATGATGTGCTTTTTGTTTCACTGTTCAGTAAAAATCCCATCTGTTTTATGCTGCATCACACCGTGATTTTACTTGTGCTACTTCTACCCAGATGTGAAAGACACTAGCTAATGAGGTCTGTGCTCACATCAAAGAGGGAGATTTAATCATTCCTTAGAACTGTTCTATTGGCAACATTTTCAACTTCCTCTGATCATCCAAAACCCATCCCACCTAGTAAGTTTTGCCTGTAGTAAACGAATCCAGTTTTGTTGCTGACAAAGCAAAAAGCAACTCTTAAATTGTCATGCTTGCTTTTTTTTCTTTTTCTTTTTTCTTTTTTTTTTTTTGAGACAGGGTCTCACTCTGCTGCCCAGGCTGGAGTGGCAGTGGCAGTGGCATGGGCAAGAGAGCAAGACACTGTCTCCAGAAAGTATGAAAATTTAAGAGATGTTTTTTTTACTGCAGCCACAACTTCCTGGGGTCAAGTGATCATTCCACCTCAGCCTCCCAAATAGCTACGACTACAATCGTGTGCCACCACACCTGGCTAATTTTGTTTATTTTTTATAGAGGCACGATATCCCTATGTTGGCCAGGCTAGTCTCGAACTCCTGGACTCAAACGATCCTCCCACCTCAGCCTCCCAAAGTGCTGGGATTACAGGCATGAGCCACCGTGCCTGGTCAGATTTCCATAGTTTTGATGCATTTCTTATTTTTTTCTGTCTGCAACTGGTCTTTGGCTGCTCACAGCCAGTCCTCAGACATGTTCTCAGTCCTCTGGTGGCTTGCTCAAGAGTGGTGAGGTTTTGGTATTTTTGGTTTGGGGTTTGAGGTAGGGGAAGTTTCAGGGAGGAAACAATGAAACGGTCCAGTGATTTCTTCTTAAGTCATGTGCATAATTGACATTGACTCTGAAAAAAGAGAAATTCAATGCAAAGGTAGTCAGCTATGCCCGGTTCTGATGTAGGACTGAGGTAAGCCCCACCAGAAAATATGATTTGCCAAAGACACGGCTGTGCTTGAGGGTAACTTCATTTTGAAAAGGGAAGAGAAATGTTGTTTGGGAGAGGAAGGGTTTCCTTGGGATTTTTCCCATGAGATCCAGTGAAATATGTCAGGTCATCTTCTGAAGATCACTATTGCTGATCTTCTGTAATTCCAAACCCATGCTGGGCCCTGTCCTAAACACTCAGACCCCCAGCCCAGCCCCGGCAACCAGCAGGACCCAGACGTGCTGACATCACCCCCATATGCCCAGCACCTTACCATTGAGAACTTCTTTCCGGTTCTTCTAGCCCTTGGATAGAACGAAAGATTAGGAGCCAGAGATGCCCAAGAAAATCAATCTGCTGCCGGAGCTCAAGAAAAAAAGCAGTACCAATAAATGGTCTCTGCATTTTCTTTTTTTTTTTTTTTTTTCTTTTTTTTTTTTTTTTTGCAACAGAGTCTCGCTCTGTCGCCTGGGCTGGAGTGCAGTGGCACGATGTCGGGTCACTGCAACCTCTGCCTCCTGGGTTCAAGCAATTCTCTGCCTCAGCCTCTCAAGTAGCTGGGATTACAGACATCTGCCAGCAGGCCCGGCTAATTTTTGTATTTTTAGTAGAGACGGCGTTTCACCCTTTTGGCCAGGCTGGTCCTGAACTCCTGACATTGTGATCCACCTGCCTCGGACTCCCAAAGTGCTGGGATTACAGGTGTGAGCAACTGCGTCCAGCCCAGTCTCTGCATTTTCAAACCCCTTTGCTTCCACTTTCTTTCCCCAGGCCTTTTTCCTTCTCTCTCCTTTGTAGACCACCTTCCCTGTGCTTCACTTCCAGAAAAAAAGACCTCTTTCTATTCCTTGTCTGTGTTAAGTCAAGCGAAGGAACATTTATCTAAGGCTAGGCCCTATGGGGAATGCAGAAGTTGATGTGACAGAGCGCCTGCTCTCAAGGGATATACAAACCCAATGGGGAGACATGGTGAACACAAGGGTAATACTTAGGGACAGCCAGGGCCAGCACTCATCTACTGATGTTTCCTGAGAATTCCGAAAGGCACTAGGGATGCTACTGGCATGGAGAAAGGAACATGCGCTGGATCTCTGCTCTCACTCAGCTCCTTGACCAGGTGCCCTTGGGCAGAACACAAAATGCACATCCATGGGGGACAACCCTGGGAACAATCATTACAATGTTCAGCCCATGTTATGAATGTAATTCACTGCAAATAGGCATGGTACAGAAACTGTCTGACACAGTCCAAAAAGGGAGACATAAATGTTGGTTAGTTTTATCAGGAAGACTTTGTGTAAGAGGTGGACTTTAGACTGGTGGGGTGAGCTAGAAGATCACTACCCTGGATAAGGAGTGCATTCTGAAAAGAGAAAACTATATAAGCAGAGACACAGGGATGAGAAGGAACAGGATGGCCAGGCACAGTGGCTCATGCCTGTAATTCCAGCACTTTGGGAGGCCGAGGTGGGTGGATCACAAGGTCAGGAGATCAAGACCATCCTGGCTAACATGGTGAAACCCTGTCTCTACTAAAAATACAAAAAATTAGCCGGGCATGGTGGTGGGCGCCTGTAGTCCCAGCTGCTTGGGAGGCTGAGGCAGGAGAATGGTGTGAACCCGGGAGGCGGAGCTTGCAGTGAGCTGAGATCACACCACTGCACTCCAGCCTGGGCAATAGAGCGAGAATCTGTCTCACAAAAAAAAAAAAAAAAAAGGAACAGGAGTTCCCATGCTTCTTCAAGCCCTTTCTTTCTCCTTTTTGATCTCACGTGACTTCATTTAATTGCATTAATTCATCAGTTGCATTAATTCATCTTTTTGTTTTCCCAGATCCCCTTAATAAGGATAGGCAGGCACTCCGTTTGCATGAGGAAGCCTGTTCTGATTCTGTCAGTGCTAAACCTCCTCAGTGGTAAATAAATCACACCAGTCTCCATAGTTACTAACCTCGATCGTGTCATGAGCTTCAGACACACAGTAAAAAATAAAGATACTTGAGGCTGCACAAACATCAGACTTCGTGAGCTTTTTAGGTGACCTCAACCCAGACAGCTCAGTTCCTAAAGTCTGATTTTTCGTAACTATTCTCTTGTTCTTTGTCTCTCTGTGTAACTGGTATTAAGAGACATGGCTGAAGTATAAGAGAAATCAACACCAATGTGCTATGACCAGTAGATAAACAGAATTAAGATTGACAAAAACGTATCAATGAGTCATTCATCTGCCACTCAGCCTGAATAATATTTTTCAAATGGAATTTTGTTTTCAGATCTCAGCTCTAGTTAGCAAACATAAATGAAAACACAGCAGCAAATTTATATGTTTGTTTCCTTCCCAGTCTAATACAAATAAAATAACAGTTATGGAAACCAGTAAGATTGTCCAGTATCTTTTTCCATACTGGAATCTTTGCTACAATATCCCTGAAGGACCATTATCTAATTTCCACTGGAAAAGTTGGCAACTTTGGGGGGCTAGCCCTTCCAATATTAGAAAGTTCTTGCCAGTTTTTTTGAAAATTTTTTATATTGAATTTACTGCCTTCTGCTTCACTAATACTTATTGGCCCTAGGTTCACTTTCCACAGAAGCGCAGGATGTCTTATGTCATTGCAAGAACACTAAACACAATTCAAGAGACCTGCATTCTAGTCCCAACATCTCCACTTAACCACCATGCTATTTAGAGCAAAATGAAATTAATCTCTTTGAGCTTCAGTTTCCTCCTTTATAAAACGGCTTACCGTTTTATAAAGGTCTACCTCACAAAGCCAATATAAGCATCAAATTAAATAATAAAAATAAAGGTGCTTGGGAAATTGTGAGGTGCTACCTAAGTTAAAATGTTACCGTTGTTCACACTGGTATTCCTTGGTCTTTCCTGGCATTATAGATTCTAAATTTATTTTCCATGCTAATTGTCCTAATCTACAAGCCTCTCACTTGTCTTTGTCTCTTTTAAGAGTGGTTCTCAGAATAACACCCCAGGGATGGTAAAACTGTAAGAAGAGAGTGATTCTTTTCCCTGGCCCCCAGGCTGAACACAATATAACACTTCTATTACGTTGCATTGGTGCATCTAACAGCCTTTACAGACTGTTGCTATATATTAAGTTAAGGTCAATTAATAGCTCTCTTTTTTTTCCTTTTTTAATAGACTGTACATTTTAGAGCAGCTTCAGGTTCACAGCAAAATTGACTGAAAGGTACAGAGATTTCCCATATTCCCCCTGTCCCCACATATGCATTGCCTCTGTGTCTTTTTTCACATGAGCTGCTGTCAAACCAGGCCTACTCCTTCCTGAACTCGTTTAAGGTTAGGGTTAACATCAATGAACACTTTTTTATTTATGTGCATTGACTTTACCTCTGTTGCATTTCATCTGATTGCTATCAGCTCATAATCAAGGAAGAGAGGGCTATTCCGTTATCCTTCAGCTACTTCAGCTGACCTTTGTGTATGGAAAGGGGGTTTCTGCAGCAGTGTGTCACAGGAAGACTTCTGAGAAATCTCAAAATGTTCAGTAAACAAAAACACTTGGAGAAAGATCTATGGATTGCAGAAGGAAATCTCCCTAACCAAAGTCTCATAACTAGCATTCCTGTGGTGAGAAAAGACTGTTTTAATAAGATTTTATTATTAAGATGATTGATCTAGTATTTTTAGCATTAATAGATATCTCTATTTCTAGAAAGCTGCAAACATAATTGCAGTTCCAAAGTTTGAAAATATTTTTCTATGTTCTGAACATTTAACATGGATTTTTAAAAATTAAAACACTTTTTCAATAAAACAACACCTACAGATGCGTATTATCCATCATGTGAAACAGGAGTGTGAACTTTTTCCAAAGGAGGCACAAATTATTGAGCATAAAAGCATGGGTGTGCCAGGCGTGGTGCCTCACGCCTTTAATCCTAGCACTTTAGGAGGCTGAGGCAGGAGGATTGCTTGAGGCCAGGAGTTTGAGAGCACCCTTGGCGACATAGCAAGACCCTGACTCTACAGGAAAAAAATTTTTTTAATTATCCAGGCAGGGTCATACCTGCCTGTTGTCCCAGCTACTTGGGAGCCTGAGGCAGCAGGATGGCTTCAGCCCAGGAGTTAGAGACTGCAGCGAGCTGGAATCACATCACTGCACTCCTCCCTGGATGACAAAGCAAGACCCTGTCTCTAAACAATAAATAAGTAAATAAAAGCATGGCTGGCAGTGCTGAAGGGACATGGAAAAACGCTACTTTATTTTTGGCCTCTCCTAAGAAAGAGGTGGCCAGCAGATAGGACATGGTGCCCTTCATCTTCAATAGGCAAGGATTAACCAGGCATCCTTTGGGTACAAGTCACATAAACTCATTGCCAGTGGCTTCTGCGAAATGAAAATGCATTGATTATGCAGTAATTAAAATGTCCTGAAGTTAGTGTTAGCAATTCCATTTCTGGATATGTCCCTAGACCTGCATGAAGATGTCCATGGCAGCATTGTTCATGGTAGTCGGAGCTTTACTGAACCTAGGAGCTCCAGCCACAGTTGGGCCAATGGGTTATATACAGTAATGTGGTGAGAACTTTGAAACACAGTACTGGGTTAAAAACGAAAGAAAGGATCTTAGTGAACTCTGTAATACAATGCCATTTGTATTACCTTTTTTATTTAAACTTATATTAAAAACATATACACAAAACAATGCCAATATATATTATTGAGTACGTATGTATCTTTGAAAAATACATAAACATGTTTAAGTGGTGCCTGCCGTAGTAAGAGGAGAATGAGAGAGGGAATGCTGGATGAAGAACAGTAATTTTTTAAGTGAGTGGTGTCTTTTACACACCAAGTAGTGATATATGTCAAGAACTGAGGAGTATGATTTACTCAACTCCGTGTATCATTGGTCCAAGACTTTTAAAAATAAAAAATAAAGGCCAGGCGTGGTAGCTCATGCCTGTAATCCCAGCACTTTGGGAGGCCAAGGCAGGCATATCAATTGATGTCAGGAGTTCAAGACCAGCCTGGTCAACATAATGAACCCCATCTCTACTAAAAATACAAAAATGGCCAGGCGCGGTAGCTCACGCCTGTAATCCCAGCACTTTAGGAGGCCGAGGCGGGCGGATTACGAGGTCAGGAGATCGAGACCATCCTGGCTAACACGGTGAAACCCCGTCTCTACTAAAGAATACAAATAATTAGCCGGGCGCAGTGGCAAGTGCCTATAGTCCCAGCTACTCGGGAAGCTGAGGCAGGAGAATGGCGTGAACCCAGGAGGCGGAGGTTGCAGTGAGCTGAGATTGCGCCACTGCACTCCAGCCTGGGTGACAGAGCGAGACTCCGTCTCAAAAAGAAAAAAATTAGGCATGATGGCACACACCCGTAGTCTCAACTACTTGGGAGGCTGAGGAAGATTGTTTGAACCCAGGAGGTGGAGGTTGCAGTGAGCCAAGACGGCACCACTGCAATCCAGCCTGGGTGACAGAGTAAGACTCCATCTCAAAACAAAAAACAAAAAAACAACAAAAACACAAAATGATACTATACTATAAACGATACTATACTATTTATTTTATTTTATTTTATTTTTTTGAGACGGAGTTTCACTCTTGTTGCCCAGGCTGGAGTGCAATGGCACGATCTCGGCTCACCAAAACCTCCGCCTCTCGGGTTCAGATGATTCTTCTGCCTCAGCCTCCCGAGTAGCTGGGATTACAGGCATGCGCCACCATGCCCAGCTAATTTTTGTATTTTTAGTAGAGACGGGGTTTCTCCATGTTGGTCAGGCTGGTCTTGAACTCCTGACCACAGGTGATCCTCCCACCCCGGCCTCGAAAAGTACTGGGATTACAGGCATGAGCCACCGTGCCCAGCCTCAGCCTTCTTTAATATCCAAACTTCACTCTTTCCTCTTCTTCAAGTCTTCCTCTCCTACATTCCAGGTCAGGTCTTACTGGGTCCCAGTAACCTGCAGTAGAGAAGTGGAGCATGTTCTTATTCCAGCCACACCCCAATCACTCTGTGGTTTGTTGTTCCTCCCCAGTGAGGGATAGAGGAGAAAGGAGAAGTGAAAAAGCAAAGGGTTCTTCATTATTCAGCTGGTGCTGTTTTCTTTGGACGTTGGTGTGTTCTGTGGGACAGATGTCAAATGCCAGCTGACTCACTCTTGAAGGGAGCTTATGTGTGTTTTTTAGAAAAACCCTCAACCCCCACTGGGGATCTCCAACACTTTCCTTTTTTTCTCAGGTGGAAAGTATTACTCCGCCGCTGACCACTAATGATCCTCCCCTAGCTCTGGGTCAGGCAATAATCCGCCACACAGTTGGTATTCTTGGGCAAGGTCTTTTCAAGATGGTTGCATCTTCCACGGTGTCCACTCTAGTCTTCGGAAAACACACTTACCCTGATTACTGTAGAATTGTGGCTTACTCCCACTACAATCTCCGCTCTCCTCTTAGCTCTAAGGTGCCGCTCCAGCCAACCTCATGTCTAGACAAGGAACAGACTTCATACTCTATGCTCACAAACTTCAGGGAACAAGGTCAAATTCTCCTAAGACCACACAAAAACATGTACGTGAATGTTAATAGCAGCATCTTCATAGGAGTCCCAAAGTGGAAAAAATGCAAATGTCCATCAACAGATGAATGAATGAGTAAAATGTGGTATATCTTTACAGTGAACCATTATTCTGCTGTAAAAAAGTGAAATACTGATACATGCTACAACATAGGTGAGCCCTGAAAACATTATACTTTTGTTTTGTTTTGGTGTTGTTTTAGTTTTGTCTTTTGAGACACAGTTTCATTCTGTCGCTCAGGCTAGAGTGCAGTGGCATGATTTTGGCTCACTGCAACCTCTGCCTCCCGGGTTCAAGTGATTCTTGTGTCTCAGCCTCCTGAGTAGCTGGGATTAAAGGTGCATGCCACCATGCCAGGCTAATTTTTGTATTTTTAGTAGAGACAGGTTTTCGCCATGTTGGCCAGGCTGGTCTCAAACTTCTGACCTCAAGTAATCTGCCCACCTTGGCCTTCCAAAGTGCTGGGATTATAGGCATGAGCCACCACACCTGGCCTTGAAAACACTGTTCTCAGTGAAAGAAGTCAGACACAAAAAGTCACATATTGTATGATTCCATTCAAATGAAACATCTAGAATAGACAAATCCATAGAAACAGCAGATTAGTGATTGGCAGGGGCTGGGAGGAGAAATGGGGAGTGACTGCTAATGAGTACAGGGTTTCTTTTGGGGATGACAAACGTTCTAAAATTAGACAGCGGTGATGGTTGCACAACTCTGTGAATATATTTAAAATCACTGAATCACACATCTTAAAAAGGTGAATCTGGTGGCATGTGATTATATCTCAATAAAATTGTTATTTTTAAAAAAATCTGCAAAGAACTTTCTTGTCTGAGGTGGATGGGGGCCACAGGTTGTGGAAACTGTTTTGGGCACCTGTTAGCAAGCCCTGATGTTAGTCTAGATCCTCTCCATGAAATGGGGAGGTACTTGTCCCTTATTGTGCTCTGCTTTGGAGTCTCAAGCTGAGACCACAGGAAATTCCCATCTAGCAATTTTACCTTGGTTCATTTTCTGGGCTCTCAGGATGATCAAGATGCTTATGGTGTTCTCACCAACCTCCATATGGGATACTCGCTTCTCAAAATATTCAGCAAAGGAACAAATTCTTGCCTATACAGAAACTATCACTATCTATTCAAAAGCCAGGAACACTCCACTACTTTGTGATCTCAGAAATAAAGGCAGGATATTCACTAAAGAATGAGGTGTTTTGTTTTGTTTTGTCTTTCTTGAGACAGGGTGTCGCCCTCAGACCCAGGCTGGAGTACAGTGGCTTGAACATGGCTCACTGCAGCCTCAACCTTCTGAGTTCAAGAGATCCTCCTGCCTCAGCCTCCCAAGTAGCTGGGACCACAGGCATGCACTACCATGCCCAGCTAATTTTTTTTTTTTTTTTTTTTTTTTTTCCAGAGGAAGGGCTTCAACATGTTGCCCAGGCTGGTCTTAAACTCCTGGGCTCAAGCAATCCTCCCACCTCAGCTTCTCAAAGTGCTGGGATTACAGGAAGAGTCACTGCACCCTACCTTAAATAATGTTTTTCAAGGTACTATCTGAAGCCCTGTTACCTTAACTTCACACAGAGAGCTGGTTTCTTATTTTGCTTACTTTGTAGCGTCATGCAAATGTTTCCACGGTTGATAACAACAATAATTGCTATAGTTTTAGGAGAAATATGCTTTATTCACCCATTATTTTATTGAGGATCTACTACTGCCAGGCACTCAGGTGACTAGGGTGAATAACATAGGCAGCCTCCTTGCCCACACTGAGCTTGTCTCACTTCCGCCATCAGTTAAGTACTGGTTTCCAATGGTTCAGCCATGCTTCTGTCAGAGATTGATTACCAGTGATCAGGAGAAGATGATGGCTCTAGCAGATATCAAAAAGTGGTAGGTCAGGCACTGTGGCTCACTTCTGTAATCCCAGCACTTTGGGAGGCCGAGGCAAGCAGGGTGTAGCCACAAGAGTATCTGTTTTGCAGCACATAACCTTGAAGGATTTCAATTCTAGGGCTCACACCATGGTGTGTGTGGGTGTGTGTGTGCCTATGTTATATTTTAAATAGTTTAGCTGCTTCTGTGATTATGCCAGTTTTTTGTCTGTTTGTTTTTTGTTTGTTTGTTTGTTTTTTGTTTTGAGTTGGAGTCTTGCTCTGTCACCCAGGCTGGAGTGCATTGGTCCCATCTCGGCTCACTGCAACCTCCACCTCCTGGGTTCAAGCGATTCTCCTGCCTCAGCCTCCTGAGTAACTGGGACTACAGGCGCCCGCCCCCATGCCCGGCTAATTTTGTTTGTATTTTTAATAGAGAAGGGGTTTCACTGTGTTAGCCAGGATGGTCTCGATCTCCTGACCTCGTGATCCACCCGCCTCGGCCTCCCAAAGTGCTGGGATTACAGGCGTGAGCCACCATGCCCGGCCCACTACATCTTTTTGTTTGTTTGTTTGTTTGAGACGGAGTCTCGCTCTGTCCCCCAGGCTAGAGTGCAGTGGCGCCATCTCGGCTCACTGCAAGCTCTGCCTCGCGGGTTCACGCCGTTCTCCTGCCTCAGCCTCCCCAGTAGCTGGGACTACAGGCGCCCCCCACCACGCCCAGCTAATTTTGTTTTTGTATTTTTAGTAGAGACGGGTTTTCACCGTGTTAGCCAGGATGGTGTCGATCTCCTGACCTTGTGAGATGAAGAAACAAACCTTGAGAGTTTAAGTAACTTGCCTAGAGGCATGCAGTTCATAGTCAACGGTGCCAGAGCTGCAAGCAGTGCTTAATCATCAGGCTCCTCCTCTTATGCACTTTTTACTTTATTCTCCCACAATCTTTTTCTGTGCCATTATTTTCTCGTCTGTAGCATAGGCATAATAACAGTTCTGCCTACCTCACAAGATCGTTGTGAGAATTAATGAGATAGCATTACGTGAATGTGCTTTCAAACCCTTGCAAATGTCAGATGCTATTTAAAATGAAAATTATTTCTATCAAGAAAATAAATGCATACCATAAAAATGGATAATAAAGTAATTCACAAATGAGAAATACTCCGCAGATGACTCCTAGCACTTATAATTAAGTTTCCAATTAACTCTAAGTACCAAATAGAACTGAAGGGAAAATAAGATCGTCTTCTGTGCATGGGGCTAAAAGAAATTAGCATGTGCCTAATGGAAATTAGGCAGCTACAGGGGACTGAATGAAAATTAGGTTATGTTGCTAAGAGCTGGGGATTATATTATGCCCTTTATTCCCCTTCCACTATTGACTCACTTTCATGACACCCTCGTCAGTAATGCAACTTCGAGGTTATTATTGTAATTGAGATGATTAGGTTTTCTTCTTCAAGACAAAAGTGGCCATGTTCAACAGAAGTGATTCCAGGGAAAGGGAAATTATTTGAGCTGACATTGACCATAATCAAGTTTTGGAAAACTCCAAGAAGTAAAAATGGGAATGGTGGGGAGCAGAACGGAAACCATGACGTCCTAGAATGTTTAACCTGCATGCAAACACTAAGAATGAAAAATACGTAGAAAGTATTGAGCTTGAAAGCCCAGAACCACAGTATTATGACTTCATTAGAGTAATTTAGCAGCAGTTGGCAGCACACACAACTGATTATTCAGGGAGGACTGGTTATTCAGGAAGATAAATTAGTAAAGGAATTTCCTTAACTGGGGCATAAAGAAGAGAAAGTTTTCACATAGGGAACTTTGCAGAGACCAAGCCCCTCCTAATTACACATATGACTATGCATAGTTATTTATGATAAGCTACCCCCAATAGATACACCCAAAAATTCCTTGGTAAACTAAACTAGGTCACTTGATGAGCAACATAGAGTGTCTCACTCAGCCGTTCTTCCTTGCCACCTTCTTTCTTGTCAGTAGGGAAGATTAAGTGGTGGCCGAACAAGGCATAAGTGAGATGATAAGATCAAACACCTGTCCCTAAGGGCCAGGCAGCCATGTGGAAAATAGGCAATTAGAGACACCAGCCAGGTGGTCAGGGCATAGTGTCAGGAGAGTAGAATAATAGGCAGATGGGTGGCTAAATGCATGGAAGAAGCATAGCAATGGGGACTCCTAGAGCAAGTAATATTCAGAAACCCAGGCAGCAAGTAGGCCTGGCAGCTGGTAGCTTGAACCCCGCTTGGAGAGTGGAGCTTATGGGCGGGCAGATTAGCAAGATCCAGGCAGAACTTCTGTTCCAGAAGAACTGAGGGCTTGACCAGAAATTAAGGCAGAGACTAAGGATGCAGGAAAATAGGACAAAGACTCATTTACCGCAACAAAGATGCCAGGTAGAAATTTGACCCAAGGAAGAAGACAAAGGCTCATTACCGGAAGTAAGGTGTGAGCTAAGGCCTGCACTAATGCCGCACTGATGCTGAGCAGCCAAACTCTGGCTTTTTTTTTTTTTTTTAATTCTCCTGAGTTGGAAAATGTCCCCACACCTTGGACAGACCTGAACGGAAGCAAAAGTTTGATATTGCTAATTGGACAAGGTACTCCTATAATCCCCTGTATATAGCTCGATTGCTGCACTTATTTACTTAACAAATGTTTGCATAGCACTTACTATGTTTCAGGCACTCCCCTACATAGTCATAAATATTAACTCCTACAACAACCCTAGAAGGTTGGTACAATGACAGCTGCCACTTGACAAATAAGGAAACTAGGCATATAGAAGCGAAGTGGTTATGAAGTCCAAGGTCACACAGCTAGTAAGTGGCTGAGTAAGAATTTGTACCCAAACACGCAGGCTCAAAGTCCATGTTTCTAACCATGACCCCACACCATTTTGCTACCTTTGTCATATCCGCCTGTGTTTCTCTTCCCTTCTAGAGTCTAATATATGGTCATGAGGTGCTGTCAAGAATCCAGTCAGGCTAGGCACAGTGGGTAACATAGCAAAAAATAAAAATAAAGAGCTAGCCGCGGTGCTGTAATCCCACCACTTTGGGAGGCCGAGGTGGGTGGATCACTTGAGACCAGGAGTTTGAGACCAGCCTGGGCAACATGGTAAAATCCCATCTCTACTAAAAGTACAAAAATTAGCTGATTATGGTGGCGCTCACCTGTAGTCCCAGCTATTCATGAGGCTGAGGCACAAGAATCACTTGAACCCAGGAGGCAGAGGTTCCAGTGAGCTGAGCTCGTGCCACTGCACTCCAGCCTGGATGACAGAGCAAGACACTGTCTCAAAAAAATAAAATAAAGTAAAATATTAACTGGGAGTCTTAGTTACTTGGGAGCCTAAAGCAGAGTTGTGGGGAGTGGGGAGAGTTGGGGGGTCACTTGAGTTCAGGAGGTTGAGGCTGCAGTGAGCTATGATGGTACCACTACACTCCAGCATGAATGACAGAGTGAGACCCTGTCTCAAAAAAAAAAAAAAAAAAAGAAGAATTTCGATCATGTTTACATTCCCAGTGCTTAGTGCAATGCCTAGTATATAGTGGGCCTTAATACATGCCTAAGGGATGAATTAATAAATGAATATGTGCTCCACATATTAAATCCACAAACTGCAGGTCCTTGACAGAGGGAGCAACAAGGGGATACCAGATTCACTTAGCATAATCTGCAATACTGTGTGACAGAAAGCAGCCAGCCTGCAAGACAAGAAGTGGCTACTGGAGCTGCGCAGAGGAGGTGATGGGGATATGGCTCATAGCAGAGGCTGTGGGTCAGTACCTTAAAAAAGTAGCTGAGGTCAGAGGAGGCTGGGGCACAGGAAATGGTTGTACAATGATCTGCTACTTATAAATGCCCCAACTCCCACTCACTGTGGTATTTTAGAGGTTCTGCCCCACACCTGAGAGAATATATGGATTTAGTCAACCACAACTTGTGTACGGAAATGATTGTTGCCATAGATCGTTGTCAGTAGTTTCACACGATTGGCACACGACCCCCTACGATTAAGAGTCAGCTATAATAAGCACAGTTTGAATTCAACCATCAAAAGGACAGAATGATATTTAAATATAGAACTGATCTGCCTAACAGCATAAAAGCCAGGAAAGTCCCTTTCGAGAAAAGTCTTCATAAATGTTTGAGCCTTTTTTTTTTTTTTGGCTTTTATACACAGATATGGATACACCTAGAAGTAAAGGTGGACAGATGGCACATCTACCCATTTCTCATCCCTTATAAATCCCTCTCCAGCCAGAATGAGTCAGTAGTCAGTGAGCATCGCTTATAACTTCAAGAGAAGGAGAAAATGAAAACAGCTAACATTATTGAGCACTTACTTGTTCCTGAGTATTAATCTAAGTGCCTCACATATATTAACATTGAAACCTCACAACAATGCCCATTTCACAGAGGCAAAGAAAGAGGTATGGTGAACTTACGCAATTTGTCCAGGGTCTACTGCCAAACAATTGGTAGAGGCAGGATTCAGACTGAAGGCAGTTTGGCTCTAGAGACTCTGCTTAGAACTATAACTTGTATAAATAATCCACTTTGTACAGCTAGTATTTGAATGACTAGAATGAAAAACTGGTTTCTAATATCCACACTCGACTCACCTTCAGACACCCATTTGGATGAACTGTGTAGATAAGTGCTCATGATTGTACTAAATTACCCAGGTTGCTTATCCTCTTGGTTTAATAGATGCAAAGGAGTATAAGCATTTCAAAGGGCTTCCATACATGCAAGTATAGTTTCAGGACAGAGCCTTTTCTGGTTAGAGGTGGGGCAAAAAAAGATCCAAGACATGTTCTGTCCAGGATATGACAATGAACTTTGCTCCATGCTACTGGTCAGCACAATCTACTACTTAAATCAACCGTGTTTTTTTTTTTTTTTTTTTTTTTCAAGCCACTACTACCATGCCTGTAGCTCTCCAACATACTTTCTTTAGGTCAAATTTATTCTAATTAGAGGATGTCCAGACAGGACTAAGAAGCCTTTGGCATTGAATTTCTATCTTGGCAAGAAACCAGAGTAAGAAAGTCCTCCTCAGCCAATGAGGACCAAGTCCATCCAAAGCAAACAGTTCCCATAACTGTTTACAGTAGAACAAACTTCTTCCTTTAAACAGGACGAATGTGGAAAATCACCCAGCTAGACATTGCTTGTTATTTTAACACTTTTGAAATTCAGGGAGGAGAAAGATCTAGCCCTCTAGTCAAAAGATCTAACCATCTTCAAGAGGGAAGTGCGCAAATTTGGAAGCCCATCGAATATCCTATCAGAGGCTGGAAAGATTTCACTCTTTCTCTAAAAGCCCCTTTTTATATAATCACTTAAACTGTGATTATGTTTAATATCTCTACCTAAATAGCACCTCCTGGCCCGGCTTTGCAATTCTCCCCGCTTTTCTGTGATACTACCCAGAGGAATTTCATAATTTGCCTGCGTTCCTCTGGCCTGGCATCGGCAAAACCAGCAAACGACCATGGTGAGTTGCCTCCTATTCATTGGCTTCCACTGCTGGATTATCCTAGTTCTACTGGTTATAAATAAAGACTATTACATTATTGCTGAAATATTCTGAGACAAACAGTAATATATGCTAAATTGTTACTATTATTTTTATTTTTTTATTTTTTTATTTTTTCCGAGACGGAGTCTCACTCTGTCCAGACTGGAGTGCAGTGGCCGTATCTCGGCTCACTGTAAGCTCTGCCTCCCGGGTTCACACCATTCTCCTGCCTCAGTCTCCCGAGTAGCTGGGACTACAGGCGCCCGCCACCTCGCCCGGCTAATTTTTTTGTATTTTTAGTAGAGACAGGGTTTCACCGAGTTAGCCAGAATGGTCTCAATCTCCTGATCTCGTGATCCGCCCACCTCGGCCTCCCAAAGTGCTGGGATTACAGGCGTGAGCCACCGCGCCTGGCGGTGCCCGAGGTCAGGAGATTGAGACTATCCTGGCCAAGATGGTGAAACCCCCTCTCTACTGAAAATACAAAAATTATCTGGGTGTAGTGGCATGTGCCTGTAGTCCCGGCTACTCGGGAGGCTGAGTCAGGAGACTCGCTTGAACCAGGGAGTTGGAGGTTGCAGTGAGCCCAGATCGCACCACTGCACTCCAGCCTGGGTGACAGAGCAAGACTCTGTCTCAAAAAAAAGAAAAGAAAAAAGAAAATATTTGCAAGTATTCACAGACTGAAGTCTGAAATGTGGTGAGCCAAAACAAGACATCTGGATGATATGCAAGTTAGTTGACAGTTTCATGAACCCACAGGGTAGGGAGTCAGGTTAAGGCCTATGACATAGGCCAGTAAATGAATGATTTGAATGAAGCTACATGGATTTGAACTGTTGTTGTTGTTTTCTAGTTTCCCAAGTATCAGGCATCCCTGATGCAACCTTGATTGAGCCTTTACTACTTTAAATTCAGAAATGACTAGCCCATTTAAAATAATTGATGGTATTAAATGTATTGGGAATAGCAAAACAATATTCGATTCTTATTTATAATGAGACCTGTTCCAGAAATGAAAAAGACAGTATACAAAGAGAAAAATTACCCACTTCAATCTCCATGTTGCTACATTATTAAAAGGGAGTGGGTTGGGGGTGGGGTGGGGTGGGCAGCATGAAACAGCAATCTTTAACAGGGTTTTACTTATTCAGGTTTAAAATAAAGTCGGCATTCATTCAGATGCCTTACAGGGGTTAATTCATGATTACTTGAGATCCTGACAACTAACGATCCAGGAAAAAGGAATGATCATGGGAACCCCTCGCTTCACCCTTCTATGTGTTCAGCTAAGAATGAGAAGGCCCTTTGGCATCATGTGCCTTTCTTTGCCCCAAAGTGAAAGGCTGAGAGTAGACGTCAGTTCTGCTGTCAGATTGGCTAATGAATGTTCTGGCATGCGCCAGCGGCAGCTGCACGTGCTTCCAGAAAACTCTCCTCCCCACAAATCAGCCTTTGTATTCCTAATCCTGGGAATCAGAGTGCCATGCATGGAACTACAGCCGCGGCTATATCAGTCTGGGAAATAAACAGTACTAACTCCAGGCCACAGAGCTGTCAATCTGTTTATAATTCCAAAAACCCTAAAAATGCTAATATATACCTTTGTATATGTCTTTTACATGAGGATTGGTTGAAACGTAAAAAGTGTGCTTTACTCAGATGTTGCTGTTCTATTCTTTTTAAAAGTAGAGAAGATAAATTGTAAAGAGTCTTGGCTATTTTTTTAAAATAGAATTTTTAGTTTCTTTTTGTTGTTGTGTTTTTGTTTGTTTGTTTTTTGAGACAGTGTCTCACTCTTTCGCCCAGGCCAGAGTGAAGTGGCACGATCTTGGCTCACTGCAACCTCCGCCCCAGGGGTTCAAGTGATTCTCCTGCCTCAGCATCCTGAGTAGCTGGGATTTACAGGCACCTGCCAGCATGCCTGGCTAATTTTTGTATTTTTAGTAGAGACGGTGTTTTGCCATGTTGGCCAGGATGGTGTCGAACTCCTGACCTCAGGTGATCCACTCGCCTCAGCCTCCCAAAATGCTGGGATTACAGGCATTAGCCACCACACCTAGTCTCAGAATTTTTAGTTTCAAACAAAAGGGAAGCATTAAAAAGAAAAGTTTATAATAAATGCTAGATTATTTACCATTACAAACAGAATTTGCAGGCATATGCAATGAGTGGTTAATACTCTAATGTCTATTATTGGCATGTTTTTATTTTGTTTTATTAAAACAGTCCATATTTGTCTCTACTCGCTATTGAAGGAAATCAAAATATTTCACCCCAGAATATATTTATTTGACATAGTTTGTGATGGCTGTTCAGAAGGCCTGCAAACAGAAGTAGCCCTGCAAAGCTGTCTATTGTGGGGAAGATATGCATCTGGAAGATATGCATTGCTGCAGCCAGGCTTTCTCTGAGACTTTCCCTTGGCTGGATCTAGGAAAGAATAACTGAAGTCTGACACCTTCAAAGTTCTGAAGGAATCATTTACCTTCTATTCTCTCTGAGGGCTGCTACCCGGCAGGCAAGACTACCTTTGCTAGCCAGGCCTCCTCTTCTCCCCCTCATATAACTTGTTTTGTCACCATACCCTGTTTTACCACAATCCAAGCCCCCATTCTTTGTGTAAGCTCAAGATGGCTTATAAGCTTCTGAATCCCATTGAGAGATCAGGGTAATCACTCTGCAGTTCTCTTCCGTGTACATATTAATACATTTATATGCCTTTCTCCAATTACTCTGCTTTTGTGAGTTGATTTTTCAGCCAACCTTCAGAGGGCAAAGGGGAAGCTTTCCCTTGGCCCCTACACTGTCACTTCATACCCTTCTTTACAGAGCACTGTCATAATTATTCTATTAATCATATGATTAGTACAAGTCCTTGATGCTGTACATGATATTTTTAGACAATGTTGAACAGTGATTGCAGTATTTTAGTAATTTCATAAATGTAGAGACCTCAGCTTTCTCTCTTGTGCTACATTAAATACATTCACATCAAACCAGAGCCGCAAATTTCAGTTTGAGTCAGTTGTGTTTGTTTTCTGTTTATTTATAAACGCTGCCTCTTCCCAGAAAGGATTTGAGGCTACTCTTACAGTTGGTGAGTCTCACCAGTCCTTCTGAGACCAACTGTTGGTAGAAACCAGTATTTCTGGTTCCTTACTGCCTGTGGAACCTTATGAGTGCTGATTCATAGCAATCAGGGACCTGTGCAGACTGGCTCAGATAACCACCAGTAGAACTGGCCATGCTGGTTTGCTTCATCAGCCAAGCGTAGTGCCAGCCAAGGTCTTGAACTCTACAAAGGCTATGTCTTTCTTATCAGTATAGAATAGGCAATCACTTCCACCTCTATCCCTTACTCTACTAGGAAAAAATATACCCAACTTAAGAAGAGTTTTTCAAAGACATCATGTCCTGGGCTCTGACTGTCAAATGTCAACATCGTCAACATAATCATACTGCTGCCCACTCATAGGATACACATCTGTGTTCTGTCATCAGTGTACTTTCTTTTCATACAGACAGTTTTCCAAATCTATCCTTCCCATTCACGTATTTCTACTGTTCATTAGGAGCCAGAGATTTTCAAGGGAATACCCTGCTAAATGGCTGGATGGGTGATCAGTGTTTTGATAGCCCAGAGACACAATGTTCCTTCTGGGCTATGAACTTGTCACCCCTCATTTAACTCTGGACAGTTCTTATATAAAGGCTTTCAGAGACCGGGAGAAAGATCTGACTGCACAGAAACTGGGGTTGATGATCCAAGTGGCGATTTCCTCCCTTGAGTAAGAATTAAATTAACACACTAGTTGAAACATGACCAGTCCTGGCGTATTTTGATTTTCTGAAAATGCACCATTGCTTGAAACCAACACCACAGTAGTTTCATGGTTTTCAAGGAAAACTTTTCCTCTCGAAGGGATATTATTTCTTTTCTTCCCTCAGAAAGTCTTTCATGAAAGAAAGAAAATCCATGTTCCCAGATCCAGTACAGTATCTGGTACATAACTCATAGTGGTATCAATAAATGTTAAAGGAATGGATGAATGAAAGAATTCATGAATAAATGAGTCTCCTCCTCTTTAACTGCCCCCCCTGCCCCTGCTTTTATCTCCAATCTCTTGAATATCCCTTCTTTAGCTCTAAATACCTCAAATTGTTAATCCACCAGGTAAGGGCTTTTATAGAAGAGTTGTCAAATTGAAAATGTGAAAACATCTTCAGGAATAAGATAAAGTCAGACTGTCTCACTGTAATCCCTTACAGTGTTGGAACATTCCACTTTCAGTGTTAATTTCAATAAATAAAAATAATTATCTAATTTTATCTCAGTGATGTTTCCATTGTTTATTTTTTTACATATAGTATCCATGTGGAGTGTTTACTCTTACATATGTCAGGAGGGATTGTTTATCTAATTATCTGATCTCTATCAGCACTTAAGGTTGTAAAAAAAATAATAAGTGTAGCAATATTGTCTATCTACATATCTTCAATCCAAAGAAGAAAAATAGCCTTAAAAAAGAAGATAGCATTTACAATGATGCTAGAAAGTCAATAAACAGATTATATATTCTCTCTGTGTATTTATTCCTATCCAAAAGATCTGTCTATCCCCACAGGACTGATTTGAGGTCAAAAGGGAGCATGCATGCAAATGGCTTTGAGAGGTACAAAGCAATACAGAAATAAGAGATATCGTGGGCACGTCGCTAGTCCCAACTATTAGCAAGACTGAGACAGGAGGACCGCTTGAGCCCAAGAGTTGGAGGCTAGCCTGGGAAACATAGCAAAATCTTGTCATTAAAAAATAATAATTTTTTAAAAAAGAAATAAAACTTATTATTGTTGCAATCCTCTTTTGTTTCCATAATCATCGGCTAATTAATTCTACTGAAGAAGGCAAGAGGGAGGTTTGTCATACAGTTTTTTAGCGATAGTCCCATTGTTTCATCTGTAATCACTCAAAAACACCATCAAAGACAAATGCTTGGAGTCCAAAGAGAAGTGTACACCAACCCAAGTGCCCATCAATGATAGACTGGATGAAGAAAATGTGGTATATGCCATGGAATACTATGCAGCCATAAAAAGGAATGCGATCATGTCCTTTGCAGGGACATGGATGAAGCTGGAAGCCATCATCCTCAGCAGACTAACACAGGAACAGAAAACCAAACACCGCATGTTCTCATTCATAAGTGGGAGTTGAACAATGAGAACACATGGACACAAGGAGGGGAACAACACACATCAAGGTCTGCTGAGGGATGGGGGGTGAGGGGTGAGGTGAGGGAACTTAGAGGACAGGTCAATAGGTGCAGCAAATCACCATGGCACGTGTATACCTGTGTAACAAACCTGCACGTTCTGCACATGTATCCCTTTTGTTTTTAGAAGAAATAAAGAAAAAAAGAAAGATTAAAAATTTTAAAAAAAGAAAAGTGTACAAGTCAGGAGGAGAAATTGGCACTCCAAGACAGAAAAATCAATAACTAAAGTAGCTTCATACTAAACCCTTTGAAGTGGAATCTTCTCTGCTATGTTTCCTGATCTACTCCAGACATCCACCACTTCTGGTGCCTAGTGATACCTGGTTGCTATTCCATTGTGTTAAAAAGTGTGAATAGCAAGTGTGAAGACCAGCCACTCCATTATCTCAAAGAAGGGTTTACATTAGCATGTGTGAGAAAGACTTAGATAACCTCCCCAAATGGCAAGTGTGTGTGTATGTGTATGTGTGTGTGTGTGTGTGTGAGACAGAGTTTTACCCTGTCACCCAGGCTGGAGTGCAATGGCGCCATCTCGGCTCACTGCAACCTATGCCTCCCACGTTCATGTGATTCTCCTGCCTCAGCCTCCTGAGTAGCAGGGATTACAGACACCCACCACCACACCCAGCTAATGTTTTGTATTGTTAGTAGAGATGGGATTTCACTATGGTGGTCAGACTGGTGTCGAACTCCTGACCTCATGATCCGCCCACCTCCATCTCCCAAACTGCTGTGATTACAGGCGTGAGCCACCATGCCCAGCCAGCAATGTTTTAATGCTTAATCCATTATGGAATAATTTTCTCTTGCTGTTGGATTACTTCCCTGACATTAAAGCACAGAGCAGTTGTCCTAACAGGAAAAACTGTGATCTTTGTGTCATTTGTTTTGTATACTTCAGCAAATGTTTAATAATTAATCTAGATTTTACCCCTATCAATTGCTGTCTTATCAATCGCCTTCTAATCACTAAATCCAATTTTCTTCTGTCCTCATCCTTCTTCGAGCTTTCAATTGCAGTCCTCAGTGTTGCTCAACCTCTTCCTGAAATCCTCTCTTAAATGCTATCGCACTGCACGCTCCAGTTTCTCCTACTACTCAAACGATTCATTCAGGATCTTATTATCACTTCCTCTTCTTTCTCCTGTCCTCTAAAACTGGGTTTTCCCTAAAGGTTTCCAGTGCTCTTTTTCTCTCTATGTAGTTTTTCTTGGTGATCTCACCCCTTCTACAACTTCTACTATGATCCCTGCATGTCTATCCACATTCCCAGTTTCAAATTCTCTCTAGACAGGGTTTCACCTGCCTCCAAGACATCATACCCACCATATTTCACTGAAATCCCAAACTTGACACATTCATAGGCAAACGTGCTCTTACTCCCAACTTCCCTATTTCCATGAATGGGGCCACCATCTTCCCAGCACCCAGATTTTTGAAGACACACACCTATTTCCTCCATTTAACATTTCCTGGACATTCTTCTGCTTCAAGTCCCCATGGTGTATGGCCTGCAGGCTCACTTACGGCATGGAACATATCTCCCTGGCATAGCACATAGCCTCCCCTGTAATCTAATCAACTGCCTTTATCTTATGTTCCCTACCAGATATAAGCTCCTTAAGAAAAAGACTATGCTTTACTCAATTTTGTATACCCTGCAGAGTCTAGCTCGGAGTCTCATACATAGTAAGTATATTTAGTTAAAAAGGTAAAAGTGAGCATTGTTTGATATATTTATTCACATCTCCCACTATCCTTTGCCATCTACAATCAGTGACACTGAGCTAAAATTATATGTCACCTCAATACTCTGGGGAAAACAACCAAAGAAACATTCTAAGTAATACTATAACATGTGGAGTGCTCACTACACTGAATTTATTGTGTGTGTGTGGCCCACATTTTCAGTCATTGGTACCACATGAAAAAAAAATCTATATTTGGAAGGGACACAAATGTGTGGGGAAAAATTCATGTCTCGTGTAAAAGCTATTCCCTTGGTTTGCTTCCTCAGTAGTGGAATCCCTTCTCAAGTTCCCTATAATTTGCTTGTCCTGTTATTACTCCCACACTTGGTTATGGGAGCTCTGTGTTGGTAAAAAGCTACGTTCAAAACACTGCAAGTTTAATTCAGTGAAAGCATGCACCTCTGAGGGTGAATCATCATTGCAATTGTGCACCCGCTCCTGCTTTCCTGTTCGCTTCACCAGCTCTGGGGTTGGTGTTGCCTGAACTTAACTAAGCACATGCAACAATTTTTGAGTTTAAGGGTTTGTTTGTTTGTTTGTTTGATAACAGAACCAGCACCATCATGGAAGGCAACATGGTCAAGCTGTCTGATTTCCTGGTCTGCATTCTAGTGCCAAATGCATGGCTTTAAATCCACCACTAGGAAGACAGCAGATGTTGGGTTTACCATAGCCTGGGGAACTGAAAAGAAGCTTGCACTAACCTGCATTCTGCCACAGAGGTTTAAGAAAATTTCAACAAATCATTCCACTGGTCTCATATTGCTGAAAGGGCTATAAACATATAAATGAATGGAGCTCTACCTTTGTCCTAAGCATTTTTCCAGATTTATCATTTTTATTTTATTTATTTATTTTGAGATGGGGTCTCATTCTGTCGTCCAAGCTGGAGTGCCATGGCACAATCTCAGCTCACTGCAACCTCCACCTCCTGGGTCCAAGCGATTCGCCTGCCTTAGCCTCCCAAGTAGCTGGGATTACAGGCACATGCCACCACGCCTGGCCAATTTTTGTATTTTTAGTAGAGACAGGGTTTCACCATGTTGGCCATGCTTGTCTTGAACTCCTAACCTCAGGTGATCCACCTGCTTTGGCCACCCAAAGTGCTGGGATTACAGGTGTGAACCACCACGCCTGGCCCAGATTTATCATTTCATGGGGAAAAAATATTCTATCCTTGCTTAAGGCATTTTCAAGAGAACATCATCCAGCTCACAGTTTTTTGTTTTGTTTTTTTTAAATGTCTGGCTAGTGGACGACATAAAACTAACACATATATACCAACACCATTCATCTGTGAAAAGTTTCATTTATTAATTCAATCAGGAACGCTACAACTGCAGAATTAAAAATGCATTTACAACTCAAATTTGCTTCACATTTAATGGTGGACAGCATCTCAAGCTAATTTAATGTTTGGACATTCGCCAATTGTTGAACATTGGCTGAAAATAGATTTCGCCCCGAAAGAGTGCTACCAGATTGTTTTTAATAAAGCAAAGTTCAGGTGGTATCACTCATCTGTTTACTGCTCCTCACTTCCTACTGCCTGAAGTCTCATTACTTCTCCTACCTTATTTCCAACCCTTCCTCTTCACACTTCCACATCCAGACAACTGAACAATTCACTCTTCCCCCTCGTGGATTTTTGCTTCTACGGATTTGATATGTGTGATGTGCCTTTCTCTGATCTCACTCTCTAATCTCAGTTCAGACGTTACCTCCTCCAGAGACCATTCCTTGACTCTCCTTCTGACCAATTATTCTCTTTATCAAATAATTTTTATCACTTTCCTTGACTCTCAAGACCATTCCTTGACTCTCCTTCTGACCAATTATTCTCTTTATCAAATAATTTTTATCACTTTCTGCTTTATATTTTTCTTGTTATTTCTGCGTATCTTGATTTCCTCTGCTAACATGTAAACTCTCTCAAGGCAAAATCCAAAGATAATTCATTTTTCTATTTTTAGAGCATATGCCACAATTTTTACACATAGAAGTCATTTTTTAAATTTTTTTAATTTTAATTTTATTTGTTTATTTATTGAGGACTCTTGCTCTATTGCCCAGGCTGGAGCGCAGTGAGATGATCTCAGCTCACTGCAAACTCCACTTCCCAGGTTCAAGCAATTCTCATGCCTCAGCCTCCCAAGTAGCTGGGATTACAGGCTCGTGCCACCACACCTGGCTAACTTTTGTATTTTTAGTAGAGACAAGGTCTCACCATGTTGGCCAGGCTGGCTCGAACTCCTGACCTAAGGTGATCTGCCCGCCTCAGCCTCTCAAAGTATTGAGATTACAGACACAAACCACTGTGTCGGGGCAAGACATCAGTTAATATACCTTGGAATAAAAATACAGGCCAGGTGTCGTGGCTCACGCCTGTAATCCCAACACTTTGGGGGGGCGAGGCAGGTGGATCACCTGAGGTCAGGAGTTTGAGACCAGCCTGGCTAACATGGTGAAACCCCATTTCTACTAAAAATACAAAAATTAGCCAGGCATGGTGGCAGGTGCCTGTAATCCCAGCTACTCCGGAGGCTGAGACAGGAGAATCGCTTGAACCCAGGAGGCTGAGGTTGCAGTGAGCCAAGATCGCACCACTGCACTCCAGCCTGTGTGACAGAGCAAGACTCCATCTCAAAAAAACAAAAAACAAAAAAAAACCTAGATGCTTCCAAAGTTATAAATGAGAGTAGAAAGTCCTTGGTGGTTTGACTATACCTTGCAGGTCAACCATCTATGAGTCCTCCCCTTGGGTTAACCATCACTGATACTATTAACGTGGCCTCTTAAGACTTTCTTTCCTTGTAAGGAGCCACTTCATGTTTGTCCTGTGCCAGGCTTCTTCATTGTCAGTGGCTGTTCTTCGGCGTACAGTGGCGTTACTACATAATTTCCATAAGCTGCATCATAAACAAGCATGAGGCACATGTTTTCTAAGTTGCCATAAAAAAAGAGCAAAAAAGGCCGGGCACAGTGGCTCACCTGTAATCCCAGCACTTCGGGAGGCCAAGGCTGGTGGATCACCTGAGGTCAGGAGTTCGAGACCAGCCTGGCCAGCATGGTAAAACCCTGCTAACCCTTAGTAGGGTGAAACCCTACTAAAAAAAATACAAAATTAGCTGGGCCTGGTGGTGTACTCCTTTAATCCCAGCTGCTTAGGAGGCTAAGACAGAAGAATTGCTTGAACCCAGGAGGCAGAGATTGCAATGAGCCGAGATCACACCATTGCACTCCAGCCTGGGAGACAAGAGCGAAACTCCATCTCAAAAAAAAAAAAAAAAAAAAAAGCAAAATCTACCAGTAAGTAGCAATTTCACTCATTCTTTCTAAGGCAATGCCAGCAATCTTGAAGAAGCCAGCACAGTCACTAATGTCTTGCCAACTCTTCTTACATTGTCACCTCCACTGATATCAAAGCCAGGCATCATTGTCTGCTATTTATTCAGTTGCCACAAAATGCTTGGCATCATACTAAGCGCTTATATAAAAATGTACCTGAATTATCAAGAATACAGTGCTTAAGTTCTTGGAATTTTCTTAGACCATGTTGGCATGAACTGTCATGAATAAGTTATAAGACTGAATTTTCATAAATGAATTAGAAGTTAAATTTCTAAAGCAGTTACCTTGGAAGGCAGTGTAATTCCAATGATGTTGGCATTGCCTAAATTTATTTCAGAATTCCACTTTTTATTTGTTTTTAAAGTCAATTTATGTGCCATATTCATCATAATCTTTTATTTTATTTTATTTTATTTTTACTTATATATTTGAGACAGAGTGACTGATCCTGGCTCACTGCAACCTCCGCTTTCCAAGCTATTCTTGTGCCTCAGCCTCCCTAGTAGCTGGGACTACTGACGCATGCCACCACACTGGGCTGATTTTTTGTATTTTTAGTAGAGACGGGGTTTTGCCATGTTGGCCTGGCTGGTCTCGAACTCCTGGCCTCAAGTGACCCTCCCAAACTGTTGAGATTACAGGCGTGGACCACCATGCCTCGCTTTTATTCTATTTTATAGTTATCATATTTTGTTTTGTTTTAACCTCAAGTGGAAGTATCCAACTTGACTATCAAGACTTGACTTCAAATGACCATTGGTGATTTTTTTTTTTTTTTTTTTTTTTTTTTTTTTTGACGGAGTCTCTCGCTCTGTAGTCCAGGCTGGAGTGCAGTGCCACGATCTTGGCTCACTGCAAGCTCCGACGCCCATGTTCACGCTATTCTCCTGCCTTGGCCTCCCGAGCAACTGGGACTACAAGTGCCTGTCACATGCCTGGCTAATTTTTTTGTATTTTTAGTAGAGACAGAGTTTCACTGTGTTAGCCAGGATGATCTCGACCTCCTGACCTCGTGATCTGCCCGCCTCAGCCTCCTAAAGTGCTGGGATTACTGGTGTGAGCCACCACACCCTGCCAACCATTGGTTATTTTTTAAAATCACATTCATCTTCAAAAGATGAAGATTTTTCATAACTGAGGATATTGCAAAGAACATTCCAGAGGCCCTAAAGGCTACTCTAGAAATACTTTGAATAATAGCAGCATTAGTAGAATAAATGTATAATCTTACTGGGAAGGGAAAAAACTTATGGCTAGGCACAGTGGCTCATGCCTATAATCCCAGCACTTTGGGAGGCCGAGGTGGCCAGATCACGAAGTCAGTAGTTTGAGACCAGCCTGGCCAACATAGTGAAACCCGTTTCTACTAAAAATACAAAAAATAGCCGGGCGTGGTGGCTCCCACCTGTAGTCCCAGCTACTCAGGAGGCTGAGGCAGGAGAATAGCTTGAACCCAGGAGGTGGAGGTTGTGACGAGCTGAGATTATGCCACTGCACTCCAGCCTGGGCAACAGAGCGAGACTCTGTCTCAAAAAAAAAAAAAATTAACTTATGTGGGAGCCAAAACATTGAATCTGAGGTCAAACTGGACTCAGTAAAACCTTCAAACATATCTCACAGGAGTGGAGTTGTTGGAGAATGGTCCACAAATGTTAGTTGTTTCTTATGATGGGGTTTAATTTGGTTTTGATGCTATAAGATCTCTCTCTTTTTCTAAATCATGCCCCAAGTTTAATGAATTAATGCCTTCAACATGGATGTTTTGCATCTTTGCAGACACTCTTCAAACCTGGCACATAAGCACTTGAACCTGAGCTCTACTTGAACCTGGGGACATTAAGGTGACTCAATCCCTGCACCCCACAGGGTATCTGAGATACCACAGCTGGGTCACACCATTTGGCCACATTATGCTGTGACATGAGGGAAGATCAAGGACCACAGGTAGAAAAACAGACCCAGTTTCTGGTGTAATGTAAATGTGTATTTTGCAGGCATGTGTTACAAATACCTTTAGCCTTTCCCCCCCTCCCCCCTTGAGATGGACTCTTGCTCTGTCACCCAGGCTAGAGTGCTGGAGTGCAGTGATGTGATCTCAGCTCACTGCAACCTCCACTTCCCGAGTTCAAGCAATTCTCCTGCCTCAGACTCCCGAGTAGCTGGGATTACAGGTGCATGCCACCACGCCTGGCTAATTTTTGTATTTTTAGTAGAGATGGGGTTTCGCCATGTTGGCCAGGCTGGTCTCAAACTTCTGACCTCAGGCGATCTGCCCACCTCAGCCTCCCAAAGTGCTGGGATTACAGGTGTGAGCCACCATGCCCAGTCACCTTTAAGCTTTTCTTTTTTTTTCTTTTATTTTTTATTTTATTTTATTTTATTTTACTTTATTTTATTTTATTTTTTGAGACGGAGTCTCACTCTGTCACCAGGCTGGAGTGCAGTGGCACGATCTCAGCTCACTGCAACCTCCACCCCCAGGGTTCACGCCATTCTCCCGCCTCAGCCTCCTGAGTAGCTGGGACTATAGGCGCCCACCGCTACCCCCGGCTAATTTTCTGTATTTTTAGCAGAGACGGGGTTTCACTATGTTAGCCAGGATGGTCTCGATCTCCTGACTGTGTGATCCACCCGCTTTGGCCTCCCAAAGTGCTGGGATTACAGGCAAAAGCCACCGTGCCCGGCCTTTTTTTTTTTTTTTTTTTTTTTTTAACACGGAATGTTGCTCTTGTTGCCCAGGCTGGAGGGCAATGGCGAGATTTCGGCTCACTTCAACCTCGCCTCCTAGGTTCAAGCAACTCTCCTGCCTCAGCTTCCTGAGTGGCTGAGATTATAGGCGCCCACCACCATGCCCAACTTATTTTTGTATTTTTAGTAGAGATGGGGTTTCACCATGTTGGCCAGGCTGGTCTTGAACTCCTGACCTCAGGTGATCCTCCCGCCTCGGCTTCCCAAAGTGCTGGGATTACAGGCGGGAGCCACCGTGCCCAGCCTAGGTTTTTCAACTGCTTAGTTGAGCTAATCGAATATGGGGACCCTACCTAGGACCGTAAAAAACATCTAAGTTATGAATAGGCTAAAGAAAGTCCTACAAGTAATATACTGCAATTGGAAATGTGCAGAATTATTATTATAAATATTATATTTTTATAAATAATGCCTTAAGAAAACATCTTCAGTATTATAAAGGTAATTAATTATTTGATGAGGCATTCTAAATCTAAACTAATTATAATAGCTCCATTCACCATGCACCTATTCTGTACTCGTAGTGCATATTTGCAGGTAGCTATTAAGTGTCCTCATGTGACATGAGGAGTAAATGAAACTCAGAGGCACACAGCTGGCAAATGGCAAGGTCTATAATGTGTGTCTAGACCCAACATGAAGGTCTTCCCTGATTTCTGTAAATCCATCTCAGTCCTCAAGAATAATAGGGCTGGTAACAGGGGAAAGAAGGAAAGAAGAGAAGGAAGGGAATAAAGGAAGGAAAAGAAGAATGGGGGAAAGGAGGAAAGGAAGGAAGGAATGAAGAAAAGAAAAGAAGGGAGGGAGAGAGGCTGCAACATCGTATCCGTTGTGGATACCCTATCCATGGTTTGAATTATTCCATCTGTGAACCCACAACCCATATACATGCTATTAGTTTTTGTTTTTGCTGAGCCCAAGGGAGTATAGAGCCATTTGCCAAAGTGAGAAGATGGCTGTGACTGGTATAAAACAATGCTAGCTCCATATATTATGGTCCTTGTCTTCCTGGAGTTTATATTCTGTGAGAGAGTATATCTGTTTTCTCACTAACATGTCCCCAGCATTTGGCACAGTGCCCACCACAAATTGTACCCAATAAATACTTGTCGCTGAAAGTATATTGAATGGAGTATTTTGAGGGAATATGAATAAATTTGAGGAAGTGGCTGCTTGAAACAATCGAAGAGCAACAGAAACTGCTCCTGTACAAAAGAACCTCTCAGAGACATTCTACCACTCAGAGGCCTAATTGTGTTAATATATTTCTCTTTGAAGAGGGAGGCATAGCAGTCATTCACACCTTGGTGCCAATGTGTTTATTAGATGAGCATCTTTGTGAGGGGGACATGGGAATAAGCGAGAAGGGGATTAGAAAGTGAAACTAAGAAAAAGTAGAGAGGGGCCAGGATAGTGGCTCACGCTTGTAATTTCAGCACTTTGGGAGGCGGAGGTAGGCGGATCACCTAAGGTCAGGAGTTCCAGACCAGCCTGGCCAACATGGTGAAACCCCGTCTCTACTAAAAATACAAAAATTGACCAGGCGTGGTACCGCACACCTGTGATCCCAACTACTAGCGGGGGCTGAGGCAGGAGAATCGCTTGAACCTGGGAGGTGGAGGTTGCAGTGAGCCGAGACAGCGCTGTTGCACTCCAGCTTGCATTCATTATGATAACCCATTTCCTCTTGCTTCTCCAACTTCGTTCCCACTCCACTTTCAACTTTTAATGAGTCCTCTTCTTGGGCAAGACAGTCCTTTATTAAACAAGACTGAAAAGTGTCTGGGAGCATCATCAATGCTACAGTAACAAGGTATCTCTTTTCTTGGTCAATAGCTACCTTTATTTGGACCAGATGCACACAGATCTGATAATACTACCAACAGTCAGACCAATACAGTTTGTGAACAAAATGGACAAAAACAGAGAGAACTGACTGGGACTTGTTGTTTACTATCTTTTTTTTTTTTTTTTCAAGGTTGGCCTTGAGTACAGATTTAGAGAAAGATAATGGAACACCAAGCACTAATGAGCTTCTTAACCTAGGTTTTCTAACCTAATCTTAGCCTAGGTTTTGAATCACCATTCACTGTTTACTATTTTAACCATTTAATTGTATAACAACATCTATGTCTGAAGCCGTGATTCTTAACAAATTATTTTCCCGTGTACTCAGAATATAGATATACCGAGTTATTCTTAATGGAAAACATGGTGCAAGATAATTTGCGTTCTTTAAAATAGAAATTGGTTTGTCCCAAGGCTTGACTGGTATTATGTGAAAAGTTCATAAATCTTCAAGTCCTAGTCCTATATTTATTATGTGTTTGATCTTGAACAAGTCATTTCTCCTTGTCTGTAAAATGTCATAATAATGCATACCTCACAGAGTTGTTGGAAAACAAAAGGTGATAACGTGGGTAACTGCTTTGAAAACTATAGAGCTCTGCACAAATATAAGGTACTATTACTGTTTGAAGAAGCAGAATTATAGGAGTTAGATAAATTTGGGTTGCAATCCTGGTTCCACCACTTTAGAGCTGTGTGACATTAAGCAGTTATATTATCCAAATTTTCTTCATTTGTTAAAGTAGAGATAATAATATATCTCCCAGGTATGTTGTGAGGCTAAAACAAGAAAATGTTCCTGGAATACTGCCTGGAACATAGTAGGTGCTCAGTAAATGTTAGCTCCCTTTCCTTTCCCTGCTGCAGTTTTAAATGCCTGTATTTTCCTTAAATCAGAATAACTTCCACCATTCTTTGTTGCCCAAGGATATCCAAAATGAGGCATGACAATAAAATGAAACAACAAAGCAACAAGTCAACAATATGTTAAATATGATATGAGCAATATGATAAATCACGGTATTTTCCCATCCAGTCATACTCTCTAATTTTGCTGGAACCATCAACAGCAAATTGCATCTAACGCCAAATAAACAGTCAAAGAGACAGCATGAGGCAACCATAGCAAGGTAAACCAACTTTGAAAATGACCATAAAAATATGAGGGATAACCCTGAAAACATCCTTATTTATACTCAAAAGATAATTGCAAATTGCTTAAGCAAACAAGTTATGTTCAATTAGATTCTTGAAGTTTTACCAGACAAATGGTTTTGGCTTCCTAAGACCTTGTGATGCCCTGAGCTCACACTTTGTGATGCACAAAGATATTGTGCAATTTATCTGGGATTGCTTTTTACTACAAACAGTCCAAAAAATGCATAATATCGCATACTCTGCCACTAAGCTCTACTGTGTGTTATTTCCTAATTAAGGATGCAGACAGGCTGTGCAGTAATGATGACTGATGTCTGCTGCATGTCTTAGTGAGGAGCAAGGTGAGAATGAGCATTAGCTCCAGCCCACAGGAGAAAGGAGTAATTGCTATTGCTCACTGCACTGCAAGTCACATCTTCCTGGAATTACAGAAGAGGCACTTAAGAATAGAGAATGATCTTGCATAAAATTACAGTTTTGTTCATCCTGAGAAACAATCCTATGAAGCACTGTTTTCCATTAATTTCGGTATGTAAATTAATGACAATGTAATTCTTATTTCATTTAAGTTGGGGCATCGGAATACCAACAATAATAATAATGGTTTATTTTTGACTTACTGACATGGACTTCTTTTCATCTCCTGTGTTTTATACTTACCTTTGTGTCTTGGGATTTGTCAGTCTTTTAGTCTGTACTTACACCTGCCAGCATGAAACCAGCTATTTTAATGGTAATAACTGTCCTTGAAATAATGAGAAACAGTCAACAACTAAAAAGCAAGTTCAGGCCAGGCGCGGTGGCTCACAGCTGTAATCCCAGGACTTTGGGAGGCCAAGGAGGGCGGATCACAAGGTCAGGAGATCGAGACCATCCTGGCTAACATGGTGACACCCCGTCTCTACTAAAAACACAAAAAATTAGCTGGGCGTGGTGGCGGACACCTGTAGTCCAGCTACTCAGGAGGCTGAGGCAGGAGAATGGTGTGAACCTGTGGAGATGGAGCTTGCAGTGAGTCGAGATTGCACCACTGCACTCCAGCCTGGGGGACAGAGTGAGACTCCGTCTCAAAAAAAAAAAAAGTTCAACAGTTAAGCACTGAATCTTGGCCTACTCCCACCGTCCTGTAGCTTGATATCTCAGTAACCCACTTCTTTCCTCAAAAATGAAACATTAATTACCACCAATTAACAAATGCCAAGCACAGGTAATACATGCAGCTGTACCAGATACCATGTTGATTTCACAACATAGGGAAGGTTTGCCAACAGAGACTGTTCCTGTTACTTCCCCAAGAAGCACAAAAAGGGGTCTTTGCTTAAAAGGAGATCTGTATTCTATCCAAAGCTAATCTTATAAAGCAGACTTTCTAAAAATTGTGGGTTCTTATCTATGCTCTCTGACTTATCCAACTAAGAAATAAAAAAGTGGCTGGGCATGGTGGCTCACGCCTGTAATCCCAGCACTTTGGGAGGCCAAGGCAGGCAGATCACGAGGTCAGGAAATCGAGACCATCTTGGCTAACACAGTGAAACCCCGTCTCTACTAAAAACACACAAAAAAATTAGCCGGGCGTGGTGGCGGGCACCGGTAGTCAGTCCCAGCTGCTCAGGAGGCTGAGGCAGGAGAATGGCGTGAACCCAGGAGGCGGAGCTTGCAGTGAGCTGAGATTGCGCCACCGTACTCCAGCCTGGGGGACAGAGCAAGACTCCGTTTCAAAAGAGAAAAAGAAAGAAAGAAAAGAAAAGAAAGCAGAAGTGAAATGAATAGAAGAGCTCATTTATATATAGAGAGAGATGAATAGGAGAAAAATGTGAGTACATGTGTTGGATGTTTCTATGGATTGAAAACGTCTGGAAGGATATAAAAAGAGGGTCTTTGTACATCTTCATCTACTTATATTATTTGCCTTGTTCACTTATTTTTTTTTTAACTGAAAAAAGCGGGGACAGCTTGAGTCTATAGTTCTCCAAACTCTGCAAATCAGTTTTACCCTATTGCTGCTTTGATCAAGAGCAAAAACTGTTCCAATACGAATTCTGTACTTGTTTGTTCTTTCCCATGGAGCACACTGGTGAACGGACAGAGGCAATAGGCCTGGCTTCTTTCTGATTACGACATGAAGTGTCAGAAAAGGTGTTTAACTTACATTTGCCTAATGATTTTCAGAAATCAGAAAGAACACAGTATCTGGACTTCTTAAGGAAGCTAGCTGGTTGTTTAAGGGCCAGGGGTGGTGGTTGGATAAACTGGTTCTATCATTGGAAGGGGTCCTGAGTGAATCATAATCAGCCTCCAGTAAACTCAATGCTCCCTTTAAAGGGCAATTTTGTCCCACCCTGAAAAGAAAGGAGGGAGGAAATCAGGGATGTAGAGCCCCATAGAGCAGGTGAAATTGAGGCATTCTGGGCTATTTCATGCTTATAGAACAGAGTGTCATTAAAGAGTAGCTTCACAGATATGCTTTTAATAATTTAAAAGCTGAGTACAAGCCAGGCTAGGTGGGGCTCAAAGTGGAGCAAATCTAACCACAGGGATTTTGCTCCTTGATCAGGTACGACCAATCACCTGAGGCAACTCAAGACCAGGCACAGAGCCGAGCGGGAGTTAGAGAGTTGCTTTGGGAGCAGGCCTTCAAGCATTCTCCCTTTGTGGAGACAAAAATGTCAGGACAGCAAGACTCATTGTTACACTTGCCCAGTTTACCTCACTCTGCCTGCTCTTCCTTAGTAGAGATGTGGAAATTTGGAATGGAACTATCCCCTCATTCTACCAATATGTAAAGACAGGCTGGGTAAGGGGGGTGATTTGCTCAAAGTCACACAACTAGCTATTAGTAGAGTGGTAATTAGAGCTTTGATGCCCTTAGTCCCCTGGCCAGCTCATTCTACTGTATTAGTGGCCTCCTGTGCTTAAGTCTCCTAATGTTTCCCAGAATGAATGAATTGCTTATTCCTGAGGTGCTGTCAGCAGACAATGGTCCAATGTTGCGTTTCATCCAGAGCCTCCTGCATTTTAATCTGCCACTCCTGAAATAAAATATTTTACTTCAAAGGAGTGAATATCAAATGATGACAAGTCTAGAGTAGCACATCTGTCTGTTACCAGGGCTTCCCTTTATTTCTTTGCCTGCATCCACTAAGGTTACACAGCCAGCAGTGATGTTAACACATTTGTATTTAATTGAGTTGGAGGGCTGATGGCATGAGTTTCCATAAGCAGCTCCAGACCTCAAGGTTGCACAAATTATGTATGATTTTGTAACTAGTGGAGTTTCCAACTGGTGCCAGTATTCTTTTTCTGAGTCAGTTTTATTACTTGGAAAGTACATAAAAGAAGTATTTTTGTTTTCAGAGACACAATTTTAAATTCAGATGTTTAGAAAAATGTCTCAAAAAACAACTGCAAACAGATACAAAATTATAGCTAGATAGGAGGAATAAGTTCTAGTGTTCTATACCACTGTAGAATGACTATAGTTAACAATAATACATTAATAGTTTCAAATAGCCAGAAGGAGGATATTGAATGTCCCTACACAAAGAAATTATAAATGTTTGAGATGATGGATTCGCTAATTACCCTGATCTAATCACTAAACATTATACATAAGGAAACATCACTATGTACCCCCATGAGTATGTACAATTATTGTCAATTAAAAAATTAAATTTAAAAAACTGCAGACAAAAAACAGACATTGCATATTAGCATTCTCAAGCAGAATGGGGAAAAGCTATTTTTTTCAATAAAGGATTTATTTACACATGGAGAAGAATGACTACATATTGACATTGTTCTTTACTGTAATTAGAATCATATACACAAAAACTTATTGACTCTAGATGTCAGACAGAAGCAAACTTAAAGCACTTCCCTTTCATCTGTACAATAAGAAATGATGACTTACAGTAACGTGTTATAAATATGCAATCCTCATCATTCTGAATTAGCAAAAATTATCCAAGATTCTTCATCTGTAGAAAGATGATCTCTGAGGCTCTCGAGCTCACAGGCTTCTCTTCCTTCCATGGGGAGGGGAAAAATAGTTTGCCAATTAGCTAATTGCAATGAATCAGTGGCAACATGACTTTTACCTTAGGCGATTCTTTTCTATTTTGCCATGTTAATAAAGTCCCTGGACTTAAATGAAAACCCAGATGGTTTAATTTGTACCTTAAGAAATAGGAACAAGATTTTTTTCCTTATAACAAGCCATTTATCTCAGAAGGCAGGATATCTGAGAAACTTCCAGATCTTTTTATGCTGTTTTTATAGCTTCCATTGTGTTAAAGTGTATTCACTAACGATTCAAATAGAGTAGTGTCACAGAATAGATCCCCTTGTAGATCATGTGGTGTTCAAGAAACATAGAAAATCGTTTTTTGTAAGAATATTGCCTTCCCAAAGCAATACGTGAGTTCTGCTCCCATAGAAAAACAGAACCATTAATGCAGAAGGTTACATTCTTTTGACCATTTCTGTCTTTTCCTTCCTATCATGCTTGACTTTCTTTTTTTTTTTTTTTTTTTTTTTTTTTTTTAGATGGAATCTTGCTCTGTCACCCAGGGTGAAGTACAGTGGTGTGATCTCGGCTCACTACAGCCTCCGCCTCCTGGTTCCTGTGATTCTCCTGCCTCAGCCTCTCAAGTAACTGGGATTACAGGCACATGCCACCATGCCTGGCTAATTTTTGTATTTTTAGTAGAGACAGGGTTTCACCACTTTGGCCAGGCTGGTCTCAAAATCCTGACCTGAAGTCATCTGCCTGCCTCGGCCTCCCAAAGTGCTGAGATTACAGGTGTGAGCCACTGCGTCTGGCCGGCCTTCAAAATAAGTATTGAAGAGTGTTAGTTTGTTTAGTATACTTCCCACATAATTAAATGCATAGCTTAGGTGGAAGGAAACTTACTACCATCCCAAATTTTGGATTGCAAATATAATTACAATGCTAATGGAGGGGAGAATAAACTCAATAATGCCCTATAGCTTCTGCGATGGTTTGAATACAGTTTGTCCCCACCAAAACTCACGTTGAGGCAATCTGCTCTGTTTATCCTGAGGGCAATAGGGATTCATTGAATGGTTTTAAAATCCAGACTTCTTACTATGCCACACAAGAGTTTTCTTTGGCCACTCCCTATTTTTCATGTAATACTATACCTAAGTAATAAAAAACCCTTATCATTGTGTTATATGCCAGGCACTATTCTAGGCGATCTAAGCACTTGTATATATCAGGTGTATTACTCCTCACAGCAATCCTATAAGGCAGGTTCTATTATCATTCCTATTTTACAGATGGAGAAACTAAGGCAAAAAGAGATTCAGTATCTTGCCCTAGGTCACAGAGCAGCAGTCAGAATTCAAACTTAGGTGGTCTGGCTTTGAGATCATGATCTTAACTACTATGTTATGCTGCCAAATAGAGCTACTTAAGAGCTCCTGGAAGATGCTGTGCTTCACATATCCTCTGGCTTACACACACACACACACACACACACACACACACTCTGTCTCTCTCTCCTTCCCTATGTGCTTAGGTAACTCCTACTCATCCTTCATCTTTATAAAGAAACCAACTCTTCTGGGAAGCATTTTCTGACCACTCATCCACCTCCAACCCAAGGTTGGAGCCCTTCCCAGGGCTCCGAGAGTCCCATGCATGCCCCTGTCACAGCCATGGTTGGTCGCTGGTTAACTGGCCCATCTAACTTCCTAAATCTAAAGGCCCTCAAGGTAAGGACTGTGTCTTGATATGATGTGTCTCCAATTCTTCACACAGTGCCTGGCATATGGTAGGGGGTGGGTGGTAGGGGATGGTAATTGCTGAATAAATACAAGAAGAGTGTTAAAATGGCATCAGCAGACAGGCTGGTTTGAGGCAGAGTTGTCTAGATACTGGCCTAAGACTCTTTAAATTCTCCCAGCCCTGACAGAGAGCTGTTCCCAAATATAAACATAGGGCTGAGCCTACAAGTGAGGGCTTTGGGATCCCAGCTGTTGGAGCTAAAAACGGGAGATCGCAGAGAGCCAGGAGGAGACTAAAGCATTAGCCCTGATGGGAGCCTGAACAGATCTTATAAAATGGATTAGGCTGTAAGAACAAATGAAAGCAGATAAGCAGGAAGGAGAGCAAAGGATTAGAGAGAACATTATTCCGGGAGGTTAGAATCAAGGGAGGAGTGTGGGAATTTGATATAGGAGCTTGATCTAAATTTAAACTAGACAGTTTAAGGTTCCCAACCCCACACAACTGATTTGGAGAATGCAACCAACCCAGATAGTAGTCATGGTGCATTTAGAGTAAGCATTTTTGTGTGATTTGGAATGTGCTCTGCTAACTTGTAACTATTCAGTTATTGTAGGTCTGGGCAGACCTGGTATTTTCTGTTTCTTTGCCACTCTAGAGAGTTGGAGTCAACATGGCAAAAGATAAAACCCCTGTTCTAGCTGAAATTCCATTAGCAACCCTTGGGTATGCTTTCTGGGTGAAGATTGATCTTAGGTCATAATCACTCCATTCACTAACTCTCTTAATAGGATGCCTGAGGCCAGGTGCAGTAGTTCATGCCTGTAATTCCAGCACCTTGGCAGGCTGAGGCAAGAGGATTGCTTGAGCCCAGAAGTTCAAGAGCAGCCCAGGCAACATAATGAGACCCCATCTCTACAAAAAAATGTTTAAAAATTTTAAATTAGCTGGGCATGGTGGCATGTACCTGTAGTCCCAGCTACTCAGGAGGCTGAGGCTGGAGGATTGCTTGACCCCAAGAAGTTGAGGCTGCAGTGAGCCAGGGTTGTGCCACTGCACTGCAGCCTGGGCAACAAAGTGAAACTCTATCTCAAAAAAAAAAGATTATTAAAAAAATAATAATACATAAAAAGCACTTCTGCCTCAGCCTCCCGAGTAGCTGGGATTACAGGTGCCCACCACCATGCCCGGCTAATTTTTGTATTTTTAGTAGAGATGGGGTTTCACCATGTTGGCCAGGCTGGTCTTGAACTCCTGACCTCGTGATCCACCCGCCTCTGCCTTCCAAAGTGTTGGGATTACAGGCGTGAGCCACAACACCTGGCTAGAATTACCTTTTTTTACAATTTTTTCCTTATACTTCTGTCATGTCCTTCATTTCCACATAGCGTACTTTTAAATGTGATTTAAAATGATTCAAGGATCACACAACTCTTTTCTAAACACTAATATATACGAAGCATTCAATAGTGACAAAAATGGCCTCCAATACTTTTTTCTAGCTATAAAAGTGTGTCATGTCATACTGTGCTCACAGCATATGTTGAATGCGCACAAGAAAAAATAATGTCAGCCAAATTTCTATTTAATTGATACAGAATATTCACTTATTTAAATGTCTGCCTTTGGCTTTCACCTCAAATTTATAATGCAGTAATTTTTGGATAAAAGATACACTTTAAAATATGAAAAAAATCATTTGCCCAAGGATTAAAATGGAAAATAAAAACTCCTGAGTTGGTATTGAAGTTGAGTTCCTAAGAAGTAAAAGTAAATGGAGTTGGGGCATCACAAATATGAGGAGAAAGAATAAGACTTCCACCTCCTCCTATCTGAGAAAGAGATTGAAGCAACAATTTGGGTGAATTATCTGAATTTGCTTATTTTGTAGGTTTCTGTCATTAAGTAATATGTGCATTTGTATTGTCATCATTATTTTAGTTAGCAGAAATAGCAATTAAGGCTGTGCACAGTGGCACATAACTGTAATCCTTACCCTTTGGGAGGCTGAGGCAGGAGGATCACTTGAGCCCAGGAGTTTGAAACGAGCCTGGGCAGCAGAGTGAGACCCCTTCTCTACACAAAATTGAAAAATTAGCTGGATGTGGTTGTGTGCACTTGTCCCAGCTATTTGGGTGGCTGAGGTGGGAAGATTGCTTGAGCCTGCGAGGCCAAAGCTGCAGTGAGCCATGATTGTGCCACTGAACTCCAGCCTGGGCAACAGAGCAAGACCTTGTCTCAAAACAAACAAACGACAACAACAACAACAAAAAGAAATAGCAATTAACAATGATGAAATAGTAGCTTACTAGTAAACCTGCACCAGTTCTGTTTGAAATGAAACTGCTTACTTCTACATAATTAGTAATAATAATAATAGATAATAACAAATAAATAATAACTTTTCTACACACTTTTCTACATAATAAGAAGTGTGCATTGTGCAACTGAAAAGTAATATTCTTGAGTAGAATAAATGACATTTGCCTTTAGAGTCCCCATCTCCCCACTCCCTTTTTTTTTTTTTTTTTTTTTCCGACAGTCTCACTGTTGCCCAGGCTGGAATGCTGTGGTATGGTCTCAGCTCACTGCAACCTCTGCCTCCCAGATTCAAGCAATTCTCATGCCTCAGCCTCCTGAGAAGCTGGGACTACAGGTGCACGCCACCACACCTGGCTAATTTTTTTTGTATTTTTGGTAAAGACGAGGTTTCGCTATGTTGGCCAGGCTGGTCTCAAACTCCTCACCTCAGGTGATCCACCCGCCTTGGCCTCCCAATCATCTCCCCTTTCAATAAGACTCATTCCAGTCTTTCTGCTCTATGTAGACCTCTCTTCACCTCATCATCCACTTCAAGGAGTCATAGCTCTCACCAAATCAGTCACTTAGGCTTGTTAATTAATTGGCCGATCACTCTGGTATGAATGAGCTTCAGCCAAGGTATCTCTTCAACAAGGAATTTGTCTTTTATCGCTAATTGTCAATGAAAAGAGCTGTCAAGGAAAGGAATTTCAGCATAATCAAGCAGGTAAAGAGATCTTTGTGGGGCCAGGAAGACTCTGGCATGGCCTATGCCTACTCTGAATGAATAATTAATTATTTTCCGGTATGATAAATGTGTCAGGGTCTCCACAACTAAATCCTTGTTCCTGACCTTGAAAGAACGACGACTTTAGACCAAGGATTCCTCTAACAGGTGGAGGACAAGCCTCCTCAACCAAATTACCCAATCTCCCTGAGAAAATGGTCACTTCTGTGCAGCTCCCATTTAGGCTTGAAGATAAGGCCTCCCTTTTAGTTATGTTTCTGATCAGATTTCTGTTTGGAGCGAACCATTTGGTCAATAGCTGAACAATGACTGAAGAGCTCTTTGGGAAACCCATGGAAATAACCAAATCTGAAATAGAGTAAGGTCTTTTTAACAACAAAATGACTTTGCATGGGTGTAAAGTCAACCAACTACGTCAGACTTTCTAGTAATGAAACTTCAGTAGGATTTAAACTTTGTTAGAGACAATTCACACCTCAGTAAGCTCTTTCTGGATGAAGCTCTAGTAAATGAGAGCTTTCTTTGGGTGGGCCTGGAAGTTTGATATCAAGAATAACCAGCCTGTAATCCCAGCACTTTGGGAGCTGGAGACAGGAAAATTGCCTGAGGCCAGGAGTTTGAGACCAACTTAGACAACATAGTGAGACTTTGTCTCTACAAAAAATAAAACATTAGCTGGGCACAGTGGCACATGCCTGTAGTCCCAGCTACTTGGGAGGCTGAGGCAGGAGGATCACTTTAGCCCTAGAGTTAAAAGTTGCAGTGAACTATTATCATGCCACCTGCCACCTGCACTCCAGCCTGGGTGATGAGTAAGACCCAGTCTCAGAAAAAAAAAAAAAAGAATAACCAAAGTCAGGGGTGTAGTCATCTATCCAAGATGGAGCCCAGGCAGTCATCAGGCTCCCTCTGTATCCTAGACCTTCTCTCTACCCACTCCGACACAGGCTATGTTCTCACTTCTCAATCCTAACTTTGCCCCTTCCTTTTTTTCTTTTCTTTTCTTTTCTTTTTTTTTTTTTTTTTTTGAGAGGGAGTCTCGCCCTATCGCCCAGGTTGGAGTGCAGTGGCACAATCTTGGCTCACTGCAACCTCTGCCTCCTGGGTTTAAGTGATTCTCCTGCCTCAGCCTCCCAAGTAGTTGGGACTACAGGCGCCTGCCACCAGCCCAGCTAATTTTTGTATTTTTAGTAGAGACGGGGTTTCACCATGTTGGCCAGGATGGTCTCGATCTTTTGACCTTGTGATCTACCCGCCTCGGCCTCCCAAAACGCTGGGATTACAAGCATGAGCCACCGCGCCCGACCTACTTCCTCTGCCTCCCAGGTTTAAGCAATTCTCTTGCCTCAGCCTCCCAAGTAGCTGGGATTACAGGTGCACGCTACCACACCTGGCTAGTTTTTGTATTTTCAGTAGAGACAGGGTTTCACCATGTTGGCCCAGCTGGTCTCAGACTCGTGACCTCAAGTGATCTGCCCACCTTGGCCTCCCAAAGTGCTGGGATTTTAGGCGTGAGCCACCACGCCCAGCCTCTCCTGTATACTTTCTACTTTTTAATAAGAAAGGCTTTAATCATCTTTAAATGTGATTCATCTTCTTTGCTAATATAATACTATATTTATTATTATTGTCATATTTTTCTCAAATGAATCACAGGGCTCCATAGGTGTTAGTTCTGTAAAACCTCTTAACTCTCATTTTTGTAATTTAGATCAATCACTTTAACAGGTATTTTAGTCAATCTATCAATGAGGGAATACACGTTGTGATTTTTCAAAAAGAAAAATAGTATTTATTTTTTGGTTTGCATGATGAAAGACATGATCTCAGAGCTTTCAAACAATGAGATAAAATTTTAAGAGAAATTTGACAACAGAAGACACAGATTTGGCTCCTTCTCTGCCCTCAAAACTCTCCATGCCTGCTGCCCAGCAGGGCACAGTGGCTCATGCCTGTAATCTCGGCACTTTGTGAGGCCAAGATGGGAGGGTCACTTGAGCCCAGGAGTTCAAGGCCTGCCTGGGCAACATAGTGGGACCCCATTTCTATAAATTTTTTTTTTTAATTTTTATTTTTTTATTGTACTTTACATTCTGGGATACATGTACAGAATGTGCAGGTTCGTTCGTAGGTATACACGTACCATGGTGGTTTGCTGCACCCATCAACCTGTCATCTACATTAGGTATTTCTCCGAATACTTTCCCTCTGCTTGCCCCCCACTTGCCGACAGGCCCCGGTGTGTGACGTTCCCCTCCCTGTGTCCATGTGTTCTCATTGTTCAACTCCCACTTATGAGTGAGAACATGCAGTGTTTGGTTTTCTGTTCTTGTGTTAGTTTGCTGAGAATGATGGTTTCCAGCTTCATCCATGTCCCTGCAAAGGACATGAACTCATCCTTTTTTATGGCTGCATAGCATCGTATACACCATGGAATACTATGCAAAAACTTTTTTAAAACTTAGCCTGGGCCAGGCACAGTGGCTCACGCCTGTAATCCCAGCACTTTGGGAGGCTGAGGGTGGGTGAATTGCCTGAGGTCAGGAGTTCAAGACCAGCCTGGCCAACATGGTGAAACACCACGTCTACTAAAAATACAAAAATTAGGCCAAGCGCGGTGGCTCACGCCTGTAATCTCAGCACTTTGGGAGGCCAAGGTTGGCAGATCACCCGAGGTCAGGAGTTTAAGACCAGCCTGACCAACATGGTGAAACCCCATCTCTACTAAACATACAAAATTAGCTGGGCATGGTGGCACATGCCTGTAATCCCAGCTAGTCAGGAGGCTGAGGCAGGAAAATCACTTGAACCTGGGAGGAGGAGGTCACAGTGAGCTGAGATCGCACCATTGCACTCTAGCCTGGGCAACAAGAGCAGAATTCCATCTAAAACAAAACAGAAACAAAAACAAAAAAAACAAAAAAAATTAGCTAGGCATGGTGGTGGGCGCCAGTAATCCCAGCTACTCAGGATGCTGAGGCAGGAGAATTGCTTGAACCAGGGAGCCAGAGGTTGCAGTGGGCTGAGATCGTGCCATTGCACTCCAGCCTGGGTGACAAGAGCAAAACTCTGTCTCAAAACAAAACCAAAACCAAACAAACAAAAAACACACTTAGCCAGGCGTGGTAGTGTACACCTGTAGTGCCAGCTACTCGGGAGGCTGAGGTGGGAAGATTCCTTGAGCCTGGGAGATCAAAGCTGCAATGAGTTGTGATTGCACAACTGCACTCCAGCCTAGATGACAGAGACCTTGTCTCAAAACAAACAAACAGACAAACAAAACACCTCTCCATGCCCTAATATAGATGCCTTACCCTTCTCCTGGGTTCTGAGTCGAATCCTGTTTGGTCATAGGGTATCTAAGAAACCTGAAAATCAGCCAGGTGTCGTGGCTCATACCTGTAATCCCAGCACTTTGGGAGGCCGAGGCAGACAGATCACGAGGTCAGGAGTTCGAGACCAGCCTGGCCAATATGGTGAAACTCTGTCTCTACAAAAAATACAAAAGTTAGCCGGGCATGATGGCATGTGCCTGTAGTCCCAGCTACTTGGGAGGCTGAGGCAGAAGAATCGCTTGAACCCAAGAGGCAGAGGTTGCAGTGAGCCAAGATTGTGCCACTGCACTCCAGCCTGGGTGACAGAGCGAGACTCTGTCTCAAAAAAAAAAAAAAGAAAGAAATCTGAAAATCAGCCTTCTATCAGTTGTGCTCTGCCTGATCCTTATCACTGAGTTTCACCCTCGTTTCCTGCATCTCTCGTCTCTTACTCCCACTTGAATAGCTGAATCCCCACATTCATCCCATTATTTTCCATAGAGTTTTAACCTTGGTTTCTATTTCAATTAGGTATATGTTTGACAGTAAGCAATAGCAATCCCAATCGTGGCTTAATGAAACAAGTGTTCCTTTTTTTTTTTTTTTTTTCACTTGACAAGATGTCTGGAACAGGCCATCCAGGGCTGGGACTATAGCTGTCCAATGTCAAAGACACAGCCTGCTTATCTCTTCTTCTTCCACTATACTTGGCTTGTTGCCCTTGTTCACTATATAATGCTGCAGCATTTAGCACGCTCATATTCAAGGCTGGAAAACAAAAGTAAGAGAAAATGTTCTTGCCAGGTATGTTTAACCCTCTTTATCAGGAAAGCAAAAGATTTCTCAAAAGCCTACCCCTTACTCCCAACAGACATCTTTTAATAGTTCTTGCATTAGAATTGGATCACATGGCTACCCCTAATAGCAAAGGAAGGAGGCTGGGGAAGCTTTGGGGTGGTAAACAATACTATCCTTCATAGTTCCCACCCTAGGTACTCTAGGCTTGTGATCCATCTTGCTCTTGACCTCTTGGGAAAAGGAGTAGCACTACCACAAACCAGGGCAGTGCTACCCACTTCCAGGCCTCCCTACTACAGACCCACCTGCCTGGGATTCTACTCATTGCTCTGACATGACTGCATGGCTGTTACTCTCCGGAGACTGTCTGGTTGAACAGTTTCCCATTGCCTTAGCCCTCAAAGCACCCACCCTATGCCAACTGGTCAGTCTGAAACTCAGAGTCACCCTCCCTCACCACCACCACCCCAAACCAAGTTAGTAGAATTCAGCTCCCACAGTGACCATGGGACACAATTCAGCAGTTCGGCCATAGACTGCATTTGCTTTTATATTTCTAAGAACATACCTGATTCACAGTAAGCTTTCAATAAAAGTTTTTTGATTAATCAATACATGATGGATGAAGATTAGAGTGACAGAAGGTCAGGCAAAGCCAAAAATTCAGAAGAAATTATCTATGGTAATTCTTTGTTCTGTATAATACTCTAGGAGTACACATTTCTTGTTTTTTTTTTTTTTTTTTTTGAGAGGGAGTCTGGCTCTGTCGCCCAGGCTGGAGTGCAGTGGCCGGATCTCAGCTCACTGCAAGCTCCGCCTCCCGGGTTCACGCCATTCTCCTGCCTCAGCCTCCCGAGTAGCTGGGACTACAGGCGCCCGCCACCTCGCCCGGCTAGTTTTTTTTTTGTATTTTTTAGTAGAGATGGAGTTTCACCGTGTTAGCCAGGATGGTCTTGATCTCCTGACCTCGTGATCCGCCCGTCTCGGCCTCCCAAAGTGCTGGGATTACAGGCTTGAGCCACCGCGCCCGGCCGGAGTACACATTTCTATGTGATAAAAATTTTGATGTAGATGATTTGTTCTTCAATTGCTATGCCACTTAGAGAATGCTGGAGGAAAAAGGTTTTTCTCTCCTTTCTTGGAATCTTAAGGAAAAAGTCAGACACACATCCTCACGTTACACTGACAGCTAATTGCTGGCTTCCATGTGTGCAGTTTTAATGTCCCAGATTCTATGAACCATGATATATAGACATGGGTAATCAGTGGCAGTTATATTTTTTTCCTCTAGAATAAGTTTAGGGAAATATAATTAAGGAATAGTTTCAACAAACATTGATATTTATTTGTTTTATTGTGTGTGGGGTTTTTTTTGTTTTTTTTTGTTTTGAGACACAGTTTCGCTCTGTCACCCAGGCTGGAGTGCAGTGGCGCCATCTCAGCTCACTGCAACTTCCACCTCTCAGGTTCAAGTGATTCTCATGCCTCAGCCTCCCAAGTAGTTGGGATTACAGGCATGCGCCACCATGCACAGCTGAAACATTGATATTTAATTAAAAGCCATGTTCCCTTTAAGTAATACTTAAAGGAAATAATGTTTCCATTAAATAAATTTATAAAATATAAATAAGCAAAATGGTAAAAATATTTAGGAAAGAAATCTTTCACTTAGTACACGGTAGGGATTTGACAAATATTCTATATAGATGGCCCTTTAAATAGAAAAGTGGATGAAAAGCCCTTGTGGTTTCCCATTATTTGTTGTGGTAACAGCAAAGAATCTCTGTTTTTTTTTTTTAATGCATATATATATACACACACATATTACTCATCCTACATTACCATATATTCTAATTATAACTTTTTTTTTTTTTTTTTTTTTTTTTTTTTTTTTGAGACGGAGTCTTGCTGTGTCACCCAGGCTGGAGTGCAATGGCCAGATCTCGGCTCACTGCAAGCTCCGCCTCCCGGGTTCACGCCATTCTCCTGCCTCAGCCTCCCGAGTAGCTGGGACTACAGGCACCCGCCACCTCGCCCGGCTAGTTTTTTTTGTATTTTTTAGTAGAGACGGGGTTTCACCGTGTTAGCCAGGATGGTCTCGATCTCCTGACCTCGTGATCCGCCCGTCTCGGCCTCCCAAAGTGCTGGGATTACAGGCTTGAGCCACCGCGCCCGGCCTCTAATTATAACTTTTACTTAGCATTGCTATCATATGCATAAATGTATCCAAAACTAAAGCAGAAGAATAGAGAAGTCTCCAGACAAAATGGAGACTCCTATGTTTCCCTTTGTCAACGCGTGAGCTTCTAGGAAAAGAAAAGCAATAATTATAGAGCAAAAGTTATTACAGAAGTTGCAAACGTATCACTGAAGAAACTGCTTGTAGGGACTTGACTTGCTCTTTACCAGATTATTTTAGGAAAAATAATCAGTGGATGTAAGTTAAATGTAAATATACATGAGAGTAGTTACTACAAATCATCAGGTGATTCTTCTTACAGTACAATTGTAACTATCTAAATTACATTCTCATTGACATTTTTAAAGGTAGAGTCATGCTCCGAAAGGACAAAATACCTACTGGAATTTTCTAACTTTATCAATTGACCCTGATTACAGGTGCTCATACTTTTAATATTTTACCTACTGGAATTAAACTTGTACGAAAAATAAATGTAAACTATGAAAACAATTTTACTCAGCCATTTTATTCCTCTGACCTTTGACTTTTCTTTCCCAATCAGAATTTCTAAGTGAATTTGTAGAAGAGGGTAGGTATCAAGTATAATAGCTTACTGGTGATTGACCTGTTTGCAGGCAAAAGAGTCTCCCTGTTAACTCAGCTGAGCAAGCTTGTGCAATTTGACTGTGTGGGAGGATGGAGATTTGAGATATGTATTTATGGCATTCTCTGTGTATTTTCCTCTTTCTTGTCCCATATTCAGGAAGATAGTAGGCCCCGTGCTTCTTTGCTGCAGGCAAATATTAATATGTCACAAGGAGGAAAGCAGAAGTGGCTTGCAAGATACTTCCCCTCTTGGTCTTTTTTTCCAACCTCCTAAACACATAGAGAGGTCTATGCTGGATTCCCTGGAGGGAAAAGAGAACTGGGTTTGTTTGCCTCTGGGGAAAACGGTGGATATGTCTTGACAATGAGAGATGGTTGTTTTTCTGTGTCGTTCTGAAGTCCTACTAAATAACAACAACAAAAAATTAAATACACGACAAATTATTATAAGAAATTTTAAATTTTTTTAAAAGAGAAAATGAAAGCTGTCATGCACACCTGTTCTCCTGCACTGTCGTCCCTGGTAGTGCCTTGAAGATGGGGCCAAGCATTTCTGGCTCGCCAAAGGCTCTTGTACCCAACGGTGGTATGACAGCAGCAGAGTCCTTGGATCTAAGGGACTCTGAGGACTAAAACAGTGGGCACCTTCCGTGGAACCCAGTGTGGGCAGATGAAGGAAGGGACCTCCCCGTGCTTGAAGCTAGGTAAGGCCTCTGCACCTCCCTGGCAGGGGGTTGGGAACAACAGGGGAGAGGAGCACCAGCAATGACTCATCTTGAATTTCTCACTTGTAGAAGGGGAGACTTGGAGTCAAAGTTAATTTTATTCGTGAAAACTAAAAAATATGACATTTTTTCACCCAGGAGAGTTTGAGGATTGAGATTCATAGCCAGAACAACAAAACAGAGGTGCTTGAAAGCATAGAAAAAGAAGATATACCTCCTTCCCCTGCTGAAAAAGGGTAGTGATCCCTTTCACCAGCAGCTGGTATTCTTTAGAAAAAAATCCAGTTTTGGCCGGGCGCGGTGGCTCAAGCCTGTAATCCCAGCACTTTGGGAGGCCGAGACGGGCGGATCACGAGGTCAGGAGATCGAGACCATCCTGGCTGACACAGTGAAACCCCGTCTCTACTAAAAAAAAAATACAAAAAAACTAGCCGGGCGAGGTGGCGGGCGCCTGTAGTCCCAGCTACTCGGGGGGCTGAGGCAGGAGAATGGCGTGAACCCGGGAGGCGGAGCTTGCAGTGAGCCAAGATCACGCCACTGCACTCCAGCCTGGGCGGCAGAGCGAGACTCTGTCTCAAAAAAAAAAAAAAAAAAAAGAAAAGAAAAAAATCCAGTTTTGTTTACTGTGGTGAACCACATGTAAGAACTAGCTGTGTTCATCTGAGAATGTGATCTTTAAATATATATGAAGCATTTGGTGTACACCAAATGTATAATATGCATTTATATATTAATATATACATATTATATTTGTAATATAAATGTATACATACTTGATATATTATACAGTCCTGTGTCATTCCTCAAACCACCCCATTCATTCAAGCAATTATTTCATTCCCCCCATTCATTTGTTCCCTGAGCTCACAGACAACATTCATTCCCCAAGCGTATTCCTCATTACGTGCTCCCATAGACCCCTTTTACTTGCCTTTGGTAATACTGTCTAACTTCTGTACTTGGCTGTAATGTCCATAAGAGAGGGCTTTGAAAGGAAGTATTCTTTCTGGAGAACTGGCAAGCCCATTATTTGTTCCAGTTCTAAAATACAGTGTAATGACAAAAACAGGGAATGAAAACACTTTACCATCATCTGTCCATGATCCAGCTTTGATGCCAATATTTTTAGCCAAATAAAGGTTGAAATGGATACTGAATTGTTGCTGTACAAAAAGAGGTAGAAAAGGAAAGGGTAAAGTTTGCCGTAAGTCTATAAGTTACTTATGGAGGACAATATGGTGTTCTCCCCAATATTGGCACAGAGTGAGTAAGCAAAGTTACAAAAAATATTCATGGCTTCAAGTTTAATTTATTTCCAACGAGACTCTGGTCATTACCTCAATAAGATTCTTTTTTTTTCTTAGATGCTTAAAATATAGGAGAGACAGTTTACTACAGATAGATAGCTGTTATGCATAATATTCTTTTTTTTTTTTTTTTTTTTTTTTTGAGACGGAGTCTCGCTCTGTCGCCCAAGCTGGAGTGCAGTGGCACGATCTCTGCTCACTGCAAGCTCTGCCGCCGGGTTCACGCCATTCTCCTGCCTCAGCCTCCCGAGTAGTTGGGACTACAGGTGCCCGCCACCACACCCGGCTAATTTTTTTTTTTTTTTTTTTTTTTTTTTTTTTTTTAGTAGAGACGGGGTTTCACCGTGTTAGCCAGAATGGTCTCGATCTCCTGACCTCGTGATCCGCCTGCCTCGGCCTCCCAAAGTGCTGGGATTACAGGCGTGAGCCACCGTGCCCGGCCCCCATGCATAATATTCTTAACAAAATATAGCAATATAGTTATTTTATGCTTCCTTTCTTTTCCCCAACTAAGTACTAATTCAGGTGTTTAGAACTACTTTTTTTTAATAGGCTATTTTTGGAGTAGTTTTAGGTTTACAGAAAAGTTGAATGGAAAGTACAGAGTTCATGGATTCTTCCTTCACACTTCCTCCCCAGCTTCCCCTTTTATTAACATCTTACATTACTGTGGTACATTTGTTACAACTGATGAGGCAATATTGATATGTTATTCTTAACAAAAGTCCATAGTTTACATTGGGGTTCACTCTGCGTTATACATTCTATGGATTTCGACAAATGTGTAATGTCATGTATCCATTATTACAGTATCAGGCAGAACAATTTTATTGCTCTAAAACTGCCCTATGCATTACCTACTCATTTCTCCCCCGACCCCAGCCCCAGATATGGGCTGGGGCATATCATTGGTGTCCTACTGGTCCCGATGCACAGTACTACACAGAGTTGGGCTCTGTTTTGTGTTAATGTTAGAATTACTGGGGAAAGGATATCATTGTCCAGGCAGGGAATATTGTGCAGTGTTTGTAATACCTGATTTGGACTTAAAATGTATGCTACCACTTGATGCAAAAAAACACAGATATTAGTATAATTTCATAAGCAGAAATAGGGTTACAACTGAGCCTAGTTAAGTTTTCCCTTGGAAGCAAGCAGATAAATAGATTAGGCAAACGTTTTTAACTTATCTGTGTATGTATTTGGAATAAGAGATCCTCCTTTTGTGGAGAAAATGATAAAAGCATCTGCATATGGGGATCTAACATTTAAAAACTTTTCTCCCTTCTGCATAAATGTCTTAGAAAGTAGATTATTAGAGTTTGTAAGAATTTTTGGGGTCATCTTATTCAATTCCTTACTTTTTTTTTTTTTTTTTTGAGATGGAGTCTCGCTCTGTCGCCCAGGCTGGAGTGCAGTGGCCGATCTCAGCTCACTGCAACCTCCTCCTCCTGGATTCAAGCAATTCCCTGCTTCAGCCTCCCAAGTAGGTGGGATTACAGGCGCACTTCACCACACCTGGCTAATTTTTGTATTTTTAGTAGAGATGGTGTTTCACCATCTTGGCCAGGCTGGTCTTGAACTCCTGACCTCGTGATCCACCTACCTCAACCTCCCAAAGTGCTGTGATTACAGGCGTGAGCCACTGCACCCAGCCTCAATTCCTTACTTTTAGGCAAAATTACCCTTATGCCATTTAAAAAGACTTTTTTAGAACTACCATAGAAATATATTATACAGGCCTGGGATGGTGGCTCACTCCTATAATCCCAGCACTTTGGGAGGCTAAGGCAGGAGGATCGCTTGAGGCCAGGAGTTGGAGACCAGCCTGACCAACATGGCAATACCCTGTCTCTATAACAAATACAAAAATTAGCTGGGTGTGGTGGCACACACCTGTAATCCCAGCTATACAAGGAGAATTGCTTGAGGCCAGGAGATGGAGGTCATAGTGAGCCAAGTTCTTACCACTGCACTCCAGCCTGGGCAACAGAGAGAAACTCTGTCTCAAAAAAATAGAAAAAGAGAAAGAAATACATTATACAAAGTTCAGAACTCATTTTATTGTTTGACACCCTTGTGGTGAAAAAATCTATCTAGACATACTTAAATTTCATCATGTGATTATATGCTTATTTCCCTCCTCATTCTTAATTCCTAAGGAGGGAGAACCTTATCTTCTGGATAGCAATTTTTCACAAATGTTAAGATTGTTAGGTCCTCCTCCATTTTTTCTTCCCACAGCTAAATAATTCTGGCTTCTTATTTCCCTATCGGGTCTTACTTCCCATTCTTAAATTATCTTTGTGGAAATGATGAGAAGACATACAGCATAAGAATAACAACTTAGTGTCATGAAACTGTCCTCCAATGTACCAGGCCATTTCTCACTTACAAATATTCACAATGCCCACTACACTTTCTTCCACAGAGGACTCTCCCTTAATATTTCTGAGCTTTTTCTTAACATGTGATTGAATTAATCATCATGCACAGGTAGCTCTATGAGTGCAATATGTAAGACATGGTATAGTTCTAGTCCTCATGGGGTTTATAATTTATTTGGAGTGACCTCAAACCATAAAAAGTGGACATAAGGGTCGGGCACAGTGGCTCACGCCTATAATCCCAGTACTTTCGGAGGTTGAGGTGGACGGATCACGAGGTCAGGAGTTCAAGACCAGCCTGACCAACATGGTGAAACCTGTCTCTACTAAAAATACAAAAATTAGCCGGGCGTGGCGGTGCATGCCTGTAATCCCAGCTACTTAGGAGGCTGAGGCAGGAGAATCACTTGAACCTGGGAGGCGAAGGTTACGGGGAGCCGAGATTGTGCCACTGTACTCTAGCCTGGGTGACAGAGGAAGACACTGTCTCAAAAAAACAAAGAGGACATAGGTGTGGAATGCGTGATATAGACCTTACATATTATAAACATTCTGAAAGGGAATTCCATGGCTGATGTGGGGATTGTTTCATGGATGTATACTGGGAGTGGCTGGGAAGGTTGGACAGGATTTGGATGGGCAGGGCGGGGGAAATGAAGATAGTCCAGACAAGGAGACTAGTAAGAGCAAAGAGCAAAGCCACAAAAGCGAACTCCGCAAACTGAGTAAGAAAAGATGAGGTCAGCTGAGTGGAGGCAGAGAAGGAGGGGGTTATAAACAGCTTTGAAGTCAGTCAGAGGAGCTAATTGGAAACTGTTACAAGAAACAAGGAATTGTTGCAGGTTTAAAAACATTCCTATTTTAATCCTGACTCTTGTTGCAAATGATACAAACAGCCAGCTTTGGCAGAAAAGGGAATCTATTCCTTTATATATCCAAACCTCGGGAAGGAGGGAAATAGAATTGGTCCTCAGACAACCTGAACCAAGGATGCAAATACCGCCAGGATTCTCTCTGTCTCTCTGTTTTCCTCATCTTTGCTTTGCTCTCATGTTTTCTATGATATTAGAGCCATAGTCACCAACATTTTCTGGTTTGCATTTTCCTGAGAGTCTCATCACAAAAGAATGAACTTTTTTTCCTAATTCCAGCTGAAAGAGAGAGAGAGAGAGAAAAAAAGAAGGAGGAGGAGGAGAAGGAGGAGGAGGAGAAGAAAAAGAAGAAGAAGAAGAAGAAGAAGAGGAAGAAGAAGAGGAGGAGGAGGAAGAGGAAGAAGAGGAAGGAAGGAAGGAAGGAAGGAAGGAAGGAAGGAAGGAAGGAAGGAAGGAAGGAAGGAAGGAAGGAAGGAAGGAAAGAAGCTGGGAATGCCTTTGGTTACCTTAGTATAGATCACATGTTCTCCCCTACAATCAGGATAAAGGAAGAGGTACTTTTGATTGGCAGCATCCCTAAGAACTACAGGGTTGAGTTAGGGGCTGGGTTGGGAGGAGCAGTTCCAAAAGAAATTTGCTGTCTCCAGAAGAAAAAAGAGCAGGGCAGAGGAAATAGCACATGTCCCCTATAGTAACATTTATTGAATTGTTTTTGTTGTTGACACTGTCTATAAATACAAAAGTAATGCAAGATCATTTTGAAAACTGGAAATATTGATCAAATACAAAGAAGTAAAAATTGAAATAACCTAATGTTATTAACCTAGAAATAATCAACCCATTAATATTTTGGTATACTTTCTTTCAGTTTGTTTTTTCATGTATACTGTGCATTGGTGTGTATCTATGTATGGGAGTAACAGAGTAATATCCCACCCCACAAGATATCCATATTCTAATTCCTGGAACCTGTGAATGTGGGTTTGTTTTACATGGCAAAAGAGATTTTGCAGTTGTAATTAAGTTAAGAATCTTGAGTTGGAAAGATTACCCTGAATTGATAGGAGGGCCCAGTGTAATTGCTACGGTCTTTATAAGAGGGAGACAGGGGTGCGGGCATGGTAGCTCATGCCTGTAATCCCAGCACTTTGGGAGGCCAAGGTGGGCGGATCATGAGGTCAGGCGTTCGAGATCAGCCTGGCCAAAATGGTGAAACCTCCGTCTCTAGTAAAAATACAAAACTTAGCTGGGCGTGGTGGCAGGTGCCTATAATCCCAGCTACTCAGGAGGCTGAGGCAGGAGAATCACTTGAACCCAGGAGGTGGAGGTGGTTGCAGTGAGCCAAGACCACACCATTGCACTCAGGTCTGGGCAACACAGCAAGACTCCATCTCAAAAAAAAAAAAAAAAAAAAGAGGGAGACAGGGGAGTCAGAGTCAGACAGAACTGGAAGATACTATGCTGCTGGCTTTGAAGATTGAAGATGAAGCCCTAAGTCAAAGAATACAGACAAACTCTAGAAGCTAGAAAAGGCAAAGAAAGGAATTTCCCCCTAGAGCTTCTATAAGAAAGGAAGTTCTGTTAACACCTGAATTTTAGACCACTGAGACTGATTTTGGACTTCTGACCCCCAAACTGTAAGATAATAACTGTATTGTTTCACGCAACTGAGTTTATGGCAGTTTGTTACAGAAGCAAGAGGAAACTAATACAATAAATATATATTCACCTTTATGGGTTTGGATTTTTTGTTTTCAACAATATCAGACTCATACTGTACATGATGTTTGCTGATCTGTATTTTTCAAAATAAAAACATTGTACATCTTTTTTGTTGTTGTTTTTTTAACAGAAAAATGGAGCGAAAGTGGTCCTAGTGGTTCCAGATTGGTTAGGAGTGTTTCAAAGGGAGGAGAGAGAGGTTTACAGGAAACCAGCCCACAGGCTTCTACAAACCCCTGTTACGAGATGATGACGGTTTCAAGAGGGTGGTGGCAGAGAAAACAGTAAGGAAGAGACAATCTAGGGATATTGACTGATGGGGCTCGGTGACAGCACTTAGGTGATGTCATGTTCTTTGGCATCGCCTTGCCTCAAAGAGCATAACTGAACAAAAGTTCTAGTGATCAGCTATGCATCTGTTTACTTTGTTTGTTTTTTCCATGACATATTTTTCAAATGACCTTTCTCAAGTAGTTCAAAGAATCATACAAACATGACCATGAGGTAGCAAAGGGAGAGAGCAATTTCTTAACTCACTCATCACTCCTCTAAACGAATTATAAAGGAAAAATGTGTTAAATGCTGAACGTGTAATATTAGGAGAACCTAAAAATGCTTTTCATTAAATAACAGGACTCTGAAACTTCCATAACAGCACATTTTGCTTATATGTTACATATGTACAGGTTGAAGGTAAAATCTGGAAACCTAGATAATACTTCACTTTTTTACAGATTGAACCTCCATGATTACTTCTTCTGGGGTATACTAAAGACGCACACTTGGCCAGGGTGGTGGCTCACACCTGTAATCCCAGAACTTTGGGAGGCTGAGGCAGGCAGATCACCTGAGGTCAGGAATTCGAGACCAGCCTGACCAACATGGAGAAACCCCGTCTCTACTAAAAATACAAAATTAGCCGGGCAAGGTGGCACATGCCTGTAATCCCAGCTACTAGGGAGCCTGAGGCAGGGGAATCACTTGAATCTGGGAGCCGGAGGTTGCGGTGAGCCAAGATTGCACCATTGCACTCCAGCCTGGGCAACAAGAATGAAACTCCATCTAATATAAATAAAAAAAAGAGTCACATTTATTCAATGAAAATCTTAGATACAAATCATCTGAAGCAAAGAATCACTGATGAATATGCGGGGTTGATGGAAAGACTGCATTAATGAGCCACATTCATTACAATTTTGCACAGTGCATTTACTTATTGTAAATAAGGAACAATACTTTAAACATATGGAATGTTGTTAAACACATAACATATATCAATAAACCATTTATTATATAGAATATATATGTATATGTGTACCTATACTTCCAGTCTTTATGGCCACCATCTATGTGTATTTACCTCTTCATTCTTGACTTCTCACCTTGGAAACACACCCTTCAATTCAACAATATTTATTGGGTAACTGTTACAGGTTGAATTTTGTCCCCCCAAAATTTGTTTGCCAAAGCCCTTACCCCTAGTACCTCAGAATGTGACTGTATTTGGCGATACAGCCTTTAAAGGGGCAATTAAGTTAAAATGGGGTAGGTGGGGCAAGCTCGAATCCAGTACTATTGGCATTCTTTTTTTCTTGAGACGTAGTCTCACTCTGTCGCCCAGGCTGGAGTGCAGTGGTGCAATCTTGGCTCAGTGCAAGCTCCGCCTCCCGGGTTCATGCCATTCTCCTGCCTCAGCCTCCCTAGTAGCTGGGGCTACAGGCACCCGCCACTATGCCCGGCTATTTTTTTTTTTTTTTTTTTTTTTTTTTTTGTTGAGGCGGAGTCTTGCTCTGTTGCCCAGGCTGGAGTGCAGTGGCACGATCTTGGCTCACTGCAAGCTCCGCCTGCCGGGTTCACACCATTCTCCTGCCTCAGCCTCTGGAGTAGCTGGGACTACAGGTGCCTGCCACCACGCCTGGCTAATTTTTTTTTTTTTTTTTTGCATTTTTCAGTAGAGATGGGGTTTCACTGTATTAGCCAGGATGGTCTCGATCTTCTGACCTCGTGATCTGCCCGCCTCGGCCTCCCAAAGTGCTGGGATTACAGGCGTGAGCCACTGTGCCCAGTCGGACTCGTCTTCTTCTTCTTACCCTTGTTCGATCTGTCCAATCTTCTTACCCTTGTCCAATCTGTCACCTGTGTCTGTCAGTTTTTCCAAATGTAATTCAATTTCCCTCCTTTCTCATTTCTCATCATTTCATGCCTAGATTAATACAACCAGCCTTCTGATTGTTTTCCTTACTCCAAACTATCTTCAAAATGTTGCCAGACTTCTGCTGGGTGTGGTGGCTCACACCTGTAATCCCAGCACTTTGGGAGGCCGAGGCAGGCGGATCACCTGAGGTCAGGAGTTTGAGACCAGTCTGACTAACATAGTGAAACCCGTTTCTACTAAAAATACAAAAAATTAGCGAGGAGTGGTGGCACGCACCCATAATCCCAGCTACTGAGGCTGAGGCAGGAGAATCACTTGAACTCGGGAGGCAGAGGTTGCGATGAGCTGAGATTGCGTCATTGCACTCCAGCTTGGGCAACAAGAATGAAACCCTGTCTAAAAAAAATATATATATATATATTGCCAGACTTTTCTTTTTTTTTTTTTTTTTTGTTTGTTTGTTTGTTTGTTTGAGATGGAGTCTGGCTCTGTCGCCCAGGCTGGAGTGCAGTGGCCGGATCTCAGCTCACTGCTTAACTATATCTCTCATCATCCTTTTCTTGACAAATACTGCTGAACTTTTCTATGTACAAGACAACATGCAAGGTGCTAAAGAAAATATATGCATGAGTAAGTCACAGTCTTTGCCCTTGGAAGAACTCATGGTTTTTCGGAGGAGTCAGACGCATGCAAAAAACATTCTAATACCAATGTGCAAAGTTTTTTGAGAACGCGTAGGATATAGCAAATAGCTTTATCTAGGGGAACTGAGAATGAAGGAGGAGACAGCTGAACTGTAGTGAGCAGGAGCAGACCAAACAGAGAAGGAAAAAAGGACATTCTAGACAGAGGGAATGAATAGCCATTGCAAGGGTGTGGAGTTGGGAAAATGGCTGGCACTTTTAAAAATGGACTCTACTGCATTGGTTATTAGACCTCTTCAGCTCTGAACAAACAATTTTTCCCAATGTTTACTAAGAAAACAAACCAACGAAAAAGATGGAAGTTCAGGTTCTGCCATTCTTTCCCACTGCAGGCATTTTTGAGATGGGTGTAATATTTTTGCTTTTATTAGGTACTAAACACAAGTCATTCACTCACTCTAATATGTGTAGCTAATACTATTAGTAGCAGTTTAGTTATCACCTTGGAAAGCTGGCTTAATAACTGCACTCTAACATGTGTGTAATCAGATAATTGCTGGGTTCTGGTTGGTTGAATTCATTTGTGGTCTGACTGGTATAGATGTCAGAACATTCACAAGGGTTCAGGTTATTGTGATAACTGCTCTTGCATAATAGTTTGTACCAGTTCTAAGTAAATACCTGGAAACGTCCAGTTTTATAGATTTTGCAGATAAAAAGCCTCCCCAAAAGGACTACTCTTTTTTTTTTTTTTTTTTTTTTTTTTTGAGACGGAGTGTTGCTCTGTCACCCAGGTTAGAGTACAGGGGCGCGATCTTGGCTCACTGCAACCTCTGCCACCCGTGTTCACGCGATTCTCTTGCCTTGGCCTCCTGAATAGCTGGGACTACAGGTGGCCTCACCATACCCAGTTAATTTTTTGTGTTTTTAGTAGAGATGAAGTTTCAGCAATGTTGGCCAAGCTGGTCTTGGGCTCCTGACCTCAGGTGATCCACCTGCCTTGGCCTCCCAAAGTGCTGGGATTACAGGCGTGAACCACCGCGCCTGGCCCAAAAGGGCTACTCTTTAGAAAAAAACAACTAAAATAATTGTTTTATGAGGTGTAGGTATGTCATACTCTGTTTACTACATATTTGTATTACGTAGGGTATTTAAATCTCACATGCACAAAGCAGAAATATACTTAAAGGCAAGGATCAAGTGTTCTGCAGTTGTTAATGTTTGACTGGGAGGAATGAGATGTCTCTGATTTGGGCCATATGAGTACCCTGATTCACCCCTATTACTACCCCTAACTCTGTTTCTCCTCTTGGCATTCAGATTCTAAGTGTCAGTTAAGTATCATTTGTTCCATGAAGTTATCTTAACCTGCTCTAACGTCCATTGAATTCCCTCTTCCCTTAACTCCTACTGTACTTACGGTCTGTATCAGAGCTTAATATTTAGTTGTTCTCTGGTTATTTCATATGTTCTTGTCTCGTGAGTAAAATTTATTGAATGTAGAGATCCCCTTTTAAAGTAAAATTAACTATTTTAAAATAATATACATTTTATATTATTGTTTTCCTCAACATTTTAAAAGACATTTGTCTTCATAAATATTGATTTAGTGCAATTCATTTAATTGCCAATTAAAGAATACAAATTTGTTGTTAAAAGATAAAATAGGGAAAGAAAGTACCACAATCATGCCACTCTGCAATAAGCACTTCGTCTTCTTGCATTTCCTTCTAGGTTTTTCCTATATGTTTTCTCATGGGTTCATATTGTACATAATGTTTGTAACTTGTTAATCAACACATTGTGAACATCTTTTCATATCAAAAAAATTCTACAAATCATCATTTGCTTTCTCTCTTTTTTTTTTTTTTTTGAGACAGAGTCTTGCTCTATCACCTAGGCTGGAGTGCAGTGGTGCGATCTCGGCTCACTGCAAGCTCCACCTCCCAGGTTCACGCCATTCTCCTGCCTCAGCCTCCCGAGTAGCTGGGACTACAGGTGCCCGCCACCACGCCCGGCTAATTTTTTGTATTTTTAGTACAGACAGGGTTTCACCATGTTAGCTAGGATGGCCTTGATCTCCTGACCTCCTGATTTGCCCACCTCGGCCTCCCAAAGTGCTAGGATTACAGGTGTGAGTCACCGCACCCGGCCATTTTCTTTTCTTTTTTTTGAGACAGAGTCTCTCTCTGTCATCCAGGCTGGAGTGCAGTGGTGCAATCTTGACTCACTGCAATCTCTGCCTCCCAGGTTCAAGCGATCCTCCCACCTCAGCCTCCCAAGTAGCTGGGATTACAGGTGTACGCCACCACACCGAGCTAATTTTTGTATTTTTAGTAGAGACGAGGTTTCACCATGTTGGCCAGTCTGATCTTAAACTCCTGACCTCAGGTGATCTGCCTACCTCAGCTTCCCAAAGTGCCGGGATTACGGGTGTGAGCCACCATGCTCAGCTTTCATTTTCTGCCACCATGCTCAGCTTTCATTTTCTATCTTTTTTTTTTTTTTTTTTTTTTTTGAGACAGAGTCTTGCTCTGTTACCAGGCTGGAGTGCAGTGGCATGATCTTAGCTCACTGCAACCTCTTCCTCCCGGGTTCAAACCATTCCCCTGCCTCAGCCTCCTAAATAGCTGGGACTACAGGCGTGCGCCACCACGCCTGGCTAATTTTTTGTATTTCTGGTAGAGAAGGGTTTCACCATGTTGGTCAGGATGGCCTCGATCTCCTGACCCGGTGATCTGCTGGCCTCAGCCTCCCAAAGTGCTGGGATTACAGGTGTGAGCCACTGCACCCAGCCACAGCCTTCATTTTCTTAAACAGCCTCCCACGGCTAGACATTTAGGGGCTTTCCAAGTATTTGCCATCATCCCACAATATCCTAGCTAATGTTTTGTTCTCACTCCTTTGAGTATCTATTGCCAAACCGCCTTATAGAAAAAGGTTGCAATGATTTATATTCCCACTTGCAGGTATGAGAGTGCCGATTTCTTTCCATCCTTGTCAACAATGGGTGGAATCATTTTTTTAAAATCAGAGACTATTTCATGTATTTCTCTAGTGATTCTAGACACAGCTGGAGATGCCGTGAACATTAAATAAATAAATGCAATTGATTTGATAAATGAATTAATAATAGTGTTTTTTGCGCTGGGTGCGGTGGCTCACGCCTGTAATCCCAACACTTTGGGAGGCTGAGGCGGGCAGATCACGAGGTCAAGAGATCAAGAACATCCTGGCCAACATAGTGAAACCTGGTCTCTACTAAAAGTACAAAAAATTGGCTGGGTGTGGTGGTGCACGCCTGTAGTCCCAGCTACTTGGGAGGCTGAGGCAGAATAATCACTTGAACCCAGGAGGTAGAGGTTGCAGTGAGCTGAGATCATGCCACTGCACTCCAGCCTGGTAACAGAGCAAGACTCTGTCTCAAAAATAATAATGGGCGCAGTGGCTCACGCCTGTAATCCCAGCACTTTGGGAGGCCTTGGCGGGCAGATCATGAGGTCAGAAGATCGAGACCGTCCTGCTAACATGGTGAAACCCCATCTCTACTAAAAATACAAAAAATTAGCTGGGCCTGGTGGCACATGCCTATAATCCCAGCTACTCGGGAGGCTGAGGCAGTAGAATGGCGTGAACCCAGGAGGCGGAGCTTGCAGTGAGCCTAGAATATCGCCACTGCACTCCAGCCTGGGCGACAGAGCAAGACTCCATCTCAAAAAAAATAAATAAATAAAAATAAAAATGAATAAATCATAAAATAAAATAAAATAAATAATAATAGTGTTTTCTCCATGACGTATAGCTACTGAAGTTTTAAAGTAATTAATTCATGGCTGGGCGTGGTGACTTACGCCTGTAATCCCAGCACTTTGGGAGGCTGAGGCAGGTGGATCATCTGAGCTCAGGAGTTTAAGACCAGCGTGACCAACATGGTGAAACCCCATCTCTACTAAAAATACAAAAACTAGCTGGGCATGGTGGTGCACGCCTGCCGTCCCAGCTACTTGGGAGGCTGAGGCTGGAGAATCGCTTGAACCTGGGAGGCAGAGGTGGCAGCGAGCTGAGATTGTGCCACTGCACTCCAGCCTGGGCAACAGAGTAAGACTCTGTCTCCAAAAAAATAAAAAATAAAAAATAAAGTGATTAATTACTCATTCACTCAACATATTTACACCGCATATGATGGTCTTGATCTGCCTACTAAAAATGAATATAGCATTCAGTAATGAAACAAATACTTTATAAAGTACGAAACATAAATTAAAACGCTGATAACTTATTTCAAAGGTAATGTGTATAGAAGCTACTCTTAAAATTTGTCCCAGAGTCCTAAGAGGTCTCTTGAAAAAAAAAAAAATTGTCTCATTTTTCTAAGAATAGGAAGTACTAAATTCCTCCTTTGGGAATTAAGAATACAAATTTAGGATAAGAAAACTCTCTCATCCATTAGCTATTAGAGTTTTCAGAATCAGGGGAATTGTGCCAGAGAGGAAGTCAAAATCTGGTGTGGATTTTCATAGTACCAGACATTTCCTTCCGTGTGCAGGTGGAATAAAATCAACACTAAAATTTGGCCAGGCACGGTGGCTCACGCCTGTAATCCGAGCACTCTGGGAGGCCAAAGTGGGCGGATCACAAGGTCAGGAGATCAAGACGATCCTGGCTAACACGGTGAAATCCCATCTCTACTGAAAGCACACACAAAAAATACCTGGGCGTGGTGGCAGGCTCCTGTAGTCCCAGCTACTCGGGAGGCTGAGGCAGGAGAATGGTGTGAACCCAGGAGGCAGAGCTTGCAGTGAGCCAAGTTTGTGTCCCTGCACTCCAGCCTGGGCGACAGAGTGAGACTCTGTCTCAAAAAAACAAAACAAAAAAACACTAACATTTTTGGGGAGAGTTTTAATGTTTCTATCAATTCCTGAAAGTTTATTTTATTTAAAGCTACTTCAGGGATAGGACGACTAGATGAATGTTCTATTTAGTTAGGTAATTTAATTTTATAGGTCTCCTGTTCAATTATCAGAAAGATCATATGAAGGTGATAATCAGTCCCACTTCTCCAAAGTACAAATCTTTTTATCATATGTAAAATATTAACCATTAAAAATTAGCGTATCTTTAAAAATTACTGATTGGAAACATCATTTAAAATGATATATTCCATAATTTTTTATTACTCTCCCCATGATTGGTGGAAGGTGCTGGAATTGAGTTTGTAACTCATAAAGCAATATGTACTGGAAACAGAATGTGACTAGGGTCAGAAGATACAGACCCTACTCCAGTATCTTCTAGTAATAGCTGTGTAACTTTAGACAAGTCACTTTATGTCTTAAGCTACAGCTTCCTTTACTATAAACCAAAAATCTGGTTTAGGTCAGCATTTCCCAAAGTGTGCTGTGGAACTCATGTCTTATAAGATGTTCCATTGGAAAAAGGCTTTCATGGTTGAATACATTTGGAAAGCACTTGTATATAATACCTACCTCAGAAATTCCCACTGTGCATTAAAATATTAAAACCACCAGAAACCTCTCTAGTTTAGAAACCCATTGAACTGTTTGGAATTCTCATTTGATTAAAGGAACTTAAAATTTTGAGGGGGAATCACACCTACTAAAATCCTGTGGGACTAGAGTTCCAAAGAACACACTTGGGGAAATGATGGACTAACATGCCTGGAATTATGGTACTATTCTTTCTCATACAGGTATTCAGCCAGTTCCCTGAAACCTGCTCTTTTCCTATGCTCTTTATTTCAGAGGTCACCACCATTCAGTCATTCTTCTAAACCAGAATCCCGAGGGTCATTCTAAATGTCTCCGTTGCATTCACTCCCTCATATCCAATTATATATCCTGTAGATTCTACCTCTTTAATATATCTCCCATCTAGTCCCTCCTCCCCATTTTATGACCTTTTGCTTTTATTGAGACCTGCAGCACACATCTCATTAGGATTCAGGTTGTTGCCATCACCTCCTAATTTTCTCCTGCTCCAGTCTGGTCTTCTTGGTCTCCCAAACACAAACTCAGTTGTTCTGGAGCTAAACTACTTCAAATATTTTATTATTTACTACATTTTCCAGAGTATCAAATTCAAATTCCTTAGTTTAACCTGAGCCCCTTCATGAATGAAGCCCTTCCTACCCTTTACTCCAACCTCTTTGACTCTTCTCTATGCCTGTTCTGACAAAATGGAATCACTTACTAATACGGTTTGTCTGTGTGTCCCCACCCAAATCTCATCTTATAGCTCCCATAATTTCCACCTATTGTAGGAGGGACCCACTGGGAGATAGTTGAATCATGAGGGTGAGCCTTTCCCGTGTTGTTCTCGTGATAGTGAATAAGTCTCAAGAGATCTGATGGTTTTAAAAATGGGAGTTTCCTTGCACGAGCTCTTTTTGCCTGCTGCCATCCATGAAAGGTGTGACTTGCTCCTCACCGCCTTCCACCATGATTGTGAGGCCTTCCCAGCCATGTGGAACTGCAAGTCCATTAAACTTCTTTTTCTTCCTAGTCTCAGGTATGTGTTTATCAGCAGCATGAAAACGGACTAATACACTTATGGTGCCTCTAAAGCATGGTGATGCTTTATGCCTCCACACACCTGCACAGATATTGTTTTGTTTTGAATGCTTGCTCCCTCTTTCTTCTGGTTAGCTCCTCCCTGCATTTAACATTCAGTTCAAGAATCTCCCCATTGGGAAGGTTTTCCTGATCTGGGAATGGACTTTCAGTCTAACAGTGAATTCCTTACCTGCTTTATCCACTAGACTGTATGCTTTTTTGTGGGCAGGAAGCATCATGTCATGTCTTTCTTGTCTTTGTATTCCTGGGCCTTAATTGGAGCTTAATAAACCCTGATTGAATGAATGAATTATTTAATGGTTTAAAGAAACTGATGAGAACACCCTTTTCTCAATGACTGAAAGTTACCTTTTTTCTCTTTTAATTAGCCTTGATCTTAGGCTAAGCACTTGGAGGAGAGAGTTGGCTAAGACCTATGTAAAAGGCACTCAATGGTCTTTTTTTTTTTTTTTTTTTCTGAGATGGAGTCTCACTCTTGTCACCCAGGTTGGCGTGCAATGGCACGATCTCGGATCACTGCAACCTCTACTCCCAGGTTCAAGCGATTCTCCTGCCTCAGCCTCCCGAGTGGCTGGGATTACACCCGCCACCATGCTCGGCTAATTTTTGTATTTTTAGTAGAGATGGGGTTTCACCATGTTGGTCAGGCTAGTCTCGAACTCCTGACCTCAGGTGATCCACCCACCTTAGCCTCCCAAAGTGCTGGGATTACAGGTGTGAGCCACCACTCCCGGCTTCAATGGTCTATTTTTTTAAGGAGGTTTCAATGAATCATCTTCCTTGTAAGGTATCACACAGCCTAGTACATTTAATGACAATAGGATTCATTAAGTTTGGCATCCCAGGTGTGTCTAATGTCAACAAACTTGGTCAATAGGGAAATGAGGTGAAAGACTAGATACATTTATATAAAATATCACTTATGAAAAATTTTAAAGCATTTATTAATTTATAAATACTTATTGTGCAAGATACTATGCTAGATATTGTGGAAGATATAAGGATGAATAAAGTGTTGTATTACATTCACTTTGGGAGGATAACTTCTTGAAATAATTATAATTAGGTGGCAAATGATGATTCCCACGAGAAAGGAAAGGAAGTCTAAAAGAAGTGGTCAGCAGGATCATCTTCATTTATAACAGATAGTATTTTTTAAATTATTTTTGTTGTTTTATTATTCTTTAAGTTCTAGGGTACATGTGCACAACGTGCAGCTTTGTTACATATGTATACATGTGCCATGTTGGTGTGCTGCATCCATTAACTCATCATTTACATTAGGTATATCTCCTAATGCCATCCCTCCCCCATTCCCCCACCTCCAACAGGCCCCAGTGTGTGATGTTCCCCTTCCTGTGTCCAAGTGTTCTCATTGTTCAATTCCCACCTATGAGTGAGAACATGTGGTGTTTGGTTTTCTGTGCTTGCGATAGTTTGCTCAGAATTACGGTTTCCAGCTTCATCCATGTCCCTACAAAGGACATGAACTTATCCTTTTTTATGGCTGCACAGTGTTCCATGGTATATATGTGCCACATTTTCTTTCTTTCCTTTTTTTTTTTTTTTTTGAGAAGGAGTCTCCATCTGTCACCCAGGCTGTAGTGCAGTGGCAGGATCTCAGCTCACTGCAAGCTCCGCCTCCCAGGTTCACGCCATTCTCCTGCCTCAGCCTCCTTAGTAGCTGGGACTACAGGCGCCCACGACCACACCCGACTAATTTTTTGTATTTTTAGTAAAGACTGGGTTTCACCGTGTTAGCCAGGATGGTCTCGATCTCCTGACTTCGTGATCTGCCCACCTCGGCCTCCTAAAGTGCTGGGATTACAGGCGTGAGCCACCGCGCCCGGCCCACATTTTCTTAATTCAGTCAAGAGATAGTATTATTCTATACAAGAATATTGACGCACCTACTGAACTTAAAATACAAAATTGCAGTTATGTTTCAAAAGTACAGATATCTCAAGTGTATTATATGGTTCTAAATACCAGTTTGAAACAGATTGTGTACCAGTTTGGAACAGATTGTACAAAAAAGACTGAAACCACTTGAAAGTCCTCAAGAATATCAGGAAGAATGTAATTAACCAAACCAGGATTTGGCCCCAGGACAGAGAAATGAACACTCTCATTCTTAGAGAGGGAGCTAGGATTTCAGAAATGTACAGTCAATTCTTTGTGAAAATTTAAGATAACAAATTCTTAGCAAGCAGATGGAAAGGAAAAGCAACGTTCATTGCAACCAATTTCAGGTCACACTCCCAATTTCTCAATTGTTTTAATGCTGTCAACAAACTTGCTTTGCATGTAGCCAAGCAAACATAACTTGGTTCCATTTTTTCCTTTCTTTGATCAATTTTAGGTGAAGGTCAAAATAAGGACATAACTTAAAATCTAAAAGTCTGCCGAAGTCAAGCCCGCACCAAAATAAGCAGCAGCTGAGATTAGCGATAAGGAAAAATGCCAACACCTTACTACTACACAATTCCGATGGTGTGGAGGGACAGAAATTAAGGAGGCAGGATAAACAGATTTCGAAGTTTAAAAAGTAATTAAAGGTCATAGAAATGTCCCATTTCTAAAAGTTTCCCAACACATTGCATGAAACTGCAGAGACTTTTTGGCCAAAATGGGATTTCCTAAAGAAGGGACTCAGGCCGGGCGCGGTGGCTCAAGCCTGTAATCCCAGCACTTTGGGAGGCCGAGACGGGCGGATCACGAGATCAGGAGATCAAGACCATCCTGGCTAACATGGTGAAACCCCGTCTCTACTAAAAAATACAAAAAACTAGCCGGGCGAGGTGGCGGGTGCCTGTAGTCCCAGCTACTCGGGAGGCTGAGGCAGGAGAATGGCGTAAACCCAGGAGGCGGAGCTTGCAGTGAGCTGAGATCCGGCCACTGCACTCCAGCCTGGGCGACAGAGCGAGACTCCGTCTCAAAAAAAAAAAAAAAAAAAAAAAAAAAAAAAAAAAAAAGAAGGGACTCACAGATCTCAACGACAATGGTCCTGTAAATGACCAAGCCAACCCCGGATGCGTTTCTGGAATCTCTGAATACACCGATAGCCTATAAAGGTGGATGCGTACAGCTCCCTGACAGACCTGCCCGAGGCTGCTGTGCCTCCTAGCGCGCTGGGACAGAGGCTGCTGGGCCCGCTTCCTAGGAAAGCCGAGCAGGGGGTGGGGCCGCGCCGGGATTTTCCTCCCCACTCATTCATTCTCTGATTCACTCGTTCCTGGAGGCGGCTCACAGGGACGTGCGAAGGAAAGGCGAGGCACGACCGGAGCCGCGGCTGGGTGCGGCCCGGCGCCTGAAGGGAGGGCGGGCGGGGGGCGCGGGCTGGGGAAGGGCGGCGGGCGCGGCGGCCTGCGCCGGAAGTGAGTGGTTGGCGCGGCCCTACAGTCGGCAGTCCGGCCCTCAACCCCGCCTTCTGCGTCTCGGCTGGACGCGACCACATTCGGCTCTGCTGCCGCGGGGCGCTGCGGCCGCCCCGCCCCCGCTCCTGCTCCCGCCGCCGCCAGCTAGTCAGCCAGTCAGCCAGCCAGCCGGCCAGTCAGTCAGTCAGTCAGTCACGGAGCGCGCGGCGCGGGAGCTGCCGGCACTCGCTGCGTCTCTGGCGAGGGAGCGCTGCGCCTGGGGAGGAGGCGGAGGCAGCGGCTGGAGGAGCGCGAGCGGCGGTTTTCTTGCCCCCGGCCGCGACGGTAGCGGGGGCAGCGGAAGGGCCGACCGGCTGCGGCGGTGAGTGGTTAGCTTCGCCCTCGGGGCCAGGGGAGGGGGCCGGCTGGGCGCGGTGCAGTGAGGCGCTCCTGCCGCTCCCGCCTCCATTTTCCCGGCGCCCGGCCCCGCCATCCGGGTGCGGTGCGGGCGGCCGCAGACTGGGGCGGGGTCGCTGCTAGGTTGGGGCAGGGGCTGGGGCTGGCTGGACCGCGCCCGGCCGGTGGATGGTGGTCGGTGGGGCCTGGACTGCACCCTGCGCCCCTGGGGACCGCGAGGGAGGGAGACAATGAGATAAGGGGCCGCCTGGGGAGGGTGCGGTTAGACTTTCCCGACCCAGCACCGTGGTTGGTGGCCGGGGACCGCAGGGAGGAAAGGACTCTTCTCCCGACCAGCTGCAGAAACCAGCCACTGGATGTCGGGTTGCTTGGGTGTCGATGCCCCCATCTTTCATAGATGAGTTAAGTGCAGAGATTTTCAAAGGCGGGGCGCCTTCTCTGTCTTATTTCTATTTAAGCAGGCTAAGTAATTGCTTCATTGCTTCTTAACCCCATCTCCTCTTGCGGTGTGTATTATACATTCCCGCCGGAAATCCAAACTGCAATTCTTGGGGGGAGGGGTGGACAGAGGGAGGGGGCAGTGTGATAGTGTTAGTTAGGATGCCTTCGTGTTAAGACAGGTTGAAAGATGTGGTTTTCTTAAGGCAGTGACTTAGGGTGTCCCCACTGTGTGAGCTGGAAACCGCATAAACCTTATTGCTTATAAGCTCGAAGACATGGTTTAATATGAAATAAGAGCCTTGAGGGAGGGTGTAAATGTTACATGTGTCTTGCGTGTTTGCATTTCTTAAATTCTTTGGGAAGATCCGTTGGGGAAATCCGGGAGAATGGAAAAGTTCTTCACTCAGTCTTCCAATAAGGGTTGATGTTGTCTGCAGTATTTCTCAGGGAAATGCGGAGAGCTGCTTCGTTAAGGAACAGTAAAGGTAACGGGTTTGGGATGAGGCGTGATCGGATTATTAAAGGGTCAGTCCATGGGGATATTAAATTCAGCAAACATTTATGGAATACCTACTCTCTGTCAGTTAGGCTGGGGGACACCAGGTGAACAAGCATGGGCTGGTGGAAAGAGCTCTTTGGAGTAGGGGAAACCGTACGCCCTGGAATTGGCTGGCAGTGTGATGTTGGATAAGCTATTGAACTCTGCAGTACGTTCCCTATCAGTAAAATAAGAATAACACCTGTTTACCTCCCCAGATGTATTTCATGCAGATTAAATGAGATAATGTATGCAAAATGCGTTGCACTTTGCCTGGCACAGAGGTGTTTAACAGCACCTTAAATTCCTTTCATCCTCGGGATGGTTTTTTTTGGGGGTGCGGTGCGGGGGGTTAGTGAATGCAGGCAATTGTAATACAGTGCATTATATAATAAAACGTTGAGGTGTAGAATAGGAGAGCGAAGAAGAGAGATTAATTCTAAATTGAGGAGGAATGCATGGAAGCGTCGGCATTTAAGTGAAACCTTTAAGGATGAGTAGGATTTCAGCAGATTCAGATGGGAAGGAGGAGGACATTTCATATGGTGGTGGTGCTATCCTTTGAGAGCCGAATTGAGTGGGAGGACCTTTGGGGGAGGGGCAAAATAGAGACGCTCAATAGCTTTTAACTCTTGTTGAGTCTGACCTTCAAAGATTGTCTCGGTTATTTTGCTTTTTGTGTGGTGAATTTCCCGGAAACCAGATTCAGCCGTACTCAAGTAAGTATAGAAAGCTCAATTCATGATTTTTTGGATTAGACATTTTGTATAATTCAGATTTCTGTCTCTTCTGTTTGAATTTAATAAAGAATTATTTGTAGATGTTGCCTTGTGGTAAACATTAGCTTTATTTGGTAGAAGCAGCAGCTTATTTTTCAGACTCAGAGGTCTCACTAAGAGAGTATGTGACTGTATGAAAGGAGTGGAGTGGTGGGTACTATTGGGTTTGTTTTCACAATTATTTAACACCTTATTTTCCGAAGAGGTGTATTTAACCATTGTCTTTGAGGATGATTATGTCTTTTGGTTTTGCTGCCTTTTGGTTCTCACCCCATAAATACTTATTAGATTGGCATCGTAGATAACTGTCAGACTATTCACAGATTCTTGGATACACGTTATAGAATCTCATGGCTTTAGTTGCTTTGGTTTGGAAGTAATTGAATGTCAACATTAGTACTGTTAATCCCAAACACTTAATTTTAGGAGAATTAATATTAGTGAAACAAGATGTGACCTCAGACAGATAACTTATCTTGGACTCTTAATTCCTTTACCTATAAAATGAGAAGTTTGGATTAGATCACTGCTTCTTAAACTGGTTCTCTGAACTTGAGAATTTCAGAGATTCTGCAGATGTTTGACTTAAATCTCAATAAAAATGTATTTTAAACTTGTAATAATAAAAAGTGACCACTGTATGACATACACTGTTTTAAACGCTTTATATGTGTTAATTTATTTAATTCTCACATAACCCTATGAAATAGAATTTATTATTTGAGAAAACAGGCACAGACAATAAGTTGCCCAAAGACTGCAGAGCTATAGTGGCAGAGCTGGATTTGAAACCGGGCAGCCTAATTCTGAAGCTTGTATTCTTAACCGTGTTTTTACACTGCCACTAAAGCAACACACATATATACTCTTTAAAAAAAAAATGTGGTAAAGTATATATAACGTACAATTTACCATTTTAACTATTTTTAAGTGTACTGTTCAGTGGCTTGAGTACATTGTTGTGCCACCATAACCACCATCTCCAGAACTTTTTTATCCCAAACTGAAATTCTTCCCATTAAACAGTAGTTCTAGAAGCTGCAGTGAGCTATGATCATGCACACTGTGTGACAGAGTGAGACCCTGTTCAAAAACAAAACAGTAACTATCCACTTCCCTCCCCCTACCCCCCTAGTAATAACTTTTCTACTTTTGACTCATACAATATTGATTCTTGTGTCTGGCTTATGTTACTTAGCATACTGTCTTCAAGGTCATCCATGTAGGATGTATCAGAATTCCATTTTTCAGACTGATCAATATTCCATTGTATGTATATACCACATTTATGGATATTTGGGTTGTTTCCACCTTTGGTGTACTGTGAATAATGCTGCCTTGAGTATTGGTGTACAACTGTTTGAATCCCTGCTTTCCGTTCTTTTTTCAGTATTTCTATATACCCAGAAATGGGATTGCTAGACTGTTTGCTAATTCTATATTTAATTTTTGAGGAACTGCCATATTGCATTCCACAGCAGCTGCACCATTTTACATTCCCGCTAGCAATGCACAAAGGTTCCAGTTTCTCCGTATCTTGCCAACACATCTTTTCTAGTGTTTTTTCTTTTTATGTTTTTGATAATAGCTATTCTAATGGGCGTGGGGTGGTATTTCATTGTGGTTTTGATTTGAATTTTCCTAATGATTAGTGATGTTGAGCATCTTTTCATATGCTTGTTGTCCATTTGTATATCTGAGGAGAAATGTCTATCCAAGTCCTTGACTCATTTTTAAAGTAGGTTGTTTTTGGTGAGTTGTAGGAGTTCTTTATATACTCTGGATATTAACCCCTTATCAAATACATGATATGGAAATATTTTCTCCCATTTTATGGGTTGTCCTTTCACTGTCTTGATAGTATCCTTTACTATCAAGTAAAAAAAAAATTTTTTTTTTATACTTTAAGTTCTGATGTACATGTGCACAACTTGCAGGTTTGTTATATGCGTGTGCCATGTTGGTTTGCTGCACCCATAAACTCATCATTTACATTAGGTATTTCTCCTAATGCTATCCCTCCCCCAGCCCCCCACTCCCCAAACACAAAAGTTTTAAATTTTGAGGAAGTCCAAATTATTTTTTCTTCTGTCTGTGCTTTTGGTGTCATGTTCAAGAAATTGTAGCCAAATCCAATGTCATGAAGGTTTTCCCTGTTTTCTTTTACAAGTTTTATAGTTTCAGCTCTTATGTTTAGGTCTTTGATCCTTTTGGGGTTAATTTTTGCAAATGTGTTAGGTAAGGGTCCAACTTCATTCTTTTGCATATCCAGTTTTCCCAGCACCACTTGTTGAAAGGACTGTCCTTTCCCCATTGAATGGTTCCGGCACTCATACTCATTCATATATACATGCGTGTATATTTATATGTATGCATATGTGTATATAATTTTTTTTTTTTTTTTTTTTTGAGATGGAGTCTTGCTCTATCACCCAGGCTGGAGTGCAATGGCACAGTCTCAGCTCACTGCAGCCTCTGCCTCCCAGGCTCAAGTGATTCTCCTGCCTCAGCCTCCCGAGTAGCTGGGATTACAGGCACACGCCACTGTGTCCAGCTCATTTTTGTATTTTTAGTAGAGACAGGGTTTCACCATGTTGCCCAGGCTGATCTTGAACTCCTGACCTCAGGTGATCTACCTACCTCGGCTTCCCAAACTGCTGGGATTACATGCGTGAGCCACTACGCCCAGCCTAAATTTTTTTTAACACATTGAAGACCATAGTGCTACATGGTTATACGTGGTTAATTTTGGGGGTGCGATGGGGCAGACATTCCTAAGAATAAAACTTTTCCTTTTATTGTTTAAAACATTTGAATCAGTGTGTTTGAAGAGTATCCTGAAGACTGCAGATGTGACCGTTAAGAGCTGCAACTGCTTACCTGGGTGAAATCAAAACAAAGCATACAAAAATAATTGGATTGTTTAACCTTAATTTATCTCTTTATTTGAGTTTACAATAAATTAACATAATGTATTTGAACATAAAATAGCAATGCTTTTGCCAGCTTTATATATTTGGGAGGCTGTGTAAAATTTCATCTGAAAGAGTTTTGTTGTGAAATAGTTTTTAAAACCCCAGATTATATGATCTCTAAAGCTTTTTCATATGCTCTTCTTGCTATTATTTTAAGGTACTTTTCACGTTTTAAGGCAGGTGTCTTAAAATGTATCACTTATGACTTATATAAATTGGCTTTTTAAAAAGTATATATGTATTTGCTCTTAATAAAATGCATACTGTTTTTCTGCTCTAAGCAGAGCTAGGCATAATAGAGAAATCTAAGATAGGTATTCTGTTCTCCACAATAGAGAGGATGCCAGTGCCAGTTTAAGTATAAAATACAAGGAATCGGTAGAAGATGACACTGAAGAAGCAGGGACCACAAAGAAACAGAAGGGTCTATGAGTTGAAAATGGGTGAACAGATAAGGTTGAGAAAAGGAGGAACAAGTCATCCCTTTAGATGGGAAGAAAAGCAAGATCGGGAAGCCAAGGACTTATCATTATGTTAGACTATTAAAATTTAAGCCCTGTGTGGTGAAGAATGGTGATAGCTAGCAAAAATTGGAGTGTAAACATATTCAGTAGGCCCAGTATTACTGTAGAATCATAAGTCAATTTTGCAGTGGTATTTAAAACTTTGGCCAGGCGCAGTGGCTCATGCCTGTAATCGCAGCACTTTGGGAGGCCGAGGTGGGCAGATTGCCCGAGGTCGGGAGTTCAAGACCAGCCTGACCAACATAGAGTAACCCCATCTCTACTAAAAATACAAGAAATTAAACGGACGTGGTAGCACATGCCTGTAATCCCAGCTACTCGGGAGGCTGAGGCAGGAGAATTGCTTGAACCTGGGAGGTATAGGTTGCAGTGAGCTGAGATCGTGCCATTGTACTCCAACATAGGCAACAAGAACAAAACTCTGTCTCAAAACAAAACAAAAAAACTTGGATGCTTTTTTGGAAATTACTTTTAGAAGGATCTTACTGAGTTTGATAAGTGAAGAAAAGTATTAGCTAAGTCAGTAGAGCAGGCCAGGTGAGGCTGAGGTAGGCTGATCGCTTGATCTCAGTTTGGGACCAGCCTGAACATGGCAAAACCCTGTCTCTACAAAATATACAAAAATTAGCCAGGCATGGTGGCGCGTGCCTGTAGTTCCAGTTAACTGGGGAGGCTGAGATTGGGAGGATCACCTGAGCCTGGCGGGTCAAGGCTACAGTGACAGAGTGAGACCCTGTCTCAAAAAAAAAAAAAAAATCAATACAGCAAAACAACCAATAATATGACTTGAAAATATATTCTTTATATATCCCTTTCCCAAATACAATTTGTTCTAGTTTTCCAATAATGTTTACTTTATAAAAAATAATTATTTCTTGACTCATTGGTTTATTTCATATTGTAACAAATGACATTGGAAACCAGTAAAGGAAGTCAGTGATCCTACTTGTCTGTGAATAGTGTACTTAATAAACAATAATGGTTCAAAACATTTTTTACCCTAAGTTTTTACAATAAACAAATACAGTTTAAGGCAGCAGCAGTGAATATGATACATTATATTTGAAAAATCTTGGTTATAGTGCTCGTTAACACAGAAATTTTCAAATCTGGCTCTTGAATCTGTTTATTATGTTACTGGTTTTTAATGCTTGTCTTTTTTTTTTTTTTTTTTTTTTTTTTGAGACGGAGTCTCGCTCTGTCGCCCAGACTGGAGTGCAGTGGCCGGATCTCAGCTCATTGCAAGCTCCGCCTCCCGGGTTTACGCTATTCTCCTGCCTCAGCCTCCCGAGTAGCTGGGACTACAGGCGCCAGCCACCTCGCCCGGCTAGTTTTTTGTATTTTTTAGTAGAGACGGGGTTTCATCATGTTAGCCAGGATGGTCTCGATCTCCTGACCTCGTGATCCACCCGTCTCGGCCTCCCAAAGTGCTGGGATTACAGGCTTGAGCCACCGCGCCCGGCCAATGCTTGTCTTAAGTGACAAGGCAGCTCGTGTAGGAACATATACCCACAAAGAAAAAGTGCCTCTTTGGCTGTACTTTCTATTAGGAGATACCGTTTAATTTCTATCCATCAGTTATGCAGACTGGGCTAGTACAAAGTTTGCTCTCCCTATTTGTCAATCAGTTATTCTTGCAAATCAGTGTGAGGATTTGTATTTATCAATTTTTAATAAATGGATTCAAAATCCACCAAAACTGTGTTTGGAAGGCATTTAAAAAGTTAGAAATAGCTTCTCTGTTCTTAGAGTGTGCACATATGAGTATTTTAAGATGACACACATTGTTTTTTTTAGAATACAGCTATTTTCTTACTAAGTTTTAAAATGTCTCATTTACCTTTAAGATACAGATGCATTAACCATGTTTTTGTTTTTAAAAATTTTGTCTAGATAGCATACTGCCATAGCACAGCCACTTATTACAGAAATTCAGCAAATTTAGAACTCTACTCTTTTTTATAAAACGTAAATGCTTACCTCATCTTTAAATTGCACAACTTTTTAAATGATTTGCCATGAGACAAACCTATTTAGTATAAAATACCATGGTCACTCCTTAACAACATCAGTAACAACATCCTTTAACACTTAGCTCTTTTCTTGCTTCAGTTTCTCTTTTGTTCTGCTTTGCTTTTGGAGTTAAACCTTACCCTCTCCTCCAACTTTGTTTCATTGAGGTCAAAGCAGCTGCTTCATGAAGGATTATATAATACAGTTTTCTATAAATTTTTTTTTGAGACGGAATTTCACTCTTTTGCCCAGGCTGGAGTGCAGTGGTGCAATCTCGGCTCACCACAACCTTCGCCTCATGGGTTCAAGCGATTCTCCTGCCTCAGCCTCCCGAGTAGCTGGGATTACAGGCATGCGCCAACACGCCTGGCTGATTTTTTTGTATTTTTAGTAGAGATGGGGTTACTCTATGTTGGTCAGGCTGGTCTCGAACTCCTGACCTCAGGTGATCCACCCACCTCAGCCTCCCAAAGTGCTGGGATTATAGGCATGAGCCACCACGGCCAGCCCATAAAACGTTTTTATTGAGGAAATCATTTACTGTTGAGAATATGTCTTCTCTGGAATACCAGTCTCTTGTAGAAGCTTATAAAAGGGTAGATCCTTTATTATTGAAAAAGAATCAATATATTAAAGATAGTAACTACTATCACTCTAGCCTCACAATACCTAGAATTATTTAGTACCAGAATACTTACGTTACTTTATATGACATTTGATTGACAGGTGGCCACAGTGAAGACGCCAGTATCTGTATGTTAGGGATAAATACGTATTACACATAAAATACATGTGTGTATTAAGATAAGGATTAAATAAAAATAGAACTTCTAATAAGATGTTCTTATACCCCAGTGAATCACTCTTACATCCTGGGGTATAATTACCTCCATTTTGGAAACCACTATACAGTCTTATGAAATGTTAGGCCAGGCATTGTGGCTCACGCCTGTAAACCCAGCACTTTGGGATCCCGAGGTGGGCGGATCACCTGAGGTCAGGAGTTCTAGACCAGCCTGACCAATGTGGCAAAACCCTGTCTGTACTAAAAACACAAAAATTAGCTGGGCATGGTGGCAGGCACCTGTAATCCCAGCTACTTGGGAGGCTGGGCAGGAGAGTCGCTTGAACCCGGCAGGGAGAGGCTGCAGGAGCTGAGATCACACCATTGCACTCCAGCCTGGGTGGCAGAGCGAGACTCTTGTCTCCAAAAAAAAGAAAAAAAGAAACACTGTTAATAATGAGCCTTTCATATTAAATTCCACTTCATAGTGTATAGTATTCTTTTTTTTGTTTTTTTTTTTTTGAGACGGAGTTTTGCTCCTGTCTCACTGCACTCGGCTCACTGCAACCTCTATCTTCCAGGTTCAAGCGATTCTCCTGCCTCAGCCTCCCAAGTAGCTGGGATTACCGGTGCCCACCACCACACCTGGCTAATTTTTGTATTTTTAGTAGAAATGGGGTTTTACCACGTTGGCCAGGCTGGGCTTGAACTCGTGACCTCAGGTGATCTGCCTGCCTTGGCCTCCCTAAGTGCTGGGATTTCAGGCATGAGCCACCTTGCCTGGCCAGTGTACAGTATTCTTATACGAAGTCATCTTAAAGCACTTGGGACAAAACATTCTGGTTCTAATACTAATTGGAAAGTAATGTTCGTGGAAGAAAGTAGATAATTTCAGCAAAGTGAAATCATTCCATATTATATCAGAAATCATAATATCTATCACTTTGTACCCCATAAATGTATACACCTATAATTTATCAACATATACAGTAAGAAAACATTTTTTTTTTAAAAAAGTTAGCAAATTGAGTCTTTAATAAAATTTATTCTTCAACACAGTTGAAATTATAGGCTTATTTCAGAAGCCTAAATTTGAATTTTGCATTATGCTTTTAGGAATTATTCAAGGTGAATTTAAAAGTACCCTTAATTAAAAATAAAAAATTAAGTATTTAACTTAGTAATTGAGTAGTGTTTTATAGACTTAAAATTTTTTCATGTCCGTAGTATTTTTTTTCTGAACACCTCTAGCAAGGTATACAACATTTTCCATCACCGTGCTCTTTATCTTTTCCTTCTCTCTGTTTTCTTTGCCTATCCCCAAAGCAACTGCAGTCATAGTTGCTGCAGCACAGTTAAGTTTTGCCTGTTTTATAACTTTGTATTAATTAAATCATAACTATGTATGCTTTTGTCTCCAGCTTCTTGCACTCAGCGTGTATTTTGCTTTTTTTTTTCTCGGTTGCCCTGGGTAGAGCACAGTGGCCCAATCTCGGCTCACTGCAACCTCTGCCTGTCAGGTTCCAGCAATTCTCCCACCTCAGCCTCCTAAGTAGCTGGGATTACAGGTGTGTGTCACCACGCCTGGCTTATTTTTATTTTTTAATTTTTTGTATTTGTAGTAGAGATGGGATTTTACCATGTTGGCCAGGCTGTCGGCATGTTTTTAGATTCTTCCATGTTGTTGCTTATATCAGTAGTTCCTTTTTAGTGGTAATATTCAATTGTATGAATATGTTAATATGGACAGGCGTGGTGGCTCACGCATGTAATCCCAGCACTTTAGGAGGCCAAGGGGATGGATTGCTTGAGGTCAGCAGTTCAAGACCAGCCTGACCAACATGGTGAAACCCTGTCTCTGCTAAAACTACAAAAATTACTCAGGTGCGGTGGTGGGCGCCTGTAATCCCAGCTACTCTGGAAACTGACACAGGAGAATTCCTTGAACCAGGAGGCGGAGGTTGCAGTGAGCTGAGATTGTGCACTGCACTCCAGCCTGGGCGACAGAGTAAGACTCCATCTCAAAAAAAAAAAAAAGAATATGTTAATATACCAGATATCCATTTTCATGTTGTTGGACAACTGGGCTGCTTCTAGTTTGGGACTATTCTGAAGAAAATGGCTATGAACATTTTTGCACAAGTCTTTTTATGAACAGATGTTTCATTTATCTTAGGTAAAGGACTGGGATTGCTAGGCCATTTAGATAGATGTTCCTCCTTTTAAAAACTTTGTATTGAAGAACAATATATAATCAGAAAATTGCATATATCAGAAGTGACTTCTAACTCTAATTCTGCTATAAAGTGTTTTAGGTTGCTTGTTTCTTCAAAAATTTTTTAAATTGCTTTACTGAGGTATAATTTCTATATAATAAACTGCACATATTAAAGTGTACAATTTCGTAAGTTTTCATACACTCATGAAACCATCACTATAATCAAAACTGAACATTTCCATCATCTCCCAAAGTTTCCTCATATCTCATTGTAATTTGTTCCCCTCTACCCCTGTCTTACGGCAATCTGTCACTATGGATTAGTTTGCATTTTCTAGAATTTTATGTGAAAGGAATCATACAGTGTCTTGTTCCCTTCCCCTCCTAACCCACCCAAGTCTGGCTTGTTTTCATGCAGAATAATAATTTTTAGATTCTTCCATCTTGTTACTTTTTTTATTGCTGAAGTATTCCATTATGCACATATGCCACATTTTGTTTTTCCAGACACCTTTGATAGACATTTAGGCTGTTTCCATTTGTGGACAGGTTTTCATTTCTTGAGGATAAATACCTATGAGGACATGTTGGGTTATAGGGTAGGTATATTTTTAACTTTAATTTTAAAAATGGTCAAATTTTTCCAAAGTTGTATCATTTTATATCCAACAGCATTATATGACACTTGTAATTGCTGTGTATCCTAAGACTTGGTATTGTCAGTCTTCCTCATTCTGGCCATTGTAATGGGAATGTAATGATACAATTGTAGCTTTAATTCGTCTTTCTCTGAATATTATCGATGTTGAGCAACTTAATGTTCTTAGTCATTTGGGAAGTGACAGCAAGTCTTTGCCCATTTAAAAAATAAGATTGTATATCTTTAAAATTTAGTTTAACAATTATTTATTCTAGATACAAGTTCTTTATTGGATATATTTGCAAATATTTTCTCTTAGTCTGTAGCTTAGCTTGTCTTTTTTTAAAATATTTGAGACGGAGTCTCGCTCTGTTGCCCATGCTGGAATGCAGTGGCGTGATCTCGGCTCACTGCAACTTCCGCCTCCTGGGTTCAAGTGATTCTCCTGCCCCAGCCTCCCGAGTAGCTGGGACTACAGGTGCATGCCACCACACCCAGCTAACTTTTTGTACTTTTAGTAGAGATGGGGTTTCACCATGTTAGCCAGGATGGTCTCGGTCTCCTGACCTCGTGATCCACCTGCCTCCGCCTCCCAAAGTGCTGGGATTACAGGCGTGAGCCACTGCTCCTGGCCGTCTATTTTTTTAATAGTGTTTTTCAAAGAGCAGAAGTTTTTATATTGGGCTTCAAAATTACCGAATTTTCCTTTTATGCTCAGTGTTGTCTCTGCCCTAATGAATTTTTGCCTACACCAAAGTTCAGAAAGTATATTCCCATATTTTCTCCTTGGAGTTTATAATTTTAGTTTTTACATTTCAGTCTATAATCCATTTTGAATTAATTTTTGTTTATGAGTGATATTGAGGCCTCTTCCCCATTTATATCTAGTTGTGCCAGTGTCATTTGTTAAAAAACACTTTCCTCATTGCCTGCTTCACTTGTGACATCCCTACTGAAAATTGTTTGACATTTTGTGTGTGGGTCTATTCCTGGACTTTCCATTCTGTTACATTGATGTGATTCTCTATCCTTTTTGCTAGTACTACATTGTCTTGATTATTTAGCTGGATAGTGAGTCTTGAAATCAGGTAAAATAAGTTCCTTCCCTACTCTTAAGGCTCTTTTCTTTTCTTTTCTTTTTTGAGACAGAGTCTTGCTCTGTTGCCCAGGCTAGCGTGCCGTGGCACAATCTCGGCTCACTGCAACCTCCGCCTTCCAGGTTCAAGTGATTCTCCCGCCTCAGCCTCCCTAGTAGCTGGGATTACAGGTGCCCACCACCGTGCTCGGCTAATTTTTGTATTTTTAGTAGAGATGGGGTTTCATGATGTTGGCCAGGCTGGTCTCGAACTCCTGACCTCAGGTGATCTGCCCACCTCGGACTTCCAAAATGCCTGGATTACAGGTGTGAGCCACTGCACCCAACCCTTTTCAAGGTTCTTTTGACTATGCTAGGTCATTTGCTTTTTTCCATATAAATTTTAGAATAATCTTGTCAGTTTCTGTAAAAAATGCCCACTGGGACATTGGTTGTAATTACACTGAATACCGAGTTCATTTTGGGGGAGAACAGGCATTAATATTGCATCTTCTAATCTATTAAGATGGCATATCTGTCCATTTAGGTCTTACACAGCAATGTTTATATTTTTCAGTTGCCTTACAATATATTACATAAACACTGCATGCTGTCCTATTTCATTTCCTACAGCCAAATCATTATTTACACATGGCTTTATTTTTATGATATAAATCGAGATTTGGTATGGAGATTTTTCTATATGATAACATTATTTAATACATAAAGGGGCCATCTACTCTGATGTGACAATGCTAGAAATACAGGAGACCAAAACAGATATCTTTTGTTATATAAAAGTAGAAGTTTAACGCTATATAGTTTATTGGCGCAATTCTTTTGGCTTGTATTGTTTTGGATATTAATATTTAAAAAGGCCAATCTTTAAAGATAGTCTGATACTTTTAGAATCGGAAGTAAAGTAGAATCTTGTCAGGTGAATTAGTGCATAAGTTTTTACCCAATGATGATTTTGAATTTGCATTTTATAGTTTCCTTTTTTCTTTCTTTCACTATTAATATTAATGGAAATATGCAACACAGAGAAATGTATAGAGAAGAAAATAAGACTTAATCCTACTATCCAGAAATGACTACAGTTAAAATTTTTGGTATATTCTCCTCATGTGTGTGTATACATTTTATAGTTCATTGTTGCATGCACAATTTAGTTCTTTTATTTAAATGTGTATCATTAACTTAGAACATCTGCTTTATAATAATATAATGGGTGGGTGTTCTCTTTATGCTTCCATGTTGTTTAAAGTTACTGTACAATAAGCATATGTTACAGTTTATTTAGAATATTTTTTAAAAACAAAATTTGTTTTTAATTTTGAAACATTTTAAACCAAAGTATAAAACATGATAGACATCTACATATTCACCACCAGTAGTAGCCAGTTGTTACACTTTGCTCCAAATAATTTCCTTTAAAGAGGTGTAATATATACAAGGAAAATCTTCCTCCAGGTAATCTGTGGTGTTCCCACCATGTTTTAATCCAGTTAATACATACATACATATCCATAAAATTTTACTTAATATTCTGTGCTTTCAAATTTTATGTAAACTATATATTTATATTTTTCAAAAATCTACATTTTTGGCTGGGTGCAGTGGCTCACGCCCGTAATCCCAGCACTTTGAGAGGCCAAGGTGGGCAGATCACCTGAGGTCAGGAGTTGAAGACCAGCCTGGCCAACATGGTGAAACCCCGTCTGTACTAAAAATACAAAAATTAGCTGGGCATGGACGCATACCTGTAATTCCAGCTACGCGGGAGGCTGAGGCAGGAGAATCACTTGAACCCTGGAGGCAGAGGTTACAGTGAGCCAAGATTGTGTCACTGTACTCCAGGCTGGGCACGGAGCAAGACTCCGTCTCAAAAACAACAACAAAAAAAACCAAAAACCTGTATATTTTACTCATCATATGATTGACATGATTTATACTGGTTCATAGATCCAGTTCATTCTTTTTGTCAGAATGAGCCAATTTTTCCATTACCCTTTTGGGGGACAGTTAGATAGTTAGGATGCCCCAGTGAACGTTATTTTACATTTCTCCTGGTGCTCCACTTGGACACTTAGAAGTGGTATTGCTGGTTCATAAGATATGTGATTTTCTAATGGCTCTCCAAAGTGATGAGGAATATATGTCCTTCCAGAATGTTCCTATTGTTCCACATCCTCACCAACCCCTGGTTTTATCACACTATTTTTGCCAACTTTATGAGTCTGATGGGGTTTTTTTTTTTTTTTTTTTTTAACATTCTTTAGTATGTTTCTAGAAGTATACTTATTAGAAATAAGGAGTTCTATAGTTTTTTTGTTTTTTTTTTTCTTTTTGAGACAGAGTTTCGCTCTTGTTGCCCAGGCTGGAGTGCAATGGCACAATCTCGGCTCACTGCAATCTCCACCTGTTGGGGTTCAGGTGATTCTCCTGCCTTAGCCTCCCGAGTAGCTGGCACTACAGGCAAGTACCACCATGCCCAGCTAATTTTGTATTTTTAGTACAGATGGGGTTTCACCATGTTGGCCAGGCTGGTTTCGATCTCCTGACCTCGGGTGATCTACCTGCCTCGGCCTCCCAAAGGGCTGGGATTACAGACGTGAGCCACCATGCCTGGTGTGGTTTTTTTTTTTTTTTTTTTTTTTTTTTTTGAGACAGGGGCTCGCTGTGTCACCCATGCTGGAGTACAGTAGTATGATCACAGCTCACTGCAGCTTCAATTTCCCAGGCTCCAATGATCCTCCCACCTCAGCCTCTCAAGTTGCTAGGACCACAGGTGGGTGCCATCATGCCTGGGTAATTTTTTTTTTTTTTCTTTTGGTATAGTGTTCCACCCTGTTTCTCAGGCTGGTCTCAAACTCCTGAACTCAAGCGATCCACCCACCTCAGCCTCCCAAAGTGCTAGGATTACAAGTGTGAGCCACTGTGCCTGGCCTCTGTGGTATATTTTTTAATCCGTGGAAACAGTATTATTTCAAGTGTCACTAAGAAATTCCAATCGCAAAGCTCTAAAAAGAATTTTGAATAAAAGTACTATTTATGTTTATTCACTCACTGTGAGGTAAAAGTGCTATCTCTACAGAAAAATGTTAGCTGTTGTGGCTGTATGAGTGTTTGATACTGGAGAATTGCCTGAAATGCATTAGCTCCCATGTTGTGACATCTGTGTAGATAACTTAGATGATTATTTGTCCGACAGGACCCATGGCTGCTTTTACTTCCTGTTGTTTTTTTGGTTGGGGAACATATTTAATTTTTAATCGTGGATACTCGAGTAAAAATATCGTTGTGGTTGGGTTTTTATTTTATTTATTTCCTTTTATTATGTTATTGCATTAGCTGTTATTTCCAGTATGATATTGAAAAAGAATGGTCAGAGTGGACATCCTTATCTTGTTCCTGATCTTAGTGGGAAAGCTTCAAGTTTCTAACCATTAAGTGTTATGTTAATTGTGGGGTGTTTTTGTAGATATTTTTTTATCAAGTTGAGGAAGTTCCCCTTTATTTCTAGCCTACTGAGAATTTATGAATGAGTACTGGATTTTGTCAAATGCTTTTTCTACATCTATTGATACAATCATGTGATTAAAAAAATGTTTTTTAGCCTGTTGATTTAATGGATTGTATTAATTGATTTTCAGATGTTAAACTAACCTTGCATACTTGAGATAAATCTCACTTGGTCATGGTGTGTAATTATTTTTATACATTGTTGGGTTCAATTTGTTAATATTTTTTGAGGCTTTTTGCATCTATGTTCATGAGAGATAATGGTTTATAGTTTTCTTCTGCTATACTATCTTTTTCTGGTTTTGGTATTAGGATAATGCTGGCTTATGAGTTATGATGTATTCCCTCTGCTTCTGTCTTCGAGAAGAGATTGTAGAGAATTAGTATAATTTCTTCCCTAAATGTTTGGTAGAATTCACAATGAACGTCTGGGCCTTGTGCTTTCTGTTTTGGAATTATTAATTATTGATGGAGTTTCTTTTTTTCCTTTTTTTTTTTTTTTGCGACGGAGTCTTGCTCTGTTGCCCAGGCTGGAGTGCAGTGGCCAGATCTCAGCTCACTGCAAGCTCCGCCTCCTGAGTTTACGCCATTCTCCTGCCTCAGCCTCCCGAGTAGCTGGGACTATAGACGCCCGCCACCTCGCCCAGCTAGTTTTTTGTATTTTTTAGTAGAGACGGGGTTTCACCATGTTAGCCAGGATGGTCTCGATCTCCTGACCTCGTGATCCGCCTGTCTCAGCCTCCCAAAGTGCTGGGATTACAGGCTTGAGCCACTGCGCCCGGCCCTTGATGGAGTTTCTTTACAGGCCTATTCAGATTGTCTGTTCTTGTTTGAGTTTTGACAAATTGTGTCTTACAAGGAATTGGTTCATCTCATCTGAGTTATCAAATTTATAGGCATGGAGTTTATTCATAGTATCCTTTTTTTTCTTTCTTTAAAGAGACAGGATTTTGTTCTGTTCCCCATGCTAGAGTGCAGTGGTGGGATCATAGCTCACTGTAACCTTGAACTGGGCTCAAATGATCCTCCTACCTTAGCTTCCCAAGTAACTAAGACTACAGGCACATGCTATCATGCTCAGCTAATTTTTTTTTTTTTTTTTTTTTTTTTTTTTTTTTTTTTGAGATGGAGTCTCTCTGTATCGCCCAGGCTGGAGTGCAGTGGCCGGATCTCAGCTCACTGCAAGCTCCGCCTCCCGGGTTCCTGCCATTCTTCTGCCTCAGCCTCCCGAGTAGCTGGGACTACAGGCGCCTCTCACCTCGCCCGGCTAGTTTTTTGTATTTTTTAGTAGAGACGGGGTTTCACCGTGTTAGCCAGGATGGTCTTGATCTCCTGACCTCGTGATCTGCCCGTCTCGGCCTCCCAAAGTGCTGGGATTACAGACTTGAGCCACCGTGCCCTGCCTCAGCTAATTTTTAAATTTTTTTGTGGAGAAGGGGTCCTGCTATGTTACTCAGGCTGGTCTTGAACTCCTGGCCTCAAGCAATCGTCCTGCTTGGCCTCTCAAAGCACTAGGATTGTAGTTGTGAGCCACCACACCTGGCCTATAGTAGTTTTTTGTTGTTGTTGTTGTTGTTGTTGTTTTTGAGATGGTGTCTCACTCTGTTGCCCAGGATGGAGTGCAGTGGTGCAATCTTGGCTCACTGCAACCTCCACCTCCTAGATTCAAGCAATTCTCATGCCTCAGCCTCCCAAATAGCTGGGATTACAGGTGCGCACCACCACACCTGGCTAATTTTTGTATTTTTTTAGTAGAGATGGGGTTTCACCAGGTTGGCCAGGCTGGTCTCAAACTCCTGACCTCAAGTGGTCTGCCTACCTTGTCCTCTCAAAGTGTTGGGACTACAAGTGTGCACCACTGTGCCTGGCCTTATAGTATTCTTTTATTTTCCTTTTAATGTCTGTAAGATCTGTAGTGATGTCCCCTCTTTCATTTCTGATATTGGTAATTTGTGTTCTTTTTCTTTTCTTAGTTAAGCTACCTAGAAGCTTATCAATTTTATTGATTTTTTTTTTAATTAAATTTTATTTTTTTAAGAACCAGCTTTGGTTTTTATTTTTCTCCTTGATTTCCCATCTTTGGTTTCATTGATTTCTGCTCAGATTCTTATTTCTTCTGCTTATTTAGGATTTAATTCACTCTTGTTGTTCTAGATTTCTAAGGTGGAAACTTAGATTGTTGATTTTAGGTCCTCTTTTCTAATGCAGACATTCTATGCTATAAATTTGCCTCTAAGCATTGCTTTTGTTGCATCCCACAAACTTGGTAAATTGTGTTTTCATTTTCATTTTGTTTAAAGTATTTTTAAAATTTCTTTTGAGATTTCTTCTTTGACCTAGGTGTTATTTAAGAGGGTGTTGTGTAATCTCATGTATTTTGATATTTTTTTCCAATTATGTTTGTTACTGATTTCTAGTTTAGTTACATTGTTCTCTGAGAGCAGACATTATATATTGTTTCTGTTCTTTTACATTTGTTAATGGTGTGTTTTATGGTCCAGAATGTGATCTGTCTTGGAGTATGTTCAGTGTGAGCTTGAGAATGATACGTGTTCTGTTCTTGGATGAATTAGCTCGTAGATGTCAGTTATATCCAGGTGATTGATGGTGTTGTTGAGTTCAGCTACATCTTTACTGATTTTTTGGCTGCTGAATCTGCCCATTTCTGACAGAGGGTTATTCAAGTCTCCAGCTATGATAGTGGATTCGTTTCTTTCTTTGCAGTCTTTTTTTTTTTTTTTTTTTTTGCCTCGCAGTGTTTGATGCTCTGTTATTAGGCACATATGCATTCAGGATGTAATGTCATCTTGGAGACTTGACCCTTTATCATTATGCGATATCCTTCTTTATCCCTAATAATTTTTCTTGCTTTAAAGTCCACTGTGTCTGAAATTAAGTTAGCTCCTCTTGCTTTCTTTTGATTAGTGTTAGGATGGCATATTTTTCTCTATTGGTTTACTTTTCATCTATATGTGTCTATATTAAAGTGGGTTTCTTGCAGACAACTGAGTTGGGTCTTCTCTTTTGATCTACTTTGACAAAAATTTTTTCTTTCTTTTTTTCTTTTTTTTTTTTTCCAGAGACAGAGTATCTCACTCTGTTGCCCAGGCTGGAGTGCAGTGGCACAATCTCGGCTCCCTGCAAGCTCCGCCTCCTGGGTTCACGCCATTCTCCTGCCTCAGCCTCCCGAGAAGCTGGGACTACAGGTGCCTGCCACCTCGCCCGGCTAATTTTTTTTTGTATGTTTAGTAGAGACAGGTTTCACCATGTTAGCCAGGATGGTCTTGATATCCTAACCTCGTGATCTGCCTGCCTTGGCCTCCCAAAGTGCTGGGATTACAGGTGTGAGCCATCATGCCCGGCCAACAAAAATCTCTTTTAATCGATGCATTTAGACTGTTGATGTTCACAGTGATTATTAATATAATTGGATTAATATCTGCCATATTTATTACCATTTGCTATTTCTTGCCCTTGTTTTTTGATTCCATTTTGTATTTACTCTTTTTCTGCCTTTTAACTGAGCATTTTATATGATTCAATTTTCTCTCCTTTCTTAGTGTATCAGTTGTATTTCTCTTACTTTTTTTGTAGCAGTCACCCAAGACTTTGCAATTTACATTTACAACTAATTGAAATCCACTTTCAGATAATACTGTACTGCTTCATGGGCATAATGTGAGAACCTTATAACAAAATATGAATTCCTCCCTCCCCCGTCTCTTGAACCATTGCTGTAATTCACTTATATGTAAGCATACATAAGCATATATACATATTATCTATACATAAGCTTACCTAATCACATATATCGTTGCCATTGTTATTTTGAACAAACTATTATCTTCAGATCAATTAAGAAGAGTAGAAGTTATACCTTCCCTGATTTCTACTTTGATGCTCTTCCTTTATGCCAGTTTGAGTGTCTTAACTATATCATTTTCCTTCTTTCTAATGTACTTCTTTTAATATTTATTGCAAGCACTTCTACTGGCAACAAATTCCTTCAGTTATTGTTTGTCTGAGAAAGTATTTCTCCTTCACTTTTGAAGGGTGATTTTGCCAGGTACAGAATTCTAGATTGGTTGGTTTCTCTCAACACTTTGAATGTTTCACTCCACTGTCTTGCTTGCGTGGTTTCTGAGAAGTTGGATATAATTTATATGTTTGTTCCTCTGTAGGTTAAGTTAATGGAACTACTCACTGTTTGAGTTGAGATTCCAACTCAAGTGGTCTAATAACCAGACAGCCCCAGTTCTTAACAGAATGAAGTTCATTTTCTTTAACTAGCAATGCATACCAAACAGTGATAAAATAAAAGACACCAGCTTAGCCCTTCTGCCAATTTAGCCATCTGTGGAATGATACAGTCATTCCACCAGAATGTCATTTGAGCATTTTATGGATATGAAGCCATTCATGTGAACATTTTAGCTATGATCAAAAACAGGGCACTAAACTTGACACTGCCTGACCATTATTAGTTCTAGCCAATGTGGCAAGATTAGAATCGCTGATATTTTGAAAACCCCCTTCTCTTTTTACACAGCATGCCGTCAGACAGAACTTGCAGTGGTATGCACTGTTAATGGTTTCTTTATTGTAGATTAGTTAAATTACAGATTTTAAAAGTTTTGCTTAAATTTTATTGAGAGGTTAATACAAAAGATAATTATAAGTAGCCTATAAAATATTTTTAATATATTATCTGAGACTGTGAACGTTAGTTTCCTCATTATCATAGGATGGAGATGATACCATCTACTTTCCTACTTTGCAAAACTGGAGTATTGTACCCTTAGGTCCCCTCAAAGTGTATGTACACATGCACACAGGGTTGGGGATTGAGAGGGAGAGATTGGGAATGCAAAACCACATAATTAATATGGCAGCATTATTCTGAAGCTTTAGTTTTACTTAGTTTTAAACACTTTTTCTATTCTTATTGGTATTATATGAGGCAGAATTTGGAATTGATGTGGATTTTTAAGATTGTTAAATGAAAAACAAATTTGGCCAGGCGCAGTGGCTCACGCCTGTAAGCCCAGCACTTTGGGAGGCCACGCCGGGCGGATCACGAGGTCGGGAGATTGAGAGCATCTTGGCTAACACAGTGAAACCTCGTCTCTACTAAAAATACAAAAAATTAGCCGGACATGGTGGCAGGCGCCTATATTTCCAGCTACTTGGGAGGCTGAGACAGGAGAATGGCGTGAACCCGGGAAGGGGAGCTTGCAGTGAGCCGAGATCCCGCCACTGCACTCCAGCCTGGGCGACAGAGCGAGACTCCATCTCAAAAAAAAAAAAAAAAACCCACAAATTTTAGATTTGCAACATGCTGCCCACCCTAGGGGGATATTGCTCATTGTCTCACTGGTAGCCACCCTCTAAGCTTCCTGGAATCCATATTTTGTTGTACACTAAGTTGAATTTTATTCTCTCTCATAACCATGGCCATGTTAACTATTCAAACAAATGAATACATCGAGAGAAAAAAAAAAAAACCCTTAAAGTGTTAAATTAGAAGCCAAAGCACCTCAGACAATTTCTAAACTCCTGAGACTTCATTTGAACTAGGGCAGAGCAGAGATAGCTGTGGCTGGCTTTGGACTGTGAAGGTGGGAAAGCTGGCTCCCTAAACTGCTCCCTCCCCTTAAGTAGTGTGAGTAAAGAGTAGCTGGCAGCAGATACCTTACTTTGGAATTAAGATTGGAGAGAGGGCCAGGTGTGGTGGCGCATGCCTGCAATCCCAGCACTTTGGGAGGCTGAGGCAGGTGATCACTTGAGGCCAGGAGTTTGAGACCAGTGTGACCAACATGTTGAAACCCTGTCTGTATTAAAAATACAAAAATTAGCTGGATGTGGTGGCGCGCCTGTAATCCCAGCTACTCTGGAGGCTCAGGCAGGAGAATCACTTGAACCTGGGAGGTGGAGGCTGCAGTGAGCTGAGATCACCCCATTGCAGTCCAGCCTGGGTGACAGAGGGAGACTCTATGTTTGTTTGTTTGTTTTTTGAGACTGAGTCTTGCTCTTTCTCCTGGGCTGCAGTGCAGTGGTGTGATCTCAGCTCACTGCAACCTCTGCCTCCCAGGCTCAAGCGATTCTCCTGCCTCAGCCTCCCGAGTAGCTGGGATTATAGACACCCGCCACCACGCCCGGCTAATTTTTGTATTTTTAGTAGAGACAGGGTTTCACAATGTTGGCCAGCTGGACTCGAACTCCTGACCTCAAGTGATCTGCCCTAGTCTCCCAAAGTGCTGGGATTACAGGTGTCAGCCATCGCACCTGGCCTTTTTTCTTTTCTTTTTTTTTTTTTTTTGAAATAGAGTCTTGGGCGGGGCATGATGTGGTGGACTGTAGTCCCAGCTACTCAGGAGGCTGAGGCAGGAGAATGGCGTGAACCCGGGAGGTGGAGCTTGCAGTGAGCCGAGATCATGCCCCACTGCATTTCAGCGTGGGTGACAGAGCGACACTCCGTCTCAAAAAAAACAGAAAAAAAGATTGGAGAGAAAAGACTGATAAATAGGAAGAAATTGAGAGTAAAGTCAGTAATTAAATAGTAGAAATTCAGACAAAAATAGAATGGGTTGGAGGAGTGGAGGAAATCTTTGGTATCAACTAGTTCATCTTTTCCCACCCCCCATTTTTCTGCAGATTAAGAAAATGAGGGCTAAGGATTTAAATGATTTAACACAAAGTTCTAGCTAGTTAGTGGCAGAATTAGGACAAGAATTTCAAGTCTCCTGACTCCTTGTTTAGTCCTAGATAATAACTAGGGAGATCTGGCAAACTGTTTATTAAACTAACCTTTTCAGTTGTATAAGATAATGAAAGTCTGTTTTTACTCATTCAAACTTAGGACATAAACATGAAAGTTTTACCTATTTGAGATTTCTTATAAACCAGAATTTGTGTTAAAATGTTAAGGGATGGCCGGGCGCAGTGGCTCACGCCTGTAATCCCAGCACTTTGGGAGACTGAGGTGGGCAGATCACAACGTCAGGAGATCGAGACCATCTTGGCTAACACAGTGAACCCAGTCTCTACAAAAAATTAGCTGGGCGTGGTGGCATGCGCCTGTAATCCCAGCTACTCAGGAGGCTGAGGCAGGAGAATCGCTTGAAGCTGGGAGGCGGAGGTGGCAGTGAGCTGAGATCAGTACTCCAGCCTGGACGACAGAGCAAGACTCCGTCTCAAAAAAAAAGAAAAAAGAAAAAGTTAAGGTATATTTAGCATGTGTTGTTTAAATACCCAACAAACTCATTCCAAAAATTTCAGTAACTTTTTTAGTACTGTTCTTGTCACCCAAGGCAATTTTTTACTGTTAAATTCTATCTCCATTTGTGTCTCATTAATGTCAGGAATAATGATCCATCTCTGGTTGGATTTCTTACTCCTGGTGGAACAAAATGTTAAGGCATACAAACATGGAGGGAGAATTTCTGGTTTTTTTTTTTTTTTTTGAGACAGACTCACTCTGTCGCCCAGGCTGGAGTGCAGTAGCACACTCTTGACTCACTGCAATCTCTCCCTCCCAGGTTCAGGCAGTTCTCCTGCCTCAGCCTCCCGAGTAGGTGGGACCACAGGTGTGCACCACCCCACCGGGCTAATTTTTATATTTTTAGTAGAGATGGGGTTTTGTCATGTTGACCAGGCTGGGCTCGAACTTCCAACCTCAAGTGGTCCGCCTGCCTGGGCCTCCCAAAATGTTGGGATTATAGGTGTGAGCCACCACCCCGGCCCATATTCTGTTTAATTCTTTTTTGTTTTTTTTTGAGATGGAGTCTCACTCTGTCACCAGGCTGGAGTGCATTGGCCCGATCTTGGCTCACTGCAACCTCTGCCTACCGGGTTCAAGCGAATATCCTGCCTCAGCCTCCCAAGTAACTGGGACTATAGGTGCATGCCACCACACCCAGCTAATTTTTTTTGTATTTTCAGTAGAGACAGAGTTTTACCATACTGGCCAGGGTGGTCTCAATCTCTTGACCTTGTGATCCTCCCACCTCTGCCTCCCAAAGTGCTAGGATTACAGGCCTGAACCACTGTGCCCAGCCAATTCTTAAAGTCTCTTTTAGCCACTGTGTGGATTTTGGTTTTTCATATGTAGGAATTGGGAGTAGCTTTTTTAAGGGATAGCGAAAGAGCTCGTGGGTTAAAGTGGGGAAACAGCAAAGACATGGAAAATGGAAATGTAAAGAAGGTAGAGAATTTTGGAATGAAACCCTGGAAGGGAAGAGAAAGGGAGATGGAAGTTGAGAGGACAGACATTTTGACAAATGTACTGATAATTATACTTTGAATAGATTCCTTGTTAGAACTAGTTTCAGTTGGGTTTCTGTCAGGTGCAAGAACCCCTTTACTAATAGTCATTTGTTAATTTTTACCACAGAGTCATTAACACAGCTATTGAATCAAATCATATGCCTTGAAATAGTCTTATAGAGATATTATTAAAATATTCTACTGAAGCTAAAGTGCATTGCAAAATTTTCTGTTTTTTCCTAACCATTCCTCTATCTATAGGAAATTAATTTTGGAATGTGTTGGTTTCTTTTGATTAATATTTCTTTAAACTAGAACCAGATAAATTGGCCACTTTTTTTTTTTAAAGAAATGTACCTTTAGCTTTGAGTTATTTTAAATTAGAAATATTTGGCAGAAAAAAAGTCGAAATTTGCATCAAGAAAGAATATATTTCTGTAGTAGTTGCTCTGGGGTGAAAAATGAGAACAATATGGTCTCTCTCTTTCCACAGCTTGCAATCTAGTTGGGTGTGGAGGGAGATAAGGCAAGTGCACAAATAACCACCACATAATACAAAGCTGATTAGCTCTAAATGCCATAGAGAGGTACAAAGTTCATGGGCTTCTCAGAGGAAGTGGTATCTAACTCTTCTCTTGTTTAACTAGCACAGCACTTTTAGTTTTTTTTTAATTGAGATACAATACATAATATTTACTCTTTTTTTAAATTTATTTTTTAATACAGACAGAGTCTCGCTATGTTGCCCAGGCTGGTTTTGAACTCCTGGGCTCAAGCAATCCCGCTGCCTCACCCTCCCAAACATTTACACTTTTAAAGTGTACACTCAGTGAGTTTTATTACATTCACAAGGTCTTTCAACCTTCACCACTATCTAAATCCAGAATAAACTTAAAAAAAAAAAAAACCTAGTGTTTTTAGCTGAGGTGTGCTGTCACAGTTCTCAGACCTCACCACTCCCTGTTGGTTTATATCTAACATACCACCAGTATGTATATTGGCTGCCTGACCCCTGCAGGCATTTGAGTTTGCATCCCAGGCGCGAGTTTTTTTCTAGTTTCAGTGACCCTGGAAGAAAATGTCTTAATTGCCTGGGGATGCCACCCTGAAGAATACTCTGCTGTCCTGCAGAGCATCCTTTTTCCCATTTCTATTATCTTAATCCTCTGGCTTCTTTACGAATGGTCCCTACCTCTAGTACAGCTTTTGGTAAGGGGTTACTTTCTATTACCCTCAAGAGGACTCCCCCCCACCCCTCACCCCCACAAGATGGAGTCTTGCTCTGTTGCCCAGGCTGGAATGCAGTGGCACGATCTCGACTCACTGCAACCTCCGCCTCCTGGGTTCAAGCAATTCTTCTGTCTCAGGCTCCCCAGTAGCTGGGACTACAGGCATGTGCCACCATGCCTGGCTAATTTTTGTATTTTTAGTAGAGATAGGGTTTCATGATGTTGGCCAGGCTGGTCTCGAACTCCTGACCTCAGGTGATCCACCCACCTCAGCCTCCCACAGTGCTAGGATTACAGGCATGAGCCACCGCGCCCGGCTAAGGACTTCTTTAGTATAAAATCGAAACTCTTTTTCTCAGTTTACAAATCCTTGCATGATCTGTCTCTTGCCAAATCTGTACCCTCTCTACCTGAAGTGCTCTTCTCTCTGATCTTTGCATGTCTGATTCTTTCTTGTCATTAGTACATTAATATCTCAGCTGAAATATCACAACTCAGGCTTTCTCTGTTGATAAAAGCTAAAGCAGCTACCTGGTCACGCTCCACACCCTAGTTTAATTATCCCCACACTTGTCACTGTCTTTTTTGTTGTTTTATATTTCTCTCCTATTACTAGAATGTAAGTTCAATGTCAGCAGGTCCCTCACTGTAATATTTATAGTTGTATCCTGAACAACTAGAACAGTGAGTGTTTGGCATGTGGTATGTACTTACACCATATCTGGTAAACAAACGTTAAGGGAAAACGCTTGCTCTGAGCAGTGCCTTCTGCTGTTTTGGTTCATCTGCGTGTGTGATTCTACCTGTTTTTGTCTTCCAGAAATTTGCCAGAATCTCTGGTCTGTTAATGCCTTTGCCATCTCCTGTTTCCATGTCCTTACAAGTTTATTCGTTTTTGAAATTGTTTATTGTCATTTTAATGGTATCTTGGGGAGGCGGAAATGCTTTCTGTGACTTTTTTTTGACAGGTTGAAATGTTGCAGTCAGGTTGAAAATTAAAAAGTCAAATTGAGAAAGCATGGCTTATATTTGGAGAATATGGTTGAAAATTTACATCAAGGCCGGGTCAGAGAGAATCTAAAGTCATTTGATGCAAAGTTTATACTTAATTCAGAATGTCATGAAGAACTGTTTTGGGTGTTTGAGCAAACTCACAACGTGAAAAGAGTCTTTAAGAAAGATTAGTCTGACAGTGATGTATTAAAGAAGAGAGGTCAGTTAGGAAGTTGCTAGAATAATCTGAGGATAATATAACATAGATCTGAACCAAGATAGTGGTCATAGATAGGAAAAGAAGGCACGGAATTGGAAAAATAGTTAAACCTCCTGGCACCAACACTGATGAATTGCTCTGTGATAATTAGTTTAGCAGTGTGACTTTTATTTTGATGGTTTGCTTGATTGTATGTTTCCTCCAGCCCCTTTGCTATCTCTCATCTCCCACCCTCTTTCCCGGGGCAACCTCTGTTCTGATTTCTATCACTGTGGCTCAGTTTTGCCTGTCCTAAAACTTTATTTATTTATTTATTTTATTTATTTCCAGTCAGAGTCTCACTCTGTCACCCAGGCTGGAGTGCAGTGGCACGACCTCAGCTCACTGTAACCTCCGCCTCCCAGGTTCAAGCGATTTTCCTGCCTCAGCCTCCTGAGCAGCTAGGATTACAGACAGGCGCTGACAGTATTAAATGTGTCTTCTATCAGTAATGAGTGGTAAAATGTGTTTCCTAGGAATTTTACATTTATGAGATAGAAACAGCAGACATCTTGAAGCTTTTTTGATTGTATTAGGCCATTCTCATATTACTATAAAGAAATACCTGAGACTGGATAAATTATAAAGAAAAGAGGTTTAATTGGCTCACGGTTCTGCAGGCTATACAGGAAGCATGATGCTGGCATCTGATTGGCTTCTGGGGAGGCCTCAGGAAGCTTATACAATCAGGGTAGAAGGTGAAGGTGGAACAAGGCAGGTGACATGGCCAGAGCAGGAGCAAGAGTAGGGGGGAGGTGCCACACACTTTTAAATGACCACATCTCACAAGAACTCACTATTGGGAGGACAGCACCAAGAGGATGGTATTAAACCATTCATGAGAAACCATCTGCATGATTCAATCACCTCCCACCAGGCCCCACCTCCAACATTAGGGATTACTATTTGATATGAGATTTGCAGGGACACACATCCAAACTGTATCAGTGGGGGATATTTGATCAACTCTAGTAGTACCTACTATCTGGATGTTGGGAAGAGGTCAGGAGATATGTTAACGAATAATGCAAAATGGAAGTGTTTTACTGTTCTACTCCTTTTGTTCTGACAGTAACAAAAGTAACAGTTTTAATAATGAGAACATCTTTAAAAAGACCCATCTTGAAGTCCGTATTTAGTGTAAGCATTTCAATTTAAGTAAATACTAGCTTTGGATTTGGAACGGAATTCTGATTTTTTTCTGACCTACTTGTAATGTTAAAGAACTTTTTAAAAAATTACTTATTTTTTTAGGGCCGGATGTGGTGGCTCACACCTGTAATCCAGGCACTTTGGGAGGCCAAAGTGCTTGGATCCGTTGAGGCCAGGGGTTTGAGACCAACATGGCAAAACCCTGTCTCTACTAAAAATACAAAAATCAGTCAGGTGTGGTGGCACACACCTGTAATCCCAGCTACTCAGGAGGCTGAGGCACAAGAATCACTTGAACCTGGGAGGCAGAGGTTGCAGTGAGCCGAGATTGTGCCACTGCACTCCAGCCTGAGTGACAGAGTGAGACTCTTTTATCTTTAAAAAAAAAAAAATTGTGTTTTTGAATCTAAAGGTTAGAAGTGAATTTTTTTGCATCTGTGAAGGGATGTCTGATGAGTAAATATTTTTCTTAAATGCTAAATTTTTATAAATAAGCTAAAAAGGTTAACTGAGTAAGCAAGACAAATATACTTTAGGAAAGGGAACATATGCATTCATAATAAAAACCGTATTTTGGAGAAATACACAATTATTTTTCAGTGTCCTTAGACTAAATGTATTAATTTTGTAAAAGTGTTTTATACCTTATCTTTTTCTCCTTTTCCTTAAATTTATTTCTGAAATTCAGATCATCTGTTTGTTACAGCACTTTTCCTAATTATAGTTTTCTGAGGGTAAAAACTGTTTTTTCTTTTTTTTTTTGTTTTGAGATGGAGTCTCGCTCTGTTGCCCAGGCTGGAGTGCAGTGGCGCGATCTTGGCTCACTGCAAGCTCTGCTTCCCGGGTTCACGCCATTCTCCTGCCTCAGCCTCCCGAGTAGCTGGGACTACAGGCGCCTGCCACCACGCCTGGCTAATTTTTGTATTTTTAGTAGAGACGGGGTGTCATCTTGTTAGCCAGGATGGTCTCGATCGCCTGACCTCGTGATCCGTCCGCCTGGGCCTTCCCAAAGTGCTGGGATTACAGGCGTGAGCCATCGCGCCCGGCCAAAGACTGTTTTTTCTTTTTATCTCTCCTCCTTCATCTCTCTCTCTCTTAATTTATTTTGATACACTGTTGACACTTGAACAACACAGGTTTGAACTGTGTGGGTCTGCTTATATGCAGATTTTTTTTTCAACCAAACGTGGATCGTTGTGATGTGAAACGTATATGGAGGGTTTACTGGACTTGAGTGTGCACGATTTGGGTATAGGTGGAGGTCCTGGAACCAGTCCCCCTGGTGTCAAGGGACAACCGTAATTTCAAACGTACAGAAAAGTTGTAAGAAAAATATAAACAACCTCCAGGCCAGGCGTGGTGGCTCATGCCTGTAATTCCAGCACTTTGGGAGGGTGAGGTGGGCGGATCACCTGAGGTTGGGAGTTCGAGACCAGTCTGACCAGCATGGAGAAACCCTGTCTCTACTAAAAATACAAAATTAGCCAGGCGTGGTGGTGCATGCCTGTGAACCCCAGTGTATATTTCTTTTTTTTTTTTTTTTGAGACGGAGTCTCGCTCTGTCCCCCAGGCTGGAGTGCAGTGGCGCTGTCTCAACTCACTGCAAGCTCTGCCTCCGGGGTTCGTGCCATTCTCCTGCCTCCGCCTCCCGAGTATCTGGGACTACAGGCGCCTGCCACCATGCCCGGCTAATTTTTATTTTTATTTTTTTTTTTTAGTAGAGACGGAGTTTCACCATGTTAGCCAGGATGGTCTAGATCTCCTGACCTCGTGATCCTCCTGCTTCAGCCTCCTAAAATGCTGGGATTACAGGCGTGAGCCACGGCGCCTGGCCCCAGTGTATATTTCTTAAGATCAAAGATGTTCTCTTATGTCACTGCAGTACTGTTATCAAAATCTGGAAATGTAACATTGATTCAATACTGTGATATAATCCACAGTCATATTTTGTGGACTGTTCCAACATTGTCCTTATGGCTATGTTTGGATATTTTCCCTGGGTCTAAGATCCAGTCCAGGTTCAAGCATTGTATTTAGTTGTCATGTCTCTTTAAGTTCCATTGAATATGGAACATTTCCTTAGCTTTTCTTTGTTTCTTGGCCATCACATTATTGAAAAGTGTTGGCCAATTATTTTGTCAAATGTCTCTTATGATTTGATTCAGTTACTGCATTTTTTGCAGGAATACTACAGAATGATGTTGTACCCGTCCCAATGCATTATAACTGGAACCCTCTGATACTGGTTTGACTCTGTAGTGATGATATTTTGGTCACTTGGTTAAGGTTGTCTTGACAGTAATTTGTGGGGAGATATTTTGAGAATATATGTCATCAAATTTTCACTATTAGTTTTAGCCTCTATTTCTGATTCTTGCCTTGATTTTTTTTAAACTTAATTATAACAGTGATTGCAAAATGGTAATTTTTTTTTTTTTGGTCATTTCATCTACATTAATTAGTTGGCATTCTATAGTAAAGAAGAGCTTTCTTCCTTACCGTGTATATTTTATTTAATTCAATATGGATTTTATGGCCAGGCGCGGTGGCGCATGCCTATAATCCCAGCACTTTGGGAGGCTGAGGTGGACTTAGCACCCGAGGTCAGGGGTTCAAGACCAGCCTAGTCAACATGGTGAAACCCTGTCTCTACTAAAAATTAAAAAAATTAGCCGGGTGTGGTGGCAGGCGCCTATAATCCCAGTTGCTTGGGAGTCTGGGGCAGGAGAATCGCTTGAACCTGGGAGGTGGAGGTTGCAATGAGTTGAGATTGTGCCATTGTACTCCAGCCTGGGCAACCATGAATGGATGTTCATCTCAAAGAATAAATACATGGATTTTGTTCAGTGGATTATAATTTGTTTCTATCATAATTTATTTCAATATTTATCTTTTCACAGATTAGGCCCCTGCTCTGGGCCTTCAGGCTGGTTCCTGTGTCCATTTGACATGTGCCTATCATTAATTGAGGACTTTTCCTTATGAGATGATGTTCTAGAGGCTCATCTTGTTTTTTTTTTTTTTTCCCTGCCCAGCCCTGGAATTATTACTCCAGGTATCTGTTACTTTTTGTGTAGAGTATATACAGTATTTTGAAACCAAAAACTGGGAACTAAGTGTGCCAATTAATTACTACTGGGGTGTCAATGCCACCAGGATTTTTCAGTGGACATACCTACAAACACATATACACCCTAGGCTGGGCCCAGGGTCCCTGTGCTGTGTGCAGCCTAGGGACTTGGTGCCCTGTGTCCCAGCCACTCCAGCCGTGGCTGAAAGGGGCCAACATAGAGCTCAGGCTGTGGCTTCAGAGGATGGAAGCCCCAAGCCTTGGCAGCTTCCATGTAGTGTTGAGCCTATGGGTGCACAGAAGTCAAGAATTGAGGTTTGGAAACTTCCGCCTACATTTCAGAAGATGTATAGAAATGCCTGGATGCCGGCCGGGCGCGGTGGCTCAAGCCTGTAATCCCAGCACTTTGGGAGGCCGAGATGGGCGGATCACAAGGTCAGGAGATCGAGACCATCCTGGCTAACACGGTGAAACCCCGTCTCTACTAAAAAATACAAAAAACTAGCCGGGCGACATGGCGGGCGCCTGTAGTCCCAGCTACTCGGGAGGCTGAGGCAGGAGAATAGCGTAAACCCAGGAGGCGGAGCTTGCAGTGAGCTGAGATCCGGTCGCTGCACTCCAGCCTGGGCGGCAGAGCGAGACTCCGTCTCAAAAAAAAAATTAAAAAAATAAAAAATAAAATAAATAAATAAGAAATGCCTGGATGCCTAGGCAAAAGTTTGCTGCAGGGGCGGAACTCTCATGGAGAACCTCTGCTGGGGCAGTACAGAAGGGAAATGTGGAGTTGGAGCCCCCACACAGAGTCCTTACTGGGGGCCCTGCCTAGTGGAGCTGTGAGAAGAGGGCTGTCATCCTCCAGACCCCAGAGTGGTAGATCTACAGACAGGTTACACTGCGCACCTGGAAAAGCCTCAGACACTCAATGCCAGCCCGTGAAAACAGCCAGGAGGGAGGCTGTACCCTGCAAAGCCACAGGGATGGAGCTGCCCAAGACCATGGGAAACGCACCCTTTGCATCAGCATGACCAGCATGTGAGATCTGGAGACAGAGAAGATCATTTTGGAGCTTTAAAATTTGACTGCCCCACTGGATTTTGGACTTTCATGGGCCCTGTAACCCCTTTGTTTTGGCCAAGTTCTCCCATGTGGAATGGCTGTATTTATCCAATACCTGTACCCCCATTGTATCTAGGAAGTAACTAGCTTGCTTTTGATTTTACAGCCTCATAGGCAGAAGGGACTTGCCTTGTCTCAGATGGGACTTCGGACTGTGGACTTTTGGGTTAATGCTGAAATTAGTTAAGACTTTGGGGGACTGTTGGGAAGGCACGATTGGTTTTGAAATGTGAGGACATGAGATTTGGAGGGGCTAGGGCAGAATGATATGGTTTGGCTGTGTCCCCACCCAAATCTCGAATTGTATCCCCCAGAATTCCTGTGTGTTGTGGGAGGGGCCCGGGGGAGGTAATTGAATCATGGGGGCTGGTCTTTCTTGTGCTAATCTTCTGATAGTGAATAAGTTCATGAGATCTGATGGGTTTATCACAGGTTTCCACTTTTACTTCTTCCACATTGTCTCTTGCCATGGCCATGATTCTGAGGCCTCCCCAGCCATGTGGAACTGTAAGTCCAGTTAAACCTCTTTTTCTTCCCAGTCTCTGGTATGTCTTTATCAGCAGCATGAAAACAGACTAATACAGATAGGGAGTTCCTATTTGGGGTTGAACAGATTAAGAATATCCCATATTATGAAAATCTAATGTAAATAAAGGAATGCTTATGCTTATTCTCATTAAAATATGGTTCATATTTAATGTTTTTTGTTTGTTTGTTTTTGAGACAGAGTCTCGCTCAGTCGCCCAGGCTGGAGTGCAATGGCCGGATCTCGGCTCACTGCAACCTCCGCCTCCCGGATTCAAACGATTCTCCTGCCTCAGCCTCCCGCGTAACTGGGATTACAGGCGCCCGCCAGCCACTATGTCCAGCTAATTTTTGTATTTTTAGTAAAGACAGGGTTTCACCATGTTAGGCTGGTCTCAAACTCCTGACCTAAGGTGATCCGCCTGCCTCGGCCTCCCAAAGTGCTGGGATTACAGGCGTGAGCCACTGTGCCCAGCCTGGTTCATCATTCTGTAAAAGGAATTCTTTTACAGAATTAATTTTTTAGCCTAGGAATTCTTTCATCTAGGCTGGAGTGCAGTGGTGTGATCTCGGCTCACTGCAAGCTCTGCTTCTGAGGTTCATGCCGTTCTCCTGCCTCAGCCTCCTGAGTAGCTGGGACTATAGGCGGCCGCCACCATGCCGGGCTAATTTTTTGCATTTTTAGTAGAGACGAGGTTTCATCGTGTTAGCCAGGATGATCTCCATCTCCTGACCTTGTGATCCGCCCACCTCGGCCTCCCAAAGTGCTGGGATTACAGGCATGAGCTACCGTGCCTGGCCAGGAATTCTTTTTCTAAGGGGTTCGTTTAAGTGCCTGATAAATACAACATAAACAAAATTGCCTTTGAATTTGATTAATAGCTCTTAGGCATTACAATCTCTACCAACTGTTAAAATAGTTCTAGTTTGTTTTTATGCTTCATTATATGATCTTAAATTACTTCACAGTTAATGTAGATGATAATGAAGTGGATGTGTTAGTTATATCCTGGGCTGTCAGAAATGAAGGCTTAACTCAAAGAGATGGCATAAGTGTGTAAATCATCTTCCTCAGTGCTTCTCTGTCATCTGGGTATAGAAGAATTTACCATGACTGGCCCAAGAATAGCATACCTTTCTATTAGGAAGGTTTGCTTCCATGTGGCAATTTTACAAAACTGAGTTCCAGGTGTCAGCTCACTCTTGAGAACCAGGCCATCCATGCAAGTTCCCTGGTAGCTAGTTAACTCACGCTTGCTTCTATGAAGCCTCTGAAGAGCATAGCACATTACTTCCTTCTTAGTCCCTTTTAACAGGTAGGAGACCGTAACTTCATTTAAATTTGCTTCATGCACTGGTCTACAAAAGGAACTTTGTTGCTAGAGAATTTGTTAAGATATCTTGCATCTGTCGTCCCAGCTACTCAGGGAGGCTGAGGCAGGAGGACTGCTTGAGCCCAGAAGGTCAAGGCTGCAGTAAGCCCTGTTCTCTCTCCTGCAGTTAGTATTAATGTTCTTTTAAGTTATGGAATTTGTTTTTTGGGTTTTTTTTTTTTTTCTGCATAATGCTTAGCTTGATGCTGTGTACGCAGAGTATTTTCGAAGGTTTGGATCCTAAGTAGAACCTTTCTGTAGGCCCTTTCTGTTGAGGGTCACTAATCTACAGAGGAAACTTCAGTGATGGATATATAAAAAGCAACTTCTGCCTTTTTTTTTTTTAAAAAAAACTCATCTACCTTATAAATTGAGAGCAAAAGCTATAAAATTATCCTTATTTTTTAAAGAGATTAGGTCTTGCCATGTGGCCCAGGCTGGTCTCAAACTCCTGGGCTCAAGCAGTCTGCCCGCCTTGACCTTCCAGAGTGCTAGGATTACAGGCGTGAGCCACCATGCCTGGCCATGCAAATTCATTTTTAAAACTTCCCAGACTGTTTATTAAATTCCCAGTTTCCATTTGGCAATTTATAAATAATAGCACTTCATTCACAGCAGAACTAAAGGTCCTGTTTTAAAATAAGTGTAGTTGTAGGTCATGACAGAAAGAAACCAAACATACCAGGTACTGCCCCATCTGATAAGTGATTAATCCCCTACAGTTATCTTTCCATTTTACATTATGAGTTGTCCTACTTCTTTCCTTTTCCTTCTCTGCTCTTCCTCCTTTTGATGAGTCCTCTTCCTCTTTTTGTGCCTTACTAAATTTAACATTTTTTTTTCTTATTGTTTCTCTGGTTTGATTTAGATTTCCTTCCTCTTGCTTTTATTTTGCAACAGTTGTAACTTGCACAGTTGGGGGTACTCCTTGAACATGGAAGTCTTCGTCTCCCTCCTGCCCCTTTCTCTAGTGCATGTTTTTCTTTAGAATTATTTTTTCAGGTTAGAACAGCATAGGAGGTGTTCCTAAAACCATTTTTGTGAGAAAGTTACTGAAACATAACAGGAAATAAAGAACTAAAATTTATTTGTAAGTGAATAACTGTGAGAGGAAGCATGAGACTATGGTAATGGAAGAGGAGTAATTGGGGTGTGTTAATGATGGATCCTCATGGTACCTAATTTCCTTATGGTTTTAGGGAGTACTCATTCTAGTACTCATTTAAGGAGTCCACATTTACCTTTAACAAAATTTTACACAAAATGGCATTACTTATTGTCTTGTAAGAGCTCCCAGTAATTATTAAACAACATAGTTGTTTATACTTTGTTAAACTTAAGTGGGTATAAGCAATACCCTGGGTAACTTGTTGAAAATACCCCATCCTCTTCACATCAGTAGATCTTGAGTGGGCCATTTAAAAACTGACTTTAAAAGATGCACCCCAGGTAATTTTGATGCAGGTCATCAACAAACCACAATTGGAATAACATTGCCCTACGGGATACAAAGTCCAAAGTTTTTGGTATGGCTTTGGATTTTGCCCCTTCTTCCTCTCTAGCCTCATTTTCCATGAGTCTACACCACCCATCCTATGCTTCAGAAATGCTAAGTCACTTGAGTTCTAACATGTTGTTCTCACGTCTCTATACCCTTGTATGGTTTCGCCATGTTGGCCAGACTGGTCTTGAACTCCTGGCCTCAGGTGATCTGCCTGCCTCAGCCTCCCGAAGTGCTGGGATTACAGGCGTGCAAAAACTCTTATACACAGTTATGTTCTCTGATAAAATGCCATTTCTGCCCCTGACCCTTTAACTTCTATGCTTAAGAATCCAGTTGTTGGCAGGATGCAGTGACTCACATCTGTAATCCCAGCACTTTGGGAGGCCGAGGCCAGAGGATTGCCTGAGCTTAGGAGTTCAAGATCAGGCCAAGGCAACCTGGCGAAATCCCATCTCTACAAAAAAGTACAAAGGATTAGCCAGGTGTGGTTGTGCATGCCTGTAGTCCCAGCTGCTTGGGGGGCTGAGGACAGGAGAATTGCCTGAGCCTGGGAGGTCCAGGCTTCAGTGAGATGTGTTAGTGCCACTATACTCCAGCCTGGGTGACCCCATCATTTGAAAAAAAAAAAAATGAGAATCCAGTTGCTTCGGGCAAAAAAAATAGGCTTGGCTTTCAAGGTCCCACTGTAGTTCTCTTTGAGTCAATCTCATGACATTCTCACAAATACACACCTTGTCTTTTGCCCTTTATAATTGCCCTATATGTAATGTATTTAACCAAATTTTAAAGCCCTAATCTAAGCTCAACCTTCTTGATAATCACTGTTTTGTTTTACAATGAGGATATTGAATAGTAAACCAAAATATCTCCTGAGAGGAAGGTTACTAGGGAAAATAGGCTTGAATAAATAACTTCATGGAAAATTTAGCAGGAATAATATTGTTTCATACTAAAGAATACTGAAATAGATAGCTTCATTATGCGTAGTGGAGCTTACTATATACAGGTTTTAACCTGTAATAATTGGGCACAATTATTTACTGTTATTGGTAAAATGAAAACAACCAGTGTATAAGAAGGAGTAGATCATTCTTCAGTTATTCTGTTTTGCATGAATAAACTACATGTAAATGAGTTTAAAAATATTAGTTAAATCATTGTTAGCTGTATTCTGTGATTTTTCTGTAATAAATATGGTTTCAAAATAATAGATTAAACCAAGCCTTCTTATCAGCTGAGTCTTAACCTTTCCTCATAGTTTTCGTAGTTGGATGATTGCTAGACATCACTACTCTATCTTCAAAACAGAATCCACCTCTTCCCCCAACTTGCTTCTCACTAGTCTTAGTCGATGTTATCACCGCAACTTACTAAAACCAGAAATCTAGGCATTATCCTTGATTACTCTTTTCTTTGCCCCCCTCCCCCCATTTAGTTTTTCATTAAGTTCTTTTGACTTTACTGCAGAAAAATATCCTGAGTTTGGCACATTACTTCATTTCATCTCAGGGAGAGACAATATTATACAATAGTTAAGAACCTGGGTAGTAGTGGTAACTGTCTTAAGTTTGAATTCTGGCTCTGCAGCCATGACAAACTATGTACCTTCTCAGTTTCATCAGTAAATGGCTTAATAGTACCTACTTTATAGGGTTATTATAAGGGTTAAATGAATTAATACATGTACTACACTTGGAATAATGCCTTATCCATATTTATTCAATAAGTATTAGCTATCATCATCATCATCGTCTGTATCTCCGTTGTTCATCTCTATCAACTTAGTTGAGGTCTTTATCATTTCTCAACAGGGCCATTGCAGTAGTCATCTTGGTCTCGTCTAGTTCTTTCCATCCTTACGGTCTTTTCACCAAAAGCAATTTGAGTGATCTTTTTAAAAAGCATTAATGCCATTATACCAAGACCCTGCTTATATATAAAGAAGGGACTTAGAATAAAACCCTAACAGTTTACTAAGCTTACTAGGTCATAGATGCTCTATTCCCTGTCTGCCTCTCGACTTCAGATTCTACTACTCTTTTACTAGGTCTCTGGGCTCCAACCATAGTAAAGTCTTTCCTTGCATTGAATACACATGGCTTATTCCTACCTTAGTCTTTGGTTGTTTTCTCTGCTTATTCTTCCCTAGATTTCTATAGCTGACTCTCTTTCATTCTTCATGCCAATAGATGAAGGATTCACTAGGAAAGGGACTTTATCTCACTTGTTTCACTGCTTTATTCTTGGTTCCTAGAATAGGGCCTGGCCTGTGGTAACTACTCAGTAAATATTTGTTGAATGAATAAAAGTTGTGGGGTTTTTTTGTGTCGTTTTCTGTTTTGTTTTAGCATACCCTTCTCAAGCTCATGTATGAACATGGTGGCTGCTAAAAGCACCTCTTTGGAAGGGAGTTTGTCCTTTATTATATTGATTTTTTTGTGTGTAGATTTTGGCCATGCTAGCTCTTTAGAGAACTTTCAAAAAATGTGCATCATATTTAACTATATGTGTGTGTTTGTATGTTAGGTATTCATTTGGCAGATATTTAATGACACCTGCTATAAGCCAGGCACCATTCCAAGTATTGTAGATACAGAAGGCAACCAAAGTCCTTGCTCTCCTCTGGAGCATTCCTTCTAGTGGAAGAAGAGAGATGGTGGGACAGATGGTGATCGGTGCTGTGAAGAAAAATAAAACCAAATGAGACTGGAAGTGTCAAGGAAGGTGGACTCTTTTGGTAGAATGGTCATTTAAGCAGACTTAAATGAGTGAGCCATGCTGCTATCTGGAGGAGAGAGTTCCAGTCAAAGGATCTGGCATTGAAAATGCTGGATGTTTGGAGCAAGTCTTTGTTCAAGGATCAGCAAGCAGTACAGTGTTGCTGGAAGTGGGAGGAGGGAAAGGGGAGGGTGGTAAGAGAGGTCCCTGAAGGTTAGGATTGGACAGGCCATTGTCAGTCTGTGAATGACTTTGGATTTTATTCTATCTTCAGTACATCTGTGCTTTGGGGAGTAAACTTTATTTGTAGTAGGGTACATTTACTCTTTCAGGACATAGTTTCCCTTATGTATAATGGAGCACGGAATTTAAGTGAAACCTCAGTATATTCCCCCCAAAGTACCTAATACTATAATCATAGAATAATTTAATAGGATTTGTTATAGTATGCATTATAGTTTCCTTGGGTCTATTTGGATACCATTAAGGAAGAGCATTATGTTAGAAGCTATCTATTTTTAAATTCACTTTTTTTTTTTTTTTTTTGATAAGTTTTTTTCTTTCATTTTTCTTCCCTTTGATTGGAAGGACAGTTGACTGTTAGATTATTTTCTGATGTCATTGTTTCTAGTAGGGGCATTATGTTTGGAAAATTCAGGTTTAGACTTGTGATTCATTTGGCGATATATAGCAATTATAATACAAACGATTTTTAGAATGGGTAGGGTGTGGATCAAGGAATTGGCAAGCAGGATTGCATTTCCCTACTAGATTTGCTGACCTAAGATGATGCCAAGCCTATAAGCAAATGTCTGAGGGCACCTTATTTGATGTGTATGGTTAATGGAAATTATGCTGTATTGGGGAATTGGAGAATAAGATTCATCAACGTCAGCATTTAGAGAATGGAGAGTGTGTTTTAGATTGTGAATTCTTTAAGAAATGTTATAGGACCTAAGTCCTTTTTGGAAAGTCTCTGAGTAAGTTACTTAAGTTTTTATTTTCTTTGAGATGGGGGTTTCATTCATTGCTCAGGCTGGAGAGCAATGGCACGATCTTGGCTCACTGCAACCTCTGCCTCCTGGGTTTAAGCAATTCTCCTGCCTCGGCCTCCCAGGTTGCTGGTCTTACAGGCGCCCACCACCATGCCTGGCTAATTTTTCTAGAGACAGGGTTTTACCTTCTTGGCCATGCTAGTCTCGAACTCCTGACCTCAGGTGATCCATCCTCCCCGGCCTCCCAAAGTGCTGGGATTACAGGCATGAGCCACTGCACCCAGCCAGTTTTTTTTTTGTTTTGTTTTGTTTTTGTTTTTTTTGTTTTGTTTTTTAACTAGTCCACATAGGGACAAATTGAAAATAGGACAGAATTGGCAAAAGTAATATAAGTGGTTAATGTTCAATAGATACTTCAACTTTCTGTTAATTTTATGTTTCTCTGTCATTGCCGTCGTTGTTCTCTAGTGATATTTTCCTTAAGTCTGCAGTAGTAGTCTAGATAAAAACAAAACTATAAATGAAAAATTTTAAAGGGATTTTTAAAACCCGAATAGCTTGTTTGAATAGTAGGAAAAAACTCAGTTTCAAACACACTAGCTTTGGATGCAGGGTCTGTACAGTCATGTGTCATTTAATGATGAAGATACTTTCTGAGAAATGCTTCATTAAGCAATTTCATTGTTGTGCCAGCATAATAAATCGTACTTACACAAACCTAGGTGGTATAGTCTACTCCACACCTAGGCTATAGAGTATAGCCTATTACTCCTAGGTTACAACCTTTCAGCATGTTACTGTACTGAGCACTATAGACAATTGCAATACAATGGTGTCTAAACTTAGAAAAGGTACAGTAAAAATACTTATGGGACCACCATTGTATAAATAGTCTGTCATTGATCTAAACATCATTATGAGCACATGACTGTGGTTCTCTTTGGCTCCATTGTAATTTAAATTATTTCTTTATTTTGAACTATTTTATATTTATCTTATAATGTTGTTTTCCTGTTGTTTTATTTTTCCCAGTATGGCATTTTCTTATGGGCAGTTACAGTCTGTTCTCAGAAGTCCAGGATTTAAACCTTTTTTAAAATCATTTTTAAAAATTTGAACTCTTGGTTTAAATGATATCTAATATGGAAGCCCTATCTGTAAGATGCCTGAAATTGGAGATGTTGTTTGAAACACTGGACCTGGAGTGCTGTCCTCTAAGCCCTTCTCCAAGAACGGAGCTTGCCACCCTTTCTGATTAGCTTTCCTCATTTATAAAATGGGAATGATATAATACCTACCTATCACAATGGTTCATGGAGGGCTATGACTAATGTTCTCTCCCTGTTCTCTTTGATTGTAACTTCCTCTTAGTGTGTGTCATGTTCATACATCACAGATTTTCCTGATGATGAGTCATCTAAATATTCTATCATGTGACCAAATTTTTACTATGGAGAATATAGTCACCATAAACCCAGTGCCTTGCGTATTATTGCCTAAAATACTCATTAAAGTTACTAAAGCTGCTATCTCTGCCAATAGTGACATAATGGTATCTGTTGGACAACAGTGCTGCAGGCCCAGGTTGTTTTAAATGTACTTAAGAAATATAAAATGTAACTAAGAATAAGTATCACTATCTCAAAACAGAATTCCTCCTAAGATATTTTCTGGGTTATTCCAGTGTGTTTAGTTTCAAAGATTAGGGAGTAAAAGCAAGTATGTTCCAGATTATGTTACTTATTAACCCTCTTTATGAAAACTGGCTATTACTGCTCCTTGGTGTTCTCAAACTAGCAACTATTTGAGTAATTAAGTCATCTGGTCAGATGAGGTTTTTCTTTTCTTTTTTTTTTGGAGACGGAGTCTCGCTCTGTCGCCCAGGCTGGAGTGCAGTGGCGTGATCTCAGCTCACTGCGAGCTCCGCCTCCCGGGTTCACCCCATTCTCCTGCCTCAGCCTCCCAAGTAGCTGGGACTACAGGCACCTGCCACCACACCTGGCTAATTTTTTTGTATTTTTAGTAGAGACAGGGTTTCACCGTGTTAGCCAAGATGGTCTCGATCCCCTGACCTCGTGATCCGCCCGCCTCAGCCTCCCAAAGTGCTGGGATTACAGGCGTGGGCTGCTGCACCTGGCCGAGGTTTTTCTTTTCACTAACATTTTATGTTTTTCATCGGTAGATGGCTTAATGAACTCTGATACCAAGTTTCTATTGAGATTGACCTATCAATTATGTAGTAATGAATAAAATCTTACAAATAATAGTTACAAATTATAAAAACCAAATCTTTTTAAGAATCAGATTTATGAATTGGGAAATTGGTAGATCTATTTTTCACTTGCCAGGGTAGAATGACCTGGTTTATATATGATTTCAGTGATAAAAGATTAAGAAATGAAAATTATCAGTTTCTATTAGAGATATATTTATTAGAGATATTGGTTAGCTGTTGTTCTTCCCAGTATTAGGAAAATTAGAAAATTATTTCCCTTAAGTAATTAAGGGAGATATGATCTGATTTTCAGCATCTGAAAACTACGTTCAGTTTAATTTTGCAACATTATTTGACCCTTTCTGCAAAAGTTTGTATAGTGAAATAAGACTGAAAATTTAACTTCATGATACCTTGTCAGATAATTAGATTCTTTATGTTGTCTTCTAATCTTTAAGGATCCCAGATACAATTTTGTGGATTGCTTCTTTGACGATATCAGTCCGTGTGTGCTGCTGCAATAAAATTCCCGAGACTGGGTAATATGTAAAGAACAGAAATTAATTTTCTTATTGTTCTGGAGGCTGGGAAGTACAAGATTAAAGCACTGACATTTGGTGTCTGGTGAGGGCTTGTTGCTGGCTTCCTCCACAGGGAGGCACAAGATGTGCTCTCGCATAGCAGAGAGTAGAAGAACAAGGTAACCCAGTGCTTCATGAAATCTCTTTTATAAAATCCTTAATACCTTTAATAAAGAAGGAGCCTTTATGGCCTAAAGGCCCCATCCCTTAATACTATCACATTGGCAACACTTGAATTTTGGAAGGGACACATTCATACCCTGGCATATGTATATCAAGCTCGTAAAAATTAGGTGTATCTTTTTTAATGGAATGCCCATGCACTATATAATCTTGGAGGAATTGCTTAAACCAGCTGACAGGCTATATTCCAAATATTGCCTAGATCTACCATAACAAAATTCGTGTTTTAGAAATGTGAGTCAAGAGTATTTAATGTAACATATGGTGATGATATTCATTGTGTCCCTGGGACAGAAGTTGAAGGAAAAGGGATTGTGGTCAAATAAGAATATGCTGGGTTTTTTTCCAGAAATAACATTTTATCAGATTTTAGTAACTATGATGTTAAGAAACATAAAATACCTACCATAACTTTGTGAACCAGGGGTTATAATCTGCTAACTTGAAAAAAAAAATTTAATTTGTTTCAAGTTCATACTAACATGCCTGCCTGAGTTTAATTTTAATTTTGGAATATGCTGACTGGTTAAGCAAAGCTAATGTTTATTTGAAGATTTCCCGGGGCCTTTAATGTTGTAATATTTATATTTATCAGATTAATCAGTTATTGATCTTACATTGTTTTATGTAATTTTTCTTCCCATCTTCCCTTGCAAAATAATGTGCAAGTTCCATGTCAGATACCACACTATTTTATTTTATTTTTTATTTTATTTTATTTTATTTTTTGAGACGGAGTTTCACTCGTTGCCCAGATGGGAGTGCAGTGGCATGTTCTCGGCTCACTGCAACCTCTGCCTCCCAGGGTCAAGTGAGTCTCCTGGCTCAGCCTCCCAAGTAGCTGGGATTACAGGCAGGCACCACCATGCCCGTCCAATTTTGTATTTTTAGTAGAGATGGTGTTTTGCCATGTTGGCCAGGCTGGTTTCGAACCCCTGACCACAGGTGATCCACCTGCCTTGGCCTCCCAAAGTGCTGCGATTATAGGTGCGAGCCACTGTGCCCGGTCACACTATTTTATTAATGGGAAGAAGGAAAATAATTTCTTCTTTCAAGGGACTTATATTTGAAAAGTCACCACATACAGGATTTGGACCTGGATTTAGAAGTTTTCAATTCTGTTTCCTTCTTGAGTTTTGTTGGAACTGATGAGGAAGTAAGGTAGAGAAAGAAGACAAATGGGATAGAAAGTGAGGGTAGGAAGGTAGAATAGAAACAAAACTAGATTAAGATTTTTGTTTTGTCAAATTTTCTCTTAAATACTTGTTGGACTCAGGTTTTGTGGGATACCTATTGATATCTAAACAGATTTTTACAGAATAAACAGGACAATAACTTCTTCCATTAAAGTCTTCTGAAATGGCTTCCTTTTGGTGTTTGGGTGTCCTAGGATCTAGTAGTGGAGAGAACTATACTACTCTTATGTCCTCTGCTGATTGAAAGGAGTGCTCTGTTAATTTTTTTAGTAATGTTGTGATTCTGGTCATAATTTGATACTGTTGGCTTTTCTTTTACAGTTTCCTAAAAAAATTGAAACTTTATTCTTTGTTTCTACTCACTTGTCAACACTGTCTACAGTAATGACTTAAGATTTTCTTTTAGAATGTAATTTCTGGTTTTGAAGATTTGACTCCAGAGGCTTATAATATATCAGAGCATATATGGCATAATTTTTCAAGTTAAACCTGTAACTTACTATTCATTCTACACAAATGTCTGTATTTCAGATGGAGCAGCTATCAGATGAAGAAATTGATCATGGTGCTGAAGAAGACAGTGACAAGGAAGATCAGGACCTGGACAAAATGTTTGGAGCCTGGCTTGGAGAACTAGACAAACTCACTCAGGTTGGACGTAATGCTTGAAAAACTGGTTGAGGATTTGAAGTCATCATTGTGTTAAAAGTTTAATATGCAGAAGAGGATATGGATATAAGTTAAATTTTAAAATATTGCCAGAAAGGAAGAAATGTTCGAAGTATTGACAAGTAAATGAAGTCATTCTAGAAGAGAAGATGTTAAGAATCTTTAGTTATTTTAAGGATGTTAAAAAAAAATACTTGTGAGGGAGACTCTGTTCATCTAGAGGGATTGCGTAATATATGTTTCATAAATATGAGATAATTAGCTAAAAACTTTTAAAGCCTGAAATTCAAAAGTCTAAATTTTAGCAAACCCTATTACCTTAGTAAATTTGAATACATTTTCAACATAAGTAATTTCCTTCCACGTAAATATTTTCTTTTTTTCTCGAGATGGAGTCTCACTTTGTCACCCAGGCTGGAGTGCAGTGGCGCGATCTTGGCTCACTGCAAGCTCCGCCTCCTGGGTTCACTTCATTCTCCTGCCTCAGCCTCCCAAGTGGCTGGGACTTCAGGTGCCACCATGCCTGGCTAATTTTTTGTATTTTTTAGTAGAGATGGAGTTTCACCATGTTAGCCAGGATGGTCTCGATCTCCTGACCTTGTGATCCGCCTGCCTTGGCCTCCCAAAGTGCTGGGATTACAGGCATGAGCCACCGTGCCTGGCCCCATGTAAATATTTTCTGTGACATGATTGCAGAATACTGACAAAACCTAATTCTAGGCTGCATTTTAAAGCAGTGGCAAAATCTTTTCATTTTGCTTTATTCGATCTTGGGTTTTTAAAAACGGTAACTTTGTCCTCTAAACCAGCACACTTTTTAGAATAAAAGGGTACTATTGTTATTGCCCCCGTAATACATTATATTCAGTATATGAAGATGGTTATGTTTATTAAATAAATTTGACTTCATGGCAATGAGAACATTAGAACAAAACATTTACTCATAAATAATGTCTTTGGGAAGAACATTTGTGTAAAATTGCATAAGTATGAGATAACTGAAGGAAAAGTAAGGTGGTCAAGGTGGAAGCTTAAAGTACTAGCAGCTTATTTTTGTAGCAGTCTAGAATTCAAAGTGATAAACTCTTCATGTAATTCTTGCTAGATCATTTTGAAAGGCAGACATCTTTGTGACCATAATCTGTTAATACTGTATTTGGGGGGAATTTTTTTTTTTTGAGATGGCGTCTCACTCCTGTCACCCAGGCTGGAGTGCAGTGGTGAGATACTGGCTCAATGCAACCACCACCTCCCGGGTTCAAGTGATTCTCCTGTCTCAGCCTCCCAGGTAGCTGGGATTACAGGCATGCGCCACCATGCCCAGCTGGTTTTGTATTTTTATTAGAGACAGTTTCACCATGTTAGCCAAGCTGATCTCGAACTCCTGACCTCAGGTGATCCACCCACCTCGGCCTCTCAAACTGCTGGGATTACAGGCATGCTGGCCAGGGTAGAATGTTTTCAACTCCTACTAGGATTTCATAGATATCATTCCCTTCATCTCTAATCAGAAGAAGTGACATTTTTTTTTGTCAGAGATGTCTTATATCTGTAATTGCCAAGTTCTTTCTGTTTAATTCTTAATTTATAAAAAGTGTGATTTTGGCATAGAGATTATCGCTAGGCTATGCAGTTCTGTGCTGGGAGAGAGAGGAAGCAAAGAAGAGCAAATAGAAAATGATATTGCATGGAGAAAGTATGCAAGGGCCAGCTGACATGTGCAGTGTTCTTGACCATGTGGTTTTATTGTCCATGCTTGGGACGAGGGGCCCAAAAGAGAAAAGGCAGGTAGCTATTGGTCCAGCTGCTCTCGGTGGAGTAGGAACTACATGATGCTCCCCTGAAAGCAGTGTTTCTACTGGTTTGGTACCTTGTACTTTCCCCTGTATTTTAAGTTGCCTGACATAAAAGTGTGAAGAGCCACTAGTGATGTGACTGTTCTTTTCATTATATAAATCTGTCTTTAGAGAGAAAAAAAGATTAAAACCATTGCATAGTGTGACTCACTACTGTGTTGCTTTATAACACTTGGGACGTTTTCAAGAAATGTTTGACTTACGAAGTTTATGGCTAAAACCTCAAGTTTCTTATTTGTGTCATTACTTTAGTTCATTACAGTGTTATCTGTACACCTATATCACGTATTCAGTGGTATGGTATTTTCAACTTAGAATTAAAACAAGTTTAAGTTTTAAAGTTTTTAGGTAGTTGGTCAGTGTTCTAAAAAGTTTGTAAAATTTTGAATGTATGTACATTTTTCTGGAAGAGGGCTCATAGCTTTTATAAAATTCTCAGCAACCCCTTTAAAAAGGTTAAAAGAGTTCATGCCTGGGCAACAGAGCATGACCTTGTATCAAAAAAAATAAAAAGATAGCATTATAACCCAATAGAATATCCAGCATTCTTTTAAAATTTGAAGCTTATTCAGTACTTACTTTAGATAGAAATTAAAGTTTTAAAACACTAATCCTTATATTTTGTGAATCTATTAAACAAACAATAGCTACTGACCTTTTCTCTGAATTTCTATGTTGTAAATATCTTTTTTTCTTGCTGTAGAAAGGTTAGAGAGGAAAAGAGTATCATTTAAACTTACAAGTGTAACTTACAAGTCACCCTACCCAAAGTATACAGTATGATTCAAGATTTGTCACAGGCAGTGTAGCTGGGTTACAGTTTGCCCTCATCTTGATAGAACTGGAGAAGGACAAGAACATTTCATCATTGTTTGGACTTGTAATCACTTTTCATTAAAACAATTAGTGAGTCTTGGGTCTCAATAATTTTAAATCCAGAACTGTCCATTATCTTCAGAGTCCTTCATATAGCAAAGATTGAGGCTTTCCTGGACCTAAACCAAATCCCTTTGAGGAAAGAAAGAACAAAACGCCCTGTGTGGTTTCTATGTCTTCTTTTTTTTATTTTTTATTTTTATTTTATTATTATTTGGAGACTGAGTCTCACTCTGTCGCCCAGGCTGGAATGCAGTGTCGTGATCTCAGCTCACTGCAACCTCCGCCTCCCAGGCTTAAGCCATTCTCCCGCCTCAGCCCCCCAAGTAGCTGGGATTACAGGCACCCGCCACTGTGCCCAGCTAATTTTTGTACTTTTACTAGAGAAGAGGTTTCGCCCTGTTGGCCAAGCTGGTCTCGAACTTCTAACCTCAGGTGATCTGCCCACCTCTGCCTGCCAGAGTGCGGGGATTACAGGTGTGAGCCACCACACCTATTTCTTAGCTTACCGTGTCCGTATTCATATACCTCACTTATTTTATAGTGCATGTGTATCAAATGAAGTCAGTCACTGTACTTAATATATTTGAAAAGATATTTACTCTGAACTATGACAGTGTCAAGTGCCTTTAAAAGTAAACATAGGCCGGATATGGTGGCTCATGCCTGCAATCCCAACGCTTAGGGAGACCGAGGTGGGTAGATCACTTGAGGCCAGGAGTTCGCAACCAGCCTGGCGAACGTGGTGACACCCTGTCTCTACTAAAAATACAAAAATTAGCTGGGCATGGTGGCACGTGCCTATGGTCCCAACTACTCGAGAGGATCTCTTGAACCCGGGAGGCACAGGTTGCAGTGAGCCAAGCTTGTGGCATGGCACTTAAGCCTGGGTGACAGGACGAAACTTCATCTCCAAAAAAAAAAAGCATGTATCTAAAGATTGAAATAAGTATAACCAAAATAATGATGTGAAAAACAATTATACTTTTCCTTAAGGCTATGACTTAGGAGAACTTTGGTTTTATTTATTATAGTGTGGCAGTTCACTTAATCATAAAACAAACTTCATCTTTTTTATATTATTGAAACCTGAATTTAATATGACTATTCAACTTTCTTTTTATAAAGAGTTTGGATTCTGACAAACCCATGGAACCAGTAAAAAGATCTCCTCTTCGCCAGGAAACAAACATGGCCAACTTTTCTTACCGCTTTTCCATATACAACTTGAATGGTAAGATGTAATTGGAAATAAAATGTAAAATAGTGTGCTAAGTCACATAATGTAGGAGCAGTACAGCTACAATTCCAAATATAAAAACTCAATATAAAAGCTACGTGTGTAACTTGACCAAGTTCTTAAATTTCTTTTTTCTTTTTTTTTTTTTTGAGACGGTTTTGTTTTTGTCGCCCAGGCTGGAGTTCAGTGGCACAATCTCGGCTCACTGCAACCTCTGCCTCCCAGATTCAAGCGATTCTTCTGCCTCAGCCTCCCAAGTAGCTGGGATTACAGGCATGCACCACCACACTTGGCTAATTTTGTATTTTTTTAGTAGAGATGGGGTTTCATCATGTTGGCCAGGCTGGTCTCGAACTCCTGACCTCAGGTGATCTGCCTGCCTCGGCCTCCCAAAGTGCTGGGATTACAGGTGTGAGCCACTGCATCTGGCCCTTAAATTTCTTGATTTGTGTATTTTATTAATATTACTAATTGAAAATATCACAGAAAAAAGCAAACTAGAATGTAACTAAAAGATAGTTGGTTTTATTAATAATTGACAAACTACATACCCAAGTGGAACCCCACAGCAAACTTAATTGCATTGTTTTCTCACTGGATTAAAGTCCAGTGAAATTACTTGTTAGTAATTTTTAAAGCAGCCACTGTGGCCTTTATCTATTGTATTCCACCTAGTCAAGTTTATAATACTGACCTGTCAGTCTGTAATTTTTTAGACTTTTGACTTCTCTTTTTATGCCCTCAGCTCTTTCGGTATTAACATCTCTACCGAAGCATTGATCATATTAACAATGTATTGAAGCCTGTGGTAAAAAGTTGCACAGAGAAATGTGGTTAAAACCATGGAATAGTATAAGATTTTTGTGGTGTTTTTGTCTTTGAACTCATAATTTATTCTTCTTTGATTATTACAAGCCTTAAAAGCAGAGGACTGTGTACTTCTAAAAATTTCTCTTGGAATTTAAAACAAAAACCAGTAATACTTAATTTTATTTGCTTTAGGCCCAACAGAATATATTCTTTTGCTTCATCATCTTCATTTATTAACTTATTTATAATAGAATGTATAAATTCTGGAAACATTATGTGTTGTTCATTGCAGAAGCTCTGAATCAGGGAGAGACTGTGGATCTGGATGCCTTGATGGCTGATCTTTGCTCTATAGAGCAGGAGCTCAGCAGTATTGGTTCAGGAAACAGTAAGCGTCAAATCACAGAAACGAAAGCTACTCAGAAGTTGCCTGTTAGCCGACATACATCGAAACCTGGCACCTTGAAAGGATTATCTTCTTCATCTAAAAGGATAGCTAAACCTTCCCATGCCAGCTACTCCCTGGACGACGTCACTGCACAGTTAGAACAGGCCTCTTTGAGTATGGATGAGGCTGCTCAGCAGTCTGTACTAGAAGATACTAAACCCTTGGTAACGAATCAGCACAGAAGAACCGCATCAGCAGGCACAGTGAGTGATGCTGAAGTACGCTCTATTAGTAATTCCTCCCGTTCCAGCATCACTTCTGCAGCCTCCAGCATGGACTCTTTGGATATTGATAAAGTAACACGCCCTCAAGAACTGGATTTGACACATCAAGGGCAGCCAATTCCTGAGGTAAATAGATGGAACTTTTTCCCTGCTATTTTATTATTGAAATAAAGGAGAAATTATATTAAAATAATGTAATTTTAATTACATTTTTAAATTCTTCTACATTTATAATTTGTCAGAGATACTTCTGAGATAGGTTTCAAGAGTACAGAAGGAATATATTATCAGATATGGTAGTGGCACACAGATGATTGAGAAGAAATTTAGTTTCTTCTTTTTTATTCTCATGACTGTAGTATTTGGAAGTTCTTGAATGGTATTTTTTATTGTAATTTGAGTCATTTCATGTGATTTGAAAATTAAAATGATTCGCAAAGCCATTTATTTATTCAGCTGATAGTGCTTTTAAATGTATGTTGATTTAAAGTAAAACTTAAGAAAACCACTTATATCATCATTGTGGTCCACCAAGATTCTAGTTTACCGGGTTAACTCCAGTTCATTATCTTTTTTTTTTTTTTGAGATGAAGTTTGTACTCTTGTCGCCCACGCTGGAGTGCAGTGGTGTGATCTTGGCTTGCTGCAACCTCCGCCTCCCAGGTTCAAGTGATTCTCCTGCCTCAGACTCCCAAGTAGCTGGGATTACAGGCACTCACCACCATGCCCAGCTAATTTTCGTATTTTTAGTAGAGATGGGGTTTCACCATGTTGGCCAGGCTGGTCTCGAACTCCATCTGAAACTCCGTCTGACCTCAGGTGATCCACCCACCTCGGTGTCCCAAAGTGCTGGGATTACAGACGTGAGCCACTGTGCCTGGCCGTCCATTTCATTATCGAAGAGTCAGTATGGTATATTGGAAAGGGCCACCAGGTGTGGAATCAGAAACTTGATTCTGAGTTTTCCTTGCCACTCACTACCCATGGGACCTTAAGTGAGTTATTCTCTTAAACATCAATTTCTCACAAGTAAAATGGAGTTCGTAGTACTATATCTGCCTTCCTGATAGGGTGGTTCAGAGAATCAAAAGTTATTCATAAACAGATTTTTTTTTTTAATAGACGGAGTCTTGTTCTGTCACCCAGGCTGGAGTGCAATGGCATGATCTCGGCTCACTGCAACCTTGTCTCCCGGGTTCAAGTGATTCTCCTGCCTCAGCCTCCTGAGTAGCTGGGATTACAGGCGCATGCCACCATACCTGGCTATTTTTTGTATTTTTGGTAGAGATGAGATTTCACCCTGTTGGCCAGGCTGGTCTTGAACTCCTGACCTCGTGATCTGCCCACCTCCCTAAGTGCTGGGATTACAGGTGTGAGCCACCGAGCCCAGCCGGAGTTCGTAGTACTATATCTGCCTTCCTGATAGGGTGGTTCAGAGAACCATAAGTTATTCATGAACAGATTTTTAAAAGATGGAATATTTTTCAGCATGTGACTGGATAAGGTGGGGAATAGATTTGTGATAACAAGTTTAACAAAAGCTGAGTTTGGTGAAAGAGAGTCCTTTATTGAGTTCTTTTCATCAAAGAGACGGTAATTCTGTCATAGGGTAGCAGCAAGAAAAAAGAAAAGTGGGGCAAAGTTAAGTCAACCTTTCCAATAAGCTTGTGTTTACAATACTCTAATATAGGATAAAAGAATCTATTTATGAATAATCAGTACTAAAGTAAAATCTTGAATTTTAACTATTACTTGACATCATTGATTTTTTTTTTCCTAATTTAATTCTTTGGATTAATTTCCATCAGTCAGTAACTCTTGGTACCCACCCATGTGCGTAACTTTGTTTTTGGTACTGTGGAGCACAAAAGGAGTATTAATCATGGTGGTTTGGAGATAAACTTGAATTATTTCTAAGAAAGTTAGCCAGTCTTATCAATCTGAAGAATAAACTTTCATTTGTTTAAAATGAAACTTATCTAAGTGGTATATATTCTATAGAGAACTTGAAAACTGATTTCTAGGCCTGATGCGGTGGCTCACGCCTGTAATCCCAGCACTTTGGGAGGCCGAGGTGGGTGGATCACCTGAGGTCAGGAGTTTGAGACCATCCTGGCCAACATGGTGAAACCCCATCTCTACTAAAAATAATTAGCTGGATGTGGTGGCGCATGCCTGTAATCCCAGCTACTCGGGAGGCTGAGGTAGGAGAATCGCTTGAACCAGGGAGTCGGAGGTTGCAGTGAGCCGAGATCGTGCCACTGCATTCCAGCCTGGCAACAGAGCAAGATTCCGTCTCCAAAAAGAAAAAAAGAAAAAAGAAAACTGATTTCTATTTTGTGATACCTGGGAATTATATTTAGGATATGAGCAGTATTTTATTAGGGGTGTGCTTTCTTGGCCATTCTTTGTTTTGTACGTTGATATTACTTCCAATCAGTTTACAGTATTTTGAGTTGGGTTAAGATGCATGAGGACAAGTTATAAACTAATCTGCGTGTCTGTCTTTCTGTCTGTAAAATGTGCTTGTTCTAAAAGTTCATACAATATAGGGGCAAATTGAAGTAAAACATGAGAAGTTCCTCTCTCCCAGCAAGGACACTTCAAATGTTATCTAGTGGTATCCATGTATATCACTGTGAATACTGCAAAGAATACCAGTACTCAGTGGTGTAATGTTTCATATGAGAGTTTAATGTAAGGTTTGGTGAGTAAACCAGGACTATAGCAGGGAAAGGAGTTAAAAAGTCTTACCTAGCTAGCCTGTTCTTTTGCCTCACCTAGGAGTATAGAAAGGTGGTTTAACAAACCTGGAACTTGCTTCAGTATGCTTTTTTCGTAGGTCTAGTCTGTTCTGATTCAAATAAACTGAGGCAAGCTTTAATATATCCTGAACTCATGTATCAAATTGTCTTTAAATGCAAATACGGTTTTTAAAATATTTTAGTTTTTCATGCATGGCGTTAAATAGTTTTATGAGATATGTTACAGACAACTATCCTCTACCCACAGACACATCATATTCTGCTCCCAGAGGTAAGTAATTTTTGCTCATTTAGTTGACGCTTAGGGAATTTACCTCTTTATCATTAAATCTACATACACGTTGCCATTTCTTGGTTTTTTTTTTTTAGTTGTATGTATTACCTATTGAGTTTTCACTGCAGAAGATGAGGGTATAGCTGTCTATACACAACTTCTCACTTCTCCCTTCCTGTTCTTCCATTCTCCAAGTATATTTTGATTGAACTAATATTCAGTGTTTATGTTAAAATGACTATATACTTGCAATTTACTGCTAACCTCCATATACTCTTATGACTACATTCCCTTTCTGGAATATCATTTTACTTTTACTGGAATGAACAGATTTTTTAAAATATTTAATTTTATAGGTGATCACTATTTCAATTTCAGACTTTATCTCAGTTGATTAAATCTCTCCGGTTCAAGCCAAATTGTGTTCCATTAATTGCATCTTCTTAAAATTCTATTCTTTTTTTTTTTTTTTTTTTTTTTTTTTTGTAGTCTTTGGGATTATCCTTAGGTCTTTTTTCTTAGGCTGGTGAGCTTATCTGGAGAAAGTTCTTCCAGTCTTCTATGCTGGCTGCCGAGTGTTTTAGTAGCCCATTTGGGAAAGAAGGGTTGGAACATGAGGATGGTCCCCATTGTTCCAGTCTGTAAGCTTTCATCAAATCCTTTTAGGTCAGGGTTTCTCAGCTATCAGCACTATTGACATTTGGGCTAGTTTTCTGTTGTGAGTGGCTGTCCTATGCATTGTAGGATGTTTAGCAGCATCCCTGGCCTGTACACACTAGCTGTCAGTAGTACACATACCTTCTTCAGTTGTGACAACTAAAAACATCCACAGACATTGTTACATGTTCCTTGTAGGACAAAATCCACCCCCAATTGAGAATCACCACTGCTCTAGGCAGAGAGGGTTAACAGTAGGTCTGAGTCCTTTTCTTCATGGAAAAATGACCTTGGATTTTCCTTCTCCTGACATTCTTTTCCTGGACACATACTGGATTAAGAATTAAATATAGAATATCTCCAGGTAATATTGTTTATTGTGAAATTGACCCCTGTTGGTGAATGTATATGGACCAGGAAAACTGTCCATGAATAACTGAATTAGCCTATGAAATTGATTTTGTGGTGTGCAGTGTAACTTTTTTTTTTTTTTTTTAAAGACAGAGTCTCACTCTGTTGCCCAGGCCGTAGTGCAATGGCGCAGTCTGAGCTCACTGCAACCTCTGCCTCCCAGGTTCACGTGATTCTCGTGCCTCAGCCTCCCGAGTAGCAGGGATTACAAGCACATGCCACCAGGCCTGGCTAATTTTTGTATTTCTCTTTTTGAGTAGAGACAGGGTTTCCCCATGTTGGCCAGGCTGGTCTTGAACCCCTGACCTCAAGTGATCTGCCTGCCTCAGCCTCCCAAAGTGCTGGGATTACACTTTGGGAGCCACTGCACCTGGCCAGCAGTGTAATAACTCTTGTAAATGAGCATGAACGTGTTCTTTAAGGGTCCCTGGCACTTACCCTCATTGGCTGTTACAAGGTACTGCTGGTTCCTGTTGAGCATGAAGTTTCCCTAAGCCAGAGTGTTTTCTGCACTTACCACGTGGTCTCTTTCCCTTACAATGAGCTATCACTTACGGGCCCAAAAAAAAGGGCCCGTGGTGAGCTGTATGGACTCCCTCTGAAGATGGCATGTCTGATGCTAGCATGCCAGCATGCCCTCTTTTTCTTTATACTAAGAGCTGAGTGAATCTGGCTTCAAGCTATAGTCTGTTGGGTCTTGTGAGTGGATATTAATCTGTACCTGAGACCGCTGCTCGTGGGCAAGTGAGTAAAGGAGGGAATCTGAGAATTAACTGCTTTCTTAAACGTGTTTTCAACCATTCTTCCTGCTTTTAGTCTCAATATCACTTGTCTGCTCTTGCTTCTGGGGACTTCTGAGGTTACACAATATAAATTGAGTGCTCCTCTGCTTTTCTCCAGTGCTGGCCCAGCATTCAGCTTTGCTAAATTGGTTACCACTCAGCCATATGCTTATTTTCCCCTTTTCCCACCCCCATTTTAATCCCTGTGAAACAATGCCTCACAACTTGGGCTACTTTATCCTGCTGGGGATAGGCAACATTTTTGGTTGTCCATCAAAGGAATGTGCTACTACTGGCATCTAGTGGGTAGAGGCCAGAGGTGCTGCTAAACATCCTACAGTGCACAGGACAACCCACACGAAGGATAATTATCTGGCCCAAAATAGTGCCAAGGTTGAGAAACCACATTTTAAATCGTGTGGCACCTGTTAGTCACGATCAGCAAGGTGGCAGTTACGGTATGTTGCATGAAGTTCTTCTGTTGAAAGTTTCTGATAAAGATCGAGAAAGTACCAGCATCAAATCTTCTTAGATTCAAGGAAATATAGGTATCTTTGGCCAGTCCCTTTCTCCTGAACTCCAGGTACATATATTCCATCTCTAATCATTATCTCTATTTGAATGTATAATTGCGCATTACATTTCTCCAGAGAGAACCAATAGGATATGAGTGGGGATTTATTATGGAAATTGACCGACACCATTACAAAGGCTGAGAAGTCATATGACAGGCTGTCTGCAAGCTGGAGACCATAGGATAGTAGTGTGGCTCAGTCCAAGTCAGAAAGCCTCAGAACCAGGAAAGCCTATGGTGTAATTATCAGTCTTAGGCTGAAGGCCTGGGTACCCAAGGGAGGCTGCTGGTATAAGGCCTGCGGTACAAAGACTGGAGAGCCTGGAGTTCTGATATCCAAGAGCAGGAGAAGAGTGTCCCATCTCTAGGAAAGAGGGAAGAAAGCACCTTTTCTCTGCCTTTTTTGTTCTATCTGGGGCCCTCAGTCAGTTGGATGGTGCCTACCCACAATGACGGTGGGTCTTCCCCACTCAGTCCTGGTTCATACACCATCTCCTCTGGAAACACTCTTCAGAGACTTACCCAGATGCTTTACCAAGTTCTCTAGGTATTCCTTCATCCAGTGAAGTTGATAACCTAAAATTAACCATCACAAGTAGATTGCTCAAATTTAACTGGTCTAAACCTCAAGTTCTGCTCTTTTTCTTCAAACTTATTTCTCCCACTGTCTTCTCTATCTCAGTTGATAGATATTCCATCCATTTAGTTCATAAAGCAAACTCCTTGGAGTCTTTATCTACTTATTTTCTTTCTACCTCTCTTCCAATCCAGCAGCAAATTCTGTTGGTCTTATCTTCAGAATATATCTAGAATATGATCACTTTTCACCATCTTCACTGTCACCAAGCCAACTTCATCTTGATCTAGATTTTTGAATAGACTTCCACCTGGTCTTTCTGCATTCACCTTTCCCTTGAGAGTCTATTATCCACACTGCAGCCAGAGTGATCCTTTTGAAATGTAAGTCAGATTATCTCTTTTCAAACCTAAAGGCTTTGCATCTCAAAGTATAGCCCAAACCCCTATAATGGCCTATAGAGCCTTGCCTGATCTGCTTTCCTGTTACCACTGACCCTATTTTTCTTCCTTCTGTCCCTTACCCCACTAGCCATACTGTCCCATACTTGTTCTCTTCCAGTAGCCAGAGCCTGCCTCTTAGCCTTTGCACTTACTCAACCCTGCCTAGACGCCCTTTCCCAGTCTTCTGTATAACATACTCCTAGCTACCTTCTGGAATTTGCTCAAGTGTCACTTTCTCATAGAGGCGTTCTTTGATCATGCTATTTAAAAATGGAACTCCCCTTACTCTGCCCTATTATTACCTTTTTGTGTGTTTTGTTTTTTGGGTTTTTTTTGAGACAGATTTTCGTTCTGTCACTCAGGCTGGAGTGCAGTGGTGCCATCTTGGCTCACTGTAACCTCTGCTTCCTGGATTCAGTGGATCCTCCTGCCTCAGTTTCCGGAGTAGCTGGGACCTCAGGCATATGACATCATGCCCATTTAATTTTTTAAATTTTTTGAAGAGATGGTGTCTCACTATATTGCCCAGGCACTGTATCAGACTCCTGGGCTCAAGCAATCCCCAAACCTTGGCCTCCAAAAGTGCTAGGATTACAGCTGTGAGCCACCGTGCTCAGCCTTTGATTACTTTTTATCTCTTGTTTTTTTTTTTCTCTTTAGTACTTATCTCCATTTAACGTACTATATACATTACTTTTTAATTGTCCTCTCCAACTTGAATATAAGCTTCAGGAGGAGAGAGATTTTTCATTTTTTTAATTCCTGATGTACTCATCACATCTAGAACAGTACTTGGCTCATACGCACTCAAATATTTGGCCCGGCGTGGTGACTCATGCCTGTAATCTCAGCGCTTTGGGAGGCCTGAGCAGGTAGATTGAGGTCAGGAGTTCAAGACCAGCCTGACCAATCTGGTGAAACCCCGTCTCTACTAAAAATATAAAAGTTAGCCGAGCTTGGTGCATGCCTGTAATCCCAGCTACTCCGGAGGCTGAAGTAGGAGAATCACTTGAACCCGGGAGCCAAGATCGCACCACTTCGCTCCAGCCTGGGTGACAGAGCGAGACTCTGTCTCAAAAAAAAAAAAAAAAAAAAAAGCACTTAAATATTTGAATGAACAAATATATGCATGTGTTCATTCCACCATTTTAAATCTAGAAGCCTATACTCTAAAATTAGCAGCACTTTTTTTTTCAGGATGATGACTGTGAAGTGTAACATACATAAAAACTCTTTAATAGTGAACTTTTTTTTCATATCTAGGTTCTCTAGAGCCAGTAATTATACTTAACTGTTTAGAGAAACCCAGCATAGAATAGTGGCTTTTACTGACATTTAGTGATACAAATATCGGTTAAAAATACCAATTTGAAATTAATACTGTTTCATCTTGGGGACATGGGTAGTTAAGTTGCCCATCTAAAAGTAATATTGTGGCTCGTCTTTCTGCCTGTCACCATGGACAGGCACAGTCCAATTTAACTTCTCAAAGAGTTTATCTTTATTACCTGCGTTTCTTTTGCTCGGCTTTTGTTAAAATACTGTACTTCCAGCACTTCACATATGTTATCTCATTTAAGCCTCATACTATTTCATCAAAGCCAATACTGACAAGATTAAGTGGGTCAAATAACTGAGAAATCTGTGTTTGAGTTCTAAAACCACAATGTTTGCTTCCCAATCTTCATAAAAATCTTAGTGTAGCCGATTGTTAAAAATAATTATTTCCCAAATGAATTATAGAATAACTTCAGTCAATATTATTATAAAGTCTGTCAGCAATAATGACCATATGCCATGTTTTTAAAACTAGAATTCACTGTAGTTGAAATAAATTGTAATAAAGGCTATTTCTCAACCATTACAAAATATGTTGCAACTGATTTACTCATCTTTTTGGTACTTTTATTCCTGTTAACTGATAAAACATCTCAATAGGACAACAGTTTGCAAATTTAATTGGTAATTTCATGTTATAATTTTCATATAAAGTAGGATATTACTAATTAAAGGTTAATGTTAGAATTTACCTTTATTTTTCTGGTGGGATTATTAAATTTTAATAATTTTTTTGAATTTGGAATTTTATACATGACTGTTTTTAAAATGAAAATACTTTGTAAAGCTATTACTTTATAGCAGATTCAAAGGATTTTTTCATCATAATATACATAATATAATCATCAAGTTTTCTTAAGATTCAGCAAAACCTTTTGCCAAATTTAAAGGAATAGGTAACGTCAGCACAGTGGCTCACGCCTGTAATCCCAGCACTTTGGGAGGCCAAGGCAGGCGGATCACCTGAGGTCCTGAGTACCAGACCATCCTGGCCAACATGGTGAAACCCCATCTCTACTAAAAATACAAAAATTAGCTGGGCGTGGTGGCGGGCACCTGTAATCCCAGCTACTTGGGAGGCCGAGGCAGGAGAATCACTTGAACCTGGGAGGCAAAGGTTGCAGTGAGCCGAGATGGTGCCACTGTACTCCAGCCTGGGCGACAGTGAGACTCCGTTTCAAAAAGTAAAATAAAATAAAATAAAGGAATAGGTATCAGATGAAAAAAGAGGCTGAAGATTTAGTGAAATCCAGGGGAAAAGCCTAATTCACACAAACATGTTTCAAATACACCCCCCCAATAATCACTGGCACATATGCCCTGACTCTTACTGTTTGTGTTTCTTGGAAATCTGTGTGATTTTTTTTTTTTCCCTGCAGAAGTTAAAAGCATCTTTATTTAGGTTTAGGCCTGTTTTTGTTTTGGGTTTGTGGAGGGCTGGTAAAAGACCGTTTTTTAGACAATACTAGAAATATATTCATCTGGCCGGGTGCAGTGGCTCACGCCCGTAATCCCGATACTTTGGGAGGCCGAGGCAGGCGGATCACTTGAGGTCAGAAGTTCGAGACCAGGCTGGCCAACATGGTGAAACCCCGTCTCTACTAAAAATACAAAAAAAAAAAAAAAAAAAAAAAAAAGCCTGGCATGGTGGCAGATGCCTGTAATCCCAGCTACTCACGAGGCTGAGGCAGGAGAATCACTTGAATCCAGGAGGCAGAGGTTGCAGTGAGCCAAGGTTACGCCACTGCACTCCATCCTGGGTGACAGAGCGAGACTCCATCTCCAAAAAAAAAAAAAAAAAAAAAAATATATTCATCTATTTAAAATGAATAGGGGCTATAAAACAAAAAGAAATGTTTTTAAAACATTCACAAATTTACTGGCTATATAATATCCAGTAGAAGGAGAGCAGAATAAAGAGGAAAGGGGGCAAAACAGAAAAATTGAGTGCTTGTTCTGTTAGCCATTGTGTTTTATGTCTTAACACACGTTGTGCAGAGCCCAACACCTTGTGGAGGGCACGATTATCCCTCTTTTACAATGGAAGGAACTGAGGTAGAAAGAGACGAAATAACTTGCCCAAGGGTTTGAACTCAAACATACTGGTTGTAGAGCTCATACTACCATATTATGCTACTTCATTACAGAATTGAAGGAAAATCAAGACGAGAGTAGACTAGCCAGTGCTCTCAGAGCCAGACCTAGAGACAGAACTACATAGGCAGGAGAGAAAAAGGCAAAGGAGACGTACGTAATAATATCCCCATCTTGTGGTGGTTTTGTATTTTTTTTTAATATTTTAAGTAAAATTAAGTTAACTTGTAGCTCTAAGCTAAATAAAGCTTAAATAAAATTAAGATGAGGGGTGGCGGTTCCCATTCTTAGTAGTAATATTAATCATTCATAATTTTTATGCCAACCTTTGAAGATAAATGCTATGATTATCCCCATTTTGCACATGAGGAAACAGGTTAAATGATAGGCCCAGAATCACCTTGCCAATAAATGGCCAAGCTGGGGCTTGAACCCAGGCACTCTAGCACTGGGGTCTCCATTCTTAACCATCATGCTATTCTTACTTTCGACATACGATTTGTGGAAAATGCATACACGTGTTAGTAAAGATGATGGAAATCTATTTTATTGAAACACTAATGAGTGGTCATAAGCCTCCACTTCTTTCCGGTAATCTAAAGTGTTAGCTATCACAAGGAAGTGTTTTATTTGTAACCACTACTTTGGTACAAGGCCATTTCTTTATAATGGTTTGGCTCCTATGTTCAGATAAATGGTTTTTATTTATTTTATTTATTTTTTGAGACAGGGTCTCACTCTTTTACCTAGGTGGAGTGCAGTGGCGCAATCTCAGTTCACTGCAGTCTCCACCTCCTGGGTTCAAACGATTCTCGTGTCTCAGCCTCCCTAGTAGCTGTGACTATAGGCGTGCACCACCACACCTGGCTTGTCTTCGTATGTTTTGTAGAGACGGAGTTTCACCCTGTTGACCAGGCTGGTCTCGAACTCCTCACCTCAAATGATTCACCCGCCTGGGCCTCCCAAAGTGCTGGGATTACAGGCGTGAGCCACTGCGGCTGGCCAGATCAATGCTTTTTAATATGTGCATTCCCACCCCACCCCAAGGACTCTAGCTTGTAAATGGCACTTTGTTTTAACATGTTATAGATTCAGTTCAAGAAAGTAGTGGTTCATAACTTTGCAGAGATTTGTGGTGAGTTTTTGTAAGATTGATAGAAAGTTTTTATCAAACAAAATGACACAACACTTTGTAATACAAATGAAAGTTTCAAAACTGAGAAAATTTATAGCAAAATTTATACAGAGAATTGACCTTTAAATTCATTTTTTTCCCCGTGGGAGACTCACTGGACATTGTTTGTTACATATTTTGATTTATGAAAGTAGTGATAAAGAGTAGGCAAAGATTAGACTTGGAGCAGATAATATTTTTTGGTAAGAAAATAGGTACTTTATGGAAATGGACCTAATTAACATTAAAAAGCTATATTATTCCATAATCCCTTTTTATTTATGTTAATGTAACATAAATTTTTAATCTTTGTTTATTTACTATTTTGTATTGTTTTTGTCATTTCATATATATCGTTTTCTGGTAAGGGTATACTGCGTAATAGCTATAGTATTCCATTGTACTGTTTTACATTTAACATCTCTTGTTGAATACTTCAGATTTAATTTTTCTTTTCTTTTTTTTTTTTTTTGAGACAGTCTCGCTCTGTTGCCCAGGCTGGAGTGCAATGGCGCCATCTTGGCTCACTGCAACCTCTGGCCCCCGGGTTCAAGCAATTCTCCTGCCTCAGCTTCTGGAGTAGCTGGGTGGGACTACAGGCACAAGCCACCACTCCTGGCTATTTTTTGTAATTTTAGTAGAAACGGGATTTCACTATGTTGGCCAGGCTCGTCTCGAACTCCTGACCTCAAGTGATCTGCCTGCCTCAGCCTCCCAAAGGGCTGGGATTACAGACGTGAGCCACCACGCCCAGCCCAGATTTAGGTTTTTAAAAAGTTTAACCAGTAAGCATTTGGAAATATGATGGACACTTGTGCACGATTGAGTCTAGAAAGAAGTGATTTTTTAAAAAAAATTATTTTGAAATATTTTACTTACAAAACCTTTAAAGAATAGTACAAAGAACTCATGAAATTCATTAGCCATGTAATTTTTAACATTTTACCACATTATTGTGCTATGTCTGTATTTATGTTTCCTGAATCCTTTGGGAGTTGGTTGCATTTATCATTCCCTTATATTCCTTAATACTTCAGTATCTGTTTCCTAAGAAAAGGGACACTGGCAGTATAGATTTGATGGGCCTCCTGTTGATGTAGTAATTGAAACAGTATGTTTAATGAGAAAATACAGAGGGAAAAACAAAAACCATCTTGATCTGGTTTCAAGCATGTGGCATGAAGGTCAAGTAGAAAGTTATTCATACATTCTGTAAATATTTGAGTGCCTAGGCACTGTGGTGGGATGTAAGGGATAAAACTGGAATATAATACACAATGTTGGCCGGGCGCAGTGGCTCATGCCTGTAATCCCAGAACTTTTGGAAGTGGAGGTGGGTGGATCTCTTGAGGTCAGGAGTTCAAGACCAGCCTCGCCAACCTGGTGACATCCCATCTCTACTAAAAGTACAAAACTAGCCAGGCATGGTGGCGAGCGCCTGTAATCCCAGCTACTCGGGAGGCTGAGGCAGGAAAATTGCTTGAACCCGGAAGGCGGAGGTTGTAGTGAGCTGAGATCATGCCACTGCACTCCAGTCCAGGCGACAGAGTGAGACTCCATCTCAAAAACAACAACAACAAAAAACAATGTCCTTATGAAGTGATAATTTATTGTATAGAGGGGTGCAGGGGAGGATATAGACAACCAGACAAGTGATTTTGGTACAGTATGGTAGAAACTATGATGGAAAAAACAGAAAACCTTTTTCATTAAAAAGTTCTTGATGACTTTGAGAATGAATTACAGAATACATTATAACTCAAAGGATGAAGGCTTTAGGAAAGAAAGATTGCAAGAAATTAAGGGATAAATGAGTGGTTGGGAAGTGGAGGAGGCACCTTCTAGCGTGAATTCAGGGAATTTGGCAGTGGAGAGGAGAAACAGTTTAACAAGAGGACAGTACCCAGAATTGAACCCTTTCCTCTTCTCCTCACCCTCAATGGACTGATCTAGTTAAGTATCAGAGACTAAAGATACTCTCTCTTTAGGAGGGGGAATGAATGAGATCTAGAACATGCTTGGCTTTGGAAGGGGAAACAAAACACATTTATTCATCTAGAATTTGAGGGAAGAATAAAAATATGGGTATAATTACAAGGTACATTCTAATGAAGATCCTCATGATAAATGGGTTTAGCTTTCTCACATGGAGGGAAGTGCAGTCATATGAAGAGAGGGAAGAGGGAAGCTAGAAGCTTGAAGAACATAGAGACTTAGAACAGGCATAACATAAGGGGAAAAATTAAGAGCACTGCCAAACAGTGGTTAAGGGCCAGTTGAGGTTTATTAGCATGAATTGGTATTGGATATAATGTTTCTGCACAATTATTTCATAGAACTCTACTGTCCAGAAGTGGAGTGAGGTTATCCTTAAATTATCAAGGGTTAGGATCATCTGGGTCTTACCTTTATAATTTTTGCATATAGGAGAATGAAAGGTAATTGCATGCAACTTTTCATTACTATTTTGTTTCATTACTGTTTTGTTTCACTTCATTGATCTTTTTCTCTTCCTGCATGTTAATGAGAGCTGCCCGTTTCACCTCCTTTACCTGTCATTTTCTTCCTTACTGCATTTTCACAGCATGCTATTTCTCTGAGATGTTCCAGCAAGCAGGCCAAGCATCATATTGACTTCACAGAAGAACAGGCTGAGCTGACACCTGTAAGTTCTATAAACATGCCATGGCGTGACTTAATGAAGAGGAAAGCATTCGTTAGAACTCCAAATGATGAAACCATTTCATATAACTTCAGTTTTTCAAATAAAAATTAAACCAAATTTAATAAATTAGCAAAAACAAATAAGCAACTTTAGATAGGGTACCATTGAGTAATACTCCTGGTATGATTATGTAGGTGGTAGCATAATTGATGTAGATAATTTTTGTTTTAGAACCTGAAACAACATGCCTTCTTTATTCTGAAACTAAGAGCTTTTGTAAATTTCTTAAGATACTAACAAATTTAATTGTTCTTTACAGCAGAGATACCAAATGGAATGATTCTTCTGTACTGATGCTTAACTGAAAGCCTAGTTTCTTTCTTAATAAAATGTATTCTTTGGTCAGTGATTGGCAAATCTGGATGATTCAGAGGTGTACTGTTCTATATGGTAGCCACTAGCCACATGTGCCTATTAAGTATTTAAAATGTGGTTACTCCAAATTGTGGTGTGCTGTAAGGATAAAATACATACTGGACTTCAAAGACTTACTATGAAACAAAAATGTAAAAAAATCTCATGTCCGAGTGTGTTGGCTCATACCTATAATCCCAGCACTTTGGGAGGCCGAGGCGGGCAGATTACTTGAGGCCAGGAGTTCAAGACCAGCCTGGCCAACATGGTGAAACCCCGTTTCTACTAAAAATACAAAAATTAGCTAGGCGTGGTGGCACATGCCTGTAATCCCAGCTATTCAGGAGGCTGAGGCAGAAAAATTGCTTGAACTCAAGAGGCGGAGGCTGCAGTGAGGCAAGATCACAGTAGTGAGCTGAGATCACACCACTGTACTTCAGCCTGAGTGACGGAGCAAGACTCAAAAAACAAAAACCACAAAATTTATTTGTATTAATTACTTGTTAAAATCTCAGATATTTTTGGTTAACTAAAATATATGAACATTTCAGGGTTTTCTTTTTATACTTTCTAAAATTAGTGTGGCTAACAGAAAATGTTAAATTACCTTTGTGATGATTTCTAACACCATCTTTACTGTTCAAGTGAAATTTGTAAATAATATAACCTACTTACATACCTACTTTTTATATGAATATAATGCCCTAACACCTATGAAGGAGAAATATTGAAAACGTAATTTATAATAAAGTAATGTATCTGTTTCAGTATGTAAATACTTAGCTGCCACTATTAAAAGACATAATGAAGTAGTCAAACCTTACACCTACCTATAATCAAGAACTTTGGGTTTAAGAGAAGTGAGATCAGAAGGCTTTTTTTTTTTTTAAAAGAAGTATAGGAAAAAGAACAGAAATATAAGTGGATCCCAGAAGTGAAACATGTTATGATAAGTGATAGCAGATGTGTGACATACTTGTATATACTATGAGAAAAAGGGAAATAATCTTAATTGAAGTAGGAATAATGTGCTGAGACAGTTTATAGACAAGTAGAGAAAATGGGAACATGTAAAATTCTTGCAAATGAGATAAGATTATTTGTAATTGTAGTGACAAAATAATTTCAGTGTTATAATGTGGGATGAGATGGTAGTAATAAAATCATTTGATACCTGATTTTTTACAGTGTAGATTTTTCATCATGCTATATATTTTATTTCTTTAAGGTGGAGTCTTGCTCTGTTGCTAAAGCTATAGTACAGTGGTGCCATCTTTTATAGTCAGTGGTGCTGACTGCAATCTCTGCCTCCCGGGTTCAAACGATTCTCCTGCCTCAGCCTCCCAAGTAGCTGGGACTACAGGAGTGCGCCACCACACCTGGCTAATTTTGTATTTTTAGTTTTGCCATGTTGGCCAGGCTGGTCTCAAACTCCTGACCTCAAGTGATCCACCTGCCTCAGCCTCCCAGAGTGCTGGGATTATAGGCGTGAGCCACCACTCCTGGCCTTCTGTGCTGTATATTTTAAATATGACAACAGTAGTATGAAATATTTTAAAACAATTTTTACTAATAAAGTTAATTTCATGTTTTCACTAATTTAATATTATTTAGCTTTTAACTTATCATTTGCTGGCATGTGACAGAGTGTACACTGCCAGTTGTGGTACTGGCAACTCTTATTTCAAGCTAGTTTTCCATTGGTGAAATTATTTTCCAACATTATGAACAGCTCTTTGTAAACTCAGAACAAAAGAAAATGCAGACTTCTTTCAATTTATTTTAGAGGGTAATAGCACTCCTGGAAAATTCATTCAATATTAAAATCATGCAAAAACACTTTTTAGATGTAAAATGAAATTAGATTCTAAGCTCAGATTGTTGTAAACAAGATTTCCCATCTCTACGACTCTCCGTATAAGGACATTTAACAATCACGTGGAATGTGGGACTTTTGTTGTTATTGACATTGTACCATGCTCGCAAGGCATCTAGCATTTTTGACTTCCCAATAAATACCAGTAACTCTCCCTCTCCTCTTCATTGTGGCAGCCCAGAATGTCCTCAACATTTTCTGAAATTCCTGCTTGAGAGCAGAACTACCCTCTTTTGAGAACCATTGGTCTCAAATATCCCTTTGCCCTCTGTTTCTACTCTGCCACACTCCCTCACACCGCGACTCCAGCAGCCTCTTAATCATCCTCCAGGACTGTAGCTTTTTCAGAATTACTTTATTAAGCCCCTAATTTGGGGTTAGATACTTATCTCCTTGCTCACCTACCACTTAACACACTGTTTTGTAGTTGCAAGTTGGCCTGCATCTCCCTATTAGGCTACATTCTGTGAGGCAAGGAATGCCCCTCTTGGTCACCTTTGCATCTCTAATGCTGGCATGGTTCCACGCTCAAAAGTTAGAGCCTAAAAAATGGTTGAATAAATGAAGAGGAAAAGAGAGAAATAAAATAAATCAATAAAATGGATTAAAAATAAACTCCTGACTTTGTGTCTATAGTTGGTAAATAAAAGAAAATATAAGAAGGCCCTGTTTATATGAAGCTGTATGCATTTTTGTTAACTCACAACGTAAACCAAGACTGAAGGCTGATTGGATGCCATGCCCAAACCATAATTTTTTTTTTTAACTAAACGTTTAAAATATATTTCTAAACAGACTGGCCTTACTCAGTCACAGTAACTGCTGATCTCCATAGCAGAGCAACCCACAAAGACACAGCCCTGATTTTTTCCCCTGTAATCAAGGGTGAAAAATACACAACTTGTTTCTGACCCAAAACCACAATTTCTGCAGTTTAAAATGTTTCACTGATAATATGGCCCTGGTAGAAATTATGTAGTTTTAAAACCACATAATTTACTCTCCTTAGTCCTTCAGCTGTGCAGCACTCTTCTCATCCCTCTTGCTTCCTTCCAGTTACCAGTTTCACCCCACCCCGTCCCTTTTTTCTGAAGAGCAAGGAATTCTAGGATCAGTGTTATGACTGGTACCAGTTGGAGGAAGATACTTTATTTTTTGAGACAAGGTCTCGCTCTGTTGCCCAGGCTGGAATGCAGTGGCATAATCCTAGCTCACTGCAGCCTTAAGTTCCTGGGCTCAAAAGTGGTCCTCCTGTCTAAGCCTCCTGAGTAGCTGGGATTAGAGTTCAAGCCACCATGCCCAGTGGAGTCTGCTGCTTCTGGTTTCTATATGTTTGTTGTTTCTGCTACAAATAGCCTATAGTTTGAATAGAACCTGGAGATCTGGCCTTCCTCACTGCTAGTAACTAAATAGTGAATAGCTACATAACCATCCACGCGGGATATGATTTATGATCATGTTTAGCTATTGTTTGTGGTCTCATTTTTTGAATGTGGCATATTTTGGGACCACCAACCATAACGATTACCCTCTTTTTATTTGAAGCTATTTAAATATCTTAATATTTCAAAGTAGACTTCTATTTCTGTGTCATTAAACAGATACAGTTAAATATCATTGCCTCATACTTACCAAATTATCAGTTTTTTTGGTGACTTGAAGTCTTGAGGTCATGAGTTTGAGAGCTGATGAAATCTTGTGGGTTTTTTTTAAGAGCTTAAATTTGAATTTGATATTTGGAATTACATTTACCAAATCATACTTTGTTTTGATGGCCTGAGGCAGCTTTTATTTTTTTAAATTTGAAATATAATTATCTGAATATAGATAATCTACTCACTTGGAGATCATTTTTCTAAAAAAGTAACTTTTATAAGATAAGTAGCAGTAAGTTTTCAAGAAAGTAATTTCTTAAAATACATGTTATATGTTTTACATAGTAATTGTGTAACAGTACATTTTTCTTCATTATATTTGAATAGCTAAAAATGAATGGGAATAAGAGCAATGAAAGTTATAGTTGCTCTTTTATCTTTAAGTGAAACCAAGTTTATTAAAGAAGTAAAGAAACGTGGCTGGGCACAGTGGCTCACACCTATAATCTCAGCACTTTGGGAGGCCAAGCCGGGCGGATCACCTGAGGTCAGGAGTTCAAGACCAGCCTGGCCAACATGGCGAAACTCTGTCTCTACTAAAAATACAAAATTAGCTGGGTGTGATGGCCCGTGCCTGTGATCCCACCTACTTAGAAGGCTGAGGCAGGAGAATTGCTTGAAGCTGGGAGGCGGAGGTTGCAGTGAGCTGAGATTACATCACTGCATTCCAGTCTGGGTGAGAGAGGGAGACTCTGTCCTAAAAAAAATAAAAATAAGAGAACTAAAGAAACCAAAGAATGGCTACTCTTGTAAATTGTGCTTTTTGTTCTTTGTTTTTCCCAGTTCCCTCCCTCCTTGGCTGAGCATTAACCTCAAACTAAATTGAATTTTCAGAAATTACTACTTACCTAGTGTCTTTATGGAGAAGCCAATCAGTCTTACCTTTAAGAGGACTACACAATCTAGTTAAATGAGGACCTAGGGATAGTTTTCTATGTTCTTGTTATTGTTTGACTTTGTTAGTGCTAATCTTGATGAATATGTCCAATTAAAAAAAATTGGACATTAGGTTTTTTTTTTTTTTTAGTAAGGAATGGGTGAGAGGGTTAGGTATGCTTATAAAGTTTACCTTGCATTAAAACACAGCTTTAAAAATGCAGGCAATAAAATACCATATAGCAAGCTTAGCATAGTATAGATGTAAGCAAAGATTGTATTGTCTTCTGTAACATGTTTTTAATCTTGAAGTAGTGTATTTTATCTATGACCATGTATGTACTTTCTTTTTTTTTTCCTTGAGACAAGAGTTTCACTTGTCGCCCAGGCTGGAGTGCAGTGGCACAATTTCAGCTCACTGCAACCTCTGCCTCCCAAGTTCGAGCGATTCTCCTGCCATAGCCTCCTGACTGGCTGGGATTACAGGGTCCTGCCAGCACACCCGGCTAATTTTTGTATTTTTAGTAGAGATGGGGTTTCACCATGTTGACCAGGCTGGTCCTAAACTCCTGATCTCAGGAGATCTGCCTGCCTCGGCCTCCCAAAGTTTTAGGGACTATGTACTTTCTTACAGGGGGTGCTGCTCTAGTATTTGCATTAGTTTCTTTCCAAAGAATTTCCAAGAATAACTTGACCTATATTTACGTTTATAAAATATAACAGAATATTTTCTATACTTTTACTCAGCTGTATTGTACGTTTTTTTAAATGGTGATTAGTAACTATGTACTGTTAAATACTAATTTGGAATTTTTTCATGAGAGGCCAGTCCAAATTACCTGTATATATCAAAACAACTGCAATTTAAGGATAAATAAAATACAATTGTATTATCTTACAACATGTTACTGAGAAGTTACTAAGGGGAGAATGATAGGTTCCATACCATTTACAAATTATTTTCACGAAAACAATTACTTGAATTAATTTAAGTGTGTGACGCTTCTGAATATTTTGTTCATGTCATTCATTTGCTCTGCAAATTCTTTACTGTGCAGTGTACTCCTATTTTTATTCTGATAATAATGAGTGGGCTAATAAAGTTTTACTGAAAACAGGTGTATCCATTAGGCAAAATATTGATGAATATTTTTCCTCTTGGTGCAGCTATCATTGAATTGACCAGAAATACTTGAAGAAGCTTTTAAAAATGATGTCATCTTATTCTAATCAAAATATGCTATTTAAAGCCATATAGGTCTTGATAGGCTTTAACAAGAGAAAGGAAGTTTAGTCATTGGTCTCTGACATGCATTTATTTGTGTGCCTTGCACAGCGTTCTTGAGCATTGGCCTAGAAGGCAGACTGGCTCTGCAGTCTTTGCATGTACTACCCATTTCCCAAAGAGGGAGGGATCAGCAGGAGTCAGCTGGGACATGCCTATGGGCACGGTGATGTCTTTACTTCCCTGCTCCTTTTCTTTTTCTTTTTTTACATTTTCTTTGTGGACATATTTCACTCAACTTAGGGAAAAGATATGAGATTAATTATAGAGAATCATTCTTGCTTTGTCTGCTTTATGTTTTAAACACATAAAACCTCCACTGACTTCTGTTATTGCCTTTTTTTGTTTTTGTTTTTCTCTTTTCTGAACAAGCACTCCTATCTGGACAGGGAAACCTCCCTTCTTCTGAGAAACATTGCAGGAAAACCTTCTCACTTGCTGACCAAGGTGATACTTCTTTCCACATGCATGTAACTGTTTACTGCCTTGTAGGTAGAATATGATTTCTGTTTTTGATCATGCTCTTATATTATTATTCTAGCATCTTTGTCATTAATAGAGATACTTTTTCTTTTACAGATGGTAATTATTTACTGATCTTAATGACTGTCAGGCAATATTGAGAGTATAAAATATATTCAGTAATTTTCACTAGTTTTTAAACTTTTGTAAATGCCTAATTTTCCCAAGTGTGTTGCACTTTTTCTAGTTTGACACTATTGCATTTTAAAGTCTAAAAAGCATTGCTTTTACTACTAATGGTTGTCCATACTCTGGGTTTCTTTAGCAACCTTTGCTTCCTAGTTTTTATTTATATTATCACCTCCTTGTTTAATTAAAACATTTACTCATGTAAACAGAATCTTAGTTAATATTAACTTAGTCAAATTGGAAGAGGAAGCTGCAATTTTAATTGCCCGGTTCTCTGCCCTTGGAATGTTTTGAATCAGTTCAGCGAGATTTTCACTGGGCTGGTATTTTATATCCATTTAAAATATTTTAGCCATTGTCATCATTAACTAGGGAATAATACAGTAGGGAAACTGAATTGCTTTCTACCTCTTTTTAAGTCATGCTTTTATTTCATTGGCTTATTTAAATAATGTTATATTCAAGAATATCAGACTTATTTCTGAAAAATATACATAGTTATGGGTAATGTCCCTAAGTTGTTGTTACTGTATCTGAGGTTTGTTTGCTTTAATTTCTTTCTAACCTTGTACATTTATAAAAGAAGATGGTAAACCAAAATGAAAATCTCCCCAAGAAGCAGCTCAAAGAAAAGACCCTTTAACAAAGTCAGCAGTGGGACCCTCTCTCTACCCTGAGTTTCTGTTTTTAAAGCAGATCTATGCGTGCTGGTAGAAATTTAAAGATCAGGGAAGTGTAGAAGTCTAAGCTGGTCATAGCTCTTTTTCCCTTTTCCTCAGCTGTCCCCTCTTCGTTCTCTATTTACTCTCTTTCCCTAGACTCCACACATGTATCTTCAACTAGGATCTCTATTCTAGATGGATCTGTCTCCCAAGAGCACGTTTCCAAACAGCTGTTAGGCATTTCCTGGAAGACCACCAACATCTTACAAGCACCTTAAATCCCACAGGTGTTTAGCTTACCTCCATTATCCCTGGGCTCCATAATTTATATCAGTCATCATCTCTTCTGTTTCTGTTTAGGATGCTGACATTCTCCTAATTACCAGGTTTGAACCCTCTGATCATCTTTGCTACCTTTCTTCTCATTTAATGTCTCCAATTTCTAATGAAGCTTGTCTTAATCTGCAGGATTTACTGAGCTCACGCATTTGTTGCATTCCCATTACCACCACTCTACTACAGGCTCACTCTTAGCTCTTTATTATTACCTGTCCCCCTTCCAATCCATTTTATACACGGCTCTCAGATTAAGTTGACCATTTTACCATTTTCATTGCCAATTCAACAATACTTATTGAGCCATGACCTGCTGGGTACTGGGATAGAACATTACATAAAGTATACCTATTCCTCACCCTCAAGAGCTCACAGTCTGTTTATGAAGATAGATGATAAATGGTGACAAGCAAGCATGTAAAGAAGTTCTAAATCATGTTAAGTGCTATGAAGGAAACGAGTAGAACATACTGGGGAAAAGATTAGGGGTACATTTTATTTAGATGATGAGATCAGAGGGTTCTAGGAGGGTAACATTTAAGCTAAAGCCTGGAGGATGCAAAGAAGCCAGCCTGGGGCTTAAGGGAGTGTTCCATGTACATAGGTCAAGGGAAAGAGCTTGGCATGTTTGAGCAGTTGAAAAAAGACCATTTTGCCAGAGTCACCCTAGTTGAGTGAAAGTGCAAGTGTCTTGATTTGGGTTTGGAGAGGTAGGCAGGAGAAGCCAGATTACTCAAGCCACACCGAGGCCTTATTTTTCTCTAACTGTAGCTGGAAACTATTGAAAAGAATAAATAACTTCATTTATCCATTCAACAAATATTTACGGAGTATCTATTATGTGCCAGACAATGTTTATGACCCTGGAGATACAGCAGTGAACAAAACAAAGTTCCTACCATAGGCAGTGTTATTTTTTGCAAGTTTTGGATAAACATGGTCAGTGGCTCATGCCTGTTATCCCAGCACTTTGGGAGGCTAAGGCAGGTGGAGTTCAAGCCCAGGAGTTCAAGACCAGCCTGCTGAACATAGCGAAACCCCATCTCTACAAAAAAAATACAAAAATTAGCCTGGCATGGTGGTGCATGCCTGTAGCCCCAGCTACTCAGGAGGCTGAGGTGGGAGAATCACCTGAGCCTGGGAGGTCAAGGCTGCAGTGAGCCATGATCACACTGCTGTGCTCTAGCCTGGGCGACAGAGTGAGACCCTATCCCCCTGCCAAAAAAACAAAAAGTTTAAAAATAAACCACAGTCATTCCTTGGTATACAAAGGGAATTGCTTCCAGGACCTACATTGATACCAAAACCTGCACATACATACACAAGTCCTGAAGTTGGTCCTGAGACCTTGGACGTGAAAAGTTGTCCTCTATATAGCGAATTTTAAAAATTTTTATTATTATTTTGAGACAGAGTCTTGCTCTGTTGCCCAGGCTGGAGTGCAGTGGTGCCATCTTGGCTCACTGCAACCTCTACCTCCCAGGTTCAAGCAATTCTCCTGCCTCAGCCTCCTGAGTAGCTGGGATTTATAGGCATGCGCCACCACGCCCAGCTAATTTTTGTATTTTTGTTTTTTGATAGAGACGGGGTTTCACTGTGATGGCTAGGCTGGTCCTGAACTCCTGACCTCAGGTGATCTGCCCGCCTCAGCCTCACAAAGTGCCGGGATTACAGGTATGAGCCACCATGCCTGGTCTGTATAGGGAATTTTGCATCCTGAGAATACTGAATTTTTTATCTGAGTTTGGTTGGGAATGCAGAACCCTCCAGTATGGAGGGTCACATATATTTACAGAAAAACATTTGCATATGAGGACAGTAGTAGCTCAGACTCACGTTGTTCGATCAGCTATAGTTGTTACTGTTAATTATTTTGATTCTAAGCAGTGTTATATAATAAACTATTTAATGACCCTTAAACTGTTTATATCACTCCAAGTTCTCTTTGAATTTACATAACTTTGTATTGCAATCTATGAAATTAGATCCTGAAGGAATTATTAACCCCTGTTTAGCCCCTTAATTTCAACTGGGTTTGTTCTGAACCTACAAAGCTTAAGCTTCTCAGTTGAAGGAACAAGTTAGCAACAGTAGCACTTTCTGTAAGTACTCTAATTTTTACAGCATAGAGAAAGTTGTAACACTGTTGGCTTTCATTTAATCATAGGATATTCACATAGTTTTTGTCCTTTATGTAAATTTGAGGAGGCTTGGTATTTGGTGGTTATTGATAGCCATAGAGGAGTTTTTCAGTAGAAAGTAGATTGTCTCTTGCTCTTTTAAGAGAAGGTACGGGAGAGAAATTTAAGTTTTTACATGTGCGAGGTGTTTTTTACTTATGTTTAGCATAGTTGTGAAGAAAGGGATAGTCAAAGGATATGGGGCAGAAGACTTAACACCTGACTTTGGCAGCAGAACATGAGATGAATAAAGCTTTGTCTTTTGTATTAAACTTGTGCTATAAACATTGAATGTAGATTTGCGTTGGCTTTATAAATAAACTATTGGAGGTCTTCTAAGTATGTCATCTAAAGATATCAGCAAACATTTATTTATTTTTCCTGTATTATACAACACCCCATGAGCTTAAGACAATTTCTGTTTTCCCCAGTTAAAAGATATGGTGTTTGCTTAAATATAGTAGACACAAATAGAGCTCTCTGAGAAAGAGCTTGTTACCCACAGGAAGCATAAAAATATTAGGAGTCTTGCAATTTGACATAAACATTTTCATTTCCAGTTTTGTTCCAGGGATGATATTCAGACTCTAAAAGAGGTATCATGATCAGTTCTGTTTCTTCAGAAGGCTGCTAGCAAGGATTATCCTTGAATAAAACTAGAGAAGTATAAACTAAAATATGCCTGTGTTGAAATTAAACCAGCTCTTAATTTCATACAGTTTTAACCTGGACCAATCTAGGTAAGCATAAAGAGTAGCATTTTGAGCAAATGGAAGAGCGGCTAGATTTGGATTTGTTAAAATAGCCTCCATCTAGCTGCTTTATAAAAATTCTTATTGATGGTTAGGAAATCTAATTGGTTTAATGTATGTTAGTTGATTACACAGGTCTCTTCTTTGTTTAATCCCTATGTCCGTTGTGTCACTTTTTTTTTGGCGGGGGGGGGGGGGGGATGGAGTCTTGCTGTGTTGCCCAGGCTGGAGTGCAGTGGTGTGATCTGTTTACCGTAACCTCCGTCTTCCAGTTTCAAGCAATTCTCCTTTCTCAGCCTCCTGAGTAGCTATGTTTGCAAGTGCCCACCACTGCACCCGGCTAATTTTGGTATTTTTAGTAGAGACAGGGTTTCACCACGTTGGCCAGGCTGGTCTTCAACTCCTTATCCACCCGCTCGGCCTCTCAAAGTGCTGGGATTACAGGCATGAGCCACCATGCCTGGCCGGTGTTGTACATTCTATGCATATTGGCAAATAGATATGATAACATGTATCCACCATTGTATTATCATACAGAATAATTTCACAGCCGTTAAATCCTCTGTGCTCTGGCTTTTCATTCCTCCTTCCTCCTTAATCCCTGGCAACCACTGATCTTTTTATTGTCTTTATGGTTTTGGCTTTTCCGGTGTCATGTAGTTAGATTTGTACACTAAATAGCTTTCTGAGATTGGCTTCTTTCACTTAGTATTACACACTTAATGTTCCTTCATCTCTTTCATGGCTTGAGAGCTCATTTCATTTTAGTGCTGAATAATATTCCATTGTCAGGATGCACCATAGTTTATCTGTTACTTACTGGGTGACGTCTTTGTTGCTTCCAAGTTTTGGCACTCATGAATAAGGTTGCTATAAACATCTATGTGCATGTCTTTGTAGGCATCAGTTTTCAACTCATTTGGGTAAATACCAAGGAGCACAATTGCTGAATTGAATTGTATGGTAAGAGTACATTTAGTTTTGTAAAAAACTGCCAAAAGTGTCTTCCAAAGTGGCTGTACCATTTTACATTCTCATTAGCAATGAATGAGAGTTCCTATTGTTCCACATCCTTGCCAGTATTTAGTGTTGTCAGTGTTTTGGATTTTGGCCATTCTGATAGGTGTGTAGGGGTATCTCATTTTACTTGTAATTCCCTAATGACAAATAATGTTGAGCATCTTTTTATATGTTATTTACTAGCTGTCACTTTAGTGAGGTATCTTTTCAGGTCTTTTGCCTATAAAGAATTTTAAGAGCTCTCTCTTTTTTTTATATAACAGTTCTTTATCAGATAATGTCTTTTGCAAATATTTTTTCTCCCAGTTTATGCCTTGTCTTAATCTCTTGAATATTCCTTTTTTTCTCAGAAATATGTTCAGCTTTGAGGGCATCTTCTAAACTTTTAAAATGTTAAATTTATAGATTATATAATACCATAAAGAATTTGACCTTTTAGAAGTTCATGCTTGGCTGGGCGCGATGGCTCACGCCTGTAATCCCAACACTTTTAGAGGTCGAGGCAGGTAGATCACCTATGGTCAGGAGTTTGAAACCAGTTTCACCAACATGGCAAAACCCTGTCTGTACTAAAAATACAAAATTAGCCGGGCATTGTGGCGGGCACCTGTAATCCTAGCTACTCGGGAGGCTGAGGCAGGAGACTCTCTCAAACCCAAGAGGTGGAGGTTGCAGTGAGCCAAGGTCGTCCCACTGCACTCCAGCCTGGGCAACACAGCGAGAACTCCATCATCTCAAAAAAAAAAGAAAAAAAAAAAGAAGAAGTTGTTCATGTTTGTATTCCAAATATACAAAATACTGATTCCACATATCAGTTTTTCCTCTTCAGACTTTAAATTTACTTTTCAGGGGTATGAAGTGAAACTTGCAAATATACCTCAGTAAACTTTCTTTGCAATTCATGCCAATATAAGGATGCGGCAAATGAGCCATGAAGAATGTAATAAGATCATTATCCCATTGAGAAAATATTCATGAAACTTCTGCCGCCTTCTTTCTCTTCCCCTAAATGTGTCAAGTAACTAATTTCAAAAAACTGCTGGAAAATGGAAGAAGTATTGCAGATTCCTTTATAAAGTAGTGCTCTGTTCATCAAAAATGCATATAAGGTTTGGTAATTTACCTAACAATTTGTTTCTCTAAGACTCATAATTCTAAAAACTGAGAGTTTTAATGACAGTGATTTAGTTTTCTCATTTCATAGCTTGTTTTAAAAAGAGAAAAATTTGTGTCTGAAAATGTAATCAACATGTTTTATAATTCTGCTATTTGTTTATTTGCATAAAAGATTTTTTTAAAATAGGATGATTTAATCTTTTAGTCAGAGGAATGTATAATAATATAAGAATTGAGTCTTGTCTTAGCCCTCTCCATTTAAAAAATAAAGTTCTTTGTTTTCTGCCTAATTGAGTTTACAGATAGTATTTCCAGACCCTGGTTATTATGTTAATTAATTGGCTCCTTTCATTGGAAGGGATCAGATTTCTGGCAACCAAGCCCACTGCCTTCCCTAACCACTGTTTTCCTCTCTGTTCCACAAAATAGTAAATACTAAGCTTGAAATGATGGGAGACAGCCTAGAGTATAAAATAGAAAGAAAAGCAATTCATAAATAAGAAAGCCAACAGGATTTAGGCAGACAGATAAATCTGTGAACTGAATTGAGTTTCTCTTTTTGTTTTTTGCGATGGAAGCTTTAGCTTTTTAATGAATAACATATGGATTGTGGTTTTCACCACAATGCAAAGAGGATAAAGTTTGGCTGATATGATTAGGTTTTTTCTTCTTAGACTTAAATAAAGGAATATTTAAGGTGGAAGTTTCCATTTTTCTGTCTTTTTTTTTTTTTTTTTTTTGAGATGGAGTCTCGCTCCGTTGCCCAGGCTGGAGTGCAGTGGCACAGTCTCAGCTCACTGCAGCCTCTGTCTCCCGGGCTCGAGTATTCTCCTGCCTCAGCCTCCCAAGTAGCTGGGATTACAGGCACACGCCACCAAGCGCAGCTAGTTTTTGTATTTTAATTAGAGACGGGGTTTCACCAAGTTGGCCGGGCTGGTCTCCCAACTCCTGACCTCAAGTGATCCTCCCGCTGCAGCCTCCCAAAGTGCCGGGATTATAGACATGAGCCAATGCGCCCAACCAAGAAGTTTTTATTTTTCTTAGATATTTTCCAGAGTAATCAAAAGCCTAGGAATAGAAAATAATCCTTTATAAACAAAAGTTTACTTATGCGAGTTTTTTTTAATTGGAGATTAATGCCACAGCACATTATGGTCTATTGCTGGAAATTACAAGTTAAGTACCAGTATTAGAGTACTATGTGCTAATTCAGAAAAAAATATACAAATGGTTTAAGTATATTTTTAGTAGTTATAATTTTTATTATTCTTTTTAATCTTTCTGAGGTAGAAGTTACTAGAAATTTTAAGTTATTTGGAAAATCATATTTAGCATTTAAAAATATGGTCAGTGAATTAATAGAAACAAATTTTGAATTTACTGACATAAGACATTGATTACATTGTATGACTTTCCAAAGCAGAGTGAAACTTATGCAGTAAGACAGCTTCTTATATTGTATTGGTGTATTAATGAGATTGTACCTACATTTTTTATTTTTTAAAGGGTTTTTATATGGTTGTAAATAGGCAGATTTTTTTTTGCTGAAGATATTTTTGTGACAGTGACACTTTCACTGTAACAGAACAGGACATTAGTATGCAAGAGCTTGCCGTTACTTTGGAGGAAGTGTAAATTCAGAGTTGAGGGATTGTGCAGGTAAAACAAATTGTCAGACCCAAAGATGGCCACTACGTGTTCATTTTTCTCCTATCCCAGAACCTGAAATTCATCTGCTTCACATTGACAAAATCAAATTTGGTAATTTACCACATCACAGAGTTCTTTTTTTCCTCTAGAATATTGGATGTAGAAATGCCTATTGTAAGACATCTTCAAGTCTGCATCTATAAAATGTTTCTTTACAATATGTCTGCTCTTTGTGAACAGTTATTTTTAAAATGTGCTCTGTGTGAAGTTATATTCTTAATGAAATTCATTGCTAAGAACATCCTTAAGGATAAAAAATATTTCTCAAATATTTCATCATCTTAGCATTGTTTATCTGAAATGCTTTGTGTTCACAGGAAGAGCAGGCAGCAAAATTGAAAGCTGAGAAGATCAGAGTTGCCCTAGAGAAAATTAAAGAAGCACAAGTGAAAAAGGTGATATGTGGGCCTCTTCCTGGTTTGGGATTTTTTATGTGTTACGGATTTGTAAAGAATTGCCTTGTTTATGTAATGTACCTCTGAGATGGGGAGAGATACAGAGGCATTTCTTCCTAGTAATATATTTTTCACATGTAGTATTTTTTATGGGTAAAATGCATTATAAAAGGAGTAATTTTCTGGTTCTGAATTCTCCTAAAGGAGTAATCATAACATTATAACCTTATCTGTTGTTAATATTTTTAAAATGCTTTAAATTTACTTAAACAGGGTATTTGATGTCTGATTTTTAGCCTATATTTTTGCATAATGAGTCATTATTTGTGTTTTAATTTATATACAAATACATTAATCCAAATTTTATTTGATATCAGATGAGTGCCTTTTCTAGAATGCCATTTTTTAGTGTTCATTTACTTTTCTTTTTACCTGTTATAGCTGGTGATTAGAGTCCACATGTCTGATGACAGTTCTAAAACAATGATGGTGGATGAGAGGCAAACAGTAAGACAAGTACTGGATAACCTAATGGACAAATCCCACTGCGGTTATAGTTTAGACTGGTCACTGGTAGAAACTGTTTCTGAATTACAAATGGGTTAGTAATATTGCTTTAATTGCTTTCTAATTTTTGTGTAACTTCATCAGTTTTCATGTTGATAAAACATTTCAAGTTACCTTTATAGATAATATGTTTTTATTTTATTTTTATTTTTCTGGGGACAGAGTCTCACTCTGTCTCCCAGACTGAAGTGTAATGATGCGATCTCAGCTCACTGCAGCCGCTGCCCCCGGGTATAAGCAATTATTCTGCCTCAGCCTCCCGAGTAGCTGGGACTACAGGCGTGTGCCACCACACCTGACTAATTTTTTGTATTTTTAGTAGAGATGGGGTTTCACCTGTTGGCCAGAATGGTCTTGATCTCCAGACCTTGTGATCCGCCCACCTTGGCCTCCCAAAGTGCTGGGATTGCAGGCTTGAACCACCACACGTGGCCGCATCTTTATATATTTTTTCGATAAAATTACCTTTCATAATTTGGCTTCTTTACATTATTTTTTTCTGAAGTATTTTAAGAGTTCTTTGGATACAAGATCATTTCTAGTTCACTCCAGATTTTATAATGGCTAAAACAAAGTTTTTAAAAAGGTAACAAAATAGTTTTTTTCTTCAGATAAGAACTGGATAGACTGATGCATTTACTAAAGATTATTATGTTAACTTGAATTTGTACTGAAGTCTTTAAACCAGCATTTGACTCAGGGGAAACGTAAAACACATTAACAAATTTCAAAGAATCCATATCTAGAACATGTTCTTTAACATATGTTCAGTATACAGGACATGTTCTTTCATTTCTAATTTGGAAATTAGAAAATACACCTACATTTAAGATTAAACAACAGTCATGGATCAAAGAAGAAATCATCTTGGAAATGTTTTAAATGCCAAGAACTAAGTACAATTGGAAATACTTGATATTGAAACTTGTAAGATGTAACTAATGTTTTATTTTTAAGGGTGGGATAGGAAAATGTTTTAAGACTGAAGAATGGTGTACTGCAAGTCAGAAAGCCTAGATTCTAGTCCTAGTTCTTCCATATATCAGCTGTGTGATCTTAGTTATGTCACTTAACATAATTAAGGCATATTTCTTTGTTGGAAAAATTAGGGAAGACCAGATAATTTTTAGTTGCTAAAATGTCAGTTAAGACTACTTGGTTCTGAGGTTAACTACTTCGCAAAGTTTCATGTCTTTCATGCAACTCTAATGAATACTAACAAAATATGGATATTTTATTTTGGGACAGAGAGAATCTTTGAAGACCATGAAAACTTGGTTGAAAATCTTCTTAACTGGACAAGAGATAGCCAAAACAAGCTTATATTTATGGAGCGTATAGAAAAATACGCACTTTTCAAAAACCCACAGGTAAGAGGAAACAACTTACAGAGGTCAGGATTTGTAAATATGTCTCCTATTTTATTTGATTACTGCTAAGTTAATAGAGTTAAAAGACTGGTAAACACCTGGTTGGAGCGATATACCTGCAAAATCCTATAGGAGCATCATCTGCTGCTGCTGCTGCTGCTGCGGAAAGTCAGCTGGTGCCTACGTGTTAGGCCCCAAAGAGGTTCCCAGTCCTCCAGAACCAGATGGGGTGAGCCCTTTCGGAAGCAGAAGTATAGCTCTAGTGAGTTACCAGGTCTTTTGGCTCTGTAATCCAGAGCTGTGTTGAACCCAGCTGTTTATTTGGTGAGTTTGTCATCTCATCAAAGAAAAGTACTTCTCTACTCCAGTCATTTATCCAGTTGACACTTCTTTTTAAACATCCTAGTAACCTTGATTACAAATGGCTCTACATTCTAATAAACATACTTAGATTTATTTGACATCTTTCCTTATTCCAAAATAATGTTTGAGTTAATACTTCCCAATACCTAGACATTTTACAAAATTCAGTAGGTGAGGGAAAACAACTCCACAGTAAAAAGTAGTAATGAGGAAAAATAGCAGCAGTGTTAAAGGTTATGCTTCAGGTGGCTTAATCATGACATGTCTTTTCCGGATGTTTTAGTGAAAAATACATATTTGGGGGTATCAACAGATCTTTTTGTAGGTAGTTATGAAAAATAATTACAGGCTGGGCGCAGTGACTTGCGCCTGTAATCCCAGCACTTTGGGAGGCCGAGGTGGGCAGATCACGAGGTCAGGAGATCGAGACCATCCTGGCTAACACGGTGAAACCCCGTCTCTACTAAAAATACAAAAAATGAGCCGGGCATGGTGGCGGGCGCCTGTAGTCCCAGCTACTCGGGAGGCTGAGGCAGGAAAATGGCCTGAAGCTGGGAGGCGGAGCTTGCAGTGAGCCGAGATAGTGCCACTGCACTCCAGCCTGGGTGACAGACTGAGACTCCGTCTCAAAAAAAAAAAAAAAAATAAAAATAAGAATAATAATAATAATTACAGTCAGCCCTCTATATCCATGGGTTCTGCATCTGTGGATTCACCCAACTGCAGATCTAAAATATTCAGAAAAATAATTCAGGTTCCAAAAAACAAAACTTGAATAAGCCACGTGTTGAATACTGCATTGAATTCATGCAAATTAAGTGATATGTAGGCATTGTATTAGTTATTATAAGTAATCTAGAGATTATTTCTAGTACAAGGGAGAATTTGCATAGGTTATATGCAGATGTGACCCCATTTTTATAAGAGACTTAAGCATCAGCAGATTTTGGTATACAGGGGAGATCCTAGAATCAATCTCCTATGGACAACAAGGGATGACTGTGTACTAATGAGTAGAATTCAGTTTTTTTGTTTGTTTGCTTTTTGTTTTTGTTTGTTTTTTTGAGATGGAGTCTCGCATTATTACCCAGGCTGGAGTCAGTGGTATGATCTTGGCTCACTGCAACCTCCTCCTCCAAGCGATTCTCCTGCCTCAGCCTCCTGAGTAGCTGGGACTACAGGTGCATGCCGCCACATCTGGCTAATTTTGTGTTTTTAGTAGAGACGGAGTTTCACCATGTTGGTCAGGCTGGTCTCGAACTTCTGACCTCGTGATCTGCCTGCCTTGGCCTCCCAAAGTGCTGGGATTACAGGTGTGAACCATCGTGCCTAGCTAGAATTCAGATTTTTAGTTGAGTCAAGTAAATGAGATTATTAATAAATGAGTCCCAGAGAATTTGGGATTTCTTCTTAAAAAGCCAGAACATAAATTTTCTGCACCTAGATCAGTATATTTCTAAACCTTTCAGATCCTTTAACTGTAGCTTTCATTAGATATCCCAAAACATATTTGCCAGCTGTTGAATGTAATATCACCTCACAGTCTGGGTGAGGACAGTTTATGACAAGTGGCCAGGCAAGGAGGAGACTGGTGTTAAGCATTTTAGTGATGATGCCCATATACAGGTAACTTTTCAAAGTTTATTCTACTCTATACCAACAGAAATTAGAGTTGCTATTTCTCTAGAAGAAAACATACACCTGTGCCAAGGGAATAACAGAATGGATTTATGCTTTAATCTTCTTTTTTTCTCCCCCACCTATCCCTTCCATGTATTTGTTTTTCCAGAATTATCTTTTGGGGAAAAAGGAAACAGCTGAGATGGCAGATAGAAACAAAGAAGTCCTGTTGGAGGTATGACACCCCCCATTTTCTTGTACATTGAAAAATTAAAATATTAGGCCAGGTGTGGTGGCTCACACCTGTAATCCCAACACTTCAGGAGGCCGAGGCGGGTGAATCACAAGGTCAGGAGTTCAAGACCAGCCTGGTCAAGATGGTGAAACCCTGTCTACTAAAAAATACAAAAATTAGCCGGGCATGGTAGTGGGTGCCTGTAATCCCAGCTACTCAGGAGGCTGAGGCAGAGAATTGCTTGAACCCACGACGCAGAGGTTGCAGTGAGCCGAGATCGCGCCACTGCATTCCAGCCTGGCAACAGAGTGAGACTCTGTCTAAAATAAAAAATAAAATAAAATAAAATAAAAATCCTTTTTGAAGTCAAGTATGTCAGGGTTCTATATTTGTAGTTACAATTTTAACTAAAGAAGACTGTGTATTCTTTGATAGTATGAGGGAGAGAGTTCAACTGTGTTGAACGTGTTAGGCCACTGAAGACCCTTTTAAAAACTATTATTTTGCCAAGCCATATTCTAATGGTCTAATAGTAATGAGCTTTTAGGGGCTGCCAAGTGGGAGAGATGGCTGGTCAGTGAAGGATGTGGTTTTGCTGTTTTGATCTGTTTACTCAGAGAGAAATTTGAATATAATTAGCTGTTCACAAAATATTTCCAGCTTTATCCTTAAATAATTCAAATAATTTAAAAAATCATGGTCATTTTTTCTTGGAAAAATGTAATTGAATTTTTGGCTGATTTTAAAGAACTAAAATCAAATAAGTTAGTATACTTGAAAACCTGAATAAACCTTTACTTACCAGCAAGGCAATCAGGAAGTGAAGATCGGCATTCAGTTTTCATAGTGATACAAGCTACAGTTAAGTAAAAATCTGCCTTATAATTCCTAATTTTTCTGTACTTTGAGGAGAAATTAATTTAGGCCCAAATGTCCTATATTAGTGTTCTCTGAGGATTTCTCTTTTCTTTCACAAATACATGATTGATTTCTTTAATATTAGATTTTTATCAAAGCATAGTGTTTAGAACTTAGCATTTTAAGTGTTTATAGTTCTTTCATCCTAGTATTAAGTATTTTTTAAACAAATGCCCTCTTTGTCTTAGTCACATAAATGGATAGTTTTTAAATTCTTAAAGTTTAATCATACACTTAGCATGTTGCATTCTTTTAAAATATATTCCTGTTTAGTTTGACAGCTAATCTAAATGTGGAGAAAAAATAAAGTCTAATGCTTGGTTTGCCCTGACAGTTTTATTAAATTTAGTGTAACTATGCTGTTTACAAAGGTATTTAGCTACTGTTATATGCAACTCAGTTAATGCGTCAACTTAGTTTTTCTCCGAAACACTACTGTGTTTTAGGTAAAAGTTTGTAGGTAAAAATTCAGTATCACATTTATGACTGGCATTTTTATTTAGTAAACATTTTAGGATTGCCATAGTAGTTCCAAACTCGTGTTGTCTTTAGAATAGAAAGTGGTTTTGTTTTTGTTTTTGTTTTTGTTTTGAGACAGTCTTGCTCTGTTGCCGAGGCTGGAGTGCAGTGATGTGATCTCAGCTCACTGCAACTTCTGCCTCCCAGGTTCAAGCAATTTTCGTGCCTCAGCTGCCCACGTAACTGGGACTACAGGCTCGCGCCACCATTCCCGGCTTATTTTTTTTTATTTATTTATTTAAGTAGAGATGTGGTTTCACTATGTTGGCCAGGCTGGTCTCAAACTCCTGACTTCAAGTGATCCACCTGCTTCGGCTTCCCAAAGTGCTGGGATTACAGGCATGAGCCACCGCACCTGGCCGGAAAGTTCTAATTGAGGTTAAATTAGCAGCTTGGTTTTAATATAAAACCATTTTGGTTTAATAACTGTCATGCATTTCACAGGAGTAAACACAACTTTGTTCTGAGAATCCAACGATCATAAGTCTTTCCAAATAATCTTGTTCTTTTAGGAATGTTTTTGTGGAAGTTCTGTAACTGTACCAGAAATTGAAGGAGTCCTTTGGTTGAAGGATGATGGCAAGAAGTCCTGGAAAAAGCGTTATTTTCTGTTGCGAGCATCTGGTATCTACTATGTCCCCAAAGGAAAAGCAAAGGTGTGTCCCTTCTGTTGGAATTTGAACTTCCTCATTATGCTAATTGCTTTTAATTTGTATTGAGTATGCTGACAAGGTGAACCCAGGCTATGATTTGTTTGAATTCATGGAAGACATAGAATATTGCTTTATTAATCTATTATAAAGAAGAAGAAACCTGAAAGTTCTTACTTCTCTGGTCACTAGTTGAGCCTATCTCAGTTCTCTTTACCAAATTTGTAATCATAGTTTTATTAGTTGTTTTTTGGGGACTCAGTTCTGGAGTAGTTTTGTTTATTTTTGTTTGGGAAGAACAGCACCGCTCTCTGGGATTACAGACTTTTTCATCTTGTTTGGGTAATATGCTTCTGCTAAGGGCCACCCTGCTGTAGTTATCACTTTGGTGTTTATTGGCATCAGGACTGTTTTAAACTTTTTTACAGTATTATCTCATCTAGTCTTCACGACAGTCCTATGAACATATACTGTTGCCCCTATTTAACTGGTGAAAACCTCCCCCAACCAGTTGCAAATCACTGTACTTGACATATGCATTATAGGCACCGAACGACATGATATTTTCTTGTTCTTTCCAGAGAGCTCTATTATACAATATTGTTTTTAATGTACTAGACTATATTAATAGTATCTTTAAAATGCCAACACTCCTTAACAAGTTAGTGTTCATTGTGAATGACAAAACAGTAAGTAAAAGGGGCTGCTTTTTTTGTTACATTGATGATTAAAGAAGAAACATTAATGGAGCATCTCATTGTCTTGTGTAAAATAGCAATAATTTCTATTTAGTATTAGCAAAAGCAGTTTTGATTCTCACCTAGAAACTGTTAACCAGGTATATTTGCTTGTTTGTGCATTATTAATTTTATCTTTTTGGTATTTTTATCTTAGGTCTCTCGGGATCTGGTGTGCTTTCTCCAGCTGGATCATGTCAACGTTTATTATGGCCAGGACTATCGGAACAAATACAAAGCACCTACAGACTATTGTCTGGTGCTGAAGGTAAATACATATCTCTTTTTAGGAATTTTAATTGATGTTAGACATAGAACAGGTTATTGGACATTTTAGAATTGTTGAGATACCATCAATTATACTGTTTTTGCTTTATTCTCAAAGTTTAAAAAGGAATGGTGAAGTGTGGTAAGGAAAAGAAGCACGTGCTATATCATAGCAGACCCTGAACCAGTTATCTCTAGGTAAGGAGTGAATATTAGGTTGTAAGTTTTGAGTTGTGAGCTATAAAATGTGTTTGATTATAAATTTGAGATTATCATTTAACACTAGGCTTATTTTAGGGAAACTTAGAACAGAGCCAAATAGAGGTCATAAATGTGCTTTAGTTCTTTTCCTGTACTTACTCAGCAAACCATCAGAGGGCATTGTGTCCAAGTTCAAATCAGACTGGCTGTCAACTGGTCCAGAAATAATTTTTGTCTCTTTTTTTCCCTCAACTATAGTCATGATAGCCCATGCATGTATTGCGACCTGAGCTGTTTTTAGGAAGTTTTTTTTTCTTCTTTATTCAAGCTTTTGTACTTCTTACAATGATTATATCTGTACTTTTGAGAAGAACTGACATTTTAAGCAAATTTACAGTGATCTATTAGAACACTGATAAAAACGACATACAAAAATTCAAGAAAATTATGGAGATAATTTTTTTTTTTCTTTGGCTCCATCTTTGTAATTCCTTGGTAACTACTTAGGTCTACATGTTGATATCGTCGTGTTTAGTTTCACTTTTCTCAGAATTGTCACTTTAGTTTGGTGATGGCCATTAGTTTAGGAGTTTTAGGATTTTAGGATTTTGGAGTTTTGATTGCTTTGATAAAGTTCAGTACATTGTAATGGCAACCTTTTTTTTTTTTTTTTTTTTTTGAGGCAGAGTCTTGCTCTGTCACCCAGGCTGGAGTGGAGTGGCACAATCACAGCTCACTGTAGCCTTGACTTTTCAGGCTCCAGCGATCTTCCCAGCTCAGTCTCCCAAGTAGCTGGGACTGCAGGCGCATGCCACCACACCCGGCTAATTTTTGTGTTTTTTTGTAGAGACAGGGTTTAGCCATGTTGCCTAGGCTAATCACAGACTCCTGGCCTCAAGTGATCCGCCTGCCTAGGCTTCCCAGAGTCGTAGGGTTACAGGCAGAGCCCCTGCTCCCGGCCAAAATGGCAACCTTTTATTAAATAATTGTGTTTTTGGGGAACACCACTGAATCATTTTAGGTACCTTTAGGTGCAAATACTTTTTTAAAAGTCAGTGCAAAGTAGCTTAATTCAGGAGTTTTCAAAATGATGTCTACAGTCTCCTAAGAGTCAGTCCCTAAGACCATGATGTTAAAATTATTTAATAATGCTAAGATGTTATTTGCCTCTTGAACTTTCATTGTCTTACACATGTATAGTAGAGTTTTCTAAAAGGTTATATGACATGTGATGGTATCTTCACGCTAGTGTAATGTGTGTTTGTCTATTCTTTTTTATTTATTTATTTTTGAGACAGTCTCACTCTGTCTCCCTGGCTGACGTGATCTCGGCTCACTGCAACCTGTGCCTCCCGGGTTCAAGCAATTCTCATGCCTCAGCTCCCCGAGTAGCTGGGACTACAGCCACATGCCACTACACCCAGTTAATTTTTGTATTTTTAGGAGAGATGGGGTTTTGCCATGTTGGTCAAGCTGGTCTTGAACTCCGGACCTCAAGTGATCCGCCTACCTCAGTCTGCTGAAGTGCTGGGATTACAGGCGTGAGCCACTGTGCCTGGCCTGGCAGCTGTGTATTCTTGTAGTTTAATTTTTTCTTAGTTTTAATTTCTAATGTAAGTATTGCTGGGGTGGAAAAACTTCACTTCCATCCTCTTAGGGTCCTGGCTGGGCACACGAATTAAGTTGACATAAGAGATCAACAGAAGAAAAGCATAATTACTTGTATACTGGATTGGACAAAGAATAATTTGTGAAGAAGCAACTAAATTATACGTGAAGCCTTAAAGATACAAGTTATTTTAACAAGGTCTGTACAGAATTCTGTTGGTTTCAACTTCTCATCCCTGAGGAGAAAGATATTGTCGCTTTCTAGTATTGGGAAGGCATCTTTCGCATGGTAATTTCATCTTCTAAGGCTTTTAAGAAATAGCACGAAGGTCAGAGTGATCTTCTGTACCTGCTGTTTTTCAAGTGTCTTTTAACTTAATATGCCAGGGTGGTACATTTTTAACTCCTTCAATATCAGTAGACATAATCCACATAAAATAAAGTTATTGGGGGATCTCATAACATGAAAACAGTAAGAGTTGGTTGGTTATTTCAGTGGCTCAACGTTGTCAGTGAGAACTCAAATGCTTTCCATCTTTTCTTGTTCTACTTCCACATACCAGCTTATTCTCGGGCTGACTCACCTCACAGTCACAAGATGGCTGCTGCAGTTCTATGCATCACATGTAGGCTCAGCAAAATCCAGCGAGCAGAAGAGGGATTATTGCTCCCTGTATTTGTCTTTTATAAGAGGAAGGAACTATTTCACAAAAGTTACTCAACCACCCCTTTTGAGAGTTACTGGCCCAGAGTACATTTTCTGCTGACAAGCCAATCACTGACAAGGGAATAAAACTACTATGGTTGGCTTACAGCAGTCAGAATTCACACCCTGTGGGATATAGGTGAGAGGTAAGGCTCTGCCAGGAAAGAAGTGGGGAGGAGGAGACAGCCATAGGGGCCTGCACCCAACCCGTCAGTGTCATTTAAAAAATGAAATGTTGACCTTTCTTTCTTAATAGGTATTCATCTGTTTTGGGAGCAATTTAATTATATGTTCTCTGGACTCTTTTAAGAATCTAAATGTTGAACTTCTGGTGTGTTTTTTGTTTTGTTTTGTTTTGTTTTGTTTTTTTTGAGACGGAGTCTAGCTCTGTCGCCCAGGCTGGGGTGCAGTGGCCGGATCTCAGCTCACTGCAAGCTCTGCCTCCCGGGTTTACGCCATTCTCCTGCCTCAGCCTCCTGAGTAGCTGGGACTACAGGTGCCCGCCACCTCGCCCGGCTAGTTTTTTGTGTTTTTTATTAGAGACGGGGTTTCACCATGTTAGCCAGGATGGTCTCCATCTCCTGACCTCGTGATCCGCCCGTCTCGGCCTCCCAAAGTGCTGGGATCACAGGCTTGAGCCACCACGCCTGGCCTGAACTTCTGGTTTTTAGCAATGAATGTCTCCTCCAGACTTCCTCTTAACCCTGGTGTAATTTTTAAAATGACAGCATAATATTGTGGGGGAAAAAGGAGCAGAGGTAGCAGATTCAAAGGAGGCACATTTTAATAAGGCAGTAGTATGAAATAGTAGTTAAAAGCATGCACTCTGGGATGAGATTGCATGCGTTCAGATTCTAGTACTACTTTTCACTTAATCGGAAGCAATTTTGAGTGCTGTTTTAACCTTACTGTGTGCCTTGCTTTCTTCTTGCAACATGGAGATAATACGTAACTCAGAGGGGTTTTGTGAGTATTTAGTGAAAAATATTAAGTATGTGAAATATTTTACATAGTGTCTAGTACATAGCAAGGGTGCAATAAATGCCACTTTTAATGAAATAATGTATTAGCAGAACAGACAATCTGCAGAGGTACTTGTACAGAGCCTGGATGACCATAAGGAAAGTAATGAATGCCTTTATTATGTGAGAGGATGAAAATTTTTTTTGAGGTTCTAAAAGGAATTTTAAACTAGCAAGTAATCTGATACTTGACTTAAAAAGACTCATAGTTATACCATAGTACTCTTCAGGTTATTATCTGTATTCCCAGGTTAGAGAGATGAGGAGAACAGGGTGGAGGATAATTTCTCTTTGATTTTCCCAGATGTTGTTTTGATTTAAAAAAATAATAATAATAAACCCTATTTTTGTGCAGAACGCATAGAAGCACACATGCACACTCAGGCTTCTGCTACAGTTGAACAACCATGCAGTCAAGTTTGCAAATCACCATTAAGGGAGGGGGTAGTGATACAGCTGCCAGCCACCTAAAGCAGCTTGCAGAGATCTCTGAACCTTGCCCTGCAGGCAGTGCCTCCATGAAGCAGAACAGTCTCTTAAGCCCTCACTGGCAACACTAACAAAGCTCTTTCCAGTTGGCCTATTTTATCTTCTGCACAAACTACAGCTTCTGTTTTGCTCATCACTAAACCTACTTGAAGCACCTGGCAAATAGTTCTCAATAAGTATCTGTTGAATGAATGAGGTAAAATCCTCCTTCCTCCTTTTATAGAAGAATACATACTTCTCTGTCTGCCCTCCTTTACTTTTTCAAGATCACTATTATGGTTTATTATAATGTAATTTACCATGGACAAGGAGCGTATTCCAAGAGAGGGCCTATATTATCAGGAGGGAAGACTGTTAGGTATGATTTTGCTGACCTCTTATTGTTGAGGGTGTATTGTTTTAAACTGACTATAACCTTCAACAAGAAAATTGGTTTTGGTATTAAATGTTACAGGAGCTGAGCTCTGAAAAACAAAGAATAGAATTAATAGGTTTACTTTTTTTTCCTCATTGTAGACCAAAGTGATTGATCTTTAACAATGCAGATACATATAACTTCTATTGGTGGCCATCTATTCTTGATGCATTGAAAACGTCTTTAAATTGCTTGTTTTATTGAGCTTATTGATATTGAGATTATCGCAACCAATGAATATAATCGGGCAATTTTGGAAAACTAAATTCTTTTAAAGCTTTTTTTCTTTCTTTGTTTTTTTTTGGAGACGAAGTCTCGCTCTGTCACCCAGGCTGGAGTGCAGTGGCACAATCTTGGCTCACTGCAATCTCTGCCTCCTGGGTTCAAGCGATTCTCCTGCCTCAGCCTCCTGAGTAGCTGGGATTACAGGCATGCGCTACCACGTCTGACTAATTTTTGTATTTTTAATAGAGACAGGGTTTCACCATGTTGGTCAGGCTGGTCTCAAACTCCTGACCCTGTGATTCACCCGCCTCGGCCTCCCAAAGTGCTGGGATTACAGGTGTGAGCCACCGTGCCTGGCCTTTTTCTTTGTTAAAAGTGAACATGAATTTAAATTTTTTTCCAGGCAAATTATAGCCATTAGTTTTTTTGGTTTTCATAACAGTTGAAAAGAGATGTGGTAATCCTAAGTCATTACATTCAGAACAAGTGTGATTTAGGGCTTTTCTTTCCAAGGACCTGGTGATTGAGCCTCAGTGGTGTTAGAATTCCTTAAACATATTCCTAACACCTGGATTTTGTAGCCAAGGTTAAGTCAGTCACCTCTGATCCAAGCCTCAACTGAAAAGTACAGTGGGTTGTGAAAACTAAATGTGATTATGCTGTTGACATCTACATGTCCCCTGGAGGCACGTGCTGCAGCCCTGCAGTTTGGTAGAGAGTGGGGCCTACAGGGCTGTACTCACCTGTGACAGGTGTGACTGTAGACTCTTGTCCCAGGTGCTGTGCCATAGGCTTGGTGTACCCAGCCCAGTAATTCACCTCACCTCTAGACACTGAAGCTTTGTCAAAGTCCCTGTCTGATTTGGAGTCTTCTGCACTCATAATTTCAGTGGGTTGAAAGTGAAATTAAACATTCTCTTCCTTTTCATAATTTTATAGATGGAGAATTCTATGGACTTGGTTAACCTTGATGAACTTTGTTTCTTTGAAATGTAGAAGGAATGTTTGAGAATTTCCCAAGATGTGAAGATCTGTTTTAACTTGGACATCTTGACCTAACATTTCGCAGAAGTTTCTTTCTCGTTTACTTTGTAAAATTTCTTATGGGCTATTTTATTTGGCCTTATGGCCATATGAGAAGCGTAACTGTATTGGCCATTACTCTAATGGCCTGTAACTTGTCAGGATATGTTGAAGCTTTGATAAAGTTTGTTTTTCTTTAGTTCTCCAAGGGACTTAGTTGGATTTTGTCTTCATTCTTGCAGCATCCACAAATCCAGAAGAAATCTCAATATATCAAATACCTTTGTTGTGATGATGTGAGGACACTGCATCAGTGGGTCAATGGGATCCGCATTGCAAAGGCATGTTTCCTTTTGATTTGATGATGGAATCATGAGGTGTTTGATGATACAGTTTCGTTGTCATGACAGTTATTCTGACTTTAATGTTCATGGATTTGCCAGCGCCTAGTTTTTTCAGGCCTAAGTTTCAAGTTTTAAATGTTGTCTTTTTTCCTTATTTATAGGGATAAACTTTTAACATTTGGTATACTTGGAATAATACTGCTGGTAAAAGCTTGTGTAGTATCAAAGTGATTTAATTTGGGTTTGGAGAATGCATTATATGATTCTTAAATAGTGCAGTTTAGCCTAAGCAAAGTAAGTTTTGGAAAAATTAAATTACTTTTAAGTAATGATCATTTACCAACCACATTTGGAGCAGTATCCTGAAGACTGCTGAAAAGCTGCCCTTGGATCAAGAATTTGGGGTGAAAAAACATTAATGTTTATAATGAACAGAATCAAGTGTTGACTTCTTGCTGTCCCTCTAAAAATGAGGGAGAAATCAGAATAGATTATAATTTATGGTATTAGAAGAATTTTTGAAGTATCATAGGTATTAATTTTAATACAGACCATCAATCAGTAAACAGCAGTATGTCCCCCATTTTACCTTGTCATTCTGTATCATACTCAGTGAAGTTTAGATGTCACCATTTCCTGTCTTCGCTTTAGTATGGGAAGCAGCTCTATATGAACTACCAAGAAGCCTTGAAGAGGACAGAGTCAACCTGTGATTGGACCTCCTTATCCAGCTCCAGCATTAAATCAGGATCCAGTTCTTCCAGCATCCCAGGTAGTTCAAAATGCTTCAAAGCACTATTTTGTGATTAATATGAAGGTTTTTGTAGAGACTGATAGTAGACCTGGAAATTTCAACTTGATTCTTAAAAGCCGGAGCCATACTTAATTCCTAAATTATAATCAATAGATGCCTTTTTAAAAATTGTTAGAGGGCACAGTATCATGGGCTAGTTCACAAATGTATCTGACATGAAAAATCAGTATATAGACTTTTAAAACCAGTTTTATTTATATTTATGTAATTTATTCAAAACACACATACTGCTAGAAAACCACTGTTACTGCATAATTTGGGATAAAACATAACTTGGAAAAAGTCTTTGTACTCAGAATCCATGAAGAAGCCGTACTCCTTCAGATTCCTATATCCTTTAAGGTGTGCTATGATCACATCTTAAGATAAATCTTTCAATTGAAAATGTTTCATGAATGAGATCCATGTCATCTAAAAGCAGAATTTTTAAATTTTTGCATTGGATGTGATGAAAGAAATAATAACTTTAGTAGTATATTTAAAAGCTGTATGACTCTATTTCATCTCAAGTAAAAATAAATTTACAATGTGTATATACACATACATTTCCTAGTTCTGTCCACTGAGAGGGACAGAAGCAGTGATAGCCCAGGAACATGAGAATACCCAGTCCCTAGATCATAGAGGTTTCTTTTTGTTTTTTTGTTTTATTAAATTTTGGTCAAGGATGCTGCTTAAATAGATCATGGTTTCTAATACCGTTCTTCCAAAAAAAAAAAGAAACCAGGGCTGTCAGAGAAATGGCTAATTATAGGGCTGCAGCAGTGAATATATATAGGATGAGCCTGGAGCATATTATAATGCCAGAAAGTAAGGGAATGCTTAAAAAACGACAGTGGGGCCAGGCACAGTGGCTCATGCCTGTAATGCCAAGGCTTTGGGAGGCCTAAGTGAAGGGATCACTTGAGCCCAGGAGTTCAAAACCAGCCTGGGCAGCACAGCAAGACCCCATCTCTAGAACTTTTTTTTTTTTTTTTAATTAGCCAGACTTGGTACTACACATAGTCCCAGCAACTCAGGAAGCTGAGGCAGGAGGATTGCTTGAGCCCAGAAGTTCAAGACTAGTGAGGTATAATCACACCATTGTGCTCCAGCTTGGGCAACAGAACAAGATGCTGTCTCACAAAAAACAAGATGAGAATATGTCAAAGGGATACCTAGAGGAGCCAGTCTGAAAGAGCTCCAAAGGTCAAAGCTGGAACAGTTTGAGCAATATGATAATAAATGTAGTTATAGGATTGTAACCCATGGACATAAATATCCATGAGTTTATACTGATGTAAATAAATCACTGAATAAATAAATGGGGAAGAGGAGACAACTGTCCTGTGTAGATTTCTAAATGATTTATGCAGACACTTTGTTCTGAAGGAAGTGGAGCTTACCTCTTCAGTCCTCAAGTGTGGGCCGTGCTTAGTGCCTTGCTTCCAACGATCATGGAGCGGGGATTAGGGGTAACTTCACAGTGGAGAAACCTGACAAACACTGCTGCAACCACATGATCAAGGTCAATATCAGTAATAAGTCATATTGGTTATAGCTACCTTTGACATAGTGTGTGAGAATGGCTTTTTTCCTCTATGATCTTCCTCCCCAAGTTCCATAAACTCAGACTAATCCAGAGAAAAAGCATCAGACAAACCAAAACTGAGAGAGAGTCTACAAGATACCTGACCACTATTCCTCAAAACTATTGAAGTCATCAAAAACAGGAAATTCTGAGAAGCTGTTACAGGAGACTGGATGATTAACTGTAGTGTGGTGTCCTGGATCAGAAAAGGGACATAGGGAGAAATAGTGAAATCCGAATAAAGTTTGGAGCGTAGTTAATAGTAGCAGGGCATTTCCTTAGTTGTGACAAATGTAGCATAGTAATGTAACATGTTAATAATGGGGTAAAGGGAATAAAATTAAAAGAGGACATTTTTTTCCCCAAGGAGAATTTCTTTAAAACCAAACATATTGCTAAATGGGTAAACTGGATGCCGGGTATGTAGGAATTCTGTGCTAAAATTATTCTAATATTCAAATATCTAATATGTAGATATCTGAAACTATTCTAAAAAAATGTTTATTAAAATGGAAAACAAAACCAAAAAACCCTTTCAGAACATGGGTTAGGAAGGACAAAGTAAAAAGTAGGTAGCAAGTAGGATTTTAGAAAAGGAAATTAAAGGATAGAAGATTGAGAAAAGATGAGTATTTTTTTAAAAAATTACCTAGCACTTAAGTGCTTTAACACATTATTTTATGAAGTAGTTTAGGTATAGTGCCTTTTCCTGCTCCGGCAGCATTCATACACTTTGTGTAAAGTATTAGGCAGATGTTAAAAAGGGATGATAAATGAGGCTAGTGAAGTTTTAACTTTTTAAAAATGACTCAGCTATTGGGTGATCAAGAATGAAGAAAATACAGTAGGTTTTATTTTACGTTGCATTGTATTTTTGCCCTGAGGACATTATCTTAAATGTCTCCAGAGGAGTTTGGGTTTAGGGTTTATTTGTGGCTCTTATCTTTGACTACCCTGGCTGAAGTGCTTAATATGACATTCTAATGATATCCACCCATCACAGTGATTGGATGGGATCAGCTTTAACATTTGAGTTTCCTTTAGATACCAGGCATCAAGTTAGGTGCGTTCACATGGTTACATTACCTGCTCTGGAGTCCATTGAAACAATTTTGCTAGTCCCTCAGCCTTCCCTTCCCCTTCCCCTTCCCCTTCCCTTTCCCTTTCCCTTTCCCCTTCCTTTTCCCCTTCCCCTCCCATCACCCAGGCTGGAATGCAGTGGTACTATCATAGCTCACTTAAGCCTCCTGGGCTCAAATGATCCTCACACCTCAGCCTCATTTAGGCAGCAGAGAGACACATAGCCATTCCTACCAGGCCCCACTCCTTTCAAGACTTTTTTTGTGCCTTGCTGAGAGGCCAAGATACAGCACAGCTGCCACCCTATGGGGCCAATACCTAAATCCCTAGGAAACACACTTCCCACTGGAGGGTCAAATTCTAAGTATTGATCATTGCTAGAAAAAAGGAAATAATCATTGTGTATAGATCCGAATTCCTAAGTTACAATTCTGGGGTGACCTTAGGGCAGGGGTATTAAAAAAACTGATTCTCAGTGTAGCACAGACATGACTGAGAGACTCCTGTACTGATGGTTCATTAATTCTTTTATTGTTTAGAGTTGATTTCATGAAAGACTGGGTGTCAGGATACCAATAATGTTATGTGAATCATTTATTATAATTATCAGTCTCTCATGGTGAAGTATTTAAAACTAATCTGAGATTTCCTATTCCAAGGTAAGGAAAGTTTTCTAGAAGATACTGGCTGTGTTTATGATGAAACGAGTAAAATAACTTGGTACTGTTCTACACAGCACCTGACCTTGTGTAAAAGATCTAACTAGACATATATATTAATACTGTCAGAATACTGACTCTTTTAATCTTATGTTTTAAAAACTATTTTAAACAGAGTCTCAGTCAAATCACTCCAATCAGTCTGATAGTGGAGTTTCTGACACCCAGCCAGCAGGACACGTCCGTTCGCAGAGCATCGTGAGCTCCATATTCTCTGAAGCCTGGAAACGAGGCACTCAGTTGGAAGAGTCCAGCAAGGTAACAACCTCGTTTTAATTTACATAGAAAATTCCGTGGTTTTCTGTTGGGTTTAAATTGTTAATTCTTTTATGTCTTTATTAGGGATCTTATTTGGCCTTATTTCGGTCTCCTTTATTAATTTTCAGTTTTCCTAATTGTAACGGGTAAAGACGGTTCAGAGAGACCTGTTGATTTGACTTCCCCTTGGAAACGAATATTTACAAATTGGCTCTAATGACTTAAAATCTTAAAAAAAAAAAAGGCAGTTTAATTATTTTATCAGTGGCTCAGATTTTTAAGAAATAACAATTTCTTCCTTTCCACCCTTAAGCAGTTTGGATGGCAAAACACCATCTATTGCGAATGCCCTAAATTCTAGAGAAACTGTTTACAGTTGTCTCTCTTCTTTTCTGTCTCTCTCTTTTTTTTTGGACAGAGTCTGGCTCTGTGGCCAGGCTGGAGGGCCTTGGCGCCATCGAAGCTCACTGCAGGCTTCGCCTCTGGGCCTGAAGCGATCCTCCTGCCTCAGCCTCCCGAGTAGCTGGGATTGTAGGCACACGCCACCACGCCCGGCTAATTTTTGTATTTTTAGTAGAGACGGTTTCACCGTGTTGGCCAGGATGGTCTCCATCTCTTGACTTTGTGATCTGCCTGCCTCAGCTTCCCAAAAGTGCTGGGATTACAGGCGTGAGCCACTGTGTCCAGCCCCTTTTTTTTTTCTTTTCTTCTTTTTTCTCTTCGTTCCTTCCCTCCTTTCCTTCCTCCCCTCACTTCCCTCCCTTCCTCCCCTTCCTTCCTTCCATTCCTTCTCTCCCTTCTTTCCCTTCCTTTCCTTCCTTCTCCCCCTCCCTTCCTCTCCCTCGCCTTTCCCCAGGCTGGAATGTAGTGGTATTATCAGAGCTCATTTAAGCCTCCTGGGCTCAAATGATCCTCCCACCTCAGCCTCCTTGCTCACCTCAGCCTCCCGAGTAGTTGCCTGAGTAGTTGGGACTACAGGTGCACGCCACCATGCCGGGCTAGTTTTTTATTTTTTTGGTAGAGGCAAGGTCTGGCTATTTTGCCTGGGCTGGTCTCGAACTCCTGGCCTCAAGTGATCCTCCCGCCTCGGCTTTCCAAAGTGCTGGGATTACAGGCATGAGCCACCATATTCAGTCCAGTTATTTCTTTATTGGTTAATTTATTCAGACTCATTCCTTACCTTTTTTTTTTTTTGTTTTTTTTTAATGCTTTTGCCACTTCTTTGGGCATTGATAAATTTTTTCAAATTATACTTTATGTGGAAGACTAAATTAAAATCAGTTCCCTTAAAATTTTGGATTCCTGAGCCTTGCATAATAGATTGTTCAGTGAGACTGAAGGATGAGTATAGTTATTGCAAGGCTATAAATTAGAAAAATAGAGAGGTTCTTTAGTTCATTTTAAAGACATCATGGCCTTCTATCAGACATCCTCTGTAGTTGTGTAGGCAGGGATGTGTCCTGGCTGTAGGCACCATTTCAATATGCGAGAGGCCACTCCATCATTGAGGAACCAGTGGCACCCTGGGCTTGACTATTTTATTTTTATTAATAATTGTTTTTATTTATTTAATTTTTTGGTGGGGGGTGCTTTTGGTCTGAGTCACTTATACAGGTACATTCATGAATGAGAATAAATGGACATTTTTCCTTTTATTCCTTCATTTGCATATGTGGTTCACTAACTGGGCTCCCTCAGGGTAGAGAAGGCCTTAGCAGCACCATGTGGGGCTGAAGCCCTTTCCTTCACAAATGAACATTTGAGAATTGGTTCTAACGATCTAAATTCTCAAAACACTGAATTTAACTCCCTTATTAGAGACCCAAACTTTTAAGCAATAATTCTCTCTCCCTTCCCCCATTTAATCAATTTGGATGGAGCTAGTACTCTAAAAATGTACTAGAGAGGTTGGTTTACACAATTCAGATGGCCAAAGAAAAACCCCTTTGCCTTACCAAATTACTAACGGTGAGCTCCGTGTGCATTTTAAGTTATAGAACCTAGTTATGTGTAAGGCCAAGGAAAACAAAATCACAGACCCAAAATGTTCTGTGATTAAGCAGCAAAGTCCACCATTGCACAGAGTTTCAGAAGAGTAGGAACCCTGCTGTCAGCAGTCATGATTTAAGGCTTGATCACTCTGTGTTTCTTCTCCTGTTACCTCAGTCTCAGGTGCCAGATGAGAAGGCCAGCACAGCTAAGGCCTGCGCCCCTGAAGCAGCCAAGACAGGGTCAAGTTAAGGTCAGGGGTTGTTCTCTGGAAACACATTAACCTCGGTGACACCTGTAACCCAATCTCACAGACTAATACTTTCTTTTTGTGTAATTTTAAAAGAAACATGTGAGTGTCCTGCTAGCCATTAGAATTCAGCCCTATAATGAGCCTTCTAGTTCACTAACCCATGCATTCTCGATGTCATTCATAATTGAAAACAAATGGTTTATCTTGGATCCTCCAAGTTGGTTCAAAGAGCCTAAAAGATGTATGTAAAGTTTTTAAAACAAGGGTCCTCCCTTTCCTCTTTTCAAAGTACTACCTGAACCACCATCGTGCATGATTAGCTCCATGAAATAAACTACCAGATGTGATCATTTCAGCTACCCAGATGGGTTGGTTGCTGGCAAATGCTAGCTTCCATTTCTTGATACATTTTCTTTATTCTAGCCTTTCAGAGCTTCCTCTTAATTTCTTCTGGCTTTTTCTGTATGATATTTTTACAGTCTTTTGCTGTAATGTTTACAAAGCATTTCTTTATGTATTTTCCAGTAAAACAAATATAAAGAATGTCCCCCCTTTACCTGCATTGCTGGACTTCTGTGCATGTTGGATGCAAGTGTCTCACACGAACACGAGTGTGTGTGTCAAGCTTATTCATTCCCGTGTGACTGTGCACGCCTGCTCAACATTCTCATACTCTCCTGTGTCAGCTTACTAGCATCAAAAAGCCATCCTCATTCCACCAGGAAGCCCTCCTAAACCCAGTTATAGCATCTGCTTGATGTGGATGCAGTCATGGACTGAAAGGTGAACTGGAGCCATCACATCTCCCCTTGCAAGTCCAGTGCTCAGAGGACCGCCACACGGGGTTCCATTTAGGGCAGGCTGTGTCAAAGTCAAACAGCCAAGGTCAGAAGTCATGCATCCTGTCACCATTCAAACAGCTTTTGCAACCGGACATTTTTCCTAGACTGTTAGGTGGTCTAGCTATTTTACTGTGGGGTAAAACAAGTTTTCTGTTTCCTTCTTGCCCGCAGAATCAGATTTTAGCCTTCCTGACATTGTCCATCTTTATGATCACCACCAAATTCTGCATCCTCTTCATGCATGTCCCAGACTCCCTGCTTTTTAGTTTTACACAATCAAAGCTTACCTCTGTAACTGTTTTGTTGTGTTTTTCTCTCTCCCACTCCCTTTTTATACTCCTTTTAGGCCAGAATGGAGTCTATGAATCGGCCCTACACTTCACTTGTGCCCCCTTTATCCCCGCAACCTAAGATAGTCACCCCCTACACTGCTTCACAGCCTTCACCACCTCTACCTCCTCCGCCACCCCCACCTCCTCCTCCCCCACCTCCTCCACCACCCCCTCCTCCCCCGCTGCCCAGCCAATCCGCACCTTCTGCAGGCTCAGCAGCCCCAATGTTCGTCAAGTACAGCACAATAACACGGCTACAGAATGCGTCTCAGCATTCAGGGGCCCTGTTTAAACTGCCAACACCCCCAGTGATGCAGCCACAGTCAGTGAAGCCTCAGATCCTGGTACCCCCCAATGGAGTTGTTCCACCACCCCCTCCCCCTCCTCCACCCCCAACCCCAGGCTCTGCCATGGCCCAGCTAAAGCCTGCACCGTGTACCCCATCCCTTCCACAGTTCAGTGCCCCGCCTCCTCCACTGAAGATCCATCAAGTTCAGCATATTACTCAGGTGGCTCCCCCAGCACCCCCCCCACCTCCTCCTATCCCTGCACCCCTCCCTCCTCAAGCCCCCCCAAAACCTCTTGTGACCATACCCCCACCAACCAGCACCAAGACTGTGGCACCTGTTGTGACACAAGCTGCACCACCCACACCTACTCCTCCAGTACCCCCGGCAAAAAAGCAGCCAGCTTTCCCTGTTTCTTACATTCCACCCTCTCCCCCTACCCCTCCTGTTCCAGTACCCCCACCAACATTACCCAAGCAACAGAGCTTCTGTGCAAAACCCCCTCCCTCTCCACTGTCACCGGTGCCCTCAGTCGTGAAGCAGATAGCCAGCCAGTTTCCACCCCCTCCAACTCCCCCCGCCATGGAATCTCAGCCCTTAAAGCCTGTCCCAGCAAATGTAGCTCCACAGTCCCCTCCTGCAGTAAAAGCAAAGCCCAAGTGGCAGCCCAGCTCCATCCCAGTCCCTTCTCCGGACTTCCCCCCTCCCCCTCCTGAAAGCAGCCTGGTGTTTCCTCCACCCCCATCGCCTGTCCCAGCCCCACCACCACCACCACCTCCACCCACAGCTTCTCCTACCCCTGACAAAAGTGGATCTCCAGGCAAAAAGACCAGTAAGACATCCAGCCCTGGGGGAAAGAAACCACCCCCAACCCCCCAGCGCAACTCCAGCATTAAATCCAGCAGCGGTGCAGAGCACCCGGAGCCCAAGAGACCCTCGGTGGACAGTCTAGTCAGCAAGTTTACACCGCCAGCAGAATCAGGGTCTCCCAGCAAGGAGACCCTGCCACCTCCTGCAGCACCCCCCAAGCCTGGAAAACTCAATCTTTCTGGAGTCAACCTTCCTGGAGTTCTCCAGCAAGGGTGTGTGTCAGCAAAAGCCCCTGTTCTGAGTGGGCGTGGAAAGGACTCCATGGTGGAATTTCCTTCTCCTCCATCTGATTCTGATTTTCCACCCCCTCCACCTGAAACAGAGCTTCCTCTGCCCCCCATTGAGATTCCAGCAGTATTCTCGGGAAACGCCTCTCCAAAAGTGGCAGTCGTTAATCCTCAACCACAACCATGGTCTAAAATGTCAGTGAAGAAGGCCCCTCCACCCACACGACCCAAACGGAATGACAGCACCCGCCTCACTCAAGCAGAGATTTCTGAGCAGCCAACAATGGCCACAGTTGTGCCACAAGTGCCCACCTCTCCCAAATCCAGCCTTAGTGTCCAGCCTGGATTCCTGGCTGACCTCAACAGGACACTGCAACGAAAGTCCATCACTCGGCATGGCTCGCTCTCCTCCTCCCGCATGTCCAGAGCAGAACCAACAGCCACCATGGATGATATGGCATTGCCTCCACCACCCCCGGAACTGCTGTCTGATCAACAGAAGGCTGGTTACGGAGGCAGTCATATATCAGGCTATGCAACATTGCGGAGAGGACCCCCTCCTGCTCCCCCAAAGAGAGACCAGAACACCAAGCTCTCCAGAGACTGGTAGCCACCATAGGACTTTATTTTCATGATATCTGTAATCACTTCTACAATCAGCTCACCTGATCATCTGTGAATTCAGGTGTTCAGAGCCTCCTGGTATGATGTTATTCAGGTAGTGTCCAGCTATATGTGTATGCGTGTGTGTACACACAGCTATACGGTGTATGTGTGTATATATGTATACATATATGTATGTGTATGTGTATATATAGAGAGAGCTGAGAGTTATTCTATTTATTCCTTTTCTCTCCTAATCTGAAAATGGGTGTTCTGTATTTTGGGTGGAAGAGGCATAGAAGGGGATGTGTGTTGTCTCTTAAGATTTCTATATCATGTGGATTGGACCAAAAACTTCTAATCACTTACTTAGAAGGTATTTGTAAGTGTCTGTCCATGTGTAGCCTATTCGTGCATGTTGTGTATTATATAACTAAGAAATAGATGTAGAATGTGCTATTTCTGGTTGAGAAAAATCACCAGAATGTGTGGTATATCTATAAGGCTTTTGTGTTTGTTTTTTCCCCAGTTGGCTGAAGTTAGAATTGCTTGACTGACACTTCATTGCTATACATAAAGGGGCACTTTAAATCAGGAAAATCTCTCAGCTTCATAGAACGGGTAACTAGTGCAGGATGGGGAAATGTTCACAGACATCTCTGTATGTGGTTATGCATAAAGTAAATACATGGTGTAACTAACTCAGCCGTTCTAGCTGCAGTACTGCTGCAGTGATCCACATTTGGGATGTGCTGACAGGTAAGCTCTTTGCCTACAATACATGGATAATTAGTGCTGTAATTCTGGAGAGTTCCTTTTTAGTACTGTTTTATGAAGCTTTATCAACTTGGCTTCATGATCCTCACTTTGATTGATTTTAAGAGGATGGACAACACAGTTACCTCTGTAATGTTCTGTCCCAGTATGTCTTTGGGTCACCAGTTACCTTCTTAAAATATGTGCTTTAGGTAGATGTTATTACGTATCTGTAGACAATTGGTATATGAAATATACACATCCTGTGCCCCAATATGGTGCATCAGTATGAAAAACAAAATTATTTTCTAAAATGCAGTTTTTGAGCATTGCTCTATAGAAGGGAAGGGTGATGAGAGAACAAAACTGGCCCCTGTGCAAGTGTCATTAATCCGGTTGTATATGGGTTATAATAGGTAATACAAAAAACTCATTAAGTATGGCACTACCATGGAGAGGGAAGACAATATCATTTATAGCTACTGGGGCCACCAGGACCCTTGCTGACTGCATCCTGGTTGTGATTAGTTCAGGTTACCAGGTGTTCTGATGGAGTGGGACGTCCAAGTCCAGTAACTGACATTACGTATTATGCATGTGCAGTCTGGTATAACATGGAGTCACTGCTCTAATGACACACTATATACTTCTATATGCTTTTTTTTCTGTGAATTTTCCTTGGTTCATGAGAGAAATATGTACTGTCTCATCAACTTATGATAAATTGGACCATTAGGAATGAAACACAATCTTAGAGTGGCTCCCAAACGAGAATAAAAATGGGCCATCCCACCTCTTATAAAGGGAGCACATCTTGTAATCAAAGTCTGTGCCTATTGTTAATGATTACCAATGCAAACTGCAGAAATCAGTTGACATTGTCCCACAAGGAAAAAATGCCAAAGTGGGGGAAGAGACGGTCAGTAATTCTAGAATGAGCAAAAGTGCTTAATTAGTACAGTATACTCAAGGTCTCGCATAACCCACACTCCACGAAAACCGCATCATAAACAGAATGAGCGGCACCTCTCCACTGCTGCATCTCTATGGAGCAGTAAGAATATACACCGTTAATTTTTAGGCATTTCAAATTGTTCACCAAGTTGTATGTTTGATGTTTATGAAGTGAGCTTTAACACATCTGCATCGTTAATTTAAGCATGCACAGAAATTTGGGTAATGTTTGAGTAGATTGCCAAGCTCCACTGTGATTCATGAATGAGTTTCTCATAGTCTGCTACCTGAAGTTTTATACTTTGAGGGTCACCCATATTTGTGGGTTAGAGTTAATATGAATCCAATTATCAGAGTATTCATCCCTGGGGTTTTGAGTTTTATTGTGGTGATTTTCTTATGAGAAAGTAGGCAACTTCAATTTTCCTTGAGGGGGAAAAAACATAACCCCCCAACCTTTTTTCACCCATGACTTGAGCCCTGAAACAACAGCCTTTGTGTTTTCAGTGCAGGATTTCTTGGAATTTCTTGCTTGTATCAATCCTGATGATAGCCATCCTGAACAGATGCTTCTGGTGTGTCTTCCTGGAAGAGCAGACATCCTTTTGAACACTAATGATGCCAGGAAGAGGGTAAGGCTAGAGGAGGAGACTGTCATTTTAACCCCAATCCAGTGGCTTGTCTCCCAACAGGCCATTTCCCTTGACATTCCTTCACAGACAGAAATGGCTGTTAAAAATGTTTTAACCTCATGTATGAACTGAATTTAAAAAACCAGTAAAGTGATACTTTATACTTCTGATGTTTTACTCCCTAGTGGGTTTTCTTTAATTTGGATTTTTGTCAGGATGTAGCTTTTCCTCAACTGTATTTCTGTAGCTCTTTTTCTCTGGAGTATTCATGGAAAGCATCTACTGCCGGATGACACTAGTACTGTGCCTTCTTTCATTGCCCTCGGCTCTGCAGCTCTCACCCAGCTTGGCTGCTTCAAGTCTGTGCAGTTGACTTGACTGTACTGAAAAGTGAACAGCATGAATTAACTCATCCTGCTGCCGAGGGCAGTGCAAACAGGTGCTTATTACAGGTAGTGACTTGCTTAATTAGTGACACTCTTAATTTCTACTATAGATAATTTCAAAATAGAATCACTCTATGCTTAAAGTTTTGGCACCAATGCTGTAGGACAGCATAATCTATTCTCAGTAAAATAACTTCAGGTTTATTAGATATTCTGTATTGGATTTTACCAGCTTGACTTTTACTGCTCAAATACCTTTTTTTTTTTTTTTCTTCCCCCACTCCACCCGCTTTAGATGCTATAAATCTCTTGGGAAGAGTCACTGTTCTTAAGGTTTTTACAGATACCCACCTTAGTTGTAAATTGGATAAATTTCTGGGACTTTTTAAATGAAAAAGAATGTGGAATCTTAAGTTACAGAAGACTATTTTTATCAGAAAATTTCAAACGAAGTAGACATGGTGTTTCATAGTCCTGTAAAATCGAGGTGCTCCCACCACCAAAGGCACACCCTGCAAAGGGCTGTGAACTATCTTGGTGAACTCTCTTGGGTCCCCTTCCCATGTATGTTTTCTTGTCACTGAAAACAATGCTGAGTTTCTCAAGAAAATTTAAATTGGGGGGATCATAATAATTCCAACCAAGTGACAACTCTGAGGTCAAGGTTATTAGGAGCTGTACATCTAATTCAAGCTTTATTTGCTGCTATTCTGGGAGAATACAACTACTAATAAACTTGTATCAAGGAAATCCATAAAGTTATAAATTAGCCTGAAAAATATTTCAGGTAATGGTGTGGATTGGCCTGCTATGACTATCAGCCACCGACAGAACTCTGTCACCTTTGTTCCTCAGCTAAAAGTAATTTTGTTATAAACACAAAAGCGATTTTAAACAGATAAAAAACCCATTCCTATTTTTGTACATTACCAAAAGTTTTTCATATACCTACAGAGCTAACTAATTATAACTGATTTAATCCCACTCAAGTTTAGACCAATTAAACCCATATGATCCTGTATGGTTATCGGTGTGATGACTTGATTTTCATAAAATAGGTATAATTGGGTCATACACTTGATGAGAGGGTGACTGTTTCTAGGGGGAAAAAACCCTTTAGATTGCAAGTACCTTTTGGCACTTTGATTTTTTTTAATATACACTTTACATTTGTATAAATTATGCAGGGTACTCCTAACCCTGTAGGAATATATGACCTCTCACAAAGTTGAGATTTGATCCAAAGAGAAATGCAAGTATAAAAGAATTAGATAACTATTATCTCTTAAGGTTTTTTTTTTGTTGTTTTGTTTTTTTTGTTTTGGTAGAGACGGGGGTCTCACTGTGTTGCCCAGGCTGGTGTCAAACTCCTGGCCACAAGTGATCTTCCTGCCTCAGCCTCCCAAAGTGCTGGGATTACAGGCATTCCTTTTAAAATTCAAAGAGAACATTTCTACACCTTTATCCCTCAAACAAAACAAGTGCTCAGTTCTTACCGTGCCCTTGCAAGGTCTATATGTAAAATAAATCTGAAATTTAGCTGTAGAATAAAACTTGCTAAATAAAAAGGAAAAACATACTTGGTAAGTGCCGTAAAATTTCTCCAGTTGGTTTTCTCTTTGCTTGTTGAAATAATAAACCATTTTAAAGAGAAAATACTTGCTGTAAACCCCCAGTGCCTTCAACTCTTTTGGCAGAATATTTTTAAAGAAATCCAGCAAGCAAACTTTGAGGTGCTAATGAAAGTAAAGGAAGGTGGTATTTCTAGTTTTGGCAGAAATGGAAAGTGTCTCACAAGAGACATCACTACCCACATGGGGTCTGGCTGCTTTCTACCAAAGACATTGAGAAAAGTGAATTGAGTCAGGGTGATGGTGAACACTATGTATTTTATAGATGGTTAAGTTGGGAAGTGATTGTGTTTATCATGGCGGCTACTAATACCAAGCTCATGATTGCTGACGCCTCAGCATCTTAGGCAGTAAGACTTGTCTGCAGCACTAAAGGGGGGGAAACCCTTATATTCTGCGAACTGTCCATTCATTAAATTTATTGTAACCTAATACCAAAAACAGCCATTTTTCCTATTTCCCCACCTCCTACATTTTTTTTTCGCTACTTGTAAATAATCCCTCCTAGAAAATAAGCATTAACTGGAATGTTTCAAATGATTTTGCTTCATTTTACTCTCAGCCACTAGTGAACTCTTACAGAGATGTATGTACATTTGAGATAAAATTAGCTTGTGCTAAGTGTTGTAAAAACCTTGTTTACTGTTGAAGGAGAATTGCACATTATATTTAACTGGGATTGCTCCTCCCTCAGTTCTTTAAAAAACAGTCAAGGCTCACACCAACTTCTAGGCTGTGGGAGCTTTGCCATAAGTAGATACAATGTAGAAATATACTTTTTTAAAGCATGAAAAAGACAAGGAACTTCGTTATAATGTACCAGGTAGAGGACATTATTATTCAAAGGATTATGCACAGCTCAGTGCAGATGAAGTTACAGTTTTTCTTGCAGCTTTGTTATTACTTTCTTCTGCATAAATGTATGCTCATTTCATTATGTGCCTTGCTCCGATTGTGCAAAGCTATATATATATAGATATATATATGAGAGAGATATATTCAGTACTACTGAGGAGGTTTTTGTTCTGCTGGATTAAGTTATTTTCCAAGTTACTCTTGCCAGTTATGTCAGTAAACTATTGTAATGGCTTAGCACACTAGTCGTACAGTCAGTGTAAATGTTTTTCAGTTACATGTTTTCACTATGTCAGCTTATCAAATCCTTAATAAAAAAAATCATAGATTTCATTTAAACATGGGGACTTTGAGTGTTTGTGGATCGGCACCATTAAGAACCTGGTTTTGCATTTTGTATCAGGGTACCCAGAACATAGGCCATACACAGAAGAAATTAAGTGTGGTAAATAAATTAGTTTGATATGTTCAGTTTGTTAACTTTTAAGAGTATTTTATACCAACTAGGGAAATTTGGCCATTAAATACACTGGTGATTAAGTGACAACAGCTTTTAAAGATTTTTTCTTCTTTAAACAAAGAACTAGGTACAAACTAATACAAAAAGGAATGCCTTTTGTTTCAAATCTTTGGAGTCACAATTGTGTGTTGGACTGCCGTGTGAAGGTATGTATAAATGTGTAATGTGTTTGCAATCACTTTATTATGTACCAAACTAGGGCAAAAAACATGGAAGCCTTCCCCTTTCGTTCACCGTCAATCAATCAATCAATCAATCAATCATACGTGGTTGTGGAAACTGCACCTGTACTTACGCCTTCAGAAACAGCAGCGTACACAGGCTGACAGGAAAACAGAACGCATTGCATATGCCCCTTAATTGGCATATGCCCCAAATCCAACCAAATGTGTAATTTCGAAGTAACCCAAAAAGAGCCAAGCAATAGGGTCATTAACAAAAGACTGGATACTATCATCTTTGAGACAAGACTGCTCTAACGCCTACAATCCTATTCACAAATACGAGAAACCCATAAATGTTTTAGCTGGGTATTTCAGTTTTCTACATTATTCTTCACCTTACCTAATGATACCAAAATAATAAAGGTACAGAGGAAATAAGATGGGCTTGAAAAGTGAGAAAAGCTGAAACATTATTTTGGGTATTGTGGAGACAAACTATTGCTACCCTCAGATACATCATTAGAAAATTCTTTTATAATCTAGGCTCTTACAGCAACAAAGCACAGGCTAGCTACTGGTTTGTCTTTTAGATTCACTTCTGACCAGTCTGCAATAATTTTTAGTCAACACCTATCTTCAGTGTTTAAAAAAAAAAAAAAAAAAAACTGTACATTAACAATTAAATTTGGAGGAAAGTGGTAAGAAAACCCCAGGTTCGAGTGGAGCAAAAACAGGGTTAGAAAGTTCTTAATTAGAACAGCTGTCTTGAGGGAAGAAACTTGAGATCGAATTTAAAGCTGAACATTTTAAATATTTGAAAATTTAAAAAGACTTCAGTAATAAAAAGCAGCTCCCTGGTTTAGAGCAACAGGAAAGTCAGATTATCCCTAACACGTAAACTCAGATACCACCTTAGAAAAAGAGGTTATTTATACAAATAAGTTAACAAGACACCTGAATATACTTTGTGGGATTTTATTTAGGTCAAGTTCTTAGTACACGGCAACAATTCCAAATACAATTAAAAAATTAAAAAGTGATGTTCCTCCGCTCATCTGGAGGTGTTTAATGGCACACAAGGAACATTACTGGCAACAGACTGCTCCCTCAAGTTCCCCTGGATGGTTTTTACTCAACTCATAATACCACCAACTCTCCCTCTGGAAGCTAAAAGTACAACTGGCCAGATCACAAATTGTTTACATTCTGTTTTGTAAGCCATTTTAAGAAATATGGTGCATGGACACAAAATATGATAAAAACTGCTTTTCCATAGAACTCTTAACTTGCAAAAGAGGTTTCATTTTAATGTGAAAATAAGCTTATTTTGTTGGGTTTTTTTTTTTGTTGGTTTTTTTTTTTTTTTTTTTTTTTTAAATACAAAAAAACCTTGATATTCAGCAAGGATCATTTATACACAGCTAGGCCCTGTCGTTTTGTAATTTTTTTTTTTTAGACTTAACGAGATTCTCAATAAAACAGGAACAAAGGTCAGCACAAAGTAAACTTAAAGGTAATGAGCTCGATGCCTCCATTTAATCACTTTTATAAGGCTCTCTCCAATAAGGCTGCTGTGCCGTGCTCCTGCCAGTGTTGAATTAATATGACATTTTTACTGCACACACCTTATGGGAAAAGTGTTTATACGAGTGTAGTTTTAGGAGGGATAAATGAAGAGTATTTCCACGAATTAAGGTTGTGCTTAGTACACGCCTTTACACAACTCTGATGGTATTTACCAAAACATGGCATGTCTTTTCAAGTATATTCCTGAAAACATCAAATAGAACTCTTAACTTTTAAAGAAAAATATAGCACATTTAGTTAAGACAGTTGTGGTACAGTGGAAAACTGAGTACTGAGCACTGAGTGAGAATTCTTAACTAGCTGTTCCTATGAAGAAGAAAACTCACCTCATCAGTCTAATGAGACAACCAGAAATTTAAAAATCTCATCTAGCTCAAATTCAGTGATTCTAGATCATATGGGGGAAACTGTCACCTTAACACCAATCAGGAGTTCCTGGCCAAAAAGACCAGAAGTGAACAGATCCCACTCTTTTCAAAGGCTTGTCAGTCACCTGCGAATTCCTCCAAAAATACCTTTTTCAAAGGCAAAGGTGACCTTCAGGACATGTCATGCTCTCTCCACAAAGGAGAAAAGAAAAGGTAGTAAAAGATAAAAACAGTTCTTAATGCAGAAATGTCACCTACTAAAAGAAAATGAACATAAGATAAAAGCAAACTACCATCATTTTGATGCCTCCCTCCCAAAGAAAAATCTTTAGTTATCTTTATCTTCAACATAAACTGCCAAGGAGCGCAGATCCAGTCCAGACATCATGGTAAAGATGCATAAAATATTCTCTAGCCAGATAATAAACACCAGCAGTAGGAAAAGGGGGATGAAAATGTCTCACACCCAGTAACATTTAGGAACATAGCTAAATTAGCAGGCCATTGTCAACTCTAAAATGGGAACAGCAGGCGCCTCTGAGGGAGATTGAAAGGAAGTAGCTAAATGATGGAAAATATTAAACAAGATAGCTTAGAAGATTCATATTTATTCCAAACGGCAGGCTGAATCAGATTTTGACACATTGGCACTATTTCTTTTTCTGATTTATTGCCTTGGCCATAAGGTCAAAGGCAACAAAGTGTATTTTCATTAATATCCCCATGGACTTTCGAGTATTAATATGACAAAATAAAAAGACAATTTTTTTTTAAGGGGATTGGACACACAAACTTCAGGAGGGAAGATTCCCCTCTCCCATTAGATTCCCTCTATCCTGATAAAATGGTTGCTTTATTGGCCAGATTTTAGACTTGGATTGTATATTAATAGTACACAGCATGTAAGATTTTCTGCATTCATTTGAAATTCCTAATACCATCTTTTAATTTATTAAAAAAAGAGGGAAACTTACAATAAAACAAAAACTACTACCCTCACAGATGATTAATAGCATGCAATCTATGAAATACTACGTACATCAAAAGTCTCCAATTACTGTGCACCTGGCCCATCACACAGTATCCTTCCAAGACAATCCATAGAATTCAAAACTGTACAAAAATTTTAAAATATGCAGAAAACCCAAAAGGTATTGTTTGTAAAACAAAGATCACACACACATTAGTACTAAATAGGGAAAAAAAATCAGCAGACCCATGGACTCCCCCTGCTCCCAACCGCAGGTCTTCAGTATAAAGGACTTCGTCAGTGTCTTCTGCACTCCCCCCATCCAGCAGGGGTCCAACAGACCAGCTGCATTCCTGCTGACTGCCACCAACTCTGTTTTCTGCATAGTTGTCTTCTCTGCTTCTGTAGTGGTGAGCTGTGGGAACTTTTTTTTTTTTTTTTTTTGGATGGAGTCTCGCTCTGTCACCAGGCTGGAGTGCAGTGGCACAATCTTGGCTCACTGCAACCTCTGTCTCCCGGGTTCAAGCGATTCTCCTACCTCAGCCACCTGGGACTACAGGTGTGCACCACCACACCCAGTTAATTTTTGTATTTTTAGTAGAGACAGAGTTTCCCCATGTTGGCTAGGATGGTCTCAATTTATTGACCTCATGATCCACCCGCCTCAGCCTCCCAAAGTGCTAGGATTACAGGCGTGAGCCACCACGCCCAGCCTGTGGGAACTATTTGTTGGATTTCAAAACACCCTCTGCCTCATTAATCCACTAAGCTTTCTCAGCAAAAAGCTGTTTAAATAAATAATGGGAACATCTAATTTCAAAACAGTTTTTCTAATTATAGACCAGTACACTAAGAAGAGCTTAACTTATCTAAGTATAGTCTAGTTTGGGTCCAAAATGGAGCTAAGGGCTCAGAGGACATTCAGGGCCATTACACTGCAGGAAAACAAGGAATAAGGGATGTAGAAATGACCTAAGAAAAGCATGAAGTGGAATGTATACTGGAGGCAAGTTAATGAAAGCTAATAAATACAAAGTGCTGGGAAAAATCTAAAAGCAAAATAGCTATTTTAACTTGTAATGCGTTAAAAACTTTAAAACCAAAAAGTCTTGATAAGGAGAGTCTTAGTGGGGTCTCAGTTAAAGGCTGATGATTTTTTATGCTCAGATAACATTTATAAGTGGAATATTAACTTCTGCCTCCTACACTATCTGAATTTCCTCACACACTACACTTGTTCATTTTTCAATCAAGTTACTCTTTCTGAATTTGTTCAAGACCTCATTTGAAATATATCCAGCTATTGCTTTTCCCCTTTCACCTAGCACAGGGCAGTTACCTGGCAAAGCTCTATTCTGGCCAAGTCACTGGGACTGAGTAGAACCCATGTCACGAGCTCTGGACCTGAACAGGAGCTGGCCCACCGTCACAGAGACCACCTACAGAGACAAGCCCTTCTGGATTTTTTTCAATATTTCTTATACTGACTACAGTAGTGATTAAAGCCATGTGCCCTATAGACTCCATTGAATTTGAAGCTGTATTTATTGTACAGATGGGGGAAATGTATTTTACTCTGTCAAAGTTATATTAATTTTTAGCAATGTGATTACATATTTCGGCCTATTAATCTTACTCATTATATTCTTAGTCTGAGATGGGTTTGAATTCTGACTAACAGCAGCTACTTAAGAGTCCAATCATACAAAATCAGGAGAGAATTACCTTTTCTACAGCTAAGCGAGTCAATGATACAGCAGCAACTAATACTGGCCATTAATAACATCCAGAGAGCACATTAGCAAACCTTTTACTCCCAGTGACTGTCAAGAGACTTGAAAATAACTACTATTCTCTTCCAAAGTAGAATAGCGTTTTTCTAAATAGTGAAAGAAATGATAGTCAGTTGGTCTGAACTCCAAGATCCTACTCCTCAAAACAAGACCAAAGGCAGGGGTTCAGGATGCCTGCTAAGAGCATTTCCACAGTTCAAGTCTCTTCAGAACCTTAGGGACCTTCATGTCTAGCTTCACATACCCATCTCCACACATGAACCAGAATACCACACTTCACATCTGGGTACACTGGCCATTAGCAACAATACAGTCTCATGCAGCAGCACATTAAAATCAAACGGGTGGCAATCATTCACTACCCTCAGAGTGTTGGGAGACTTTCACATTTCATCATCCTTATAATCCACAAACTGAGAAACATGAAGGGATGCAAGTGAGTTCAGCATTCACTCATTTGGTGCACTCAAGTGCTGAGAGAAAGCAGAATTTACAGTGTTACAGAGGAAAAAGCCATCTGAAATAATTGTAAAAATGGTTAAGTGTGGTATTTAAATATTGGTTCCCTCCTCTTCATGCAAGTGGAAGAAAAGGAGGAGCTAGGGTGCCCACTAGGCCATGAGGTTAACCCCTTAGCACAGGCAATGAAGAACATCCAATGCCACAAATTCTGCAGGAGAAATCCCAAGGGTATACAGTATTCCTGAGAAAGATCCCAGATTTTTCTGAATCAGTCTTAATCTGATTTTGTTTTGGCTACACAGTTATGTTGTTATACCTTTGACATATACAAAAATGGTTATTTTATTTCAATCCAGACAGCTCAGCATTGTACAAATGATGGCAGAAAGATCCGTTTGTTCAGACTCAGCTTGCTTTTTTTGTTTTTAATACTGGGGGATAAACCAAAAGAAAGTGTAATTTTTATCATTTGTATCCTTCATTCTACTTTACTGGAGTGGAATCCCCAGGGCCTTCAGATAATCTGGGAAGACCTGACTATTTCTGTGAGGCAAGCACAGCCCTGCCGAGCTTTACTCAGAATAATGCATGATAGACTCAACATAATTCCCAGGAAAAAGCCCAGTCACTCCATTCATAACTCCCTCATACCAACCATCGTCATTCTTCTTGATGACATAAATAATGGCTCCTTCCTGAAAGGACAGCTCATCTTCCTTGTCTTTTGTATAGTCATAAATTGCCACAACTAGGAGGGAAGAAAACAAAATAGGATGTGAAAGAGTAATATTCCTAGAAAGACAGAACCAAGCCGATGAATATCTATCCTTTCCCAAATCCTGCAGCACTCAAACATGGTGACACTCTAAACACCAACCAAAATGTACATATTTTTTTTCTAAGTAATACCCAGTCATATACAATGAAATTCCATTTTCTAGAGATGTTAGGCTCTAAATTGAGTACAAATGGGGGAAAAGCACATTTAATTGAATGTGCTTTTGATTACCTTTCAAGAGCCTACAGGGAAGTACCTCAATGAAGAGGTACACAATCTTAGAATCAAGAAAGATGGCTGTTTCTTCATTTGAGTTTGTGTTGAGATACCATATTTTGTTTTGTTTTAAAAAAGCTTTTCTTTACCTTAGAAGTATACTAGGGCAATGAGATACACTATGAGAGGCAAGTGAGAAACCAGACAGACTAATGGAGCTGCAGATTTCTGTCTCCTCTATCACTCTGGAGCCTATGTCTCTTCACTAAGTAGAATGGTGGTTGAATTAAATGTCTGAGTTGAGTTAAACGTATGAATGATGGGAGTCCACTACATATATTCTTTCAAACCATATGCTGCATTATGTCACCAATTTAATATAACCATAACAACAGTCTAAGAGTGCCAAGAAAATCAGATACCTATAAGCTCTCCTGTGATTTTCATTGCTTAAATCAGTTGGTAACTTGGCTCTTTCGGCCATTATCTCAGTGGTTATTTCAACTGTTATCTTATTTCAACCAGATAATCTCTGGTTCCCAAGTATTGTATCAACTTCAACAGTTTAGTTATATTGGGCTGCCCTGTAACTTGCTCAAATCCACTTGAAGAGTTATCCTTTGCTCCAACCTCTTCATCTCCTGTACCTTTTTTATACCACTCAATGAAATCTCCACCTATCCATTGTTCCCAGACAAATACACCGTCTTTGTTAGTTTCTCATGCAACCTTGTGCCTCACATAAATAAATGAGAAACAAATTACAACAGGGACTTCTGATATAATGTAATGTGCCCTAAAGAAAATTCATTTCTGGCCTGTTTTAATAAAAATTAAATAGCTTCCTTAAATTGTGAATATTTTCCATTGTAGTGATATTGTAGGAACACCAGAATTTTTTTTTTTTTTTTTTTTTTTGAGACAGTCTCGCTCTTATCGCCCAGGCTGGAGTGCAGTGGTGCGATCTTGGCTCCCTGCAACCTCCGCATCCCAGGTTCAAGCCATTCTCCTGCCTCAGCCTCCCAAGTAGCTGGGACTACAGGTGCCCACCACCATACCCAGCTAACTTTTTTTTTTTTTAGCAGAGACAGAGTTTTGCCATGTTGGCCAAGCTGGTCTTGAACTCCTGACCTCAGGTGATCCACTTGCCTCAGCCTCCCAAAGTGCTGGGATTACAGGCGTGAGCTACCTGCACCCGGCCAGAAAATACTTTAGAGGATCCTTGCTATGAAGAGATCAGTGTGCATTTCTCAATATATAACCAAATGCCTGAACACAATCAAATGTAGTTAAATGGCATACAAGTTTAAATATAAGAAAATACAAAAAAAACCCAGAAAATACAATTTAGAATATTTAGCATTTCTAGTCAACCTAATATTTTCTAGTGTTTTTTTTAAGGAAAGACAACATTTCTGATGCTTAAAGAAATGCAAATCCAGCCAGGCGCGGTGGCTCACAACTGTCATCCCAGTACTTCAGGAGGCTGAGGCGGGTGGATCGCGAGGTCAGGAGATCGAGACCATCCTGGCTAACACGGTGAAACCCTGTCTCTACTAAAAACACAAAAAAATTAGCTGGGCGTGTTGGCAGGCACCTGTAATCCCAGCTACTCGGGAGGCTGGGGCTGGAGAATGGTGTGAACCCGGGAGGCGGAGCTTGCAGTGAGCCCAGATCATGCCACTGCACTCCAGCCTGGGCGACAGAGCAAGACTCCATCTCAAAAAAAAGAAAGAAATGCAAACCCTTGGCCGGGCACGGTGGCTCATGCCTGTAATCCCAACACTTTAGGAGGCCAAGGCAGGAGGATTGCTCAGAAGTTCGAGACCAGCCTGGCCAACATGGTGAAACCCGTCTCTACTAAAAATACAAAAATTAGCCGAGCGTGGTGGTGGGCGCCTGTAATCCCAGCTACTCGGGAGGCTGAGGCAGGAGAATTGCTTGAGTGAGCTGAGATCACACCACTTCCCTCCAGCCTTGGTGACAGAGCGAGGCACTTGTCTCAAAAAAGAAAAATAAGAGAAAGAAAAAGAAATGCAAACCCATGAAAAGTAATGCAGAACAGACTATGAAGCCTGTTGTAACAGATGCTTTGAAGTGGAAAGTTAGTAAGCTCTATGTACATTCATTTTCTTCTTTAAAATGTAGAAATTGCCAGCCTGAGCAACATGGCAAAACCCCATCTCTACAAAAAAAAAAAAAAAAAAATACAAAAAAAAAAAAAATTAGCCTGGCATGGTAGCACGTGCCTGTGGTCCCAGCTACTTGGGAGAATCACCTGAGCTCAGCAAAGTTGAGGCCGAAATAAGCCGTGATTGTCCCACTGCACTCTAGCCTGGGTAACAGAGTGAGACTCTGTCTCAAAACAAATCAAAAGTAGAAACTGGATTAGACAGAATTTACACTAAACCTGATTCCAGAGACTCTGTTTATAGTAGTATAAAGCTGAGAGTTTTAACAACTGTTCAGTTTTTTCTTTTGCCAAAATTAGTATTCACTATTTTAAAATTAACTTTTTCAAAAATCAGAAATATGCTAAGAATATTCATTTTCTGGCTGGGCACTGTGGCTCACACCTATAATCCCAGAACTTTGGGAGGCCGAGGCAGGAGAATCACTTGAGGCCATAAGTTCAAGACTAGCCTGGGAAACAGCAAAACCCGGTCTCTAAAAAAAATAAAAACAATAAATTAGCCAGGCATGGTGGTACACGTCTGTGGTCCCAGCTACTTGGGAGGCTGAGGCGGGAGGACTGCTTGAGCCCAGGAGGTTGAGGTTGCAGTGAGCAGTGAACATACCACTGCACTCCAGCCCAGGTGACACAACAAGACCCTGTCTCTAAAAAACATAAGTAATGTTTAAACGAATATTCATTTTCACTCCAGGGAAAGATATATACCAGTAGTTTACTTCATCTAATTCTTTACCGTAAAGCTATTCATCAAAAAGGAAAATACACTTGATTGAGTGCAACAAACTTTTATCAAAGTAACTTCAGAGCGGTGTAATAAAGTATCTTCTCTGTTTTCACCAATATTCAAAATGCTGATGTTGAGAAATGTAAAATCTGTCTAGATTTTATTTAGTCTGGAAAATTGGTTTTGGCAATAGTGAAGAAAGTCATTTTTTGCAATTATGCATGTATATCACATGTAGTGTCAAAATCACATGGGGAACTGATAAATCACATGTAAGAAAAAACTTAAAATGCTAAACATCTGGTTTTTGTGCAGTTATGATTGAAACAGAAAAGGACTTACATTGTTTTACTAAATGTTTCTGCTAAAGTAAAAATACATTCTACATTTCAAAGTACATTGTTCATATTTAGCATTTCAACTGAAGACATTCTAGAATATTTTATGAAGGTCTGTAAAACTGAACAAAACTTCTTAAATGTTTCTCTTTTTAATTTTAATCCTATAATTTTATACGAAGTATGCTGCACAGTTAAAGATAAGCAAAGAATAATGGTACCATACCATTAGAAAAGGACCCAGACTGGGCCGGGCATGGTGCCTCATGCCTCCAGCACTTTGGGAGGCCGAGGCAGGCGGATCACAAGGTCAGGTTCGAGACCAGCCTGGCCAATATGGTGAAACCCCACCTCTACTAAAAATGCAAAAATTGTCAGGCGTGGTGGCAGGCGCCTGTAGTCCCAGCTACTCAGGAGGCTGAAGCAGGAGAATGGCGTGAACCCGGGAGGCGGAGCTTGCAGTGAGCGGAGATCGCACCACTGCACTCCAGCCGGGGCAACAGAGCAAGACTCTGTCTCAAAAAAAAAAAAAAAAGACCCAGATTATCTTCTCTCTTCTAAAATAAGTAAATTGAAACAAATAGGAGCGATCTAAACATAAAACTCTCTACACTATAAACTCCTGGAGGTAAGGGCCTATCACTTACTCATCTCTGTGTATCCCTAGTATCCAACACAAGGCCTAGCTTTTTGGATACTTCTAAATCTATATATTATTCAGTTACAGAGTCAGTAATAAATGTAACTTAAATACATATTGGGGAAAAAATTAAGGTGTTACTAAAATAACTGTAAAACAAAAAGGTCCAAAAGGAGTGTGTTACATAGAAGTGACTGATCTGAACTAAAAAGACTGACCACACCAAATATTGTAGCAATTAAGTACCCAAAACTAGCAAGCCACTGGAAAAATCAAATGCTAGTAAGATTATCCATTTCAATATATCGTTTGTATTAAATTACATATTGTGAGTTGACACCATTGTATTTATATGGAAATGAAGCCAGCAAAACATTTAACATACTTTGGAATTTATGTTATAAGCTGCCCTGAGGTAGAGCAAAGTTAACCTGGACACTATCAATGAAGAGTTGGTTAAAACACTTAACAATGTATTCTAGGAAATGTTTTAGAACCCACTGGAGATGCTGTTTCTATGAAAATAATGCTACTTAACTAATACAGCCATATTCCTTCTGTCCCTACCACTCTAATGAAACTATTCACTTAAAAAAAAAACTGGCCTTCTACTTTTGAGCCTCTTCCCAGTTCTTTGCCTAATGTTCCTGTAGTGTTTGGCAATGATGATCTCCTCTGCCTGCTTCTTGACATTTTCCTCCATGGCTTCCATGACAGTGTCTTCTCCCAGTTCTCTGATTACTACGCTTATGTGGAGCCAATTACTCTGCTTAAGTGGAACTAGGAATCATCTTTGCCTTCCCCCTACTCACCTTTCCCCACATCCCCAAGTCCTGTTAATTCCACCTTCTAAATCTCCCACATACCAACACTTCTCTCCATCATCATGGTCACTGCCCTAGTTAGTGCACCCATCTTTAAAATTGATTACATTTATCACTCAGGGTACCTGAAGATTTTCTAAGCAGTATGGATAGCAGATAGTTTTATAGGGACTCTCAAGATTTTTTTTCTTTTTATTGAGACAGGGTATTACTGTTGCCAAGGCAGTGATGCAATCACAGCTCACTGCAGCCTTCAAACTCCTGGGCTCAGGTGATGCTCCCACCTCAGCCTCCGGAGTAGCTGGAACTACAGGCATGCACCACCATGTCTGGCTAAGTTTTCTATTTTTTTGTAGAGACGGGGGTATCGCCATGTTGCCCAGGCTGGTCTTGAACTCCTAGTCTCAAGCAATCCACCGGCCTCAGCCTCTTAAAGTGCTGGGATTACAGGTGTGAGCCACCACATGCACCTGGCTCTCTTTCTAGATTTTTTTTTTTTTTTTGAGACAGAGTCTCACTCTGTCGCCAGGCTGGAGTGCAGTGGCCAGTGATCTCAGCTCACTGCAAGCTCCGCCTCCTGGGTTCAAGTGATTCTCCTGCCTCCGCCTCCCGAGTAGCTGGGACTACAGGCATGCACCGCCACACCCAGCTAATTTTTGTACTTGTGGTACAGGCGGGGTTTCACCATGTTGGCAGGATGGTCTCGATCTCTTGACCTGGTAATCTGCCCACCTTGGCCTCCCAAAGTGCTGGGATTACAGGCGTAAACTACCATGCCCGGCCTCTTTCTAGATTTTCTCATCTTAAGTACTGCTTTCTAAAATTGATCTGCTTGAGATCATATCTTCAGTCAAGCAGTCATAAAAGTTTTTACATCTTTTTTGTCCTTCTACTTAAAAAAAGTACAGTGGTGCACTGTCTTAAAGTACAAAACACTGGGTGGCAAAGGGACCATTCAAAATAATGGTGTTCATATTAAAAGAATTACTCCACCAAGTAACTCAATCCATTTGCAAATCAGGTGGCTCTTATTCCTTTGCTTTTAACAAAATTTAAGAAAAGACCTTGATGATACATCATCAAACATGATTTTTGAAGATAGGTTATTTGATTTTTGGCAAATAACTTTGAAAAGTGGAGTAACAATGCCACTTGAAACATCCTTCTGTTTGCATCTGCTTATTTATGTGAACAATGTTTTCAGCACCACTACCTCGGTTGAGGCCCTTATCCCTTGCTTCAAAGTTTATCCAAAATGGTCTTTACAACTCCTACTTTTCCCCTCCAATGCACTCTACACTATTATCAGGTATCTCAAAAAAAATTACATAAGTAGATGAGATATTATCATTAACCTTTATAAAAATTCTTCCTAATTTCCCTCTACTACCAGATTTTTTTTAATCCAACACCTCGGCATTGTCATTTTTAGCAACCCACCACCTAATTACAGTTTATTCCCTTTGCGTGCTCATATCACCCTTTCTCCCTACAACCCACCCCTACCCTCATGCACTGGACACTGCTCTGCCCCAAACAGCCATGCCCTCTCACTCAGGTGATTCCCTCAGCTTGGAAGGCCCTTCCTTTTTTCTCTCTTCTCCGCCTGAGAAACTCCTATTCATCATTCAAGGCACTACAAATGCCATGTTCTCTGAGAAGCTTTCTAGAAATCCCCCAGAAATAATTAATGGCACTATTCATTTCTTAACAATCATTAATAGAGCATCCATGATGCCTTTTAGAGGTACGAAGATAAACCAGATAAGGGACTGTCACAGTCTTGTGAAGACAGAAATGTTATCTGACAATTCCTATATATCATTTATACTTCTAGCTAAAAGTTGTATCACTGAGCCAGAAGAACAAAAGAATAGATGGTTTATAAAAGTTGAGATACAAAATGGGTGTAAAAAAGAAGTTTTCCAGGGAGGACTTAATGCTCATAAACTATAAAGCCAAGACTCAATCCTAGGTCTGCCAGATGCCAGAGCTCAAGTTTAGGACAATGGTTAAGAGTTTGGGGTCTAGAGTTATAACACCCAGTCAAATCCCAATTCTAACACTTAACTATTATAGTTTACTTTCTTCTCCTACAAGTCTCTCAGATTTTTACATGTCCACAGAAGCGTTGTTTTTTAAAAGCAAACCTTTCATTGTACTTTTCTCATAAGGAATAACCTAAGCTGGTTTTTCAGAGCTGCAAAACTGTCATCACTTTGCCTAGAGCTAGGGAATTTGTAAAATGTGTCAATGCCCCGGGCCACACCCTAGTGTAGTAACTTGGGCATGATTTTCTCCCCTTAAAATTGCTTTTAAGGTGTAATTCAGACAAAAACACAACCACTTAAATGTAGAGTTGGATGAGTTTTGACAAATGTATATACAACTGTATAACCAACACCACAATCATCATATAGATGATGCAATCACAAGTTAACCACAGTTGTTTTTGTTTGCTTGTCACAAAGGATACAAAAAGTGGAACTTATTTGGTGTTCACGTTTTGAAAGACTTGAGCATACCAGAAATAAGCCAAACTTTGAAAACATCTTAGGGAAATGTGTTCAGCCATATTCGTTCAAACTTTTAAAGAGTTAGTTGGACAGAATACGTCCATCATGTCAAAGTTTCCCCTATGCCCTGATATAGTCAACTTCCTTCACCCACCAGCAATGGTGCCTGGAAACCATTGATCTAATTTCTTTTAGATGGAATCAAAGTGTGGGTATTTTGTGTCTTCTTTCATTAGCATAACACTTTTAAGATCCATCCATATTGCTGCCTATACAAGTAGTTTGTTCCTTTTTGCTGCTAAATAGTTTTCTATTAATTGGATGGATATTCCAGAATTATTCAGTCACCAGCTGAAAGACATCTGGGTTGTTTCCAGGTATTGGCTACTATAAACAAAGCAGCTATGAACATCTGAGTTCAAGTGTTTGTGTCAACATATGTCTCCATACCTCTTAAGTAAATACACAGGAAGGGACTGCCAGATCAGATGGTCTAATATGTCTAACTTCTTAGGAAACTGCCAACTGTTTTCCAAAGTGGCTGAAACATTTTGCATTCACCAGCAATGTGTAACAGTTCAAGTTTCACCATGCCTTCCCCAACACTTATTGTCAGTGTTTTTACCAGTAGTGATTTCAGAGGGTATGTATTAATAGTAGTATTTAGTTTGGTTCACTGGAGCTTTAGTTTGCAGTTCCCTAATAACTAATACTGTTGAGCATCTTTTCATGTTACTTGCCATTCATTCATCTATTTGGTGAAATGTGCTTAAATCTTTTCCTTTTTCTACAAGTTGTCTCTTTACCAAGTTATTTTTCAAATATTTTTCCCAGTTTACGTCTTGCTTTGTCATTTTAACATTGTCTTTTGAAGAAACATTTAATGAGGTTCAGTTTATTAGTTTTTTTCTTTTATGCTTCATGTATTCTATGTGTTCTCCACAAAATGATTTTTCTAATCCAAGATCATAAAGATTTCCTCCTATATTGTCCCCCAGACGTTTTATAGCTTAGTTTTTACATTCAGGTCTAAAATCCATTTCAAGTTAATTTTTACATATGGTAAGTAAGGTTGGAGGTCCATATTTTCCAAGTGGATATTCAATTGTTCCTGAACTATTTGTTAAAAACACTATCCTTCCCCCTCACCGGCCCCCCGAATTACCTTTGGCACCTTTATCAAAATATATGGACCTATTTCTGGGTTCTAGATTATAGTCCACTGATTTATGTTTCTACAATTATACCAGCACTATACTGTCTTGGATATTGAAGCTTTATAGAACCTTGAAATCAGGTAGTTTAAATCCTCCAACATTAGTCTTCTTCAAAACTGTTTTGACTATTAGGTCTTTTGCATTTCCATATAACATTTAGAATACCCTGGTACATTTCTCTAAAATAGATTGCTGGAATTTTTATTAGGATTGCATCAATCTGTAGTTCAACGTGAGGAAAATCAGTCTCTTAACCATAATGATCAAAGATCACGGTACATGTCTCAATTAACTTAAGGCCTTCATTCATTTCTCTTCATGTTTTACAGTTTTGTCATATAGGTCTTGCATATATTTTATTTAATCCCAAGTACTTCATATTTTTTGTTATAAACGGTACTGCTTTGTAAATTTCTATGTCAAATTGTTTGTTGCTAGTATTCAAAAATGCAATTAATCTTGTATAATGACTTCCTAGCCTTCAATCTTGCTAATAAGCTTGGTGTTTTTCTTTGGAGTGCAGTGGCACAATCTCAGCTCACTGCACCCTCTGCCGCCTCCTGGGCTCAAGCAATTCTCCTACCTCAGCTTCCCGAATAGCTGGGCCTACAGGCGTGTGCCACCGCACCCAGATAATTTTTGTATTTTTTATTATTGACTGATTGATTGGAGTGCAGTGGCACGATTTTGACTCACTGCAACCTCCACCTCCCGGCCTCAAGCGATTCTCCCACTTTAGTTTCCCGAGTAGTTAGAACTAAAGGCGTCTGCCACCACACCCAGATAATTTTTTGGGGTTTGTTTGTTACCACATTTTGACATGTTGCCCAGGCTGGTCTCGAATTTCTAGGCTCAAGTGATCCGCCCACCTCGGCTTCCCAAAGTGCTGGAATTACAGGCACGCGCCACTGTGCCCAGCCATAAGCTTGCTTTTTTTTTTTTTTTTTTTTTTTTTGAGACAGAGTTTTGCTCTGTTGCCCAGGCTGGAGTGCAGTGGCGCGATCTCGGCTCACTGCAAGCTCCACCTCCCGGGTTCACGCCATTCTCCTGCCTCAGCCTCCCGAGTAGCTGGGACTATAGGCGCCCGCCACCACGCCCGGCTAATTTTTTGTATTTTTAGTAGAGCCGGGGTTTCACCGTGTTAGCCAGGATGGTCTCGATCTCCTGACCTCGTGATCCACCCGCCTCGGCCTCCTAAAGTGCTGGGATTACAGGCGTGAGCCACCGCGCCCGGCCTTAAGCTTGCTTTTTAATAGATTTCTTAGGATTTTTTCTTTTTTTTTTTTTTTTTTTTTTTTTGAGACGGAGTCTCGCTCTGTCGCCCAGGCTGGAGTGCAGTGGCGCAATCTCCGCTCACTGCAAGCTCCGCCTCCCAGGTTCACGCCATTCTCCTGCCTCAGCCTCCTGAGTAGCTGGGACTACAGGTGCCCGCCAGCAAGCCCGGGTTTCACCGTTAGCCAGGATGTTCTCGATCTCCTGACCTCGTGATCCGCCCACCTCGGCCTCCTAAAGTGCTGGGATTACAGGCGTGAGCCACTGCGCCTGGCGATTTCTCAGCATTTGCTACATATGAGATCATATCTTCTACAAATCTGCAAATGAAGTTTTTTTGGTTTGGTTTTTTGTTTGTTTTTGCCTTATTGCACTAACTGGCACCTCCGAATGAACAGGAAAGATGAGAGCAGACATCATTGCCTTGTACCTGACCTTAGAAGGTGTACTATTCAGTTTTCATACTTTAGTATTAGCTGTAGGTTTTTCACAGACACCTTTGTTCAGGCTGAAGAAGTTCCGTTCTATTCCTAATTTTCTAGAATTTCTGTCACGAATAGGAGTTGTGTACTATCAAAATAACGTTTTCTGTGTCAACTGAAATGATATGTTTTTTCCTTTTAATTTGTGAAAATGGTGAATTACATGGACTGATTTTTCAAATGTTAAATTAATCTTGCATTCCTGTTATAAATTCCACTTAGTCATGATGTATTATCCTTTTCATGTACTGCTGGATTTCATGTGTAAAAATCTTAAGAATTTGTGTGTCTATGTTTATGAGGAATAACAATCTGTAGTTTTCTTTTTATGTCTGTAATTTTGATATCAAGGTAATGCTGGCCGTATAAAACCAGGTGAAAAGTATCCCCTCCACTTCTATTTTCTGGAAAGTTTATACAGTGTTGTTATTTCTTCCTTAAATGGTTGACAGAACTTCCAGTGAAGCCATCTGTGCCTGGAGTTTTCTTTGTGGGAAGGTTTTCAACTACAAACTCAATTTCTTCAAAATATATACGGTTATTCATGTTATCCTTTTTTTTTTTTTTAACCTATTTCTTTTTAAGTAAGCTTTGGTATAACAGTTTGTATCCTTTAGAGAATCTGTCCATTTCATTGAAGTTGCTAAATGTGTAGTGATAACCTTACTCATTTATCTTTTTAACATCTGTAGATGCTGTGATTATGTACCCTCTTTCATTCCTGATCATGGTAACTTGCAACTTCTCTCCTATCAAATGCTTTCTCTCCTAATATACCCATTCGATGCTATAAATTTCCTCTAAGTACTGTATCCTACACATTTTAATATAGTACATATTTATTTTCATTAAGTTAAAAATATTCTCTAGTTTCTCTTGTGATTTCTTCTTATGGATTACTTAGTAGTGTGTTATTTAATTTCTAGATATTTGGGGATTTCCCAGATATATTTCTGTTGTTTATTTATAAATTCTATTGTGTTCAGAGAACATACTTTATATTATTTCAATGCTCCACATTTCCTGAAACTTTTGTTTATACTCCAGAATGTGGTCTGTATCAGTGAAATGTATTCAGTGCATTCATACACTTGAAAGGAAAGTGCATTCTGCTGTTACTAGATGAAATGACCCATAAATTTCAATGAGGGATTGAGGTATTATTCGTGTCTTTCTAAATCCTTACTGATTTGCTGTTTCTTCTCTCAGTTTAGAGGGGAATGTTGAAATCTATAACTGTAATTTGTATTTTTTCCTTTCAGGTTTGTCTATTTTTGCTTCATGTCTGTTGCAGCTCAATTATTAGGTATGTATATATTTAGGACTGTTATATCCTCTTTAATTAAATAATTCACTTATTATGAAATGCCCATTCCTTACTGCAGGTAATATCCTTTGCTCTGAAATACACTTTGCCTCATATTAATACAGCCATTCCAGCTTTCTTTTGATAAATGTTCCATTCTTTTTACTTTTGCCCAAAAGTGTCCTTACATTTAAAATGGATTTCTTGTAGACAGTATATAACAGTTGGGTCCTTTTTATCCAATCTCCCAATCTCTGCCCTTTAATTCGGCTTCTTTAAACATTTTACATCTGATGCAATTATTGATATGGTAGGTTTTTCAAAAAAATTTCTTTATTAATGTGTATACCTCATGTACACATGGGAGAAAACTCAGATAAATGGATAGCTAGCATAGATCTATATATGGTGACCTTTAATCTACTATCTTGCTATTCAAATTCTATTTGTTTCATTTTTTCCTGCCTCTTTTTGACTATTTTATCTTTCCTACTTGTATATTTGCAAAACCTCTTTGTTTTCTTTGTTCTCATTGCTTATTCTAAGGTTTACAATATACACCTTTAATTTATCTTACCCTATTTTCAAAGAGCATTTTACATCATAGGTAGTATATGAACCTTAGATGAGTATACAGTGGACCTGTGAATTGTATAGGTCCATGGGTTTGAACTGTGTGGGTCCACTTTCATGTGGATTCAACCAAATGCAAATCAAAAATATAGTATTCATGGGATGTAAAACCCATGTATTACAGAGGGCCAACTTTTTGTATATGCAGATTCCACAGGGCTGGGGGACTTGAGTATGCATGAATTTTGGTATACTTGGGGGATCATGGAACCTATCCCCTGAGTGTACTGAGGGGGGACTAGACTTGTGTTTCCCCCTCTCATTATTTATGCCAATAAAGCTACTTTTGTATTTACTCTAAATAATAAATTATTTTTTATATCAGTGATCTTCAAAAGAGACTAAGATATGGGGAAATGTCTTTATATTTACTCATGTATTTACCACTTATTCCTCACTTCTTTTTGTAGAACTGAGATTTCATCTGCTATCACTTTTCTTTTGCCTGGAAAAGTTTATTTTAGTATCTCTTAGCATATATGTACTAGTTTTTAATTCCTATGCATCCCTCCTTTTTTTTGGTCTGTAAAGATCTTTAATTTAGGGCCGGGCGCAGTGGCTCACACCTGTAATCCCAGCACTTTGGGAGGCTGAGGCAGGCAGATCACCTGAGGTCCAGAGATCGAGACCAGCCTGACCAACATGGAGAAATTCCGTCTCTACTAAAACTACAAAATTAGCCAAGCGTGGTGGCGCATGCCTGTAATCCCAGCTATTCTGGAGGCTGAGGCAGGAGAATGTCTTGAACCAGGGAGGTGGATGTTGCTGTGAGCCGAGATCGCACCATTGCACTCCAGCCTGGGCAACAAGAGCGAAACTCCGTCTCAAAAAAACAAACAAACAAACAAAAAAAAAAAAACAACTTTAATTTAGGAAGGATATTTTTGCTAAGTAAAGGACATTGGGTTGACATTTTCCTTCATTACTTTAAAGATTTTGCTCAATTCTCTGACTTAACAGCTTTTTGATGAGAACCATGCAGTCATTCTTATCTCTGTTCCTCTGTACGTAATGTGTCATTTTGCCTCTGATCATCTTTAAGATTTTCTAAGGTACTGGTTTTTAGCAAATTGATTATGATGTGCCTTGGGCAAGATTTTCTTTGTTTCTTCTATTTGGGGTTTACTGAACTTCTTCGATCTGTGAGTTTATAGTTTTGTGGCAGACAACTTCTAAAACAGCTCCCAATGATTTCTGCCTCATAGTATTCATGCCTTTATGTAATCGCTATCTCTTCAGTGTTGACTAATCCCATTAACTTGCTTTAAAGAACAGAAAATGGCAAAAATGACAGGTCAACACTTCTGAGATGAGGTGAAAAAAGGACTAGTGTCTTGCTTGCATTCTCTCTTTGGCACTTGTTGCTTGTTCATTCTAATGAAGTTAGCTGCCATGTTGTGAGCTGCCCTACGGAGAGACCTATGTGGTCCAGAATTGTGGGCAGCCTGTGGCCAACAGCCAATGAAGAAGCCAAGGCCCTCAGGCCAACAACCCACAAGGAACTAAACCCTGCCAATAACCATAAGTGAGCCTGAAAGCAAAGTTTCCCTCAGTCAAGCCCTGAGATTATTGCAGCCTCAGCTGATACCTTGATTGTAGCCATGTGAAGAGTCCCTGACCCAGAGCGCCCAGCTGAGCCATGCAGAGAAACTGGGACATAATGGATGTTTTGTTTAAGCCGCCAATTTTTGGAATAACGTTTTAGGTAGCAATACATAACTAACACAGTTTTCATCAAATGTGGAAACATTTTGTCTAAGATTGTTTCAACTCTTTTTCCTCTCACATCTCCTGGGGACTCCATTTACAAATATATAAACACTATTAGATCTTGTCTCACATTATCTGTTGCTCTGTTTTCCTTTTTGCCTCTTTTTCCACTTTTTTCTCTGTGCCTTATTTTGGATAGTTTCTATTGTCACGGCATCAAGGTTGCTAATGCTTTCTTCTACAGCCTGTGTTTTTCATCTCCAGAAATATTATGTTTCTCTTTCTCTTTTTAAAGACATGTTCCATGTCTCGCTCATGTTCATGTTTTCCTTTACTTTCTTGATCACATGTGGCATTTATAGTAGCTACCTAAGAGAAAAAATTTTATTTCCTTCTTTCCAGTGCCTGTTGTTCAATGTCTGAAAACCACTATTTTGTGGGGTTTTAAAATTCCGGTTTTAGGAGGGAAGGTAAACCTGATTACTGTTGCTCTCTCTTGGCCGAAAGCCTATTATTTCTTTATAAAAGCTCTCCAAGTGATTCTAATGTACAGCTTTCAGACTCAGTGGGTTAGTAGCTTTGATTTTCTTAAAAGAAAATTTCCTTCCAGACAGCACACATTTTTTTCTGAGCTGATTAGTCTTGATGGATTTAAAAGCTTGTATCTCAAAGTGCTACATCATAATTAGCTAATATCAAAGCTTTTCACTAAAAGAAATGCCCAATATTACTTGGCAAAGAAATTGAGAAACCATTATTCTGTGGAAGAAAGTTTCATATGGAAACATTTAAACTGAAGTATCTGATTATAAGATGACACAAAGTAATGTTCTAAGGCATGGAGGTAGGAATAATAATGTGGAAAAATAATCTTCCTGAGGCCAAAGGAAACAGAAAAACACTTATAGAAACCATTCACAAAAAGCATGTCCAACAGGAACAATATAGATAACCATCAGTTTTATAAAATCAAATATTCACAGAATTTTACTAGTGTAACTTTCAAACTCATGAACCTTGTAAACTCAGTAAAAATGCAAATACAAATAAATGAAACTTCACATAGTAAAAAATAAACAAGATTTTCTTCAGTACCAGCAAATTTCATTTCTATGTAGAGGTTTCTTCCCATCTATCCAGATATCCTTCTGAAACTTACCCTTTTCCAAGTAAGAACGTGGAGCCCACGGCGGGTCCTCTTCAGCATAAGGATCACTATACTCAACCACAGCAGCTTCCTCCTCTTCGTAATCTTCTGGGGGGGGAGGAGGTGGGGGAGACTCATCAAAGACTGGTTCTTCCACAGGAGGCGGTGGAGGTGGCGCATCTGAAACTAAGAACGTATCAGGCTGACAACAAAACTATACGTTATGTGAAGTTCAGTATTTCCTATCCAAGCTTCTGGGTTCATGGAATATAAACCTAGACTTGAAAATAAATATAATATTCCTTCAAAAAATGAATGAGCAAGAGAAATCTTCCCACCAACTATAATGTTCTAGAGCTCCAAGTATGACGTTCTCCTTCTCTTGCCCTTGGATTAGTGCTAATGGATACTGAATAAAGTTTAGACAAAATAATTACTAACTGAGCCTCTGGAACCTGTTTATACTAATACAAATCCTCTTGTTAAAGAGATCAGTATGGCCAGGAGCGGTGGCTTGCGCCTGTAATCCTAGCACTTTGGGAGGCCGAGGTGGGCGGATCACCTGTGGTCAGAAGTTCGAGATCAGCCTGGGCAACATGGTGAAATCCTGTCTCTACTAAAAATACAAAAATTAGCCGCACATGGTCATGGGTGCCCATAATCCCAGCTACTCAGGAGGCCAAGGCACGAGAATCCCTTGAACTGGGGAGGTGGAGGCTGCAGTGAGTCGAGATCACGCCACTCCAGCCTGGGTCATAGAGCAAGACTGCGTCTCAAAAACAACAACAGCAAAAAAAAAAAAAAAAAAAAAAAAAAAAAAAAAAAAATCAAAAAAGCGGGGATCGGTACAATACAGCTGAGCTTTACACTGTATTCAAGGATAAGTTATCAGAAATACTAACAATGAAAACTATATTTCACAAATTTTTAAAATATTTTTTCACTTAAATGAGTCCAGGGAATAGTAAAATTTTAGTAACCCACTACTTTCCTCTTAATGAATTTTTCTAAAATAGCATTTTACCAAATTCAAGAGGAAAAAAAATCATCAACAAACTTGGGTTACTTCATCTATGAAGATGTTTGTTTATAGAATTTCTTCTAACTCAGACTATCATCCAGAATTTCTTCAGGCTAAATGTCCAAGTGTACTATCAGAGTAATTTAAAATATCTCCCATGGAGATATGCCTCCACAGCTTGCATGTCAATATATAGTAACATCAAAAAGATTATCTTCAAACTCAGCTACTTTAAGCTTTCAAAATGGTTGGTACATACTTGAGCACAGCTGAACAGAATGAAATGAATAAACCTGTGTTTATCAGCTCTCCAGGTTTAATGAACGGCACTAATTCTTATTTATGAGGTACAAGTATAGTTCCCATGTGATTCTCTATGCAATCCAATTTATTTAGTATTTTTTAATCTAAGCCTACCAATTGAATTAAATGGAATTTTTTTTTTTTTTTTTTTTTTTTTTTTTTTTTTTTTTTTTTTTTGAGATGGAGTCTTGCTCTGTAACCCAGGCTGGAGTGCAGTGGTGCAACCTTGGCTCACTGCAAGCTCCGCCTCCCGGGTTCACGCCATTCTCCTGCCTCAGCCTCCCAAGTAGCTGGGACTACAGGTGCCCGCCACCACGCCCGGCTAATTTTTTGTATTTTTAGTACAGATGAGGTTTCACTGTGTTAGCCAGGATGGTCTCGATCTCCTGACCTCATGATCCGCCCATGTCAGCCTCCCAAAGTGCTGGGATTACAGGTTTGAGCCACCGTGCCTGGCGAATTAAATGGATTTTCGAAGACTGCTGATGCCTGGTGGGAGCCAGCCACATCAACACCATGCTGTCTCTATCAGTATTCTTCCCGTCTGCTGTGCCCCTCTATACTGATCAACTTTATAAACTTTAAAACTTCAGTCATTAAATAGAATGTCTTTCATCCAAATAGTTTTTATTAATAAACAAAGGATATAGATATGTGATTTACCATATACTTGGGTGAGGAAGAGCAATTTATCCTATTTCCATTTGTAAGATAAAAAGACTTTAAACAATTGCACAGAACCATAGATCCAAAGGAACTTTCAAAACAATAACCTTGAGAAATGTCACTACAAAATTACTCAAAGATGTTGCCATTGGTCATTTTTACTTTTCTTGTAACTGCCAGTTTAATAAGCTACCACTTTTGACTTAAAATGTTCCAATTACTCAGCTAGCCCTTTGTAATGCATTATTTCATTTCATCTTTACATTGGGAGGTGGTATTTTTCATTTTATAGATGTGGAAACTGGCTTTCCAACATTAAGTATTCCGACAGCAAGTAAGTGGAAAAGCACCTGAACTCCAATGCCTGTTATCTTAAAAGCTACACTACTATGGGCTGAGATAAATTTTAAAATCTTCAAGTCATGCTTCATTAGTATTTATTCAACAAACATTAACTAATATGGCTGGATATTATGCTCAGCATTGAGAAAAGGGCAGTAGGCAAAAGTCATGAAGACACGAACGACCAAACCTTCATTTACAATTGAGTGTAGTGTGTGCTTTAAGATACTACAGGAGCACACAGCATAAACCACACTTGTTATGTGGGTGAGGAAAGGCTTCCTGAAACCTGAAGGAAGAGTAAGAGTTAATGGGGAGGAAGCGGGGAGGGTAGGATGGTGTAGGGATTGATATTTCATGTCAGATATAAAGAATAAAACAAAGGGCCGGGCGCGGTGGCTCAAGCCTGTAATCCCAGCACTTTGGGAGGCCGAGACGGGCGGATCACGAGGTCAGGAGATCGAGACCATCCTGGCTAATATGGTGAAACCCCGTCTCTACTAAAAATACAAAAAACTAGCCAGGCGAGGTGGTGGGCGCCTGTAGTCCCAGCTACTCGGGAGGCTGAGGCAGGAGAATGGCGTAAACCCGGGAGGCGGAGCTTGCAGTGAGCCGAGATCCGGCCACTGCACTCCAGCCTGGGCGACAAAGCGAGACTCCGTCTCAAAAAAAAAAAAAAAAAAAAAAAAAAAAGAATAAAACAAGGCCAGGTGGGGAGGCTCACGCCTGTAATCCCAGCACTTTGGGAGGCTGAGGCAGGCGGATCACTTGAGCTCGGGAGTTCAAGACCAGCCTGGCCAATATGGCGAAACCCCGTCTCTACTAAAAATACAAAAATTAGCCACATGTGGTGGCGCACACGTGTAATCTTAGCTACTCGCGAGGCTGAGGCACGAGAATCACTTGAACCCAAGAGGGGAAGGTGGCAGTGAGCCAAGATCACACCACTGTACTCCAGCCTGGGTGACAGAGTGAGTCTGTCTCAAAAAAAAAAAAAAAAAAAAAAAAGGACAATACAAGTAGGAAGGTAAGAAAGCAAGAAACTTTCAAAGAACTGTCCAAAATTCAGTAGCCAGAGGCATGAGGAAGCTGAAGAGGATGAGGAAGGAAGGGCCTTACAGCAGTTTGGACTCTATCCAAAGAGCCATGGGGAGCCACAGAAAGATTTTAAGGTGAATAACAGGGTCACAGCTGTACTTCTTACCCCAGTATAACTAGGTCACTATAACTGGTTTCAAATTATTCCAGACTTCTTCCAAACATTAAACTTAATGCACAGTATTTGCTACCATGGAATATCTTCGAAATAATATACCTGGAAAGCTTTGAAGATAATTACAAAGAATTATCTTTGAAGACATACCCAAAAAAAGTATATATCTTCCCAAGGTGAATGTTTTTTAAAGAGTTTAAAGACTTAAACATTATTTGAATGTTTAAGTCCTGCCACGTCTGTAAAATTAGTCACAGCACACCTCATACACAATTTTTTAATACACAGTGTACATGAGAAACGTATATGATTGTAGGAAGAGATGAAAAAGACTAATCTAAAAGGCAATCAACTGTGACAGGGTGGCCAAATTAGGGAATGACTTTTTAAAATATGGGTAGTGCTGCTGTAATAATGTTTTGCAGTCATCTACTTAAGACATTTCTAAGTCTTAAATTGATACTCATGCACTTTACTATTAAATTAAAACAATACTTCCTAGGTTTGGTTCATGAAACATTTTGCTGTTTCTACAAAGTTTGCAGCTTTCACTGGTGACTGGCGAAAACCAATGACATCCTGCTTTAAACCCTATTCAACTTTAGAGTCTCATTTTTTGCTAAGAAAATGACACTGAGGCCGGGCACGGTGGCTCAAGCCTGTAATCCCAGCACTTTGGGAGGCCGAGATGGGCGGATCACGAGGTCAGGAGATCGAGACCATCCTGGCTAACACGGTGAAACCCCATCTCTACTAAAAAATACAAAAAAAAAAAAAAAATTAGCCGGGCGTGGTGGCGGGCACCTGTAGTCCCAGCTACTCGGGAGGCTGAGGCAGGAGAATGCCATAAACCCGGGAGGAGGAGCTTGCAGTGAGCTGAGATCACGCCACTGCACTCCAGCCTGGGCGACAGAGCGAGACTCCATCTCAAAAAAAAAAAAAAAAAAAAAGAAAATGACACTTAGTTGCTATACAAACATTCGTGTTTCATTAATGGATTAGTCTTCAATGTCAGTTTCAAAATCTGGCCTTTACTCCAGAAGCTACTCAGAACCACTTTCGTTCAGAATGAATGACAATATCTCAGAGAACATGCAGTAGCAATTGATCGGGAGAATTCTCTAAGGTGCATGCTCATCACAATAGTAAAAACAGAAAAAACTCCCAGGGTATTATTCAAGTGACTACCTTCATTAATCATTGTAATTAAACAGGATTTGTAATGGAAGAAAATTCTCTTTTACTGTAATGACATTTACTTAGACTTTCCACTTTGTACGGAGTATGTAGAATGGAACCAGCATTGGAAAGTCCTTCAATTCCGGTACTGTAATCAAATCCTTTTCTACTTGGTACTTACCCTGTTTAGATGCAGCAGATATTTTTTAAAACCTGAGAACAGTGACCTTGTATCCCACACTTGACCTCACAAGCCTGGCAGAGGATCACACTATGGCTGTGCTTGGCACATGCTGAACTATTAATAGTAGAAACTTGCTGAGAGGCAGTTTTCTCCTCGAGCCAATGTGGGTCACACCCAAGCTAAAGAAGAGTGGGCCCCAATAGCATAATTTAAAACATATGAAATCTACCTAATTATATGTGAAAATAGCTCTTAAACTCAACAAAACATCTTACAAAGTCACAATGTGGTAAACATTACAGGTGTTCATGGAGTACCTTCCAATAAACAAAAGTAAGTAAAATAGACGATTTTCAGAAATTAGTAAATACAGATGCAAAGGCATCTGAAAGACACTGAGCCCTCAGGCCAGTAAGACTGAATTATTAGTTAAAATACAATCACATCTAGAAGAATGTGCTGATTAAAGGGGGGCATTGAGTCAGCTACAGCAGCAGAAAAAAGGGGCGACCAAAAGTGCCTGCTATGTGTCAGATGCTTTTCCAAGTGCTGGGGAAACAGCTAGCAAGCAAAACAGGCAAAAATCCTTGCTCTTATAGAGCTTACATTCTAGTATTGGCAGTGCCTATTTCCAAATAACCAGGAATCCTAAGCCACAGATTGCAAATTTTTCTATCCCACCAGTGAGATCATCCATCCTTGTTATGAGATATATACACTGGACTACTTTGGTCTGATGACATGAGATCTTTAATATCATTCTCCTAGTTCAGATCATGTAACCTTATTATTGTGATGTAACCCTCACAAAGACTGCCCATAGGAAGAGGATTCGTCCATCGTACAGTCTATGTTCACTGGTGTCTGTGACAGCAATTCCTCACTGAATGTTGATACAGGCCTCCTGATTTGTCATCGGTCTCCTGAGCTCCATAATGCTTCCCTAGAAGACTCAAGGTATCAACAAAATTAGTTACCTGAACAGGCCAAGGGAAATTCATTCCCAACCTATGAGGCCTCTTGGGAGACAGACTGGCAGCCTGGTCCTCTGAGCCCTACCAAAAATGGCCCTTCTGATATTTGAAATCACAAAACTGGAGGAAGATTCTCAGGCCACCTATAATAGCCCTAAAACTCCAGTGATAAGAAACTAGACTACCACTTATCTGAGCAACCCAGAGAAAAAGATGAGATATCTAGTGATTAAAGAATACCTCCTCAGTTGGAGGTGATCTTTCTTTTCTTATATGTGCCTTATTTTATATGTATTTGTCTTATATCTTTACTACTAGTTATTTAAAAGTGGAAAATTTCTCTATTTTATCTCCACTAGCCAGATAGTGACTTGTTCATAATATTGAAATGTCTGAAGTATCAGCAAATGAATGACTATCCAGTCAATCACATATAAATGACATTTTATGCCTATAATCTGATCTACAGCATAAAGAAGACATAAACTTACTATTTTCTTGGACTCTGGCCACAAATCCCATTAAAGGTAACTGAGGAGTTACCTGTAGGATGGAGGGAGGAGGAGGAGCAAGAGATACTGCAAAAACAAAAAAGGTGTGGAGGATAAGGGATAAGGGCGAGTTACATTAAAAGGAAAGGATAATACAATAAAATAAATACATAAAGGAGGGAAACTACCATTCACAAACATTTTATCAGTGATCTCAAGGATCCCCTGTTTAGGGACAACTCATTAACACATAAAACAAAGTACTGGGGGAATTTTTAGTAAGTTTTTGAAAATCACAACAGGAAGCATTTAGCATACAGAGATATGTTAAATATATATAACATAATCTTATGTTTTATATATATATAACATATAACTGATCTTTTTTCATATCGTAACATCATGCCTTCTCAATGAAAGCATTTCTGCAGATTACCATGATGTTGTTTTCTGAATTTTACATTTAAATGTTTGTCAATACAGAGAGAAAAAATATTACATCCCAACACTCTAAATGTATACTTTTTATTACTCTAATAATAGGCAAGTTAATTGGTTCTTCACTCATTAATTAGCCAAATACTGACTTCCTACTAAGTAAGTGGCAAACACCTGCTATGAAAACAGTTATCAAAACCATCCTCTGAGAATCGGGTGCTATGTCATTACAATTTTTCATAATCCAAACTCATTGGTACATTTCCTCCCTGATGGTGTAGAAAAGTGCAGGCCTTAATCAAATCATTCCACTCTCCTTCCCAAGGTAGATTTCCCTGCAACTCAATCACCTGGCACAGTGCCTAGAGCTAGTAAACTGTCAACAAATGTTTAACATATATAAATGCACTAATAAGCCAGGTATCTGTGGAAACTAAAGAGGCAAAAACAAAAAAAAGAAAGATTACAGTTACAGTTTCCTTTAGAATGGGTACGAAGTACGATATGCATTTTCTTATAAAGAGAAAATGACTGTATTCGCTCCAAAATATAGTTAAGACTAATAAAACTAAAAAGATGAACACGTCTCTGCTCTAAGGAGATCACATTCTATTGAAATAGAAGAATACATGATAATCTTAACCCAACAATATTTGTAGCAATTCCCCGGAAGTAGTGGTGGAGGTGAGGAGGGCTACAATGAAATGACCTCTCAACAGGGACTTGAAGAAAGGAACCCGCCAAGATGACAGGGGTTGAGAAAGATAATCAAGTTGAGAGAACCAAGTGAGGGTGAAGGCTCAGAGGCATAAAACAGCATAACCAGTTCACAGGACCAGAAATGCTTCCATATGGCTAGGAAAAGATACCCAAAGATAAAGTAAAAAACCCAGAAATATCAATGGGAGGATATGAAATAGGGAAGGATCTTATATGCCTGGTGGAAGAGTGCTTAGTGGAAACAGGTTGGATTTTCAAGTCACTCAGCCTCAAATCTCTGATCCATCATTTCCTGGCTGTATGGATAGTCAGTCAATTAACTTCTTCAGGCCTATTCCATAAATGTGATACGAAAACAAGGTAAAGCAACCTACTTCACATAGTGGCTGCAAAGACTAAAAAAAAGACAATGGATGTGGAAAGCCTAACCCAGTGGCTGGCACATAATAAATTAAAGCAGTTTCTAGAAAAGGAGAGAACTTTAAAAGTGTGGGAAGAGAGTACTTGGCAACTAATGATTTAGCTAGCATATCAAGGACAGCAACAAGTTGAAGATCATTCTTAGATTTTTACCCTTCGTAACTATGAAGATGGAGATGTCATTAACTATGTTAAGCCTGGTAGGCAGTACTGGGAAAGAAATGGGATGGTAAACGGGTAAGTCAGGGAGAGATAATGATATGATACATTTGGGTTGAGATTATGCAAAATATCTAGAGTTGATGCTATGGACAGATGCAGGGAGGACATACAAATGCACAGACAAGAATTAAGCAGATAATCTTGAATATCTAGATGCAAAGAACAGAGTAGTATAACTCTAGAAATTGGTACCTTTCTTTAAAAGACACCTTTGGTTAGGTTTTTCCCTAAAGTCATAATTCTTGGCAGTAAATCCTTGATTTGTGTGTCTGCTTCCCACTCAGAGGCTTACAACAACTGTTGATATGTTCATAATACCACTTCCAAGGGTAAGCAGAAGACAATGAAAAGAGAAGGTAGCACAGACAAAAAAGATAAAACTGAGAAACAGTAGCAGGCAGCAACTGGCACTAGAAGAGTAGAGACAAGGCATGTGTTCACATCCAAGATGAAATGCTCCTTTTCTGTTGGAATATATTCTAACCTTCCGTGTAACAGAAAAGTGGGAAATTTCCCACTTCAGTCACTGTTTCTCTACCAAATATAAAAAAAGACCTTTTGGTACTCAGCTAAAAAAGAACAATTAGGTGCTTAACCTACAGCAGTCTTTTTGTGGGTAGACTGAGGTTGAGGTGGTTTTTTTTAAGATGAATATGCTTATTTCTTTTCTACTTCTGAAAGTGAAAATCTGAAGCCATAGTGGTTTTAAAAAGTACACCAGCGGCCAGGCACGCTGGCTCATGCCTGTAATCCCATCACTTTGGAAGGTCGAGGGGGGGTGCATCACCTGAGGTCAGGAGTTCAAGACCAGCCTGGCCAACATGGTGAAATCCCATCTCTACTAAAAATACACAAATTAGCCAGGCGTGCTGGCAGGTGCCTGTAATCCCAGCTACTCGGGAGGCTGAGCCAGGAGAATCACTTGAACCCGGGAGGCAGAGGTTGCAGTGAGCTGAGATCACACCATTGCACTCCAGCCTGGGCAACAAGAGCGAAACTCCATCTCAAAAAAAAGAAGTCCACCAGCAGCCAGGGAAAGATCAATCGCAGTTCTTCCTTAAAAGAATGACTTGGTAACAAGTTAGACTTTTTTCAAAGCTAGTCTAAGGCATGTTCAAAAATTCAGTTCTGTCTGGGGTTACAAAGGTCATCCCAAATTCTACTTTTCTCCAGCACAAACCTTTAACAAGGTGGTCCAAATTAATTCAGATACCACATCATTTTCTTGTTGGACCATGTAAGATCTCATCTGACAAGAATGTCTGTGAGCCAGAATATACTGTCTTTCTTGGAGTTGAGCTGAAACCAAACCATTTTTAAGTGAATTTAAGCAGAATTCTGAGCAAAGAATTGTTGCAATATTCAGTTCTAATCCTAGTCATTTTGTGAACAGGCAAACAAGAGCAGGAAGCAAACTTGTTTTCATTTCATTTAGCTAAAATGATTCCTCATAAGACAAGACTCTCCCAATAACCACCAAAAGATCTCCAAACTTAGATTCTGTTACATAATTTTCACAATATACAAGAATGAAGTTAATGTGAAGACAGGCTCACCATGTGACTGGAATTTATAAAGAGATCATAAGTAGAAGAGCTATGAGAATTACAGCTGTGTGCACAAAGCAACGTTTAGATATAAACAGTAAAAGGCTTTCCAAGCAAACCAAACCTAAATGATGAGTCTGTGCTGATGAAATGTACAGACTTTCCAAGTACAACCTTCCTGGTTATTTATAGAGTTCTTTGAAGCATCACTGAAGCTTGTATTTTAAATGTCCAATTTAAAAAGTTTGGAAAAATAAAATTAAGTTTTTACATCTTATTTTTACAGCTTTATACTCTGAGAATATTAGACAAAATAAGCACTCTAAACACTACTTCTAAAGCCATTACTGAACATCACATTTAGATGATATATATATGTATGTTATATAGCACATGCGAGTTTAGATGCTTATATTTTTTTTCCCAGTGAAGGAAATAAACAATTTGTAAGTGTAGTATTTTCTAAACATGAATACCAATGTAGAACAAGAGGTAGGTAAAAGTGAATTCAGGCTGGACGCGATGGCTCACACCTGTAATCCCAGCACTTTGGGAGGCCAAGGCAGTAACAAAATGACTAGGATTAGAACTGAATATTGCGACAATTCTTTGCTAAAAATTCTGCTTAAATTCTCTTAGAATGGTTTCTTTTCTGCTCAACTCCAAGAAAGACAGTATATTCTGGCTCACAGACATTCTAGTCAGATGAGATCTTACATGGTCCAAAAAGAAAATGATGTGATATCTGAATTAATTTGGACCACCTTGTTAAAGGTTTGCCTTGGAGAAAAGTAGAATTTGGGATGACCTTTGTAACCCCAGATGGAAGTGGATCACTTGAGGTCAGGAGTCAGAGACCAGCCTGGCCAACCTGATGAAACCTTGTCTCTATTAAAAAAAAAAAAAAAGAGAGAGAGAGGGGCGTGGTGGCATGCACCTGTAGTTCCAGCTACTTGGGAGGCTGAGGCAGGAGAATCGCTTGAACCCAGGAGGTGGAGGTTGCAGTGAGCCGAGATTGCGCCACAGCACTCCAGCCTGGGCAACAAACAAAGCAAGACTTTGGGGGAAAAAAAAAAAAAATCTTCCTGCTCCTGCTCTTTATTTATACTTTGCTAAAGCCCCATCACATCAGTATTCTTCTAGACATTTTAGACATGTATGGTGGTGCTGTAACTTCACAAATCATTTACAGAATATGTGAAATGGCTTTTATTTTCCAATAGCACTATCCCAACATTGTTTTCTACTTTTTTAGTCGCTTTTAATACCATTCAGGGGTTATTAAGCCTGACACTTTCTCTTTGTGAAACAGCACACCCATTCAGGAACTCCTATATCTCATAGAACTATACATCTCTTGGAACCAACATTCACTTTATGAAGTTTTTTCCAAAAACTTTTAAGAAATTATGAGCAGTAAAATACATGCTACTTTCTCCTAAAGCCTTTAATATTTACATGCTACATTACTGATTCATTAACAAACAAGGTTTATGTAAAGTATACATATACATACTCACATATGGATATATGTATATTCTTCTTGACCACAAGGTGCTTCATATTTACATTTAAAGTAGAGACTGTTAACTCATAATTAGCCCTATGTGTTTCTATGACCCCCCCTCTTACCACTGGCAACATGAATGATAAATTGGTATTCCTATTTCATTGGCTGGATTAGATTAAGAAATAATGAGAACCAAAGGGATTTCAGTTATGCCCTGATCAAAGGGTTCCTTTCAATAACTTGTTTCTGAAATAATCTCATGAAAAAACAATTATTGTGCTCCTAAGACTTGGCACTAGACACTGGGTGTTACATATTTTAACTCCTATAATTGCCCTTTTTCAAACTCAGATCAAATTGTACATTAACAAATATAGTAATAACACTGCTAGATTTACACCTCACAGAACCCCACTGAATTTATATTCACATGACACCCTCCAGATTGTCAGCTCACTTCCTGAGAAGCATGCAACCACAGCAAGACTCCAATTACCAAAAAAAAAAAAAAAAACCTCATAAAACACACACTTCAGATCATTTTTGTTAAATCAGAGTATTAGTTACTTGAGAAAGCACAACAAATATTCTCATTGTAAATATGAAAAAAATAGGGACAATTGCAGGGCCAGTGGGAGTAATACAGAAGACTTACATAATTCTTTTTTGAGATAGGGTCTCACTCTGTTGCCCAGGCTGGAGTACAGTGGCACAATCTTGGCTCACTGAAACTTCCACCTCCTAGCTCAATCAATCCTTCTGCCTCAGCCTCCTGAGTAGCTGGGACTGCAGGCACCTGCCACAGCGCTTGACTCATAAATAATATTCAAATGAATATAAAATAAAAGTACATCCAACAGCCTTAGAATGATTCACAAATCATTAAGTCTTACAAAAAGAGATCTTCCAAGAAAATGGTTTAGTTAGAAAAAAAAACTAGTTTAGAAAAAGTACTCTGATTAACCAACTAACAATGCTGTGGCCACCCACTTTAAACAGTTATCAAATGCCTGGAGATGAAAGGCAGAACTTAATAGAGCAGAGTACAGAAAAACAAAAAAGTGCAACTAAATTGACTCACACATTACACAGAAAGCCTAACAATCCCAATTCACCTTACTTCCATGAGTGAGAAAAATACTTTTCCTTAAAATCATTTCATAAAGTGAGAATATTTTTACTTTAACATATACTTTCAAGCATTTGAAAATCAGATTTACAAAGAAACTATTGAAATATGTATTATAAAATACATTTAAATATGTGCCTAAACAGCCTTCAAATAAATTCTACCTACAGCGTTCTCATAGGACTATTTTGGAGCATACACGAACAAAGCATGAAATGTCCCTGTATAGGCTGAGTGCGGTGGCTCAAGCCTGTAATTCCAGCACCCTGGGAGGCCGAGACAAGCGGATGACTTGAGGTCAGGAGTTTGAGACCAGCTTGGCCAAGATGGTGAAACCCCGTCTCTACTAAAAATACAAAAATTAGCTGGGCATGGTGGCAGGCGCCTGTAATCCCTGCTACTTGGGAGGCTGAGGCAGGATAATTGCTTGAACCCGGGAGGTAGAGTTTGCAGTGAGCCAAGATTGTACCACTGCACTCCAGCCTGGGTGACAAAGCAAGACTCAGTCTCAAAACAAAACAAAACAAAAATTAGCCAGGCGTGGTGGCAGGTACCTGTAATCCCAGCTACTCAGGAGGCTGAGGCAGGAGAACCGCTTGAACCGGGAAGGTGAGGTTGCAGTGAGCCAAGATTGTGCCACTGCACTCTAGCCTGGGCAACAGAGCGCAACTCCATTAAAAAAAAAAAAAAAAAAAAAAAAAGAAAAAAGAAATATCCCTGTATATACTTACTATATATCATGTATAGTTTGTCTCAAGCTCTAACAGTGAAGCATCTCTCAGTTCCATAATGGAACCAACCCATTTTGGACTAACATCTGAGAGGGCCAAGGAGACAGCCCAGCTTCAGCAGAACTATGAAACAGGCTATAACTAAAATTTAAAATTTTTATAAACTAAAATTTAAAAATAAAAAATGCATTTAAATACAAAACAGCACCTGAACAAATGTAAATCTGAAAACATGGTTTAAAGGAAGAATGTATAAAAAGGGCAGTTTTGTCAAATTTAAGTTCGGAATGATTTAAAAAGAACTGCACAGCCAAAAACACAAAATGTGATAAAAGACATAAGTATGTATCAATTAAGGTAGTTGGTATTCACACTATGGTTTGCACTGGATGGACTACAAATACAGCATTTAACTTACAAGAGGACCCAGAACAGAGAAGGAATTTGGATAAATGAACAAGGGATTCATTTGGCATTTAACAAACAGTTCCTGAGCAGTATTCCAGGATGTAACTGTTTAAAAGACTGACAAGGTCTCAGGCTTTCATGCACTTTATATCACATCCTTTCATCCGCCTTCCTCTCCACAAAAGAGAAGACTTGGGAGGGTAAGAAAAGATTTTTTTTAATATGTAGGTAGGACAATAGAAAGAACATGGAACTCAGGCCAGGTACGGTGACTCATGCCTGTAATCCCAGCACTCTAGGAGGCTGAGGTGGGTAGATCATTTAAGGTCAGGAGTTTGAGACCAGCCTGGCCAACATAGTGAAACCCCATCTCTACAACAAAATACAAAAATTAGCTGGGTGTGGTGGTGGGTGCCTGTAATCCCAGCTACTCAGGAGCCTGAGGCAGGAGAATCGCTTGAACCCAGGAGGCGGGCGTTGCAGTGATCAGAGATCACGCCACTGCACTCCATCCTGGGCAACAGAGCGAGACTCCATCTCAATTTAAAAAAAAAAAAATTAAAAAACAGAAAGAAAGAACATGGAACTTAGAAAACCTAAGTTCAAATCCTAACCTGACCATCACCTCAGCCTCATTTTCCTCACCTATAAGATATAGGAAAATGATCACCAATCTTATTTTGTACATGATTCTAAAAATCAAATGAGATAATATGAAAACATTAGTTAAATTAAGTGTTTATGCTGAAGGATCAAATTTCTTCTGCAAGACTCTTACAAAGAATATCACTATAGATCGCAGCCACAGAGACAAACTGCAGCTCCATAAAATTCAAGGCTTATCAAAGATGGAATGAGTTGAACCCAATATCAGAGGTGTTCACACATAGGCTTACTGGCTTCTTGGCAAAAATACAGAAAAACACAGTAAGTTGACATACCATGTCCACAATAGTCATGGTGTCTAATATTTGTTCTTGCCCTCTCTGGGGAGTAAACAAAATAATAATTATGTATAGCATTAAATATGTTCCAGATTAGTTATTCCGTATGCATGATACAACCGATTATTCAGTGTAATTATTGTATCTGATTCAATTTACCCAACTCCTAGTTTTTCCACCATGGGTTTGGTATGAGAATTGTATAAGCTAATATAATTCCCTAGCACAAAATAGCTTCAAAAATGTTCTCTTTTCCTTTGTTACTTCTAAATTCTGTTCATGTGCACCCAACTTTCATTATTTGTTATTTATAGAGTAAGGATGTCTGATGAAATAAAAAGGAAATAGCATTCACCACAATGTTATTTTAAAAAGCAAATAACCACTAAAATATTCAAAAAAATTCTGCTCAGAAAAATTAAGTTCTATGACTTTACCTGGAAATCACGTACTGATTTTTTTTAAGAATTGAAAGATACAGTATTAGCAACCTACAATTCATTCATTCTCCCATTCATTCAACAAATGGTACTAACCACTACCATGCACTATTTGTAACTAAGGGTTTTTTGTAGTTGAAAGTTTTTAATTAGATACATTCTATAGAATGCAAAAAAAAAAAAAAATCTAACCTGGATTCTGGCTATAAAAAGGTCCTCCATTCATCTGATTCTGAAGGCTTGTTTGTGAAGTGATGGAAGGAGGGCGTCTATAGGGCAACGAGCCCCCTATTGTTGGGGGAGTATGGCGAGAGGCAGGCCTATTCATGCTGTAAAACTGTACAGGATGACCTGAAAAAGAGATAGAACATACATATGTCATTAAAAGAAAATTATCTCAGATCATTAAATACTTTATGTACAATGCCTAAATCTTAATAATTAAAAACAACAGCTAGTTTAACTAGTATCTGAAATACACAATGCAAGGTGAGTTATTGTTTGCTGATATTGTATCATAGTACAAAAGCAGAAAAGCAAACAAAACTATGATTAAGTTTGGAAAGCTGTATCTAAATAGTTTACTAATTAGGGCTGGTGCAGTGGTTCATGCCTGTAATCCCAGCACTTTGGGAGGCCAAGGCAGGCAGATCATTTGAGGTCAGGAGTTTCAGACCAGACTGGCCAACATAGTGAAACCCCAATTCAACTAAAAATACAAAAATTAGCCAGGCATGGTGGCATGTGCCTGTAATTCCAGCTACTCGGGAGGCTGAGGCATGAGAATCACTTGAACTCAGGAGGTGGAAGTTGCAGTGAGCCAAGATTGCACCAATGCACTCCAGCCTGGCTGATACAGTGAGACTCTTGTCTCAAAATAAACAAACAGTTTGCTAATTAACACTATTATTTCACTAAATTAAAAATCTGATGGGGTTTCAAAATCATCACAATTAATTAAAATTTATCTACTCCACCCCCAAAATATAGTCACTAAATACTGAAAACTAAAATCAACAAGAATGACGTTTGGGAAAGCAAGAGAAAAAAATGTTTGACACACAGTCTTATTCCAAAATAATAAATAATAAAAAACGTAAGGTAGCAAAAAAGTTTGTTTAAAGGAAAATAAAGTATTTCAACAAAAGGTTAAATGACATGATTCCAAATCAAACACTTCTTTCATTTAATCAAAAAATCTACCACGAAAGCTACATTATTTTGTCTTAAAATTAAAATCTAGAAAATTTACAATCATGAAAAAAATTAAGATATAAAAACAGGGTCAAAATACATCTTATTTTTAATACCATCCCTAAGTCCATACACAGTTACCATCAATTTCACTGTATTTTGCTCTCTTGAGAGTTCTTCCACAGCTAATGTCAACTGCAGACATGATTCCATAATCCATCAATTTCCTAATAATATAATCCACTCCCTAAACTTCACCTTGACTTCACTCCCACCTACATTAAGCTGAAAACTTTTTCTTACAGACAGAGCACTACAGCACCCATGAGAGAGTACACCAGCAGACAAGAGAGAAGGAGAGGGCAAGAGAGAAGAGGAGGGGGATAAATAAGTAGGTGGAGAAGAAAGCAGAAAGGGGACGGGAAGCTAGAGGAGGAGAAGATGAAGGTGGAGGAGGGCAAAAGGATAGAGGAGGGGAAAGGAAAGGAGAAAGAGAAAGGGAGAAAGAGAGGAGATAAGTGAAGAAGAAGAAAAAAAACACTTTTGCTAAACCCAACAGGAAGCCAGAAGGCAAAAGAATCCACTGAAGCATTTCCTGGAGGTCAGCCTACTGGAGAAAAGGGGAGAGTAGAGGAGGGGGCACTGGGGGAACAGATGATACCTGGCATATTCATCTAACCATTTGTGCCTAAGGTTATCCTGAAATTTTTTTAATTCTAAAATAAACTACTTGAGACACAGTGAGATTAAGACTTATGTAATGTATAATTTGATGAATGCTTGATTTGTTCAAATCTTCATGATCAAACACTGCAGTCATATCCTCTTCCAGGCTTCATATATCTCAGTTGAATCTTACCATCTGTATTCTACTTTAATATGAGACTATCTTCTTGGTAATTTTAAAGTAATAGAGGAAAAAAACACTTTGACAATTTTTCATCTTGTCTATTATTATAAAATGGCTTTACGTGACTAAAATTGCTCTATAGGAACTGTAAGTTTATCAAGCTTAGATTCATATGGAGTCATATAGATTACAAGAGCACTCAAGGCTTGTTATAACATTTAATCATCTTACATGTGTCTCAAAAACCTAAAACTCAATTGTGTTGTATAAAATCTTAAGCACTCAAGCTTAAACACAATCTGCTATCAACTGAGAAGCCTCTGTAACCATGATAAACATGAAAACGTACAAACGATTTAAAAGGCATATTTAGTTATTTGAACCACTGAATACAATTATTAGCATTTCAGTAATTAATCTATAACAAACTAATACAAACTAGGATCAAGTTAAAAACATCTGGATTAACATCATTATGAATTTTATATAGTTAGATCTAGTCTAAAACCTCACATGGGCTGGGCATGGTGGCTCAGGCCTTTAATCCCAGCACTATGGGAGGTGGAGGCGGGTGGATCACTTCAGATCAGGAGTTCAAGACCAGCCTGACCAACACGATGAAACCTTGTCTCCATTAAAAGTACAAAAAATTAGCTGGGTGTGGTGGCTCACGCTTGTAATCCTAGCTCCTCAGGAGGCTAAGGCAGGAGATCGCTTGAGTCCAGGCAACAGAGGTTGCAGTGAGCCGAGATCACCACTGTACTCCAGCCTGGGCTGTCTGTCTCAAAAAAAAAAAGACACTATTCACACTATTAATGAGAGATTTACCATTTGGGGTTTTAAAAATATATATACCTAATTATCATAAACCTAACGATAAAACCTGAAACTAAAAACTTCTAGAAGAAAACACAGAACAAAATCTTTATGACTTCAGGTAAAGAGTTCTTAGATATGCCACCAAAGCACAATTCATTAAAAAAAAAAAAAAAAAAAGAAAAATAACACTTAATAAAAATGAAGAATTTCTGCTATTTGAAATACATTTAAAAAATAAATGGGCCGGGCGCGGTGGCTCACGCCTGTAATCCCAGCACTTTGGGAGGCCGAGGCGGGCGGATCACAAGGTCAGGAGATCGAGACCACGGTGAAACCCCGTCTCTACTAAAAATACAAAAAATTAGCCGGGCGCGGTTGTGGGCGCCTGTAGTCCCAGCTACTCGGGAGGCTGAGGCAGGAGAATGGCGTGAACCCGGGAGGCGGAGCTTGCAGTGAGCTGAGATCCGGCCACTGCACTCCAGCCTGGGCGACAGAGCGAGACTCCGTCTCAAAAAAATAAAATAAAATAAAAAAATAAAAAATGAACAGGCTGGGCCCAGTGGCTCACGCCTGTAATCCCAGCATTTTGGGAGGCCGAGGCAAGCGGATCACCTGAGGTCAGGAGTTCAAGACCAATTTGGCCAACATGGTGAAACCCCATCCCTACTAAAAATACAAAAATTAACTGGGCATGGTGGCAGGCACCTGTAATCCCAGCTACTTGGGAGGCTGGGCAGTCGCTTGAACCTGCAAGGTGGAGGTTGCGGTGAGCCGAGATCACACCACTGCACTCCAGCCTGGATGCCAAGAGTGAAACTTTGTCCTCCCGCCGCCCCCACCCCCGCTCCCACCAAAAAAAATAGAAAATAAGCAAATGAATCACAAAATGGAAGAAAATATTTGTAACTCATAATCTATAAAGGACATATATTTAGAAAGTAAAAGAACTCAATGATAAGAAAAAAAACCCTATTAAAAGGATGAGAAGGAGCAAAACATTTGAACAGATATTTCACCAAAGACGATATACACATGGCAAATAAGCACATGAAAAAAATGTTCAATATCATTAGTCATTATACAGCCATTTTGGAAAACAACTTGGCAGTTTCTTATAAAGTTAAAAATTTACTTATAACCCAGCAATTCTATTCCCTAGGTATTTACCTGAATGAAATAAAAACTCAAGTGCACAAAAAAACCCGTATGTACATGTTTACGGCAACTTTATTCATAAGCACTCAAAACTGGAAAAATCTAAATGTCCTCTGAGAAAGGGATAAACAAATTGTGGTACATCCCCATACAATACAACACTACTAAGCAATAAAATGTAATGAAATACTTAAACATGCAACAACATGGGTAATTCTCAAATGCATCTGGCCAAAAAAACAGATCAAAAAAGCTACATACCATATGCTTTCATTTATGTGTTATTCTTAAAAAGGCACAACTTTAGAGACAAAAAACACATCAACGGCTTACCAGGAGCTGGGAGTGGAGGGGAAGGATTGACTATAAAAAGGGGGCATGGAGGAAATTTTTGTGATGATAGGACTGTTCTATATCTTGATTGTGGTGGCAACTACGTGTCAGTACACCTTTGTCAAAACTCACAAACATACGTGGTATACAGGGTGAATTTTACTGTACATAAGTTACCCCTTAGTAAAAAGAAAAAAAATTGCTTGGTAACTCAAGATACTGTATAAAAGAGACTACCCTGATATAAATTATTAAAAGGCATTTACCTTGCTGTTTCAAAAACCACAGTTAATTATCCTCTCACACAACAAACGTTTATTTAGTGAACACTGAGCCAGGCACCTGTTACTCAACTAATATTTAATTACTAAAACATAGACTCTCAGTTGGGGGTGATTTGTCCTTTCCAATGCATTCTTTATCAAAGCCGGAGCACAAGGAGATTCCTATATTTAACTAGTTAGTTTGGCCTAACAGTTGTATCTGTATCAAAAAACAGCCCATGTTTACATTTATCTACTGCAGAAAGCTTTTCTTTAAAAGTCATATAGAAGGAATCCCATAAGACACCATCCAAAATCCACTTTGGCTAAAAGTGTCTTTTAAAACATGTAAAGATCTTATATATGTTTAACATGTATAACAGCAAAGCTGAATGTAAATGCTATGAAGCTCTTTACTGGCAAGTGGAACACTACAGTGATTGATATGCTTTGAATCTGTGTCCCTGCCCAAATCTCATGTTGAACTGTAATCCCCAATGTTGGAGGTGAGGCTTGGGGGGAGGTGACTGGATCACAAGGGTGGTTTCTCATGGTTTAGGACCATCCCCCTTGGAGCTGTTCTTGCAATAATGAGATCTGGTTGTTTAAGTGTGTAGCACCTCCCACTTTGTCCTCTTGCTCCTACTCTGGCCATGTGACCAGTGTGCTTCCCCTCTGCTTCAGGCCATGAGTGTAAGTTTCCTGAGGCCTCCTCAGAAGCCGAGCAGATGCCAGTATCATGCTTCCTGTACAACCTGAAGAACCGTTAGCCAATTAAACCTCTTTTCTGCATAAATTACCCAGTCTCAGGTATTTATAGCATTGTGAGAACAGACTAATACAGTGATATATGTCCAAACACATATATTTTATAGCAGATAAGAACCTGTTTACTAGCCAGCATCATTAACTGTACAAATACATTTTGTAGCAATTGAGTCTATCTCCTCCCCAATCAAAACAGATTTTAGATTGCAATTTTAAAACACTAGCCAACTTAGATAAACCTGAAATTCTTTACAAGTACATTGTCTATGAGTTTCCAATGCTGCTGTAATAAACAACAGATTCTGTTAAAAACAGACTTACAGAGGCTTTCCATTTGTTATATCAAATATTTCCTATAAAATATACCTTAGAATTATTATAATAGACTTTTGTTAATCATTTAACCTGTAATAAAAATATTTCTAATGACAATTTCCAAAAACTGTACATAAGGTAGCTCCATATTAAACTTAAAAATCTCTAATAAATGAAATTCAAGCAATAAAAGAACATAAATTTATGCTACCCTATTGGAAAAATGTATGAGAAACTTTACCTCAATTTTCTCAGGAAATGCTAATCTCTGGTCACAGACTTTCTTAGTACATTATTCTTATTTTTTTTAATACGAAGTACAATCAAACCAAAAACAAAAAAAAAATCAAAGGTGCAAGTAAGAGAATAGCCAGATGACTGGATCTGCCTGCCAATTAATAAGCAAATACTTACCTGTAGGGGGAGTGGAAGAAACAACAGGGGGAGTTGGAGAAGTGAAGCCATCAGCAAGGGTCTGGGCACCCCCAGCAGCAGCGTCTGGGGCAGTGGAGGAAGGGACAGTAGCAGGAACAAGAGGGGCAGGGGCAGATGCAGAAGTAGCAGGAAGGGGAGGAGTGCCAGCAGAGCCAGCAGGGGCTGAGGGGAAAGAGGAGTAAGAGGCAGCATTAATGAGGCAATCATATGAGGCAGGATTAGAAAAGGTATTAGAGTATTTAATGTTAGATATTCAGTGCTTAACACTAACCAAAAGAATAGAGTTGAAAAAAAGAATAAAACTTATGTTAAAGGATGTCTATATAAGCAGCAAATAATTCAAGACGCTCAGGGTAACGTACAGATTTTTTCAATTCATTAAAAACAAACATTCCTTTTTATTTGAAAGCACTACTCCAGAAGAAAAGTGTTCCCTTCATATTGTTATTTTTAGCATAACATTCCGTATATAGTATACAAAACTAACATACTACACTAAAAAGCAACAGTTTTCCATTTTGAATTAGACAAATCAGAAAATAGACATATTCCAAATATCAGGCAAAAAAAAAGTTTTTTTAAAACACAAACCTTTACGATTTTTAAAAGGCATTATCTACTTGTTACTATAAGTAACTAAGTATGTAACATTCTATTAATGTATTTTGTGTCATGTTTTTAAAACTAAGTTTTAAGTGTGTATCTCCTCAAATCAAATAAGCAACTTTTCAGTTTCAGAGAAAAGAGGGTAGCATTTTCAGAGACTACTAAATTCCAATACGTCCACTAAATTTAACTGTCAAAACTACTTTTCATTATCTGCCCAATCTTCTGTTATTAATATGATTCTCACACTCAGTTCCCACTGTGTCCGAAGACTGCACTGTCATAACACTAGCTGGAATTAAACTTGTAACTCATAACAAAGTGTGATCTGAAACCTCAAAGCGGCAACTGAGCCACATCACCAAAGGCATAAAGAGAAGTGCAAACTGAGCAAACACTTACAAATCACTAGATTACAAATAACAAATATATAAAGACTTCCCAATATTTATGATTCCTAAAGAAAAAAAAAATTCTGATTATGAAGAAAGCCCACCATAATTAAATCACAAATTGAATCAAATTCAGAAAGGAAAAGTGAAGATGAGGCACCATGAATGTTTTACCTGGAAAGACACTGGGAGGAGATGGAGTAGGAACAGCAATAGGAACCCCCACACTACCACTTCCACTGTTCTCTCGACTGCTGCTCCGACTACTTGGGTGGCTCCCTCCACTACTCCCACTGCTGCTAAAGAAATAAGAGCCACCAAAACATGAGTATTTATAAACAATAAGAGATCATCAGCACTTCCCAACATTTTCTGAGATGAATGTAGCTACAATAAAGGTAATTCAAAAGCGTTCCACTTCAAAAAAAAATTTCCTTGAGCTCCAAGTCAGTGACAGGTTAAAAAAAGTGTGTGTGTGTGTGTGTGTGTGTGTGTGTGTGTGTATTTTTCTTAATAAAGTTGAGGGAAAAACTGAGTTCAATAAGCTTGTTTTGACATTTTGAAAAAATTATCCAGAAATATGTGATAAATGTTGAGGTTTAACACATTAAAACAATATTGCCTTTTTATATTCCAGTTTAATGCCTATCTGAAGAAACTTCTTTTATAATAAAAACATTTTCCTAAACAGATTTGAGTAATTTTAATTCACAATCATACTTTGATGTACTATCCCATATTAATATTTTATTATGTATAGTTTTTCATCTGTAAAGTTCCACCAAAAAACAACCTGACATTTCCCACATTTGGTCCATAATTTTTTTTCCAGATCAACTAAACTCTTAAAACTTGGAGAGAAGTCTGCACTTAGAGATGTCTGTTCTTTATCAACTTCCTGACTGCTCAAAGTTGCATCAGAACATGAGGAGAGAGAGGTGAAATCAGATGAGGTTTGGGAGAGGAGAGTGAGGAAAAGAACTTAGTGCTTGGAAAATGAGAGATTTACCTGAAGTAATCTGAACAGATTATGGTACTATGACCATCACATTTTGCACTGAGGTAGAGAAAATACCTGTAAGTTCGATTTCTTTGATTCACAGAAGCTGTCCTCACAGGGCTCTGCTGCGAGGGAGCCATATTACGGGTTGGGCTAGGTACGTAATCATTTGGTACCACTGGAGGACGCACTGGCTCCAGTGTGCGATAGGGGGAGTGCCGCCTACAAAAAGAAGAGCGTATGTATTGTATGATTAAGCAAGTTTCGGCACAATAAATTCAAAGAGTTGCCAGCAGTGAGATACAATTTGTAATCAGAGATAGGAAATGTGTTTTAACATAACCCAGCTACCAATTTCAGTCTTTACTAATGTATCACTTCTCTACCATTAGGGTTTTGGTGAATATTGTTATTTTTCAGTCTCCAACCTCATTTCCCTGTGCTAATGCAATTTTGTTCATTTATTCTCAAAGAACACAAAGGTTCTCTACCATTTAAGCCAATGTTTCCCAGACCCTACTCTCTTCTTAGAAGAGTTGGAATTCTTTTAGTATCATATTGAAGTCTCCCAACTGTACTTCATGAATGCACTAATTATTCTCCTCTCCCTTCTCTCCCTAACCAAAGATATTCAAAGACAGGAACCACAAATCTAGATTTCGGATCTATAACCCCCACACTGATGATCACTACTAGCCATAATAACTCATTTCCCTTTCTATATACCAAACACATAGAAATTAAAGTACATCTGTATACAAAAATACACACTTTAATCTCATCTTCCATTCTCACTTTCTCCCTCAACTTTCACCTTGATCTCTTTTCTCTTTCCCTCCTCAGAGTTCAACATTTACAAAGGTGGGGGGAAGCGAATGACCACCACAACAGCCTTTCTATATTATTTACTTTGAACTGTAAAATACAAATCAGACTGGATTTTATTAACACATATTTCCCACCTTTTCCCAATATTTCCTCATAAGGAGGATGAAAAGAGGAAGAAAGGAAATATGACAGGAAACAGGATGCACATGGGGAAATTAGTGATTATTAAATTAGTTCTCATTTCTACTTAGGTTTCCAAACTCTTTATGATAAACAGTCAATTGACATATTTTAGATGAGATCTTGGTCACTAAAAGAATAAGAACTGATCAAGATGTGAAAATTAAAAAGTTTTCCTGAAATGATGTTGCTCTAATGACTTAATGTATGGATCCCAGAGTTCCTTTAACTATTGCTCTCCTGGGGCACTCAAGTTATGGATCACTGATTTTGGATGAAATCACTTTGCAATTTACTCTACTACCCTTCAAAGTCTCCTTACATAAGTATATACATTCGTAATTAAAAATAAAATAAGGGACACTGGATGAAATCTTAGGTCAAAAGAGGAAAACGTAATGTCAGGACTTTGGATTTAAAATACTAAAAGGAAGTTCCAGCATCTCTTAAATTATAATGCAATTATTAAAAAATAAAATGGGAAACATTAATTTCTCCAACATCTAATTTTCAGACAATTTTTCCTAGGCAATAAAAATGTTTTGTTGTGGCCGGGTGCAGTGGCTCACGCCTGTAATCCCAGCACTTTGGGAGGCCGGGGTGGGCAGAGCACCTGAGCTCAGGAGTTTGAGACCAGCCTGGCCAACACGGTGAAACCCCATCTGTACTAAAAATACAAAAATTAGCTGGGAATGGTGGCATGCACCTGTAATCGCAGCTACTCAGTAGGCTGAGGCAGGAGAATCGCCCGGAGGCAAGAGAATTGCCTGGGCACAGGAGGCAGAGGTTGTAGTGAGTCAACATTGTACCACCGCACTCCAGTGAGACTGTCTCAAAAAAAATAACAAGTTCTGTTGCATCCAAGTAAAAATTCTTTGATAATTGAGAACTACAGAGTGAAGGCAATGACAAAAAGAAGATTTTTCTTTAAAAAAGCAAAGGAACAAAATGTGGTGACAAGGCAAAGACTATGTGGAAAAATAGGTTATAGCCATCAACTAGCAGAGTGGGTCTCAGCAACTGTGGTCCCCAAGGATCCTGCAGAACCATTGCTAATATACAAGGAAAACAAACACTGGTATAGGAGCAAATCTTCAAAACTTGAGAACACAAAGTTTCATTTTTCTAGGGACTTTCTAGGGACTAAGTAACTTATCTTACTAACAATTTTGATTTAAAACCCAACAAAATCCATAAGGCACTACACATGATACAAATGTAAATGCTTCCATAGGAAAATAAAAACAGAGTTCCTCTTCATCTCTCTACCCCCACCCCTGGCAATATTATACACTACTATGCCATCTACATTCTACTTTGAAGTTTAAATCTTACTTGATCCACTAGATTTTCTCTCTCTCTAAGCAGAATTATTTTGTCTACCCCTAATAGAGTCATCCTATTCCTGGTTGGAATTTATTTTTATTCTTTGGTCTCCTACTGTCCTATTATTCCTCTTTCAGCACTATCCTCCACTGTATCTCAAATCAGTTTGTCCTATCGTGATTCACAGTGCTTGACTGGGTTTTGGTTTTTGGAAGGTTTGTGGTTGTTTTTTTTGTTGTTGTTGTTGTTGCTGCTGCTGCTGCTGCTGCTGCTGCTGCTGCTGGTGGTGGTGGTGGTGGTAGTGATGGTGGTGGTGGTAGTGGTGAGGGAGCCAAAAACAAGACTGTCAATTAAAAACTTGTTTAGCATATATAATAAAGCCAATGGTTGTCAAAACATTTTGTCTTTGTCTTATACATTTTTTAAAATCCAATTTGTGGTACAGTGACCCTGAAAAGTTGATAGAGGACAAATATTACCCCCCCTTTTACAGATGAAAAAACTGAATTCTCAGCAGCTGACTATGCAGGAACTATAAAGTTACAGCACAGCTGAAACAGAATTTTAATCATCTGGCTTCTGGGCTATACTATGCCAACCTAATCATAAATCTCAATCACAATAAGCCAAGTTTATAATACGATGCTCTAGAAGAAAAAAGTCAAGCTTTTCCATTAATTGGTCATTTTTGCCAAATGTCAAATCTAGAGCCCAACTCTGTAGGACTAAAATAAAGCTCCATATTCTTCTTCTTTTTTTTTTTTTTTCTTTTTTTTTTTTTGAGACAGGGTCTCACTCTGCCACCGAGGCTGCAGCACAGTGGTATGATCACAGCTCACTGCAGCCTCAACCTCCTGGGCTCCAGTGATCCTCCTGTCTCAGCCTCGCGAGTAGCTGGGGCTACAGGTGCATGCACCACCATACCCAGCTTATTTTTGTATTTTTCGTAGAGACAGGGTTTCACCATGTTGCCCAGGCCGGTCTTAAACTCCTGGGCTCAAGTGATCTGCTCACTTCCGTCTCTCAAAGTGTCTGGATTACAGGCATGAGCCACCACACCTGGCCTAAAGCTCAATATTCTTGTAGGTTTTACAGAATTTTATAATCTACACAGCTTAAAATGGATAGTTGGAGTTAAACTGTAATATAAAAGACTATATAAATTTTCTGAAAGAAAAGGAATTAAAATTAGACTGCAATTTACAATAAATCATGAACTTGGGCTAGGATTTTACCTCAAATTTTAAATTCACTAGAAAAACAATTTCTAAACGAATCTTTTTGAACTATAAAAATGTGTTTCCCAAGAGAAGAGAAAGTTATACACACAAACAATAATCCTACAAAGAAAATGTTCTCTCTTCAAATACTCAAAAAATAATTTAAATATATGTTGTGCTTCCTTTTTAAACAATACTACATGAAATGGTTTTCAATTACTACTTAGTTATATACTCACCCAAGTGTCCCCTTCCCTGACATGGGGGGACTAGGGGGCTTCTGAGTTGGAGGTGTGGTACGTGGCAGCCCACCCATCTTCATGTTCTGGGTACTCACCTAAAAAATTTTAAGGAAAACTCAAACTTGTATGCAGTGAAATAAAGTGGCACTTTTGGGAAATAATGCTACACTACGTAACAAAGGAGGGGAAGGTTTAAATACAGGGAAAAAATTAGAGGCCATGCATTTCATATGCAATTTCTACTCTACTATTATTCTACAGTTGTACTCAAAGGACTCTTCCTAACGTGAGATTTTCAAATCATTATAAACTTGTACGCAAAGACTTTATTTGCCATTAGGCCATCACACCAACAGATCACTGGTTAGACTATTTGATATTACATTCAATTAAAATTAAATAGAATAACTACAAAATTTTAGTTTTAATAAAGAGTAACTCAATCAAAAACAATAATGCTTTTAAGCAATTCCTTATTTTTAAAGATAACTTTCTTTTCTTTTTCTTTTGAGACGGAGTCTCACTCTGTCACCCAGGTTGGAGTGCAGTGGCATACCTTGGCTCACTGCAACCTCTGCCTCCCAGGTTCAAGCAATTCTCCTGCCTCAGCCTCCCAAGTAGCTGGGACTACAGGTGCAAGGCACTACACCTGGCTAATTTCTTGTATTTTAGTAGAGACGGGGTTTCCCCATGTTGCCCAGGCTGATCTCAAACTCTTGAGCTCAGGGAATTTGCCAGCCTCGGCCTCCCAAAGTGCTAGGATTACAGGCGTGAGCCACCGCACCTGGCCAGTAACTTTCTTTAGATAGCAAGCTTATAAGGAAAATATATTTCCCAAATAAAAATATGCAACTATGCATATGATCCACTGTAACTAGAGAATATAAAGATAAATCATATAATATACACAGAAAATTTTAGTTTTTTAAATTGTGGGCCAGTCTTATAAGTCAGATTTAGTTAGTATCTTCTTATGAGGGAATCACCTACCTGAAAACTGCTAGAAGTTCAAGCCAGGTTCCTAAACATCTGAACCAGAAAGTTAAGGCTGAAGTATCCCATTCAACTGGGAGCAGCACAAGGGCCACAGGCAATATCCTAGTTCCAATGGAAATTGAACCCACTCAGGCCCAAACTGAAGGAGAATTCAGGCATGAGAAAGATGTAACATAGCCCTAAGTCAGAGCTGGACCGTAACTCCACTCACTATTCTATCTCCAACTGAAAATGCAAGTGTGGGAAAGATGGGTAATCTGGGAATAATGGAGGTCACCAAAGGAGTATATCAGCACTTACACAGAAAGCCCTGGCTATCTCAAAAAGCTAAGAAAAGTCACTCACAAGTGTAGTTCAAATGCAGTCTCAAGAGACTACCAATGGGTTAGTGTTCACCACACAGGTTCATATCTGATCCTATTTTAAGACCCTAATATTCAAATAATATTTGAATTGCCATCTTCAAAATATATTTTTAAAAAGGACCTCAACTTTTCTAAAAATAATGTGGCTAGAGTAGTCAAATTATACTTCCTAAATAAAATTGCAAGACATTATACCATTGAAACCAGAATACATTCATAACTGTAATTTCAGAATATAAATTTTCAGAAAGCAAATCATAATTGTATACAGAAAAGTGAGGCTATCAAAACCAACCCTGGCTTAAGGGGAATTTTTTAAAATCCTAAAATAATACTTGTTATTTGAATAGGCAAGAAATACTATCTCAAGAAACAAATTCTTCAAATGAATAGCCCAGTGAACAAGTTGCGTGTGATGTTAAAACAATCTTTAATGACAAATGATACCTTTGAAATGTCAATATTTTAAAGTGAAGCATTTATCTGTAATCCTTTTGTTGTTGCTTTTAAACAATAAAAACAAACATTATCAAGTAAGAGTAAAGATTAACTTATCCTTGCTCTCCCTCTCATTAATAAGCAGAGGGTATACTACTCGTATCTTAAAATGAAAATGCCAAAAAGTTTTTTTAAAAAAAATCAATCCACATTTGGGGAAAATTTTGGAGCCATATAACAAATAATGAATAGCTTTTAAAACTGCATATCTTAATTTCTGAAACCAGAAGATTTTTTTAAAGTAGTAACCAAAGTCCTTTAAGCTCAACCTTAAAAAACATAAAACCCAAAGTTACTTTAAGTGATGAGGGAGAAGTGAACCAAACACTAAAACTATATCAATCTGCTAGAAACAGGAAGGAAAAGGAGCAGGAATTTAAGAGAGAATTTTATTCTATACATGGGATAGCTAAAATATTTGAAAAGAGCTTTCCAACTTCTATTTGTTTTAGGTTTTGGTAAGCAAGGTGTTTTTGTTTAAATTGCAGTATCTTCTGTAAGTCTTTAGACCTACCCCCCCACCAAAAAAAAAAAAAAGCATAAAATAAACAATCTATATATTAAAATCTGGTGGACATTTCTTTTTTTTTTTTTTTTTTTTTTTTGAGACTGAGTCTCGCTCTGTCGCCCAGGCTGGAGTGCAATGGCATGATCTTGGCTCACTACAACCTCCACCTCCCGGGTTCAAGCCATTCTCCTGCCTCAGCCTCCCGAGTAGCTGGGACTACAGGCACGCCACCACGCCCAGCTAATTTTTTATTTTTAGTAGAGACGGGGTTTGGCCAGGCTGGTCTCAAACTCCTGACCTCAGGTCTCCCAAAGTGCTGGGATTACAGGCGTGAGCCACCACGCCCGGCCGACATTTCTATTAGTATAACTTGGTACATTTTATGATCTGTAGAATCATCAAATGACTGCATTTATTTGGTTAATGGGATTGGATGACTAACCTAAGTCACTTAAGAAACAGGAATCTCTGTAGAATGTTCAAACAATCTAATTTTATACCTCACTAATATTTCATTACCTATTAAAAGAGTTTTTCAATATTTCCTCAAGGCAGCTTTTCCCTTGTGAAAAATGTTTCTACATTAAGTAAAACAATAAACATGCTATGCAGAATATAAATACTGCCTTCAAATTTGAAGAAAAGGAAGAACATAAATCAATGCCAAACAAAATAATTTTTATAATAGGTAAAATCTATATTATAATTAAAGTTAAACTATATTTCAGAACTAAAATAATCTGGTACAAATAAAAATATATTTACTAGACAGCCATCATGATTGATCCTAAAAAAACTATTTTGAGGGAAGTATTTAAGAGATAAAACATTTCCTGACAAGTAGCAAAACAGATGAGATCTCTATGTGCTGATGGAGAGGAACTTAACAAGAGCAAGAGCGAGAGAGAGAGAGAGAGAGAGAGAGAGAGAACATATACCATAAACTCAAGACAAGGAAAACAAAGCAATACTGCAGCCACTTCATAATAGCAATTTCACTTGAAATATTTTTTAAAGTTATAAACACAGCAGAACTATCATCAGGCACATAATAACAGTTTAGGGAATTATGATACCAATGATAATTTCGTTATGTATTTTTTTTATTCCATAAAATGAAGAGTCCTAAAGAGCTAAGTGAAGCAGGTATTAGGTACAAGAAAGAAAAGTTGGAAAAGTTCCCACTTTTTCCCTACCAGAGAGAAACCTCCAAAACAGAAGAAATATTTCATTTAGGTGATGAAGGTTAATGCATGGCCACAGCTCAAACACTTTCCCACTGGGTTATGATGAAGGAATGCAAATACCACCAGAGGTAGAAGCAGTTCCTTTATGACTAGGCCTTGGAGATCACTACAACTGGCACCATCCATTAAGCCAATTATTGTGACTTAATGCCTTTTGTTTGTTTTTTTTTTGAGACGGAGTCTCGTTCTGTCGCCCAGGCTGGAGTGCAGTGGCCGGATCTCAGCTCACTGCAAGCTCCGCCTCCCGGGTTTACGCCATTCTCCGGCCTCAGCCTCCTAAGTAGCTGGGACTACAGGTGCCCGCCACCTCGCCCGGCTAGTTTTTTTTTTTGTATTTTTAGTAGAGACAGGGTTTCACCGGGTTAGCCAGGATGGTCTCGATCTCCTGACCTCATGATCCGCCTGTCTTGGCCTCCCAAAGTGTGCTGGGATTACAGGCTTGAGCCACCATGCCTGGCCTGACTTAATACTTTTTCTACAATGCTCCTACGTATCCTGCTCTACCTTCTTTGGTACATTCAATACCTCCTTGAATACTGATATAATATTTATTACAAATATCATGTCTGGACAGCCAAGTATCTCTAATTCATAGAAGACATCACCTCTGCTATGAAATCTCCCAATAACAGACGACCTACTACAACAGAACAGTGGCAGACGCATCCTAAAATGTTATATGTGGTATACCCCTCATCTATTCATCTCCTACCAGACCTCTAGGTACAAGAGTAAAGGCATGTGGGGAAAAAAAGGAGACAAAATGGTCTATAAAATGATTTCTCTGCTTTAAAGGTATTTTGAAATAAATAAGACTCACATGCTTAAAATAAAAAGCAATGTCTGACTGGGCATGGTGGCTCATGCCTGTAATCCCAGCACTTTGGGAGGCCAAGGAGGGCAGATCACCTGAGGTCAGGAGTTCACAGACCAGCCTGGCCAACATGGCAAAACCCTGTCTCTACTAAAAGTACAAAAATTGGCCGGGCGTGGTGGCAGGTACCTGTAATCCCAGCTGCTCAGAAGGCTGAGGCAGGGAGAATCACTTGAACCCGGGAGATGGGGGTTGCAGTGAGCCATAGCACCACTGCACTCCAGCCTGGGTGACAGAGTGAGACTCCATCTCAAAAAAAAAAAAAGAAAAAAGAAATGTCTACAGATTCTATAGAAATTAAAAAAAAAAAAAAAGACATATCAATGTGAGAAGAAAAATCCTGAGCTAGTTTTTCTCTATGAAACCTTCCCTAACAATTTCTTCAACTTGTTAAGTTTTAAAAGAACAGGATTCCAGACTGGGCAACACAGCAAGACCATGTCTCTTTAAAAAAAAAAAAAAAAAAAAAAAAACCTCCAGGAGGGGCTGTAGTCCCGCTACTTGAGAGGCTGAGGCAGGAGGATCACTTGAGCCCAAGGATACAGCGAGCTACCATGCCACGACACTCTAGCCTGAGCAACAGAGCAAGACCCTATCTCTTTAAAAAAAAGAAAAGAGAATTTAAATATACAAATAGAAGAGGGGAAGTGTATGTAGGTTGTGTCTGTATGTGAAATAGTGAGGATGGGAAAAAGCTGAGGTCAGTCACCTCTAGGCCTTCATTCTCTGTCCAGTTTTGTTTCCCATTATAGTCCCATGTAGTACATAATTCTCTGACTTTCTAGAGACCTCTATCCCTCTCTTCAGAGGATGTATGTTCCTATTTCAATTCCTAAGGGACATCAGGAAAAGGACGAGAAGATCCTCTGAGGAAAATCAAAGTTGAAACCAGGAATTAGAGTATAAATTCAGGACAGAGGTTAAGATTTTTAGTAAAAGGGTTAAAAGACAAAAAAGCCTATCAAGTCGAGAGTCCAATAATAAAACACAGAGAATAAGGGAACATAAGATTAGGAGTAAGAGGAAAGAGAAACAGGTAAAGAAAACAAGAGAAATAAAGATGGACAAACTCCTGCCTGATTTTGAAAACAGATTCTAACAACTGGCTTTTGTCAAAACAGAATTGATGGCTTAAGGTTGGAACTTATAGGCAAAACAGATGGGTCTCTTGAAGGTTGAGCTTTTCTTCCAGGTGCTGTATCGGATAAATTTTTAAGAATGCACCTTCAACTGTACCTGAAAGCTAGAAATATAAGGGGAATTTATCATATTTCTGTAAGGAATGACAAATACTTGCTAAAAATAGTACTGAAGTGAAAACAGACCATTTTTTAAACATGGGGCTAAATGATGGATCTTCAAGATACTAAGCAAAATTTTTAAAACTATTATATTCTTAATTTGCTGGCTGTAAAACCCTTAAGCCCTGCTCATCAATTATTAAGAATCTGAGCTGGGCACAGTAGCTCACGCCTGTAATCCCAGCACTTTCGAAAGCCGAGGCGGATGGATCACAAGGTCGGGAGTTTGAGATCAACCTGGCCGATGTGGTGAAACCCCGTCTCTAGTAAAAGTACAAAAATTAGCCAGGCGTGGCAGCGGGCACCCATAATCCCAGCTACTAGGGAGGCTGAGGCAGGAGAATCACTTGAACCCGGGAGGCAGAGGTTGCAGTGAGCCAAGATCGCGCCACTGCACTCCAGCCTGGGCGACAGAGCAACACTCCATCTCAAAAAAAAAGAAAAAAAATAAAAGAATCTGCTTGGGCGATGTTCAACTGAAATAATACGTTAAGAAACATAAGTTTTTATTACTTTTGATTAAACTAATACGCTTATTTTAAAAATACTTAAGTTTAGCTTCATTAGTGACAATTTTAATGTTTTCAACACAAAAATTCATTACAAACACATCATACTGACCTCAGTAACAGGGTCTTAAAATTCTTTTTACTACTAAAAGAGTACTGGCCAGGCATGGTGGCTCACAATTGGGAGGCTGAGGTGAGAGGATGGCTTGACCACAGTTCGAGACCAGGCAGGCCAACACAGTGAGACCCCACCAAAAAATTTTTTAAAAAATAGCCAGGCATGGTGGTGCACGCATGTACTACCAACTACTCAGGAAGCTGAGGCAGGAGAACCACTTGTGTCGGGGCAGTCAAGGCTACAGCAAGTCGTGATCACACCAGTGCACTCCAGCCTGGGGAACAGAGAGAGACCCTGTTTCCAAAGAAAAAAAAGAATAGGGAATAGGAACCAGTTCAAGGTACATTCCACTTTTATATGGCCTTAGGTATATATGAAAACACCTCCAATATGGCATTCTATCCACTGACTTTGTACGTCCTTTGTTATAAAACTATTACCATACTGTTTTTGGTTTTTTTTTTTTTTTTTTTTTTTTTTTTTTTGAGACAGAGTCTCACTCTGTCGCCCAGGCTGGAGTGCAGTGGCACGATCTCGGCTCACTGCAAGCTCCACCTCCCGGGTTCACGCCATTCTCCTGCCTCAGCCTCCCGAGTAGCTGGGACTACAGGCGCCCACCACCTCACCCGGCTAATTTTTTGTACTTTTAGTAGATACGGAGTTTCACTGTGTTAGTTAGAATGGTCTCGATCTCCTGACCTCGTGATCTGCCCACCTCAGCCTCCCAAAGTGCTGGGATTACAGGTGTGAGCCACCACGCCCAGCCTATTACCATACTGTTTTTAAAAACATTATGAACTCTTAAATTTGTAACTTGACTGAAGAAAAACAAAAACAGTTAATCCAAATTTCAGATGACAAGAACCATTAAGCATCAAACATGCTGTATAAAATAGTAAAAGTTAAACTCTTAAACAAGGAGGTCTCTTCTGAGTCAAATCCCACACGTCTGGTCCTAAAGTATGATGACTTTCTCTAGAGTCTGTCTGAAAAGTATAAAAAGTATGACAGCAATGGGAGCAACAAAGACAGAGCTCAAAAAGTGCTGAGGAAGAGATAAAAAGAGAAGTAGAAAGAAAAAAGACTAGGTCTTAAACAGGCTTTAAATTTTAAGCACATTTTAAAGCAACATTTAATCAGCTATCCTGATTAAAATGAGGATAAGGAATCTATAATGCTATTGCCCATCAGGAGACTTCTAAGATACTTGCAAGAATCCACAGGCTCCAAAAAGCTCAGGGATCTTATCTAAGTGTGATTCTTCATTAGATCTTTCTAGGAGACTCTCAGTTTGGCCTATCTCTCACAATGGAAACAGATCCTGATGCAGGAACATCAAGAAGGAATCACAGTGGGGTTTACAGAAAACAAGCATAAGGCAGTGGCTTGGACAAGCTAAACTTTTAAGGGTAAAGAATTTGTTTGTTTCCGTATTTTTTCTTCAGTTAAACTTTCCGTGTACTTCTATCACTTTGGAGGTTAACACATCAATGGTCAAAATTTGAATACAGACTTTAGGGTAAAAGGACCAAAGCAGCCACAGTCTGCTTTTGGTCTAGTTCACTGCAACCCACCTATTTTAAGCAAAAGGAATTTCTTCACAATTCCACATCTTACTCACCATGACTGAGGATTTGGAACCAACAATCCAATCAACAATACAGGAGTCCATATGCTTGGGCTCTTCCAATCATATCTACCTACCATGGGCAGGTGAAAGTTGTGTGGCCATAGTTAGTACTAGTTAATGATTCAAAGCTCAGTCATCTTGTCATCACTTTCTATACTGAAGATATGGCAAATAATGGGTGTTAGATGGGAGGAATATATATTTGAAAATAAACTATGAAACTCACCTACAAAAAAAAATCAAAGAGGAAATGCATGCTAAGTTTGGTATATAATTGTAGTAACCTTCTATTTTAGGCAGGCTTCTTGAATATAGTTGAATTTCTTTTACCACGAATCCTCCAAAATACCAAAACATTATTGAAACAAATCATAACAGGAAATATCTCTAATTCTTAACTGATATTCTGTTAAATATTGTCATAGGCTTTTGATGTTTTGTATATAATTATATTCACCTTTAAAAACTTTTAAAGTTTATATTGAAATATATTCTTTATTCAGCTATTTGGCAAAAAGAATAATTTTTCCACAAAAATATGATACTGCAACTTAAAAAAAAACCCTGTGCCACTGAATATTTTCTGCTTCTCAATTTCTTTATACTGATTAAAAGATAATGACATATTGTCCATAAGGTATATCAGAAAGCGCACCATTTATAGAATAAAAAGGCTATTACACAGGGGGAGGGTAAAATAAAGCACATTAATTGGCCCTCCAATTCACAACAAAGTCTCTATATTTATAAAAATCCAGCTAATTATATTTCATAACATTTTTATGATAGGGTACCTTACGTTTCAGTTTCACAAAATATATTAACATTACAAAACAACCATTCATTCAACAAATATTTACTAAGCACCTAATGTGTGTGTCAGGTACTGTTCTAGGCACAAAGGATAGAGCAGTGAACAAAACAGACAAAAGTATCTGCCCGCAAGGAACATGAAGACACACCACAAAGTTGCATGACAAAAAGTAAAACAAAAAGGAGGAATTATTTATTGGGTTTTAAAAGGCCAAGTGTTAACTATCTCTTTAACTCCCCATATGTAATATTCTACATAAGAACAAAGAATGGAAATCCAGCCCTGGAATCTCTTACCTTAAATCTAAGCAACCACTTAATGCATAAATGGAGCAAATAAAAGAGGTAAGGAAAAAAAGCATTGAAAGGTTAGTTGAAACTTCAGGATGTGAAGAGAAAGGAAAAAAAGAAAAAACAAGTTAAGCATTCAGCATTAACAAAATAATGTTTCAGTAGATCATAGAAAGAGTGGTTAAAGCAGAATGTGTCATGAACAGAAGTTTCTTTGATGAATTTAAGACATTGTTTTATTCAAAAATTTAATTTTATTAAAGATTTCTTCAAATTAATGACCCTTAAACACGGAAAGTCAAAAAATGAAGGGGCTAGAATCCTAAAAGAAAAACATTTTACTTTGAGAATTATAAGAATGGGGGATGTAAACATATGAATTATATATATTAAAAAAAATCAGATTACTTTTTTCTTACATAATTGGGCAAACAGAAATATCACACTTTATATTCTAAGTATCTTTTTGGCATTAGATTCTGGCAGTATTCTAAAATATTCCATTAGCAGTTGTTAGCCTTGAATAAATTTTCCCAAGTTAGAATAAATTTCAGTTATTAACTAACCATCCAATTACACATCTTATTTTAACATGCTCTTATTAGTAATCTAAATGCATGTAGGTATTGGCTATAAAATTAAATATTGGGCAGGCACAATGGCTTACACCTGTAATCCCAACATTTTGGGAGACCAAGATGGGAAGATCACTTGAGGACGGGAGTTCATGACCATCCTGGACAACACAGACAGGCTCTGTCACTACAAACAAAAAATTTAGCTCAGCACAGTGGCATGTGCCTGTAGTCCCAGGGAAGCTGACACGGGAAGATCATCTGAGCCCAGGAGTTCAAGGTTGGAGTAAGCTATGATTGTGCCACTGCACTCCAACCTAGGTGACAGAGTGAGACCTTGTCTCAGAAAAGTTAAATTAAATACCATATTCCAGATAATAGTGCTTGATCAAAACTCTGACGAGAGATTTTAAAAATAAATTTACAGTGTATATTTTCTTTTTACCTAGATCTACATTAAATTTAGATTTAACTGATTTCCATCCATAACAGTGTGTGTTTTTTAAGTATGCTTATATTAGAAAAAAAATCAACTACATGAACTGTACAGTATCATTATAAGCATGTACGTATGTATATTTATTTACTCATATCTGATAAGTCACTGTCTTTCAAACTACTGATCAGATGTAAGTTGATACTCAGCTAAAGCTCTGAATCATTAGGTTCAAATACCAATTTAAATGAAATTTCCATGTTTTAGGCACCCAAATACATCTTAAAAGACAGTCAAAATATGTAATAGCTATACACTCAAAAGCAGTGGCAATATTAATTCACCTAACACTATTTTTGCCCAAGATGTTGGGATAAAATTATTTTAGAAAAATTCAAACTACATGTTTATTAATATATGTTGTTTTTGAAAACTAATGCCAAAAGTCTGCTGATAAATACCTGAGATAAGGTAAACACTTTCATAATAACATGATGAATGATTTTTTAACCAGCCATATTAAATTAAAATGGGAAAGATTACACTATACTTATTTACTCAAACCATAGGAGGTATTATCATCACTAAGCAAATACAATTCATTCAAAGATGATTGTTTAAAACTTGAGAATACAGCACTAAGAAAAAGCAAAAAGGGTAAAACAGTTATAGTAGCAAAGAATCTTCACGACAACTGGGCCAAGACTTTGTCCTCTAGGAAGGAAAGATAGATAAAAAGCTTAATTTTCTCAAGAGTTAGTTTCATTATGGGTTACTACTTTTAAAAGCTTGAAAAAAATTATACCTACCTTTACTCCATGTCCAATATCATCTAGAATTGTATAGTCAATAGGTTTTCTAATATAACGAACTGGTCGTTCAAGGTTGGCTGGAGCAATAATCTTATGCGTCCTTGAAGTGTTTTTATTGGTAGTCAAAATACCAATTTCTCTTCTTGCAACTTTCTCTTTATGAATATCAACTGTCTGCAAAATATAAAGTAAAAAACACAAAAATGTACAGTTCTAATATCCACAAAAATCAAAATATATATGCCTAGAGATTTAATATTGCTACTCATATTCTAAACTATGCTTGCTAAATTTTATTCTTCTGTACTACTGACTTCCTCCATTTTCAGGTTAAGGCAAGGGCTGGTAAACCATGGCCAAATCTGGTCCATCACCTGATTTTTACAGCCCACAAGCTAAGAGTAGTGTTAACATTTTTTAATGTTTGGATAAAAGAACAACAACAACAAAAACCCTTCACGTGAAAATTATATAAAATTCAAATTTCCTTTTCCATAAGTAAAGTTTTATTGGAATACAACCATGCTGCTTACTTGCTTATTTGTCTAGACTTTACACTGTAATGGCAGAGATGAGCCACAACAGAGACGGCATGGCCCACAAAAACTGAAGTATATATTAGCTGGCTCCTTTACAGAAAAGGTTTGCCAACCCCTGGGTTAAAGCACGCTAACTTTGTCCTCTCCATTAAGATTCAGACTAATATAGTGATTAAGAAAGCCCCTGAAATTAATCTAGTTACATTTTTAATGACCTATAATTTCTATTCATGTTTAAACATCTTTTTTTTTTTTTTTTTTTTTTTGAGACGGAGTCTCGCTCTGTCGCCCAGGCTGGAGTGCAGTGGCCGGATCTCAGCTTACTGCAAGCTCCGCCTCCCGGGTTTACACCATTCTCCTGCCTCAGCCTCTGGAGTAGCTGGGACTACAGGCGCCCGCCACCTCGCCCGGCTAGTTTTTTGTATTTTTTAGTAGAGACGGGGTTTCACCGTGTTAGCCAGGATGGTCTCAATCTCCTGACCTCGTGATCCGCCCGTCTCGGCCTCCCAAAGTGCTGGGATTACAGGCTTGAGCCACCGCGCCCGGCCTAAACATCTTTTTATTTAAAAGGAAAGAGGGCTGAAATATAATGTTAAAAATAAAGCCAGGCACAGTGGCTCAGGCTTGTAATCCAAGTACTTTGGGAGGCCAAGGTGGGCAGATTGCTTGACCCCAGGAGTTCATGACCAGCCTGGGCAACATGGCGAAATCCCGTCTCTACAAAAAGCAGCTGGGTATGATGGCACGTGCCTGTAATCCCAGCTATTTGAGAGGCTGAAGTGAGAGAATCGCTTGAGTCCAGGAGGTCAAAGTTGCAGTGAGCCATGACTGCACCACTGCACTCTAGCCTGGATGACAGAGCAAGACCCTGTCTCAAAAAACAAAACAGCCATTTTTTGACCCCAAAAGACCAAGTTGCTTGGGCAAAGTTGCTTATATTTTTATCATGACAAAACGCCTGTAAAATATTTCATTAATTTATTTATATTTATTAAATGCTCCATAGGACATAAGAGTAAGAATGTATTGTAATTACAATCTTCTATTTGCTAACAGAGGGTGAATTTCTCCACATACACAGGTAGTTAGTACACTAAAGCAAAATTTTTTTAAACTGCAAGCTGCAATTTAGTGGTATGTAAGCAGCAATTATTTCAAACCAAATAGAACAGAAACATCAGACTGCATGTACACACAGTAAGGTAAAAGCACTGTTTCTTGAAAAGTCTGTTTATTACGTATATAAATAGATACGTGAATTATGTGCTGAATAAAATGTAAAAAAAATTTTTTCCTGTGTTGCAGTCAAAAGAGTTTGAAAGATCACTTCACTAAAATGGTTCACATCTCTTACAACCAATTCCTAGCTCAAGCAGCAATCAACAGACACATTTTTTGCTAACTCTTCCCCAGTCCCACTTCAATGTCCTACTTCAATTTCCCCTTTGTAAAAGAACCTGGTAGTAACAATGAAGAGAAAAGATAATCATCATGACATTATAAAATACTACTTTAAGAAATCTGAACACGGATCATCTATCCTTCTAAACTGCCTCAAGTATGAGGTAAGCTTGAAACAAATTCAAAGTCTCTTATTTCTCTACAACCAAGAGATCTTAAAAACAACAGGATCTGTATGTTCCAGAGCTAATGCACGTATAAACAGAACCTCAAATAAAAAACTAACCATGGTAGTAATCTTACAATTTTAAGTATTTCTTTTTAAGAAAAAAATCATCTCTAAACTTTTCTATGCATGTTAGGCTAATTATGAGAATAGCTTTCCTCTTCAACTGCTTGAGAAAACTATAACAGAAAAGTTTGCGTATTAGTGATGACATTGGAATTCACTTAATTTTTAACTTTAGAGAAATGGAAATTAATCACATTTTGATTAAAGTTTATTTTTATGAGACAGTGTCTCACTCTGTTGCCCAGGCTGGAGTGGAGTGGCCCGATCATGGCTCACTGCATCCTCGACCTCTCAGGCTCAAATGATTCTCCCGCCTGAGCTTCCTAAGGAGCTGGGACTACAGGCGTGTTCCACCATGCTGGCCTAATTTCTATACTGTCTGTAGAGTTGGGGTTTTTCCATGTTGCCCAGGCAGGTCTTGAACTCCTAAGCTCAAGTGATCCACACACCTTGGCCTCCCAAAGTGCTGGGATTCAGGAGTAAGCCAATGTACCTGGCCTTGAATAAAGTTTAGTGAGTCATTCTGAATCATTAAAAATATGGGCTAGAAATATTATTTCATACCATCAAGAATGCTTCAAAAAACAAAATATGACACTTTTTTAATAAAATGGGTCTATCAGATCAATAAAAGGTTCATCAGAAAATATAATCCTCAAGACATTGTTTTTATTCTCCTCAGTTTTTAGAAATGTGCTTAACTTATTCAGAAATGAAACTACAAGAGTGTAAACCTGACCAACCATAACAGAATTACAAGCTTATAGCTTCTATTTCAAATCTGCATACTATAAAGATACATTTTTTTGCAACACGGTCTCACTCTGTCACACAGGCTGGAGTGCAGTGGGACAATCGCAGTATACTGTAGTCTTGAACTCCTAGGCTCAAGCGATCCTCTCACCTCAGCCTCCTGAGTAGCTAGGACTACAGACGTGCACCACCATGCCCAGCTAATTTTATTTTTTGTAGAAATGGGATGTCACTGTGTTGCGCAGGATGGTCTTGAACTCCTGACCTCAAGCAATGCTCCTGCCTCAGTCTCCCAAAGTGCTGGGATTATAGGCATGAGCCACCATGCCTGGCATGTACTATAAATATTAATAAATCTCTGGAGAATGAACAGGGAGAAATCATCTTCCACTTACTATTTACACTAACACACAGTAATATTTTCTAACAAGCACATATTTCTTAATTGTTTAAAAAATTGAGACTTTAAAAAAGCATAAAAATATAAATTAGAAATCTCTTCATTTGATCTTATAGAGATGTGACTTGGTCTAGGGATTGGGGACATTTACATATTACCCATATGTTCTCTTCATATACACACAAACACACACTAAGCCCAAACCCACAGACCATAACAGTAAAAAGGAAGACCAATACAGCAAATAAAAAGATAACAATAAGCCTAAAACAAGGGGTCATTGTTATAATAGAGCAAAAAAAAATGGCACTAAGCCTCCAGGGAGAGAAGGCAAAGTAGAAACATAATGAGTTACAAAGAAATATATCAATTCATCAGGAAAGTGAAATGTTTCCCTGGACTAAACTCTTTAAAAATATATTTGTTGTTGCTTCTTATATCAAATCTCAGTAAAAACTGAAGGCATATTTTTTAAACATAATTTTTTAACAGCATAAGTATACAGAAAGTCAAAGTAATTTAGTTTGGCTATATGATGCTTTTAATTGTCTACTTCAAAGAATGCCTACATCTTAGAAACACTAGGGGCAGGGTAACTCAACAGTGGCACTATTGACATTTTGGGCTTGATAATTCTTTGTTGTGGGTGGGGGTGAAGGCTGCTGTCTTGAGGATTGTAGAATATAGAAAAGCATCCAGGTAGGTAACTGTAGCACTCCCTTACCATGAGATGTGACAACCAAAAATGTCTAACATTGCCAAATGTCCCCTTGGGGGCAAAACTTTCCTGGTTGAGAACCAAAGATCTATAGAGGAAGGACTAATTAGCTGGTCCCTTACTTCATTCAATCTCAAATCGCAATTGTTTCCAAATTTTTTCACAAGTTGACTCAAGATCGACGCCTCTAATTTGCCTAAGTATAGATATCTGAAGTAAATAACTTTAAAAAAAATCTATAATAATAAACGTAATCTAACAAGGGTATAATTTGTATTCTTGCCATCATACTACCACACCGGGTGGAACTGCAGGAGTTCCTATGGGCAGGAGAAAATATGCCTTTAGAAAATGGCCACGGTTCTATTTGGAGTTTGAATAATTTGACAGAGAGCACTAAATCTATTTCATAAACAAGCAGAAGATTCTCAGGTTGGTCCAGAAGATTCTAAAGGTTTTCAGCAATCATCTGCTTCAATTTTTTTTTATAGCTTTCACTTGTAGAAAATAAGCATAGTCAAATTAGACAGAATAATAAACACTCCCTCCTCACATCTATCATGCAGCTTTAACATTGATAAATTCGTAGACAATTGTCAGCTGTAAAAGAAATTTAGGAAAGCTCCTGTAACATATTCTTAAATAAAATATGGCTACTATGTTTTTCCTAAATCAAATTCACAGCTATCAGTAATTATGGCATTTGCCCTCAGGATATTCTTTGACATTATAATGTTAAATTTCATTAAGTTAAATTCTGGAAGTACAAGTTCAACATTGATATTTAGGATGAATTTTAAAAGTAAGAAAAGTATTTCAAATTTATCCTGGGTTTTTTAAGTGACTAGTTATATGACAACAAACCTACTTATTTAGAAGAGGCCTCAAGAACAGCACTCACCTGTGGCAAGTAAAAAATGTGTTCTGCTAGCAATCAAAGACGACCATAACTAATGCAAGTACACAATTAATATAATTATTGTTTGCTACAGATCCCGTTAACCAAAAAACACACCAAGATATATCACTGCAATTGTGTAGGACTTAAACATCTATTCTCCCACAGTTTCTTATTAATTAGTTTCCCCATCCTTCTCACCGATATTGCCAAGCTGATCTCGCATGCTGCAGGCTTCCCCCATGACACTTCAGCCACAGTGCGAAACCCAGGTTCCTTAAGGATACCTTTTATGGCCTTGAGATAAACATACTGACTCCCAGCTCCTTTGCAAGCCTGAGCCCCACTCCCACATCTCCCTCATGAACCCAAGCACATGCTCAGGCCACAGCAGATGACAGGAAGGTACTGTATAAAATATTTTGTTTTAGGATTATCCATGCATTGTCATTTCCCATTACCACAGGTAATTGAGAGTTGACTGTACTGGATAGCACTATCTCAGTTAGCTGCCCATCAGTGTGGGAAAACATCTGCAGTCAAACAGTTACAGTGGATTAACCCAACTAAATTGGGTGTTTTTAAGTATGTCTCAATTTTTTTATTAGTAAGCTAATGTTTCAAATAAACATATTTAAATTACAATTCTTCAAATTATGTATCATTCATAAAACAAATTAGTTACTAACAAACTGAGTAATTTTCAGTTTTTTATAAAGTGATATAAAAATTATGTAGGAATTAATTGGGAAGTATAAAAAGTCTACTTTCTATGCATAATTACATATTGATAACCTTCAGTGTATCTCCTTAATTAAAACTGGAAATTTTTTTTTTTTTTTTTTGGAGACAAGAGTTTCGCTTTCCACCTAGGCTGGAGTGCAGTGGCACAATGTCAGCTCACCGCAACCTCTGCTTCCAGGTTCAAGCAATTCTCCTACCTCAGCCTCCAGAGTAGCTGGGATTACAGGTGCCCACAACCACACCCGGCTAACTTTTGTATTTTTAGTAGAGACAGGGTTTCACCATGTTGGCCAGGATGGTCTCGAACTCCTGACCTCAGGTGATCCACCCACCTTGGCCTCCCAAAGTGCTGGGATTACAGGCGTGAGCCACTGAGCCTGGCCAAAATTGGAAATTCTTAAGCAAGGCTATCTATATAAACTTTTTTGGTTTTTTTGTTTTTGAGACAGTGTCTCACTCTGTTGCCCATACTTGAATCCAGTGGCATGAACATGGCTCACTGCAGCCTCGACCACCTGGGCTCAAGTGATACTCCCACCTCAGCCTCCTGAGTAGCTGGGACTACAAGCATGCACCACCAAACGTCGCTAATTTTTGCATTTTTTGGAGAGATGAAGTTTTGCCATGTTAGCCAGGCTGGTCTCGAACTCCTGACCTCAAGGGATCCACCTGTCTCAGCCTCCCAAAGTGCTGGGACTACAGGCATGAGCCACCACACCCAGCCTAAAGTTTTTAGATAGTAAAAGCTACCCTACTTGTTGAGTTCTTGACCTGCCACTGCCTTTCAATACCTAGCTCTTGAGAACAATTACTTCCAACTTTACATTATTTTATATTAATTCTTTTCCAGCTCCTTTACTTGTTACCTGCTAACTAATTTAACGCCTGGCCCAGTGAGTCCTACTCAGCCCTGGGGAAGGTGGGATGAGCACTACTTTCTTAAGTTCTTTATGTTGCCTTTTGACCTTGCTTAATCTTTTATTCTAAGCCATCACAAACTTGAACATGGACAAGTACTGACTAATTTTACTAGCTAAGAAAAAAGATGGGCCTCGCTTAGAAAAATTTTAGTTTACAAACTGATAAGGATTTTAGTTTGAAAAGTGTTTTGCAAACTTTTTATTAAAAAAAACTTACTAGAAAAGGACACAAAATAATAGGCACAGTAAGAAACATTCATCTTTATAATAATGTTACACTACACTGACTTAAAGGTATGTGTGCCTGTACAAGTATTCAGTGAAATTACATGTTTACTCCAATAAGTATACATTCTGGGGAAATATTTAATGTTAATTTAACTCCACTATCAGTTTGAAGATAAAAAATGTCATTTGTTTTAATAATATGCTTCCAAAGAATGGACAGGATAACAGCAACAAAGCTAGAGATGGAATTTCTTTAAAATTTACCATCCCTAAAACACATAACATAATCCATGTTAAGAACCAACCCTACTACTACCTTATAGATACGATGAATGTAGTAAAAATTAGTATACTACTTAATACTATATTGTCCTTTTAATAGAAAAAAGTGTCTGATACTATATATTCCTAATCAATTAATATCCTGTTTTTGAAAACATCTGACATTTAGAAAGAGTGGGTTTCTACTTTGTTTTGTTGAAGTATTTCTCCCCAATACAGAGTAGAGTCAATGGAATTCTCATCCTCGGATTACAATTCAGAGTAACTTGGGAAACAGTTCAGTTAAATTAAAGTAATAGAGGGTTGAGACCAGTGGACACAGATTGAGGTAAAGAGCAAAACCAACAGAACAGAATAGAAGCAAATAAAATCAAGCTCATTTGTGAGAATCACAAAAATAAGGAATTCAAGATGGAAGACAGCTAAGAAATTATCTAAACAGTCCTATCTTACAGATGAAAACACTTAAGTTCAAAGAAGTCAAATGTCACATAAGTCAGCAGAAGAGCCAGGGTAAAACCTAGATGCCCTGATCCTTTTCAGGCCAATCCTGTTCAGCGTTCATTTTCGTTAAAATGGACAAAAGGGATAGGAGGCTGAAAGGTGGTAAAGTTCTTACCCAGCCAATAGGGAAAAAAATACTAATGGGAAAAGAAACGGAATACCCTAGATAATTAGTATCTACTAGTCCCAAACAACTCTACCCTTACAACTCTTAAGGCTTATTGCCATTCCAATAAATGTGTAATCTTGTCTTTGACCTGACTGAACCCTCCATTCCTTCAACTCAATCTTCACTATACACTCTCAGAGTCTAGTATTTTTGCCCAAGTTGCACAAAAATCTGGTCTCAAGAACCCCCTGGTTCCCTCTAGAAACATACAATATTTTTAATAACACAAGCATCATAATAAAATTTAACACTCAAACATTTGGAAAAAGTATTTTAGAGGAGGGGCTGGCAAACTAAGGCTCCATGCCAGAATGTGGCCCGCTGCCTGCTTTTATATGGCCCAGAAGCTAAGAAAGGTTTTAACATTTTTAAATCGTTGTTTAAAAATACACACATTAAAAAAGAAAAAAGAAAAGAAAACATAATTAAAATGTCTTTCAAATCTGTCCACATCTCTACCTTACTTGCAATGTCATCTCTCTTTGCCGGGCATGGTGGCTCATGCCTGTAATCCCAGTACTTTGGGAGGCTGAGGTGGAAGGATCACTTGAGACCAGGCATTCAAAGCCACCCTGGGCAACATCATGAGACTCCATCCCCCCCACCAAAAAAAAATACACACACACACACACACACACACACAGAAAAAGAAGAGAGAGAGAGAGAATAGGAGAATGACACCATACGTGGCCCATAAAACCTAAAATAATTATCAATACGTGGCCCACAAAACCAAAAAAATAGTTACCCTCTGGCCTTTTATTTAAAAAAGGTTTGCCAACCCCTGTTTTAGAGTATTTACTATTTGTTTTGTAAGCAGAAAATGTTTTCTTCTACACTACAGAATAAAATTCCAGTCTGAAGAATATCAAATAGTTTTGATATTCCACTGACTTTTTAAATAAAGAATTCTACCTGTAAACACAAGTAAAACAAAATTTCAATCCTTGAGGCAAATGCTAGAAAATACATAAATTTTTAAAATTACTCTTATTTCTTAAATACAGCCTCTAGCAGCCTATTTCTCAGACTTGATCCTTTATCCGACATAATAATTTACATTCTGTATAAACATAATAGCCACTGAGAACTGCAGATTACCTCTCCAACTATTGCCCCCTAGACACTCAACTCTGAAAAAAAAAAAAAAGGTTTGACATATTCCTGACAGCTTTGACTGAGGCCTCTGTTATTTCCGGTTTACTAATCTCTATCCATTCTTCTGTTTTTTACTTAATCCATTAAAATAGCTTTAAAAGATAGCATTAATTGACCATATTAAATGCCAATTTATATGATTGATACTCCCAAAGAAAATGTTCTCAATAAATGAATTAATACATATACTCAAAATCTAGGGTGGTTGAATATTCACCTTCCTCCTTGAGCTTGCCAACACTTTTCTACCAAAGTACTACAAAATTCTAAACAGAAAATAAATTATTATCCTTGATTGCTATTTGCTTGTTGTCATCATTTACCCACATAATCTCTCCTACTCTCCCCTAATGCCTAATAAAACTAGTTCCTCCTTTTTAGGAACTCTAATATGCTAGTTTCTCTTCTATATTTGTTCTTTTTAAAAAAAGTTTATTTTTAACATCCTTTGCTAATGCTTCAAACATGGAAGAATTTTAGGATTCTCAAGAATAGATCTTGAAATTCTGTATCAGATTAGCAATTTGTCAACCTCCCTCCTTCCATAGAAAACCAAGTTCAGGCCAGGAGAAGTGGCTCACACCTGTAATCCCAACACCTCGGGAGACTGAGGCGGGAGACTGCTTGAGCCCAGGAATTCGGGACCAGCCACAGCAAGATGGCAAGACACTGTCTCTACAAACAAACAAAAAAAAATCAGTCAAGCATGGCACGTGCCTGTAGTCCCAGCCAGTTACTTGGGAGGCTGAGACAGGAGGATCCCTTGAGCCCAGGAGTTCAAGGTTGCAGTGAGCTGTGATCGTACAACTACACTCCAGCTTGGAAACAGAGCAAGCCTTTGTCTCTTTAAAAAAAAAAAAAAAAATTTCATCTATTTAATCATTTTAAATTCCATTGATTATTTCCTTCAGGAGGCCTTTTCAAACTGAAATTTACCTTACACTCATTAAAACTCACCAATTCTTTTTTTTTAACTTAAGATATACAATATAACAAGCAATAAATAATATGTCTGCAGAAGTTTGTATAAAATGTGAAGAAACCCTTATAATGGCAAATTCAGATTTCAGATTAAATAATATTAAATAAGAAATCCTCTAAACCAGTCTGATAAATTTTCAAAAATACCATATCTGATTTTATTATCTGGACTATATTTGGTCCAGTTATATAAATTTGCTAAACTTTAGACTCTCAAAAACAGTCCATTTGAAAAGAGCCCTGAACTCTCAAGACATTAAAAAAGTAGTAATAATATGCATATTTAAAAGTTATTTTTATTCCAGAATAGTTCTAATCATTTAGGTCTAAAAAGAGTGTTGAATAATACTAAATCATTCAAATGACAAGGTGCTAAAATACAACATTTCAAAGATCTCTTCGAAAAAAGGCAGGCACAAACCAAAACCTTTATCATTTTTATATTTTTTAAATTGCATTTTGCAATTTAATTGGTTTTTCACTGCAGTATTATTTTAAATGGCCCCAAAATATGGGAATGATTATGAAAGACATAACATATACATGCAACATTATGCAGCCACTGAGAATGTTTATGAAGAACTTACAACATCAAGAGATTATGTTTGCTTTAACACTAAGTTAAAAAAGCAGAACCCAAAATTCTATACCTATTCTATAACTGACTCTATTATATTATAATCCTGGCTACTTTTTTTTTTTTTTTTTTTTTTTGGAGACAGGGTTTCACTCTGTCTTCCAGGCTGGAGTGCACATCATAATTACAGCTCAATACAGTCTAGACCTCCCCATGCTCACATGATCCTCCCACCTTAGCCTCCCAAGTAGCTGAGACAACAGGCGTGCATCACCACACCTGGCTAATTTTTGTATTTTTGGTAGAGAACAGGGTTTTGCTATGCTGCCCAGGCTGGTCTCGAACTCCTGGGCTGAAGCAATCCTCCCACCTCAGCCTCCCAAAGTGCTGGGATTACAGATGTGTGCCCAGCCCACAGCTACATTTTAAAAAAACTACTGGCCGGGCGCGGTGGCTCAAGCCTGTAATCCCAGCACTTTGGGAGGCCGAGATGGGCGGATCACGAGGTCAGGAGATTGAGACCATCCTGGCTAACACGGTGAAACCCTGTCTCTACTAAAAAATACAAAAAAAACTAGCCGGGCGAGGTGGCGGGCACCTGTAGTCTCAGCTACTCAGGAGGCTGAGGCAGGAGAATGGCGTAAACCCAGGAGGCAGAGCTTGCAGTGAGCTGAGATCTGGCCACTGCACTCCAGCCTGGGCGACAAAGAGAGACTCTGTCTCAAAAAAAAAAAAAAAAAAAAAAAAAAACTACTTACAGGAAAAAGGATTACAAGGCAATATACCAAAATATTAACAGTGAAAAGCTTGGTAAGTGGTAAAATGGTTTTTTATTTTTCCACTTTTTTTCTTCTTTTTCTGGGTTTTCATGAGTATGGCTTTTATAATGAAGACAGATTAACATTTTTTAAAACACTTTTACAAATCCATAAAGTGATAAACTTTAAGTTATATATAATAAAAATAATTTTGTAAGGTTTGCTACTATTTCCATTATTGCAGATATAGTACCATCCCAATAAACATAAATCCTACCAAAAGAAAAAAAAAATTTTGAACATGCCACCAATCTATCAAGTTTATCTTTTTAAATTGATAAAGAAGTATGAAATTTGTTGGCCGGGCGCAGTGGCTCAAGCCTATAATCCGAGCACTTTGGGAGGCCGAGACAGGCGGATCACGAGGTCAGGAGATCGAGATCATCCTGGCTAACACGGTGAAACCCCATCTCTACTAAAAAATACAAAAAAAAAAAACTAGCCGGGCGAGGTGGCGGGCGCCTGTAGTCCCAGCTACTCGGGAGGCTGAGGCAGGAGAATGGCGTAAACCCGGGAGGCGGAGCTTGCAGTGAGCTGAGATCCGGCCACTGCACTCCAGCCTGGGCAACAGAGCAAGACTCCGTCGCAAAAAAAAAAAAAAAAAAAAAAGAAATTTGTTAAAAAAAAAAAAAAAAACAAAGAAATTTGTTAAAAAAAAAAAAAAAAAAAAAGAAATTTGTTAAAAAAAAAAAAAAAAAAGTGGGGGGGAAGGATGAAGTTTCATTATAGGGCTGCTTATGTTACCATGACAACTGAGTTTTAATAAAATTCACAATTTACTTTCTTATCAAAATCACACAGATAACCACCCACAAAAAGATATAATCAAAGAACAACCTAATATTAAGTTTCTATTTTCCAAATTGTACATGTGAGTTAACTTACATAATAAAAGCTGCCAGCATTACAGACAGCCTGTGTTTATTATTAAGGGTTCCTCATAGGCAAATAGGAAAATATTGTGGTCTCACTTGTGAAATATGATTGATTGAAGATTCCATCCTTCGTAGCTGGGATGCCTGGATATCCAGCATCTGCAGGACATTGTTGGCCAAGGTGTTTATCAGATAGGCAACACTTGCTAAGGATTGGGTGGTATAGGCTTTGGTTTCTTCTAGGGCTCTCTGCTTATCTGCTGACTAGGAAAAAAAACAAACCAGTGATCATTAATTCAAAGATAACCCATTTCTAGCAATCTAACCTAACAAAAAACTCACCACAACGATTCTGTTAACTGAATCCACCAGAAAGTAAAAAAACGAATCCACCAGAAAGTGAAAACTACTGGTATCACATAAACCCCAAACTCAACGACTGACTGAATTAACTAATGTTTTCATGTTGAATAGACACATTTTTGTACAGATGCAAATAAAACTCTAAAGCCATTATCTAGAAAATGAGATCCAATGGACAATTTGAGCAATGGTAGCAAATTATACACTGCTTGGAAAGGTAGCACTGATTTGAACGTATAAATTTTGACACACTTTCTTCTGCTTTTCTGAATTCCTCTTTTCCTTTCACTCTATTATGTGAAATGTGGCCAGAACATAATGTCTGATTATATAAAAGCATCCAGGAAAAAAAAATTTAATTATAAATAATGATATGATAAATAAAATGGTAATAATGATTATTATAAACTAAAAGTAATAAAAGGATCCTTCCCTCCAAAACATTGTGTTATAACCCTTCAAGATGTAAACTGCCATGTTGCCCAAGCTGGTCTCAAACTCCTAGGCTCAAGAGATTCATTGGCCTGCCTCGGCCTCCCGAAGTGCCGGGATTACAGGCATGAGTCACCATGCCCAGCTAAACATTAAGCAATTTTTTAAAAAAATTAAGTTGACACATGCAGTCAGGCTCATTCTTCTTTTCCATTTTAAAATTAAGATTTCTATCCATTAATTATGCCTAAGAAATACTGTGACCGGTTTATATATGAACATGAAAAAACCAATATGAAAAAAACCACAAAAAGTAAAAAAATTTTAAAAACAGATATAAAGAAAAAAATACAAATAAAGTTCTGTAAGCATTAAGATAACAGCCCAGGCAGAGCGCGGTGGCTTACGCCTGTAATCCCAGCACTTCGGGAGGCCGAGGTGGGCGGATCACGAGGTTAAGAGATTGAGACCATCCTGGCTAACACGGTGAAACCCCGTCTCTACTAAAAATACAAAAAATTAGCCGAGTGTGGTGGCGGGCACCTGTAGTCCCAGCTACTTGGGAGGCTGAGGCAGGAGAATGGCGTGAACCCAGGAGGCGGAGCTGGCAGGGAGCCGAGGTCGCGCCACTGCACTCCAACCTGGGTGACAGAGCCAGACTCCGTCTCAAAACAAACAAAAGATAACAGCCCCAGAAAACACGTAGCCTGAGAGAGATAAATAGTTTTCCTGATCTTGATCCCATAGAGTAAGGCTTTACTCAATGAAATGGAAATAATAATATTCAATTTTGTAAAAATATTTATAGATGGCTTAGCAAGTATTTTCATTAATAAAAGAAGCAAACAAATCTGGTCCCATCCTCTATAAAATAAAAGTAACAGAAAATGTCAGGAGGAAATTCTAAGGATCAGTGCTACAAAGAAAGAGAGTATTTTTGTTACAAAAAAAAAAGGTGACACATTCATTCAATATAATCCACAAGTATATACCATATATACAAAACATTGTGCTCAGAGTTGAGCAATTTTAAAACATTGTATCTGCTCTCAAGGACTTACCATGGGAGAAGATCCACATAAATTACTAAGGTGAATTAAGGTGAATAAAAATCAAGTACAGGCAAAATAAAGGTAACATGATGAGCAGTATGAAGAAAAAGGCAGGTTGAGAATATCAGTAATGGCAAATGTTCAGTCAGATTTTTAACCAGTTTTTAAAAATTGAATTCTTAACAGACTCTACACAGCTAATTCAGAAAAATGAAAGTAATTCTCAGATTATTTGTCTTGTATGTATCTTCTAAATCAGTATACCATTTCAAGACGTCTTAAATAAATGTGTAAAAAATAAACCACACCCCCACTAATCTTCCAAGTAAAATTTTCAGTACATTTCTATTTCATTATTACTTTTACCAGTAACTAAAACAGGTCCACACTGGGGACACAAGTAGCTTTACCATAGGTGAAACACTATAAACCACCATATATAGCATTTTTTTTTTATTTGTAAAAAGCCTCTGTCTTGGCTTGCAAATCATGACACTAATAGTAAAATTACAACATTCATAAATATAAATAACTTTTTCTTAGCCATTAATTTTACTGCCAACATATTATCAAAGGGCATATTGGAGATGTCATCTCCATCATCTTCCCCACCAGCCTTCAATTATTGTGTTACGAAAATACATTTTCAAATTTACAGCTACCCCTAAAAATGCTGCAATATAGCAATTCTGGAATCACTTCAGGATATGACTGAAGCAGTATTCTGAAACACCTGAGACTGACACTATGAAATACAACTCTCTGGCTTCACCAAGCAACAATATCATACTAAAAAAATACCAACACCTCGGCCAGGTGCAGTGGCTCACGAGGTCAAGAGATTGAGACCATCCTGGGCCAACACGGTGAAACCCCATCTCTACTGAAAATACAAAAATTAGCTGGGCATGGTGGCGTGCACCTGTAGTCTCAGCTACTCAGGAGGCTGAGGCAGAAGAATCGCTTGAACCCAGGAGGCAGAGGTTGCAGTGAGCAGAGATTGTACCACTGTACTCCAGCCCAGGCAACAAGAGCAAAACTCCATCTCAAAATAATAATAATAATAATAATAATAATAATAATAAAAATACCAATACCTCAAGGGCTTCAATATTTCACTCTGAAGTTTTACAAGTTTCGCTACATTTGTAGCTTTAAATTATGTGAATAAACAATAATCAAATAAGAAAAAGGTATAGACAAGAATATTCATGCTCATTAACTCATTTAATGATGAAAGAGAAAAAGCATGAGGCTGACTAAACAATACATTCACATAGTACATTAATGCAGTAACTTAAAATGGTATTGCTATCATTACTGCTACGTAAAGATAGCTACGATATAACTAAGTGAAAAAAACCTGATTACAATGGATCTTGAACATAATCATCATAATTCTGTATGTGCCTGTGTGTAAATACGAGCACAAGAAAAATGTCCAAAAAGTAAGCTCCAAAATGATAACCTAAGTTTTCTCTGAATGTTGGAAATAAAGTTGATTCGGATTTTTTAAATGTTTTCAATATGGCTTAATTTTTTTTTTTAACTTGGGCATGTAGTACTTCCATTATCAAAAAGAGGAAAGCATAACGCTGGCCAGGCATGGCAGTTCATGTCTGCAATCCCACAACATTAGGAGGCTGAGGAAGGAGCATTGCTTAAAGACAGGAGTTCAAGACCAGCCTGGGCAACATTGTGAGACCTCAACTCTACAAAAATTTAAAAATCAGTCAGGCATGATGGTGGACCCCCTGCAGTCTTATCTACTAGAGAGGCTGAGGTGGGAGGATGACTTGAGCCCAGGAAGTCAAAGATGCAGTGAGCCATGATCACATCACTGCACTCTGGCCTGGGTAACAAAGCAAGACCGTGTCCCTCAAAAAAAAATTTAGTTAAAAAAATATGTGTATGTGCATTAATATAAAATAATAGAAACTGAAAATTAAGCATTCCATCCTAGTCAACTATAAGGAATAATTATAAAGCATAAGAGGTCCAAAAGATTTTTAAATCTTTCTGAAATGTATTTTACATTTGCATGCTCATCAAAAAGTTATTTGGGGCTCAAGGGTCTTTTCTTGTTATTTCTAAGTTCAAGATAAAGTTTAAAGGACCAGGGCTGCCATTTGTTTACCTGCTCTATGGATAAATCAGCACAGCGGTGGTTCAGCGGTAGAATCGCCTTCCACACAGAAGGCCCGGGTTCAGTTCCTAGCCAATGTACAAGTATGCAGTGGCTCACACCTGTAATCCCAACACTTTGGGAGGCTGAGGCGGGCAGATCATTTGAGGTCAGGAATTCAACACTAGCCTGACTAACATGGTGAAACCCCATTTCTACTAAAAATACAAAAATTAGCTGGGTATGGTGGCAGGTGCCTGTAATCCCAGCTACTCAGGAGCCTGAGGCAGGAGAATCACTTGAACCCAGGAGGCGGGGGTTGCAGTGAGCCAAGATCATGCTATTGCACCCCAACCTGGGCGACAAAAGCAAAACCCTGTCTCAAAATAAAATTTGAAAAAAAAAAAAAAAGGATGAATGGATAAAGAAAATATGGTGCAGGCCAGGTGCAATGGGTCACGCCTATAATTCTAGCACTTTGGGAGGCCGAGGTGGGCAGATCACCTGAGGTCAGGCATTTGAGACCAGTCTGACCAACAAGGTAAAACCCCATCTCTACCAAAAATACAAAATTAGCCGGGCATGGTGGCGCATGCCTGTAATCCCAGCTACTTGGGAGTCTGAGGCAGGAGAACTGCTTGAACCCAGGAGGCAGAGGTTGCAGTGAGCCGAGATCACATCACTGCACTCCAGCCTGGGTAACAACAGCAAAACTCCGTCTCAAAAAAAAAGGAAAAGAAAAGAAAATATGGTACATATGCCCAGTGGAGTACTATTCAGCCATAAAAAAGAATGAGATTCAATCATTTGTAACAACATAGACAGAACTGGAGGTCACTACGTTAAGTGAAACAAGCCAGGCACAGAAAGATCACATGTTCTCACTTATTTGTGGGAGTTAAAAATTAAAACAATTGAACTCATAGAAATAGAGAGTAGAAAGATGGTTACCAGAGGCTGGGAATGGTAGGGGGAAAGTGGGGAGGTAGGAGAGGAGGAGGTAGAAGGAAAGATAGGGAGGTAGGGGAGCAGGGAGGTAGGGGGAAAGTGCGAATGGTGGACGTAGGGGGAAAGTGCGAATGGTTAATGGATACAACATAATAGAAAGAATGAGTAAGACCTAGTATTTGCTAGCACAACAGGGTGATTTCATAAAAAATAATTTAATTTTACATTTTAAAATAACCGAAAAGTATAGTTGGATTGTTTATAACACAAAGGGTAAATGTTTGAGGTGATGGACATCCCATTTACCCTAATGTGATTATTACACATTGTATGCCTGTATCAAAATATCTCAGGCAACCCATAAATATATACACCTATATGCTCCTATATACTCACACAAAAATTTTCTTTAATGTAAAAGTATTTAAAATACTGCCAGGCGCGCTGGGCCACACCTGTAATCCCAACACTTTGGGAGGCCGAGGCAGGCGGATCACTTGAGGCCAGGAGTTCAAGACCAGCCTGGCCAACATGGTAAAAACCCTGTCTCTACTAAAAATGCAAAAACTCGCCAGACGTGGTAGTGTATGCCTGTAGTCCCAGCTACTCAGGAGGCTGAGGCAGGAGAATCACTTGAACTCAGGAGGCAAAGCTGCAGTGAGCTGAGATCACGTCACTGCACTCCAGTCTGGGCAACAGAGTGAGACCATCTCAAAACAAAAGTGTTTAAAATACAGGCTGGGTGTGGTGACTCACACCTGTAATCCTAGCACTTTCAGAGGCCAAGCCAGGTGGATCACCTCGGGTCCAGAGTTCAAGACCGGCCTGCCCAACATAGAGAAACCCTGTCTCTACTAAACATACAAAAATTAGCCAGGTGTGCTGGCCCACACCTGTCAACTCAGCTACTTGGAAGGCTGAGGCAGGAGAATAGCTTGAACCCAGGAGGCAGAGGTTGCACAGAGCCAAGATCGTGCCACTGCACTTCAGCCTGGGCGACAGAGTGAGACTCAGTCTCAAAATAAATAAATTAATTAATTAAATTAAATACCAATAGAAAAAACAAAATACTCAAAATATAGTAAAACTCAGTATTTACAATGTAGTGGGACCCAAAGGTAACATACTCCCAATTACATGAATGTGAATATAAAGCAACTACTCCCAGAACCTCCAAACAACATGACCTTGTACTGCTATATTAGAAATTATTAAAAGAAATGTTCACAATGAAAGTACAGGTTATTTTATCTAACATTATATATTCCTCTTATAATTAAAAACAGTTTTTCAATATCATTATTTCATGCTTAGATGAAAAACAGACCACAACAGCACACTCTGGATGCCACATTATCTACTTCACTTGTTTCAGTACAAAAGTGTTTTTTGCCACAACTGTGGATATGAACTAGCTGAGCTACTGCCAGAATAACTGAGATCACAGGAACTATGTCATCCAGGGTCCAGCATACAAATGAACTAGAAATATATTACCATGCTGATCAACTGCAGAGCTCTTTTCTTTCCAAACTGATCTGTCAACAGCAGAACTCATCAGAAATGTTTCCTCTAACAAACAAAAAATTATTTTTAGTTAAATCTCCTGAGGATTCAAGAAGGACCACAAGGGAAGTAATTATTCTTCACTAGCCTTCCTCACTAATATAGTAGAATCACTCAAAATTTCGATTCCTGCAAACTTAGCACAGACACAGCCTTGAGAAAGGGTACTCCGTTGCTCAATAAACGACACTATAAGACACAGGACATCATTCAATCTAGGCAAAAGGATGAAGAATGTCTATGTTAACAGCCCTTTTAAATTTTCCTGTATTTGCACAGAACAGTCATTTTTTAAATAGAAATAAAGAACTGTCTGGTTGAAAACAGGTTATTCTTCATCTGGTTTTATTGCCATGCAACACAACAGGCTCTGACTTTCTCCTGTTTTTTAGTTTTCATTCTGTTTTCCTTTATGTGTCAGCATACTGGCAACTTCTATACTGCTTCCTACAAAAAAAGAAAAGTCAGTGCAGCAAACTGTCCCATGCCAAAAAAAAATTCAGTGTGGCAAACCACCATTATAGAGAACTTTTTTCTTTGCTGAGACAGGGTCTTACTATGTTGCCCAGGTTAGATTCAAACTCCTGGGCTCAAGTGATCCTCCTGCCTCTGTCTCCCAAGTAGCTGGGACTAGAGGCACACACCACCACACCCAGCCGAACATTTTCTTGTTCAGCATCCATTACTGCTCTCTGGCAACAGAATTTCACTTTCATATGGTGATTTAAGCCTGAGAATTGATTCCCATCCCCTCAGGGACAGACACATGACCCAAGTCTGTCAAAAGTATACCAACCTGTTGGACACTGACAGGCTAAGGCACTGACTCAAGACAGACCAACAGGAGACTTCTCCAGAACTGTTCTAACAGTAATGGAAAATTTTATTTCAAGCAAGGATTGCTGTGGCAGCCAGACACACATATTCAGATCTTTTTGCAAGGGAATATGCTTTACAAAGCACTGACAGCCATCAGTCACACCTGTGGAGCTAGTGCTCATGCTGAGGCCACGCTTCTCCTCAGTAATGTATTACTCTTGAATAAATAGAGAATAGGTCATCCTTGAAAGTTGTTACCCTAATTTTGGTCCTTCCTGACTTCATAAATGATATTAGCAACAGCATAAGAGTCAAAGGAGACTAAACAAGAGTCCCATTTAACCTTATGTTGATTCAATGTTCTAAACTCAGAAGTTTCCTGATCTTGGAAAGCCATGTCCCTAAATATTGGTAGAATCTCTGGCATGCCAAGCAAACTTCTTTTCTGCATGCTGGGCTTCTCATTCATCATCTGTTGTTTCACAGCTAGGCCATATATTGAGCCCCAGTCAGACTGATCTCTAGGCAAAAGTCACTTACTAGCCTGAATCAGGTCATTCTCGGTATCTAAATTCTACTTACACTGCTTTAATTCTTCTTACTTCTTATTTACAGTGCCTCAACTGTTCTACCCCAAACCACCAAATTTGTTTCCCTTCATCATATCCCATTTCCCCTTTCCAGCTTCTCAAAATCTAAGGCAAAATAATCTGCTCCACCCAACACTTCACCTTGTGTTTAAAGCATTCCTCATCCTCTTACCAATAAGAACCTTTATCATTGATAACCAATCTCACATGACAACACAAATTGTTTTTAAATAAATTTAAGGTTTTTTTAATCCTAAAATAAAATAGACTACATTAACTAACTTAAAAAGGCCTTTATACAACTGCTTAATTTTTTCTTTTTTTTTGAGATGGAGTCTCGCTCTGTCGCCCAGGCTGGAGTGCAGTGGTGGGATCTCAGCTCCCTGCAACCTCCACCTCCCAGGTTCAAGCAATTCTCCTGCCTCAGCCTCCTGAGTAGCTGGGACTACAGGCATGTGCCACCACACCCAGCTAATTTTTGTATTTTTAGCAGGGATGTGTTTCACCATGTTGGCCAGGATAGTCTCTCAGTCTTTTGACCTTGTGATCCACCTGCCTTGGCCTCCCAAAGTGCTGGGATTACAGGCATGAACCACCACGCCCAGCCAAAACTGCTTTTTTTTTTTTTTTTTTTTTTTTTTTTTTTGAGACGAAGTCTCACTCTCTCACCCAAGCTGGAGTGCAGTGGCACGATCTCTGCTCACTGAAAGCTCCACCTCCCGGGTTCACGCCATTCTCCTGCCTCAGCCTCCTGAGTAGCTGGGACTACAGGCGCCTGCCACCATGCCCGGCTAATTTTTTGTATTTTTAGTAAAGATGGGGTTTCACCAAGTTAGACAGGATGGTCTCGATCTCCTGACCTTGTGATCTGCACGCCTCGGCCTCCCAAAGTGCTGGGATTACAGGCGTGAGCCACTGCGCCCAGCCAAAACTGCTTAATTTCTAAATATTCATTGCTATAGTCTGAATTTTTTGTGTCCCCCCGCAAAAATGTACATGTTGAAACCTAACTCTGATGGTGATGGTGTTAAAAGATGGAGCCTTTAGGAGGTGATTAGGCAGAGCCTTCATGAATGGGACTAGTGTCCTTATAAAAAAGGGCCAAAGGAGCTTGTTTGTCCCTTCTGCCAAATAAGGACACACAGAAGGCACCATTTATGAGGAACAGGTGATCATCAGACACCAAATCCGCTGACGTCTTGCTCTTGGACTTCCCAGCCTCTAAAACCGCGAGCACTAAATCTCTGCTAAGTTACCTAGCCTAAGATTTTAGAAGGACCAATGAACTAAGTTTTAGAAGGACCAATGAACTAAGACACACACATTTATATACTTGAACATATTTAAATATAACCTGTATATTGTCTAACTACAACAGATTAAAAAATATTGATTCTTTTACATTAAGCAAAGTACAGATTTGGGATCTTTGTACATTCTACAAATGAGAGAAACTACAGGCTGAATACTCTAAATCAAGACATCACTCATAAGAACTCAAGTGAAAATGTAATCAGTGAAAATTCTATCAACTTGGGAATTAGAAGTCTTCAGCTCATAAGAAAATGAAGGAAAATAAAAAGGCATATATAAAAAGACTGATTATGTTATTAAAAAACTTTATTTAATCTGTCATAGATCACGTTTGTCTCAGAAGCATCTTGATTAAAAAGGAAAACAAAATGCCTTCTCTCCATCACACACTCCACAGTCTGACCTATGCTAGGGAAATTCCAATACATTTGCCCACTTCAGGCCCACAGTGATTTTGTTCAAGCAACAGAACCATGACATAGATCCCTCCCTGGACTTTTCTTTTGTTTTTTGTTTTCGTTTTTCGGGTTTTGGTTTTTTTTGTTTTGTTTTGTTTTTGTTTCTTTTTGAGACAGAGTGTCTCACTCTGTCACCCAGGCTGAAGTGCAATGGCACGATATCGGCTCACTGCAACCTCTGCTCACAGGCTCAAGCAATTCTTGTGCCTCAGCCTCCAGAGCAGCTAAGATTACAGATGTGCACCATTACACCCAGCTAATTTGTGTTATGTTCTGTTTTGTTTTAGCAGAGATTGGGTTTCGCCATGTTAGCCAGGCTGGATTCAAGTGATCTGCCCACCTCAGCCTCCCAAAGTGCTAGAATTACAGGTGTAAATCACCATGCCTGGCTGAATTTTTCAAACTGATTCTAAAAGAGAGAATGCTTTTGTCTTCTGATGTCAGAACTATTAATACGCAAGGCCCAAAACACATGAAAGGATATCTCACAGTAAATGAAGTATGCCCATCTGAAAGGATGAAGCCAACATGCATAAAGAAGTAGAAATGAGACAGAGTTCTAAAGGTGTTTGAGTTCCTGATTCCAGTGATTCCTGCTCCTTCACATGGTTTAATTAATAACTAATAAATTCACATTTTGTTGTTTAAGTTTGTTCAAACTACATTTCTGGCTGGGTGTGGTGGCTCACACCTGTAATCCCAGCACTTTGGGAAGACAAGGCAGAAGAATCACTTGAGGCCAGGAGTTCAAGATCATCCTGGGCAACAGAGCAAGACCCTGTCTCTACAAAAAATAAAAATAAACTTGCCAGGGATGATGGCATACACCTGTAGTCCCAGCTACTTGGGAGGCGGAGAAGGGAGGATCACTTAAACACAGGAGTTCAAAGCTGCAGTGAAGATATAGCGAGCTATGACTATACCATTGCATTCCAGCCTGGGCAACGGAGCAAGGCCCTGTCTCAAAAACAAACACACACACACAAACACACACACACACACACAAAAAAAAAACAGGCCAGGCACAGTGGCTCAAGCCTGTAATCTCAGCATTTTAGGAGGCTGAGGCGGATGGATCACAGGAGGTCAGGAGTTCGAGACGGGCTGGTCAACATGGTGAAACCTCATCTCTACTAAAAATACAAAAATTAGCCAGGTGTGGTGGCCCGCACCTGTAGTCTCAGCTACTCAGGAGGCTGAGGCAGGAGAATTGTTTGAGTGAGCCAAGACTGCACCACTGCACTCCAGCCTGGGCAACAGAGTGAGACTCTGTCTCAAAAAAAAAAAAAAAAACCAAAAACCAAATTCAGTTTCTGTCACTTGAGACCAAAGAATCCTAAAATTCTTTAAATTATTCCTTTTAATCATTTAACATATACTGGCTTCAGTTCTCAATAACATGACACTTTTAAAATACGTTATGCCATCTGCCTAGACAACATATGTACAGACAAACTGGAAATAACTGAGGCAGGTTAACTTGATATTCACCTACACACCAAAAGTGTCAGAGGAGCACTTGAGAAAAAGGCGGTTATTTAGAAATAAAACAAATGATCAGAGGTTAATCTTCATGAGATTCAGAACATAAAGTCACCTAGCTATTTGCTACACTTGTGGTTGACTATTTTGAGTAAAACCTATCACATTAAAGCCTTAAGTGAGGTTTCTAGAAATGCTGTGGATACTAGAATGGATAAGGGCATTTGAGTTATTGTTCTAGCTCTGTTACTATCTTACTTGCTCTTAAATAATTAATTTATACTCCCAAGGACTCAGTTACCATAAGTTATATTAAAGGGACTGGATTTTTAGGTCATCTTCAGCTATAAAATATGATTCTTTTATGGAACATATTTGGAAGTTGGTCATTTTATACTGGACTATATATGCTTACATAAAAAGTAACAAATCACAAATTTTATATCTATTTTATATTAGGAAAAAACCAAGTTTCGTAAGAAATCTAACGTGAAACTTGCTTTTTAAAAACGGACAAAAGCTTTAAAAACACTTTCCTCATTATTTGAAGAAGTAATCGTTCTTAGTTTTTTTTTAACTCATTTGCCTTAAACATTCCCAATGCTTTCAGTCATTCCCTCCCCCACAAAAAAGACAGGGACAATGTGAAGTATACTCTACCATATGTAAGCATAAAGGTTCTTATAATCCTTACAATACATCTTATTACCTAAAAAAAAAAAAAAAATGTGTAAAACCAAAAACTTTTAGAAATAACTGCATTTTAAAATATGCTGCCGAGTATGGTGGTTCATGCCTATAATCCCAACACTTTGGGAGGTCGAGGTAGGAAGATTGCTTGAGCCCAGGAGTTCGACACTGGGCAACATGGCGAGACATCATCTCCACAAAAAAATTTAAAAATTTGGCCGGGCATGGTGGCTAACACCTGCAATCATAGCACTTTGGGAGGCCAAGGTGGGCGGATGGCCTGAGCTCAGAAGTTCGAGACCAGCCTAGGTAACACGGTGAGACCCCGTCTCTACTAAAATACAAAAAATTAGCCAGGCGTGGCAGCGTGCGCCTGTAGTCCCAGCTACTCAAGAGGCTAAGGCAGGAGAATTGCTTGAACCTGAGAGGTGGAAGTTGCAGGGAGCCGAGATTGCGCCAATGCACTCCAGGCTGGGTGACAGAGCAAGACTCTGCCTCAAAATAAAATTTAATTTAATTTAATTTAATTTAAAAATTAGCCCGGTGTGATGGCACATCCCTATGGTCCCAGCTACTTGGGAGGCTAAGGCATGAGATCCCAGGAGTCTAAGGTTGTAGTGAGCCATGATTACAACACTGCACTCCAGCCTGGGTGACAGAGCAAGACCTTGTCTCAAAAAAATACAAGTTAATTTTTTCAGAGCTGAAAAGTATGTCTCCACTAAGTGCACTCATTAAGTGCACTGTACAATTAATGAAAAAGACCCATAGGAAGGATCATCATCATAACAAATAAATGATTCTATAAGCTTTCAGAGAGAGAAGAAAAAACTATATACAAAGAACTGAGAATCAAAACAGTACTTGACTTTTCAAAGGCAACACCAAAAGCTAGGAGACAATAAACTAAAAGAATGCCTTTACAATCTGGAGAAAAAATTATTTCCAACCTATAATTCTACATCTAGTCAAACCATCTAGTGAAAGTTGAAGATTTTCAGCACACCAGGGGTTTCTTGGTTTTTTGTTGTTTTTGTTTTTGTTTTTGAGACAGAGTTTCGCTCTTGTTGCCCAGGCTGGAGTGCAATGGTGCAATCTTGGCTCACAGCAACCTCCACCTCCCAGGTTCAAGCGATTCTCCTGCCTCAGCCTCCTGAGTAGCTGGGATTACAGGCATGTGCCACCACGCCTGGCTAATTTTGCATTTTTTTAGTAGAGATAGGGTTTCTCCATGTTGGTCAGGCTGGTCTGGAACTCCAGACCTCTGATGATCCGCCCACCTCGGCCTCCCAAAGTGCTGGGATCAAAACAGTACAGGCATGAGCTACCATACCTGGCCTCTTGGGTTTTTTGTTTTTTGTTGTTTTCGTTTTTTGAGACAGGGTCCTCCTTTGTCTCCCAGGCTAGAGTGCAGTGGTGCAATGACAGCTCACTGCAGCCTCAACCTCTCAGGCTCAAGCAATCCTCTAGCCTCAGTCTCTCAAGTAGTCTGGACTACAGGCGCACACCACCAGGCCTGGCTATTTTTTTTTTTTTTTAATTCTTTTTAGTAGAAACATCTCACCATGTTGCTCAGGCCAGTCTTCCCACCTGAGCTCCAGCAATCCTCTTACCATGGCCTCCCAAAGTACTAGGATTACAGGAATGAGCCACCACACCCAGTCTTCTTTTCTTAACTTTCCATGTCTTCTTTGTCAGGAAGCACCAGAGGATATGCACTGTCAAAACAGAAAGCCTAGAAAGAAGCATGGGATCCAGAAAATAGGATCTACATCAAAGAGGAAAAGGGAAATCCAAGGTTGACAGCAAAGGAAACTTCTGAGATGACAGCTGTGAAGCAGGACTAAAATGTTAACAATCCAGACAATCCAGATTGGAGAATGGCAAAGGGGACATACTTATGTCTTCTCTGGGGGAGGAGGGATGAAACTGATATTAGAAGACAATTTTCCATAGGTCTCTGCACTCATGTGAGCAGAAGTACTGACTACCTTTATTCCAGACCATCTTTTCCGAATGTTTATATCAAAAACAGTCTTAGAAGATACTAAGATAGCATATCCCTCTGGAGCAAAGGGCAGACATGTTCACAGACCAATATAAAAGATTTAGGTTTCCTAAATTCAGGGTTCTTCCCTGTAATACAACCCTTGCATATACCAGTTATCACCTGGGCCTTTCCTATCACAATATGTGAACTGGGGCCTTGGGAACCAGTACAGTGCAAGAAAATGCTAATATGCTGGCTATTATTGTTGTTGTAATAAAGTCCTATGCCTTTGACCTAGAAGTCTCACCTCTTTTGCCACAGCACCCATGAAACTCCCTAGCTAACCTGTTAACTTCCAGATATGGTAAAAATTCAGTCCCTTTGAAGCTCTCAACAACTGATAGATTACTGATAAGTTTCAGTATGTTCATATTAGATTCATACATCCAGGGGAGAGTTTAGAGATGAACTAAAGATAGATTCATAGGTAACTAAGCAAGTCAAAAAATGAATTATTAGTGCCAAGGAAAAGAAAAAATTTGTTTAAGAAGTCTAACTGGCTGGGCGCAGTGGCTCACACCTGTAATCCCAGCACTTTGGAAGGCTGAGGCGGGAAGATCACTTGAGCTCAGGAGTTTGAGACTAGCCTGGGCAACATGGTGAAACCCTGTCTCTATAAAAAAATACAAAAATTTGCAGCGAGTGGAGGAGCACGCCTGTAGTCCCAGCTACTTGGAGGCCAAGGTGGGAGGTTGGCTTGAGCCCGGGAGGTGGAGGTTGCAGTGAGCTGAGATTGCGCCACTGCACTCTAGCCTGGGTGACAGAGCCAAACCTTGTCTCAAAATTAAATAAATAAATAAAATCTAATCACAATCCACTCTATGCTTCAGCTGTGATTACTTACATAGATATAACGGATACAATGAATAAATCTAAAAGTTGCTAAATCTACATGTTAAGAAGATAGGAAAAAATATAAGAAAGCTAAGTTACCATTTCTCATAGTAAAAATGTCTGAATCTCAAAAAATAGCAATATGGGCATATCACATGGACATATAGAGATGAATACCAGAAGAAACAGATAAGAGTTTAAAGTACTTCTGGGCCTCACATGGTGGCTCACACCTGTAATCCCAACACTTTGGGAGGCCAAGGTGGACTGATCACTTGAGGCCAAAAGTTCGAGACTAGCCTGACCAACAGGGAAAACCCCATCTCTACTAAAAATATGAAAACATTAGCCAGGTGTGGTGGCACATGCCTGTAGTCCTAGTTACTCTGGAGGCTGAGGCAGGAGAATCACTTGAACCTGGGAGGCAGAGGTTGCTGTGAGCGAAGACCATGCTACTGCACTCCAGTCTGGGCGACAGAGTGAGACTCTGTCTCGAAAAATAAATAAATGCATAAATGAAGTGTGTCTGGACAGAAGGAAATTAGAGGTAAAAGGGGTACTCATTTTTTGGCTTTTATTGGATATCTAATAAAACTGCAATATTGAAAATAATCATATCTATTAGACATGGTAGTCACTAGCCACACGTGGCTATGGAGCACTTGAATGGTAGCTAGTGGAAATGCAAAATGGAATTTTAGACGTAATTTTAATTCAAGTTTAAGTCACCATAAAAGATCAATATACAAAATCAACTGTATTTTTATATGATAATTGTAATCTGAAAAAAAATTACAAATTCCATTCACAATAGAAAAAGAATAAAATATTTAGTAATAAATTTAGAAACAGAAGTACAGTCATGCATCACTTAACAGGGATATACATTCTGAGAAATGCGTCATTAGGCAATTCTGTCACATCACAGAGTAAACTTCGCAAATCTAGATGAAAGAGCATAACACACCTAGGCTATTATGGTATAGCCTACTGCTCCTACATGACAAACCTGTACAGCATGTTACCATACGGAATACTGTAGAGAATTTTAACATAATGGTAAGCATCTGAATATCTCAACATAGAGAAGGTACAGTAACAACACAGCATAAAAGATAAAAAATGGTATACCTGCATAGGGCACTTACCATGAATGCAGCTTGCAGGACTAGAAGATGTCTGGGTAATAGGAGGGCCTAGGACATTACTGTACAGTACTGTAGAGTTTAAAACACTGTGGAGTTATGCTACACTAAATTTATTTCTTAAATTTTCTCTCAATAATAAATTAACCTTTACTGTAATTTTTACTTTATAAACTTTTGACTCTTGTAATAACAAATACATTATGCAGCTGTACAAAATTTTTTTCTTTATATCCTTATTTTCTCTTTTTTCTATTTTTAATTTTTTTTTCTTTTTTAACTTTTTTTGTTAAAAACTGAGACACACACATATTAACCTAACCCTACACAGGGACAGGATCATCAATATCACAGTCTTCCACCTCCACATCTTGTCCCACTGGAAGGTCATCACGGGCAATAACACATATGAAGCTGTCATCTCCTCTGATAACAATGCCTTCATCTGGAATCCTCCTAAAGGACTGCCTGAGGCTCTTTTACAGTTAACTTTTTTTTTTAAATAACTAGGAGTAAACTCTAAAATAAAAAGTATAATATCGTAAATACATATACCAGTAATCATCTTTATTATTATCACTGTAACCTTGAACTCCTGAACTCAAGCAGTCCTTCCATCTCAGGCTCCCAAAAAGCTGGGATTATAGGAATGCGGCAGCACCACACACAGCCTGGATAATCAGCTGCTACATCTATATGTGTATCTGTGTACCAGTACCACAGTGTCTTCATTATTGTACTTTCATAGTTTTAAAATTGTGATGTGTGTGTCTTCTGCTTTTGTTCTTCTATAAAGACTAGTAGCGAAGTAGGTTTGTTTACACCAGAATCACCACAAACACGAGAGTAATGCATTGTGCTACAACATTAGGATGGCTACCATGTCACTAGGTGTTAGGAATTTTTCAGCTCTGTTATAATCTCATGGGACCACCATCATATATGCTGACCATCATTGACCAAAACATCATTATGCTGCACATGACTGTACGAGACTGAAACACTGAAAACTGGCTGGGTGCAGTAGTTCATTCCTGTAATCCCAGCACTTGGGGAGGCCACAGTCAGAGGACTGCTTGAGGCCAGGAGTTTGGGACCAGCCTGAGCAATGAAGTGAGATGCTGGTTCTACAAAAAATACAAAAATTAGCCGTGCACAGCAGCACACACCCGTAGTCCCAGAAAACTGGGAGACAGAGGCAGGATGATCACTTGAGCACAGGAGTTCAAGGCTGCAGTGAGCTATTATCACACCACTGCATTCCAGCCTGCATGACATACCAAGACCCCATCTCTAAAGGGAAAAAAAAAAACTAAACACTGAAAACTACAAAACATCATTGAAATAAACTTTAAGAAGATGTAAATGAAAAGACATCACATTCATGGATCAGAAAAGTTACTATCATTAAGATAGCTCCCCAAGTTTATCTACAGATTCAATACAATTACTGTCAAAATCCCAGCTGCCTTTGTGGCAGAAATTAACAAATGATCCTAAAATTTATATGGAAATTCAGGGGCTATAGAATAGCCAAAATAATCCTGAAATAGAAGAACAAAGGTAGAAGATACATACATCACAATTTTAAAACTATAAAAGTACAGTAAATAAAAACACTGTAGTACTAGCATACAGAAAGGCATATAAATCAATGGAATTCAGAGTCCAGAAATAAAACTACACATTTATGGGTAATTTTTGACAAAGATGCCAAAACAATTCAACGAGGGAAAGAAAAGACTTTTAAACAAACGGTGTTGGGACAACTGGTTAGTGACATGCAAGAGAGTAAATATGAACCCCTAACTTTACAACATATGCAAAAATTAACTCAAATGGATCAAAGATCTAAAGGTAAGAGCTAAAACTGGCCAGGCACGGTGGCTCTCGCTTATAATCCCAGCACTTTGGGAGGCCGAGGCGGGCAGATCATGAGGTCAGAAGATCGAGACTATCCTGGCTAACATGGTGAAACCCTGTCTCTACTAAAAATACACACACACAAAAAAGTAGCTGGGCATGGTGGCAGGCGCCTGTAGTCCCAGCTACTCAGGAGGCTGAGGCAGGAGAATGGTGTGAACCCGGGAGGCGGAGCTTGCAGTGAGACGAGATCGTGCCGCTGCACTCCAGCCTGAGTGATGGAGCCAGACTCCATCTCAAAAAAAAAAAAGAGTTAAACTATAAAACTCCTAGAAGAAAATCTTCAGACTCTGGATTAGGCAATAGTTTCTTAGATATAACACCTAAAAGTATGCATACACACACACACACGCACACAAAACACACAACAAAAACAAAGGAAAGTCCGGGCACAGTGGCTCACGCCTGTAATCCAAGCACTTTGGGAGGCCGAGGCAGGTGGATCACCTGAGGTCAGGAGTTCGAGACCAGCCTGACCAACGTGGTGAAACCCTGTCTTTACTAAAAATACAAAAATTAGCCAGGCATGATGGCGTGTGCCTGTAATCTCAGCTACTCACGAGGCTGAGGAAGGAGAATCGCTTGAACCTGGGAGGCGGAGGTTGCAGTGAGCAAAGATCGCACCATTGCACTCCAGCCTGGGCAACAAGAGTAAAACTCCGCCTCAAAAAAAAAAAAAAAAAAAAAAAGGATATCACTGGAAAAAAATGGCAAAATGTTAATGGAGACTTGAGGATTAGACAGTGGAAATATATCAATATTATTTCCTGATTGTTATGACTATTTTGGAGTCATAAGGGTCAGCAGCCTAGACAGTGGAAATATTTATTCAATTTGCACTATTTTTATTTTTTGATTGTTAAATGACTATTTTAATGGAGTCATAACAGGAGGAAGAAAATATATGAGAAATTTCTGTACTTTCTCCTCAATTTCACAATGTAAACTTAGTAGAGACGGGGGTTCACCACGTTGGCCAAGCTGGTCTCAAACTCCTGACCTCAAGTGATCCACCCACCTCACCCTCCCAAAGTGCCGGGATTACAGGATGAGCCACCTGCGCCTGGCCCAAATCATTTTTTTTCATGTTTATATTTATCACCTGGTTAATGATCAAATCCTAAATATCTAGAAAGCATCCAAACTGCAGGATTCTGAAAATATTACAAAAGGTTAATCCTATATGTAAATGTTCCTGAAACAACTGCCAGGCCTTAGACAAACTGCCAAACCAAAAAGCCATTACCAAGACCCAACAACTAAACAAGCAACTACAATTTCCTAGTTGGAAACCTAAGTGTCATAACAGTTATGTGTTGTATAAGAGACAGTTTGCCTGTGCAGAATAAACCTAAAGTATTATAAAAATATCATTTCAATCCTTATATCTTTTCTATTCCCTGTTCTCTAAAACAGAAACTATTTTGTTATCTCTTCTCTCAGCTGCTCAGAAAGGCTTGGCGCACGTGGCGGAGATTGATAAACATCTGTCAAATTGAACCATGAGTTTCTGCTGCACATTTTCCTTGGGTGGTCATCATGCCATTTACTACATACTACGGTTATTCGTGTCATGGTCCTATGTCCATTATGGGATTACAAGGCTAGAAGTATCTTCAGAACAAAAATCAAAAGTTTATCGATTTCTTTCTAAATTCCTATGCCACCAGAAATTTCATACAAAAGAACAAAAGATTAGTTGAAAACCAGTGCACCTTTATCTATTAACAAAACTTGCATAAACTGGGAGTCGGGATATATTCCTTCCCATTTTCAGATGGAAAAATAGAGCAAAAAATGAGTTACTCAACTCACTTCTATGGTTTGACCAGAGACCAAATCCATCACTTCCTTGCTTTCCATATGATGACTCATTACCCTGTTAGAGACATGCAATGGCTCCAATAAAACCAACTACAACACAAAAAAGTACCTGATACACATGTTAGGACAATCATCGTAGTTTAATAGCTTAGTTTCAAACTCTATTATATGAAACACACAAGAATACAAAGTCCTTCCTAAATAAGGAAAAACTATACAAAATTAAAACAAATTCAAGTTTATAAGAAATGAATGTTTGAATAAATTTTAAAATGCATTATAGCACATGAAGTGGGGCAGCAAAAACAAGGGCCTAGATTTAAGGTCTACTGGGTCCATTTTAACAGCTAGCACTGCAAGAATATAAGATAAAATAAAGGAATGACATTTTATCATACATACCCTCCTTTGGCCACGGGTTTATTATTTTGTCCCTGCTCTCTTTTTCCTCTTTCCCTCAAAGTATTTAATTCACTTCCCTTAAAGAAATTAATTTGTTTCCCTCAAAGACAAGATGTTAACTAAAAGACAACAGAAACATGGAATGAGGAAGAGAACAGCACAAGTTGACACCCCCTAGAGTTAAATGTGGTGGGGGAAAAAGAGTTAATTCAACTCAATGGACTATAAGGAAGAGCTAAAAGCTATAAGAATTATGACAAGGGAAAATGTGTAACTCCAGTAACGGATAAACCCAAAACACACACCAGTATTTCTCAAATTCTCACCTTCCTTCTCATAGCTGATGTGTTCATTCGGGCAGTAATATGGTATCATACACACTGGTGATACACATGCTTATTAGTCTCATATATTCCCAAGCTGCAGAAATATTTTCCTCTAATATACAAAAAACAAACAAACAAAAAAAAACAGTCTTTTGTGGTTGTTAGCAAAAACCTGAAAAATATACCAAAAACCAAAATAGTATCTGGTAGACCTATCTGGTTTGCACATATGCAACACTAAACTTTTCAAAGATTTAAATAGTTGGGAAAGCACTTACTATTCTAAAATCTCATTTGGATTCAATATAGAATTACAAGCAATTTTCTTTTTTCTTTATTTTTTTTTTTATTTTTAGTAGAGACGAGCTTTCACCATGTTGTCCAGGCTAGTCTCGAACTCCTGACCTCAGGTGATTTGTCCGCCTCGGCTTCCCAAAGTGCTGGGATTACAGGCGTGAGCCACCGTGCCCAGCCAGAAGCAAATTTTTGTCGAAAGCAAAACTCATCTGATCAAAAAAGAAAATACTGCCGGGCACAGTGCCTCACACCTGTAACCCCAGCACTTTGAGAAGCCGAGGCCAGCGGATCACTAGAGGTAAGGAGTTTGAAACCAGCCTGGCCAACGTGGTGAAATCCCATCTCTACTAAAAATACAAAAATTAGGGCCGGACACGGTGGCTCACGCCTGCAATGCCAGCACTCTGGGAGGCCGAGGTGGGTGGATCACCTGAGGTCAGGAGTTTGAGACCAGACTGGCCAAGATGGTGAAACCCCATCTCTACTAAAAATACCGAATTAGCCAGGCATGGTGGCGGGCGCTGGTAGTCCCAGCAACTCCGGAGGCTGAGGCAGGAGAATCGCTTGAACCCAGGAGGAGAACTGCAGTGAGCTAAGACTGTGTCCAGAATTGGTTCCTTCCAGTGGGTTCTCGGTCTCCCTGACTTCAAGAATGAAGCCGCAGACCCTCGCAGTGAATGTTACAGTTCTTGAAGATGGTGTGTCCCGAGTTTGTTCCTTCAGATGTTCAGAGGTGTCTGCAATTTCTTCCTTCCGGTGGGTTTGTGGTCTCGCTTGACTTCAGGGTGAAGCTGCAGACCAGACCTTCACAGTGAGTGTTACAGCTCTTAAAGGGTGGCGCCTCTGGAATTGTTTATTCCTCCCGGTGGGTTCCTGGTCTCGCTGGCTTCAGGAGTGAAGCTGCAGACCTTCAGGGTGAGTGTTACACCTCAAAAACGTAGTGCGGACCCAGAGAGTGAGCAGCAGCAAGATTTATCACGGAAGAGCTAAGAAAGCATACTCCACAGCGTGGAATGGGACCCCAGTGGGTTGCCACTGCTAGCGCCGGTGGCCAGCTTTTATTCCCTTATTTGGCCCTGCCCACTTCCTGCTGATTGGTCCATTTTACAGAGCACTGATTGGTCCATTTTACAGAGTGCTGATTGGTACATTTACAGACCTTTAGCCAGACACAGAGTGCTGATTGGTGCATTCACAAACCTTTAGCAGACACAGAGCGCAGATTGGTATGTTTACAATCGTTTAGCTAGACAGAAAAGTTCTCCAAGTCCCCACCCGACCCAGAAGCCCTGCTGGCTTCACCTCTAAAAATCACGCCATTGCACTCCAGCCTGGGCAATAACAGTGAAAATTCATCTCAAAAAAAAAAAATGCAAAAATTAGCCGGGTGTGGCGGCAGTCCCCTGTAATCACAGCTACTCAGGAGGCTAAGGCAGAAGAATCACTTGAACCCAGGAGGCAGAGGTTGCAGTGAGACGTGATCGCGCCACTGCACTCTAACCTGGGCAACAGAGCGAGAGACTCTGTCTCAGAAAAAAAGGAAAAATATATATGTTTATTTAAAAATTAAATTGTTCTTGATTATTTTCATCAGGAAATACACCATTAGTACTTTAAAGCAATTACTGGCATTGTTGGGGTTTTATTATTAAAGATTGTTTCCTTTCTATGAATAATATTAATGGCCTATAGTATTTTCTTATAATTGTAAGATGATACAACTTAAGCTGCTCAGTAAGACTGTCTCTAAACAAAGTTTAAGCACAAAGGTTTACCATGGAGTAAGAACCAAATGGAAATATATAAATGAATAGTAACTTCTGACATTTCAAGCACTATCAAGGGTCACTGCAGCCTCTGTGCTCACTGCAGCCTCCACCTCCTGAGCTCAAGGAATCCTCCCATCTCAGCCTCCCAAGGAGCTGGCACACCATCACACACCTCTATATCCAGCTAATTTCTATAATTTTTGTAGAGATGGGGTCTCTCGTCTTTTTGCCGAGGGTAGTCTCAAACTCCTGGGCTCAAGCAATCCTCCCACCTCAGCCTCCCAAAGTGCTGAGATTAGAGGTGTGAGCCACCACATACACCAAGAAACAGTGCTTTAACTAACTTGGACAAAAACTGTTACTTTTGGAAAGGCAGAAAGGGCACCTGATTAGTGGCCAAAGAGGACATGATTTAATTAACATATTTTTGTCAGAAGAGCCTATATGCAAATAACATCAAATAGTATTAAACCAATCTCAATTAATCAGAGAGTTTTAAATCTACTTCTAAAAACATGTTTTTAAACCTCATTAGTAACTCTGAAGGGCTGGGCACAGTGGCTCACACCTGTAATCTCAACACTTTGGGAGGCCCAGGCAGAAGGATGTCTTTGAGGTCAGGAGTTGGAGATCAGCCTGGGCAATCCCATCTCTATTTCAAAAATAAAGAAATAAATAGCCCTAGAAATTGGGTCTTTAATCACTCATTTCAAAAGAACAAAAAAACCTCAAATATAATGCCTTGTCATTACATGTACATAACATGTTTGTACCACAAACTAACCTGCTCACATTAATTTTTTTGTTTTGTTTTTTGAGACGCAGTCTCGCTCTGTCCTCCAGGCTAGAGTGCAGTGCAGCAATCTCAGCTAACTGCAACCTCCGCTTCCCGGGTTTAAGCAATTCTCCTGCCTCAGCCTCCCAAGTAACTGGGACTACAGGTGTGTGCCACCACATCCAGCTAATTTTTGTATTTTTAGTAGAGACAAGGTTTCACCACATTGGCCAGGCTGGTCTCAAACTCCTGACCTCAGGTGATCCACCTGCCTCGGCCTGCCGCTTGCTTTTAGTTTTGGCCGGAGGCTCCACTTCCCAATATGCAGGCTGTAATCCTCTACAGGAAATAAAGCTCTCCTTTTTCTTCTTCCACAGATCTCATGGTCTTTTGTTAACGGTAAAGACTGTATTACTTACACATGAATAAAATTCATAATTATTCATGTTAATACATTATAAACAAATGCATGATTTAAAAACTAGAAATAATATAAATTTCATGTCAATAAATTTAAACTTTTCTCTCAAAAATAGTGAGATGTGTGTGTATATGTGTGTGTATAAGCATTATATCAAGCCAAGCAATTTAAATCTTTTTTTGTCAACCTAGCCTGCTCTTCTATATTCAGAATAAAAGGTTTTAAAGGAGATTAGCCAGGCATGGTGGCACGCACCTGCAATCCCAGCAGTAGTACTAGAGAGGCTGAGGCAGGAGGAGTGCCTGAGACCAGAAGGCAGAGGCTGCAGTGAGCTGAGATCACGCCACTGCACTCCAGCCTGGATGACAGAGTGAGACCTTGTCTCAAAAATAAATAAATAAATAAATAAATAAATAAAAGGTTTTGAGGGAGACAAGGAATCACTATTTAAGCACTATCTCCTGGCAGAAGACTTTGGTACTACATATTGAAAGAAGCTGGCATCCCTTGTTGGCTTCCCCTATTCAACTTTGTTTCGTAGGTTCCTAACAACCTATCTCCTTGCCTTTATTCAAAGTCTTCAACAGATAAGTGGGTAAGGCCACATAATAGCAAGAAAAACAAAAAAATAGTCCCATATTATATGCAATTCAACTTCATTAATTCAAAATTTACAACAAAGACTCTTCATAGAAATCAAAATGGTAACAGAACTAGACTTGGTCCATGAGTTACTTACCACTGACCTCACAGAATGGAAAGATGCTCAATAAAGATTTTTGAATGACCAGGAAGGAAAAAAAACATATAATAAAATAAATGGTATGAGTCATAAGTTCATTTTACTCAACAAAAATTTATTGAACACTAAGAAATGAGGACATAACAAGCAAAAAAAAAAATGAACATAATTCCTCTCTTCACAGAATTTTAGTTTAGCAGAGTCAGAGGTAAACTTGAGTTGACTCATCTGATTTGTTATAATAGGAATATCTCCCTTGCTTACACCTCCCAGGAAGCTGTAGATCAATTCAGACATTTGATGATCTTCCATTATCAAGTAAGTCCTGCACTAAGTAACTGTAAATAAACTGCTTAATTCTAAAGCACCAACCATATGTGGAATATTAGTGTCAATTCTGTTGGCCATATCTACATTAAATATTCTGGACAAATAAAAAGTATTTGCCAACTTTCATTTTCCAGAGCATAAATCTATCAACTCTTCAAATTTGCAAAACTAAGTTTTTGTTTTGTTTTGTTTTGTTTTTTGAGATGGAGCCTCACTCTGTTGCCTAGGCTGGCGTGCCGTGGTGCAATCTAGGCTCACTGCAACCTCTCGGGTTCAAGTGACTCTTGTGCCTCAGCCTCCCGAGGCACTACAGGTGCACACCAACATGCCCGGATAAATTTTTTTGTTTTTAGTAGAGATGGGGTTTCACCATGTTGGCCAGGCTGGTCTCAAACTCCTGAGCTCAGGCAATCTGCCTACCTCAGCCTCCCAAAGTGCTAGGATTACAGGAGTGAGCCATTGTGCCTGGCCCAAAACTAATTTATTTCACTGCCCTCAGACATTTTCTAATAATTACTAGAAAAGATCTAATTTGCTCATTTAGCAAATATTTACGGAGTGCCTATTTTGTGCCAGGCACTGTTCCAGGTACTGGAAATGAGTAAGAGACAAAAATCTCTGCCCTCACTTACCAGGGAGGGAAAACACACAAATAAATAAGATACACTGTATGTTAAAAGAAAATATGTAGGGGTAAAAAAAGCATGGAAAGATAAGTATAAGCAAGGGGAGAGTGAGCAAGTGGCAGGAGTATGTTATAATTTTACACAGAGTAACCAAGAAGGGGTCACCAAGAACGTGATGTATCAGCAAAAGCTTGAAGTAAAAGAACCAATCATGCAACTATCTTGGAGTAGAGTACTCCTGGCAGAGGGCATAACAAGTACAAAGTAAAAAGGCCCCGAGGCAGAAGTATGCCTGGTATGTTCAAGAAAAGGAAGCCAAAGTGGCTGAAGTTGAGTGAACAAAGAAGGGTACAGGAGTATAACAGGAGATGATGTCAAGGCTAGATGCTGATCGCTTGTGGCTTGTAGGCAATATTGTTTGGTTTTGCTTCAGTTTGCTTTGGGGTTTTTTTTTTTTCCCAGCTTTACTGAGGTATAACTGACAAAAACTGTATATATTTAAAGTGTACAACATGATGACATGATATACATATAAACTGTAAAATAGTTATCACAATCAAGATAATCATTTCTTGATTATCTTTGGTGGGGGCGGGGAGTGGGCAACACTTAAAATCTACCCTTGACCAGGCAAATAGTAGCTCACACCTATAATCCCAGCACTTTGGGAGGCCAAGGTGGGTGGATGGGTAGAGCCCAGGAGTTCGAGACCAGCCTAGGCAACAGGGCGAAACCCTGTCTCTATAAAAATTAGCAATGTGTGGTGGTACACGCACATAGTCCCAGCTACTCGGAAGGCTGAGGTGGGAGGATCACTTGAACCTGGGGAGGTGAGGCTGCAGTGAGCCATGATCATGCCACTGCACTCCAGCCTGGGTAACAGAAAAAGATCTTGTCTCAAAAAAAAAAAAAACACACACACACATATATATACACACTGACTGTCTTAGTAAATTTCAAGTATACAATATTATTAACTATAGTTACTACATAGTACATTACACCCCCAAAACACATTCATCCTATAACACAAACTTGTGCCCTGTGCCCAACATCTCCCCATTTCTCCCCACCTCCCAATGGCCCCTGGCAAACACCATTCTATTCTCTGCTTCATTCTATGGGTTCAACTTTTTAGATTCCTCATATAAGTGAAATCATACGGTATTTGTCTTTCTGTGCCTGGCTTATTTCACTTACCATAATGTTCTCCAGGTTCATCCATGTTGTCACAAATAGTAGGGTTTCCTTCTTTTTATGGCTGAATAATATTCTATTATATATGCAGTTGACCCTTGAACTGTGTGGTCCAATATACACAGATTATTTTCAACCAAATACGGTATTCATCCACATATACAGATGGATGGATGACTTTTCATATACACGTGTTCCGCAGGGGTGACTGCAGGATTTGAGTACCTGCAGATTTGGGTATACTTGGGGATCCTAGAACCAATGCCCCATGTAGACTGAGGGAAAACTGTGCATACAGTACACATTTTCTTCATCCATTCATCCACTGACACTTAGGTTGTTTCCATATATTAGCTACCATGAATAATGCTGAAATAAACACGGGTGTGCAGACGTCTCTCTGAGATAATGATTTCATTCCCTAGGGATATATACCCAGAAGTGGGATATATGTTTGTACTATTTTTAATTTTAGGGAGAACTGGTTTTCCTTTTTTTTTTTTTTTGAGACGGAGTCTTGCTCTCTTGCCCAGGCTGGAGTGCAGTGGCGTGATCTCGGCTCACTGCAACCTCTGCCTCCCAGGTTCAAGCAATTCTCCTGCTTCAGCCTTCGGAGTAGCTGGGTCTACAGACACTCGCCACCACACCCAGCTAATTTTTTTATTTTTAGGAGAGACAGGGTTTCACCATATTGGCCAGGCTGGTCTTCAACTCCTGACCTCAGGTGATCCACCAGCCTCGGCCTCCAAAAGTGCTGAATGACAGGCATGAGCCACCACGCCCCGCTGGAACCAGTTTTTCAAAATGGCTGTTCCAATTTACATTCCCACTGAATACAAGGATTCTCTTTTCTCCACCTCCTTGCTATTAAGTTGTATGAGTCCTTTATATATATATACACACACACACACACACATATATATACACATACACAAACACGCACACACATACTGGATATAAACCCTTTATCAGATAGGTGTATGGTTTGCACATTTTCTCCCATTCTATACAGTGTCTTTTCATTTTGTGTCCTTTGCTGTGCAGAAGCCTTTAAGTTTGATGTAGTCACTCTCATCTTTTCTTGCTTTTGTTGCCTGTGCTTTCGGTGTCATATAAAAACCATTGCCAAGACCAGTATCAAGGAGCTTTTTCCCCTATGTTTTCTTCTAGGAGTGTATCAGTCCATTCTTATGATCATATGAAAGAATATCTAAGGCTGGGTAATTTATAAAGAAGAGGTTTAATCAGCTCTTGGTTCTGCAGGCTTTACACAAAGCATAGTGCTGGCATGTACTTCTGGTGGGGTGTAATCATGGCAGAAGTGGAGCCAGCATGTCACATGGTGGGGGGGCTCCCAGACTAATTTTAAACAACCAGTTCTCACGTGAAGCAAGCAAGAACTCACTTATCACCAAGGGGATGGTGCTACACCATCCATGAGGGATCTGCCCCCATAATTCAGTCATCTCCCACCAAGACCCACCTCCAACACTAGGAATCACATTTCAACAAGACATCTGAAGGGAACAAACATCTGACCCATATCCAAGAGTTTTATAATTTCAGATCTTACATTTAAGTCTTTAATCCATTTCTAGCTAATTTGTGTGTGTAATATAACGATCCAATTTCATTCTTTTGCATGTGGATATAGTTCTCCCAATGCCATTTACTGAATTATCCTTTCCCATTGTGTACCTGGTGCCTTTATCAAAGCTTAGTTGACTGCACAGATGTGGGTACATTTCTGGGCTCTATTGTATTCCATTAGTCTATGTGTCTTTTATGCCAGTAACACCCTGTTGTGATTACTATAGCTTCTCTTGAGACAGAATTTCGCTCTGTTGCCCAGGATGGAGTGCAGTGGCGTGATCTCAGCTCACTGCAACCTCCACCTCCTGGGTTCAAGCGATTCTCCCAACTCAGCCTCCTGAGTAGCTGGAACTACAGGCATGTGCCATCATGCCCAGCTAATTTTTGTATTTTTAGTAGAGATGAGGTTTCTCCACGCTGGCCATGCTGGTCTTGAACTCCTGACCTCAGGTGATACGGCTGCCTCGGCCTCCCAAAGTGCTGGGATAACAGGCGTGAGCCACCATGCCTGGCCTATAGCTCTGTAATATAGTTTGAAATCAGGAAGTATGATACCTCCAACTTTGTTCTTATTCAAGACTGCTTTGGCTATTCAAAGTCTTTTGTGGTTTCCTATGACTTTCAGGGTCTTTCTATTTTTGTGAAAAATACCACTGGAATACTGATAGACAGTGCATTAAATCTATAGTTGGGTTTGTGTAGTATGGACATTTTAACAATATCAAATCTTCCAATTCATGAGCACAGGATATCTTTCCATTTGTTTGCATCTTCTTCAATTACTCTCATAAATGTTTTTTAGTTTTTAGTGTACAAATCTTTCACCTCCTTGGTTAAATTTATTCCTAAGTATTCTATTCTTTCTGCTGCCATTGTAAATGGAAATGTTTTCTTAATTTCTTTTTCAGATCGTTTGTAGTTAATATGTAGAAACACAACAGATTTTTGCATGTTGATCTTGTCTCCTACAACTTTACTAAATTTGTTAATTAGTTCTAACAGTTTTGGTGGAGTCTTTAGAGTTTTGTATACATAAGGGATCATGTCATTTGCAAACAAAGACAATTTAACTTCTTCCAATTTTGATGCCTTTTATTTATTTTTCTTTCCTAACTGGCTGGCTAGGATTTCTAGTATTTTGCAGTACTTGATTAAATAGAACTAGTGAAATTGGGCACCACTGTCTTATTCCTGATCTTAGAGGAAAAGGTTTCAACTTTTCATGCTTGAGTATGATGTTAGTTGTGGGCTTGTCATATATGGCGTTTGAGACATCACTAACAACAGAACAGCTAAAATTTTAAAACCTGACAAAACCAAATGCTGACAAAGACGAAGAACAACTGGATCTTTGCTGGTGGGAACGCAAATGGTACCATCGTTTTTGGAAAAGAGTTTGGCAATTTGTATAAAGCTAAACATACACTTACCATATGGTAATAATCCCACTATTAGATATTTATTGTCAAGGCAAAGAGAAGGCAGTGTGATAGACCTGCCCAAGTGCTTGTTAGGTTCAGAAAGCCTACCATTTACATACAGAGCAGAAGGAATAGTAGTAAAAGGTACAGACCTTATGCAGAGCAATACCAAAACAAAAGGAGCCAGGTGACTACAACATAGATATGACACTCTGTTGCAGATGAGCCAATGCCATGCTGCAACTAAGTCTTACAGCCTGCAGCTACTACTTAAAAGGGTACAACAGAGAGCCTCATCTCATCAGAACCAGGAGGTGATGAGGCACTGTTATCATGTACAGATTCCTTGGCAGATGAAGAGATTGAGAAAGGGCTTCACATAATGTCCTCACAAACTTCCCATAATCTCATATTCCAAGAGGATCACAAGGTGCTCTGCCAAGAGTCAGATCAGATGGAGTTCAAACGCTGCCTATGCAGCCTATGCAGATACATCCACTGTCACCAGGGTACAACAGTGGATCTGTTCCCTAAAATTTACCCAAAAGAGTGAAGACTTAGGTTGCACCAACACCTGTATACAAATATTTATAGCTATATTCACCACTGCCTAAAACTAGAAACAATCCAGAAATCCATCAGTTGGTGAACAGATGAACAAATTATGATTCTTTCATACCACAGAATATTACTCAGTAGTAAGAAGGAACAAAGTACTGACAAAACACAGTAACACTGATGATTTTCAAACGTATTAGGACTTCTAGTACCAAGAAGTCAAACACAAAAGGCTCTATACTATATAATGCCCTTTATATGGCATTCTGGAAAAGGCAAAAACTAGAGGGACAGAAAACATATCAGTGTTTACCAAAGGCTAGTAGTGGAGGGACAGGACTGACTACAGAGGATACAAGGAAAATTTTACATTGTGGTGGTTACATGACTATGTAAGTTTATCGTAATTCATAAACCTTTACACCTAAAAAGGGTGATTTGTTCCATATATGTATTAAACCTCAATAAACCTGACTTTAAAAATCAAATGAGAAAAAATTCATGTTGTAAATGATTCAACACAAAGCTGTTACATCACTCAAATTTTCTACAAAGTATATTACTTGTTTAAGAAAAAAGAGCAAAACTATGCTCTTTGCATGAACTCCGCAAATATGAAAAGTATTGTAAAACTTTACAGAACATAAATGTCACTCAAAAAATCAAATAGAAAAAGCTTGCAAGGTAAATTTACAGGTAATTATATCCTACTTATAAAATAATTCAAGGCCAGGCATGGCAGCTGACAGCTGTAATCCCAGCACTTTGGGAAGCCAACGCAGGAGAACTGCTTGAGCCCAGGTGTTTCAAGACCAACTGCTTGAGCCCAGGTGTTGCTATGCCTGAGCAATATAGTGAGATCCCACCTCTAACAAAAAAAAAAAAAAAAAAATTAGCTGGGCATGGTGGCATAAGACTGTAGTCCCAGCTACTTTGGGAGCTGAAGTGGGAGGACTGTTTGAGCTTGGGAGTGCAAGCTGCAGTGACCCATAATCGTGCTACTACACTCCAGCCTGAGTGACAGAGTGAGACCCTGTCTCAAAAAAAATAAAAACAAAGCAATAAAAATAATTCAGTGCATAGGCTCTTGCATATTCAAATCTGTATTTCTTACATTCAGCAACTATTTAATGAGTGGCTACTACATGTAGAACACCCTACGGCTAATGGGAAAATACAGAAATGTTTAAGAAATGACTCCATTTTCTAGGACCTTTGTATCTGGAAGGAAACACAAAGTAAAAGAAAAATCCAAAATAGAATGGTGTCGCCCTACATGCTCCTTCATGAATCCAATCTATTAACCAATCCCATAAAAATTCAACCATAAGCTATCAAAAATCTACAACTAGGCCAGGCACGGTGGCTTACACAGTAATCCCAGCACTTTGGGAGGCTGAGGCGGGCGGATCACCTAAGGTCAGGAGTTCGAGACCAGCCTGGCCAATATGGTGAAACCCCGTCTCTACTAAAAATATAAAAATTAGCCAGGCGTGGTGGCGTGCACCTGTAATCCCAGCTACTCGGGAGGCTGAGACAGAAGAATTGCTTGAACCCAGGAGGTAGAGGTTGCAGTAAGCCAAGATCGTGCCACTGCACTCCAGCCTGGGTGACAGAGACTCTGTCTAAAAAAAAAAAATCTACAACTAGCCTAATGTAACTTTCAGAATATTCACAAGGTAGAGTCAAATGGTGTCTAGATTGGCTTTGTCTTCTCTATTGTTTTTTTCCCAGAATCTCTGGACAGTGAGTAGGGTGCTACAAAATGGATTTGGGGTGGGTGTAAGCAAATCACAGCATATTCATCCACCAAATACACTTCATCCACCAAAAGATTACTTTACACACACTGAAACTGCATACTATTAAATTCCCTGCATTTTAAAAGAAAAAGTAACACCAAAAGCACCTCATGCTCAAATATATGTCTACTACATATTTTACACATAAGTAAATCAATTTGGTTTATATACTATTCTCTGGGTGAGAAAAGGTGACTCTAAATAAAGTAAACCTATCATACATTCACACATTACCCATACCAAGGTAAGAAGAAAAAGTAAATGAGGCTGGGCACAATGGTTCACACCTGTAATCCCAGCACTGTGGGAGGCCGAGGCGGATTGATCACTTGAGGTCAGGAATTTGAGACCAGCCTGGCCAACATGGAGAAACCCTGTCTCTACTAAAAATACAAAAATTAGCTGGGTGTGCTGACGCACACCTGTAATCCCAACTACTCAGGAGGCTAAGGCAGGAGAATTGCTTGAACCCAGGAGCTGGAGGTTGCAGTGAGCCAAATCACACCACTGCACTCTAACCTGGGCGAAGGAGTGAGGCTCCATCTCAAAAAAAAAAAAAAGAAAAAGTAAACGAACAGTTTATTAATTAATTATTTTGGTAAAGAGCAATTTTGAACCAGGAAGTTCTTCAAGGAAGGGCGAAATGAGGTGAGACTGGATCAATAACGGGAATTATGAGGTCACTTAAGTTCACTGGACAAGAAAGTGTAGGAAGTGTACAAATGACAAAATGTTTAAAAGAGCAAGGGGCTCAAATATAAATTAGCCTGTTTTTGCAATCTTGTCAAAGGTCTTGAGGATGACTGATTTGTCACTGAAAATCTATTCACCAAATGTCTCTGCTGAGAGTTAGGGACTAATTTCTTGAGGAATGGTAAACCTTGATCAATTTCAAATGAGTTGAGTCATCTTAATCTATGGGGAATACAGTCTCCCAAATTCTACTCAGTCTCCTTACTCTCAACTGACCTCTTTCTCCTTCATTCTAGGTATTTTCAGATTCTCCCATTTGCAAGAACATACAGAACTCGACTTATAAATATAACCAATCTCCTCCCAATATACTATATGACATCCATTTAAAAAGAAAGTCAAGCCCACCAACCTTAAAAGTTTCTTTTAAAGGTACAGAATATAGAACATAAACCCATTTCTACAAAAATATTGATATACAGTTGTGCATACAAAAAAGATTTAAAAGTATGAGTACCAGATATATATTCAAGATGATTGGGCAATTTTCCGTTTCTTTCATAATATCTACTTGTATTCTCTAATAATTTTTCAACAATGAGCATGTATTCTAATTATTTTTATTAAATAAAAATTTTAAATCTTTATAGCATTTTAGTAATTACTTTTTATGAAACTAACTGATAATATCCCCTTGTAAACCTCTCATGAAGTTTTTAGTGAACTCTGGGAGTATCCACACTGATTAAGAGAAGAAAAGGAAAGCTACTACTACGTCTCCTATTGTTCAAATACATTTCAGGTAAAAATTTAAGGTAAATTCTTAATTTCTTCTCTTTTGAGTAAATCCATATTATGGGATGATTCTACTCTTAATCCCAACAATAAGATTTTACTGTGTATCTATGTGAACTGTCACTCACAAAAATCAGTAACTTTTATCTAACAAAAATGTACGTATCAACAAGTTAGCTTTTCAGATTTCAGGAAAGTAACAAATAATGAGTTATTTCATCTACCAAAACAACTATATTATAATAAAATTCTTCTATTTGCAAAAACGCAGATTCCAAGTTAACCAAAACATTTTGAATTCCTGGACACCTTCAAACATATTAGGCATTATACCTGTAATTTTTTTTTTCTTCTTTTGAGACAGAGTCTTGCTCTGTCACCAGGCTGGAGTGCAATGGCATGATCTTGGCTCACTGCAACCTCTGCCTCCCAGGTTCAAGCGACTCTCCCACCTCAGCCTCCCAAGTAGCTGGGACTACAGGCACACGCCACCATACCCAGCTAATTTTTGTATTTTTATTAGAGATGCAGTTTCACCATGTTGGCCAGGATGGTCTCGATCCCCTGATCTCGTGATCTGTCTGCCTCGGCCTCCCGAAGTGCTGAGATTACACGTGTGGGCCACCGTGCCCAGCCTAGATATGTATATTAATAAATGAAGAAAAGAAACATGGGTCTTACACGTATCTCAAAAAAAAGTCTCTACAAACTACTAAATCCTTTGTATAGGCAAAAAATAAAATCGATCTCATAAATATCAGCAAATTGTAGTTATACTTACCATATTTTAGAAAAAAATATTTTGACTATCCCATTTTCTAGAGGTTAGAATAATGAAACTGTCTAAATTTTTATTAAAAATGACTTTTAGGGGGCCAGACGCAGTGGCTCACACCTCTAATCCTAGCACTTTGGGAGGCCAAGGCGGGTAGGTCATCTGAAGTCAGGAGTTTGAGACCAGCCTGGCCAACACTCCATTTCTACTAAAAATACAAAAATGAGCTGGGTGTGTTGGCACGCGCCTGTAATCCCAGCTACTCGGGAGGCTGAGGCAGGAGAATCACTTGAACCCTGGGGGCAGGGGCTGCAGTGAGCTGAGATCGTGCCACTGCACTCCAGCCTGGGCAACAAGAGCAAAACTCCATCTCAAAAAAAAAAAAAAAAAAATTTAGGCCGGGCATGGCAACTAACACTTACAATCCCAGCATTTTGGGAGGCTGAGATGGGTGGATCACTTGAGATCAGGAGTTCATGACCAGCCTGGCCAACATGGTGAAACCCCATCTCTACTAAAAATACAAAAAGTATACAGGTGTGGTGGCATGCACCTATAATCCCAGCTATTCAGGAGACTGAGGCACGAGGATCGCTTGATCCCTGGAGGCAGAGGTAGCAGTGAGCCAAAGTCGTGCCATTGCACTCTAGCCTGGGCAACAAGAGCAAAACTCCGTCGCAAAAAAAAAAAAGGAAAAAAACAGATTTTTAAACATTTTTTTGGAGACAGAGTCTCACTCTGTCATCCAAGCTGGAGTGCAATGGTGGGATCATGGCTCACTGCAGCCTCCACCTTCCAGGCTCAGGTGATTCTCCCATCTCAGCCTCCTGAGTATGTGGGACTACAAGCATGCTACCAGGCCCGGCTAGTTTTTGGTTTTTGTTTTTTGTTTTCTTTTGTTTTTTGTAGAGAAGGGGTTTCGCCATGTTTCCCAGGCTGGTCTTGAACTCCTGGGCTTAAGCCATCCACTGGCCTTGGCCTCCTAACGTGCTGGGATTACAGGCATGAGCCACTGCTCCTGGCCTTAATTTCTAATGTTAACTGCATTAGTAACCTAGAAAACAGCTACTTACAACCCTGCTCTATTTGTAGATTTTGTGTGTGTGTGTGTGTGTGTATGTGTGTGTCTGTGTGTATGTGTGTTTCAATACAGGAACTATCTGATCACTCCTAATGCTGACGGTATTTCGGAAGGGTACTTTCCTAAGACACAAACAATTTAAACAGAGTACAATTATTTTCAGGACAGCACAATTATTTCCCTTCCTTGGCTCAATTTTCATATAATCCACATTTAGAATGTTATTTACCTTAAATGTTTTGATGTTCCTAGGCATAAAACCAGTGACTTAAGAACACTGAGCCCAGACATGATGGCTCATCCCTGTAATCCCAGCATTTTGGGAGGCTGAGGCAGGCAGATCACCTGAGGTCAGGAATTCAAGACCAGCCTGGCCAACACGGTAAAACCCCGTCTCTACCAAAAATACAAAAATTAGCTGGGTGTGGTGGCACGCACCTATATTCCCAGCTACTCAGGAGGCTGAGACAGAAGAATCACTTGAACCCAAGAGGCGGAGGTTGCAGTGAGCCGAGATCACACCACTGCACTCCAGCCTGGGCGACAGAGTGAGACTCTGTCTCAAAAAAAAAAAAAAAAAAAAAAAAACCAAAACACTGAACAAAAACACTTACTACATATGAAAAACAGATTTTTTTTCTACTTTATAGGCAAAAATTACATTTCCACACAATAAAATGAGTGTTGGGTTAGTTAACTCGAGCTAGTGGCTAAGACATGATGCTATAATAAGGCTAAATTAGCCAGGCACGGTGGCTCACGCCTGTAATCCTAACACTTTGGGAGGCCGCGGCAGGTTGATCATCTGAGGTCAAGAGTTCCAGACCAGCCTGGCTAACATGGGGAAATCCCATCTCTACTAAAAATACAAAAATTAGCCAAGCATGGTGGTGCATGCCTGTAGCTCCAGCTACTCGGGAAGCTGAGGCAGAAGAATCGCTTGAACCCAGGAGGCGGAGGTTGCAGTGAGCTGACATCGAGATCACACCACTACACTACAGCCTGGGTGACAGAGCGAGACTCTGTCTCAAAAAAAAAAAAAGAGGCTAAATTGACCATTTGATCACTGATCCTGTGAATTAACTTTCATCTATTGCAGGGTCACAGGCAGCATCAAAACCCCTGCTAGTCAGTTCTTTAGTCACAAGGCGCGTCAGCCAAATGTACAGCTGGATCAGCACAAATCCACTATCACCACGTTCTATTTATCAACTTTCCCAACAAATCATGTAAGAGCTATTATCCTGACAGAGTGTACCAATTATATACCCAAGGCATCCTAAAATAAACGATAATCTAAAAAGAAAAAGTGTAAAATCTACTTCAGATGCTAAATTGAAAAAATAAACTATTTTAAAATCTAAGTTCATTTCTATTAAATTAATATTAATCAATATTTATGTTTTAAATTTTAAAATGTCACCACACTAAATTTTGAGTCCCATTGCTAAAACAGATACTGAGAGTAGTGACATCTTTCTCTTTTCAACTGCAGGAAATGTATATAATATTTAAAAAGACAACTGCTGCTCCCTTTAACCTTTCAGCTTTAATAATCCTTATCCTTTTACCTTTATATAGCAATTATAACTTAAGAGGAACTTGTCCCTTCAAATTACAACAAAAAACCATCTTGCAAAAGAGAGAGAAATCTGCTTATTTTTTATTTCTTACTGGTAATAATTGCAATCCACTTTTCCACCCTCAATTTCTCTTCTGACCTGCAACTCTTTCCCCATAATATGCTGCACAAGGCAATGGAATTACCACTTCAGTCCTTTAGGTTTTGCCTCTACTAGAGTTTGTGAATTCCCTCAGAACAGCATTGCTTCCTCCAGTCCTCCTTGGCACCAGCAGTGCACTACAGAGCGTAAATTAACTACATGGTATTAATTTCCTCCAAGATCAGCCTCTCCTACTAACTAGACTATCAAACTCTGTAGACACTAGGTATGTACCATCCACCCCTCACACAGTTCTAGGCCATAAAAGACTTTCAATTTTAGAGAAACATTGAGCAACTGAACCTTTTTTTTTTTTTTTTTTTTTTTTTGAGATGTAGTTTTACTCTTGTCGCCCAGGCCTGAACCTCTGAATCTTTTCTACCCCACTCATATCAGCAAAGTACCTTACAAGTGGACATTTGTATGTTTTTGTATTAACCTTGCCTACATTCCTTTCCTAGTAGCCATACTCAACTGCCTCTTTTGAGGGAACAGGTTTATACTGTGGTTCATTTTCAAATACAAATGTTGTCTACAAGATAATAGTATGTCTAATCAAACAAAATCTCACTTCCGTGATCAACAATGTGGCCATTACAAAACTTATGAACCTATAAAATTGTAACACCAGTTTCTTAAAATTTACACTAAAACATGAAAATGCTTTCCTATACAGCTAACGTTAAGAAAGGTGCCTCACGCCTATAATCCCAGCACTTTGGAAGGCCGAGGTGGGTGGATCACTTGAGGTCAGGAGTTCGAGACCAGTCTGGCCAACATGGTGAAACCCCATCTTTACTAAAAATACAAAAATTAGCCGGCTCTGGTGGCGGGCGTCTGTAGTCCCAGCTACTCGGGAAGCTGAAGCACGAGAATTTGCGCAAACCTAGGAGGCCGAGGTTTCAGTGAGTCGAGATTGGGCCACCGCACTCCAACCTGAGCTACAGATCGAGATTGTGTCTCAAAAATAAAAGAAAAAAGAAAGATCCCTGGAGAGATGGAGGTGGGAGCAGGGGGAAAAAAAAGGAAAAAAAAAAGGACTGTGAAGAAACAGTTCAACATACTGCTTCCATTTCCACCTTTATCCCAAGAGAATTTAAATAGGAAAGAAAAAAAAAATGGAGGCAGAATCCATAATTCAAAATAACCGTTAACAAAAAAGCAAAAGATGCTGGATTTTGCAAACTGCATTTTAACCTGCTATCCTTTCAAGTAATGTTTAAAGAAGGATTTTTCTTTAATCCACAGAATATTTTGCTTCATCCAGGAGCAGCTGGATCTCGTATCATCCAGTATCCCCCGCCTCCACACACACGCCGCTACCACTATAAGCCCCTGTGCCAAACGATCCATCACGGTAAAAAATAATAATCAAAAAAAAAATTTAAAAAACAGGAGGTTCATCTTCCCGATTCTAAGAAACAGTCATAGTCCGTCCTCTTCCCACCCCCAGGAAAATTGCCTATTCTAACGGGACTAGGAGGGAGGGGGGAGTCAGCTCACCATTCTTCTCCACAGGGAGAAAAATGGCATTAACTTCCAACAAGAGACTGCTGCACTTCTACCGTATCCCCTTTAGAACATAAAATATTAAGAAAGGGCTTCTGAAGCATTCACAGGAACAGAAAACTGAAGCCTGAAGCACTTCACTCTGCAGCAAGATAGCCCCTTAAAAATCGTCCAGAATGTGGGGGATGGAAGTAACCCGTCAATACAAGCGACACCCCTACCCTAAGAGGGAGCAGGATTCCGTCAAACAGAAAATGCCACTCTCCGCCCCCTCTGCCATCCGGAACGCTGACCGGCGCGGAGTGCGGGGGCGGCCGAGGGCAGCAGCGGCGAGGAGGCGGGACGCGACACACGCACCGCGCCAAGGACTGCTTCACGGCTTTTAAAAAGGTTTTAAAAATGCAGTTTCTCCAGCCGGAAGATTCCCACCCATTCACCAGCCCCAGCCCTCACCCAGCTCCCCACCCCCATCGGGGACTCCGCCGGGCCGTGTCCCCGCGGCGGCCTCGGCCCCACACCCCGAGGCGCGCGGCCCCCCATGGGGGGGTCCCCTACGCGTTCCTCACCGCCCCCTGAGGCCCGACGCGCCCCAGCGGGGGATGCTCTCGCACCTGGATGTAGTTGTTCTCGCAGTAATCGGCCACCCGTTCCAGATTCGTGTAGCTGTCGAAGAGGGCCCGGCGGCCCCCCGGGATTTCCTCTTCCAGCAGCATCTGCAACTCCGCCATCTTCACATCCTCCTCCTCCTCCTCCTCCTCCTCCTCCTCCTCACACAGCTCGCAGAGGGAACGGCGGCCGCAGCGCCAGAGAAACCCAGGACCGGGAGAGGAGGAGCGGTGGCGACGGCGGCGGTAACTCGGGAGGAGCGAGAAACAGCCCCAGCGCGCGACAGGGGAGGGGGCGACGGGGGCGGGGCGCGAGCCGACGGACTGCGAGGACGGTCACCGCGGCGACGGCCGGCCGGGCGCGCGCACGCGCGCTCCCCTCCCTCCGCCCCCGGGAGCCCGAAAAAGATTCCCACCCTCGCCCGCGCCGCCGGCCCCTCCCCCACTTCCGGCGTCTCCTAGCGACGGCGGGGGTAGGAGCGGGATGCGCACTGGAGGTGGTGGTGCAGTTAACCCTTCCGCCGCCCGCCCACCGCTGGAGCAACTCGAGAAGCCCCCACCTCCCGGCGTCCTTTGTTAGTCCGGCGGGAACGCACCACCCTGCTCTGCTGGCTTCCCGCCGGCTTCCTCCGGGACTCATCTCGGCTCTGTCCCCATGGAGGTTATCGGCCTGGGGAACTTCTCGAGTCTTTTCTGCCTCTGCCGCTGACGGGAGGCCGAAGGAGGGCACAGCCTCCACTCTTGGGATCCTCCTCTGTGAAAGATCACACTTCATCAGGGCAGGAATAAAACTCACAAACTTCCACGCAGCTTTGAATGCCACCTGACTTCATTTTTCTTAAATTTGACCTCATCCTCTTTATTGCAGTGAATTGCAGTTTCCTAACCCCAGCTTTCCTGCGCTCCTGCCTCTTTGCACTTCCCCCACTAACGCCGTTCTCCCCTGCCAGGTTAGCCCCTTTCTCTTGTGGTTTGAGGACCCCTGGGCCTCAGCTTTTTATGTTTGCCATTTCTATGAATCGCTTCCTCACGATCTTTTCTGTCATTTCTCTAATGCTATCAACTTCGCTGTCCTTTTTCCTATTCATGGATTCGGTATTTAAAATTTTGAAAACGATTTTGCTAGTAGTAATTGCCTTCTTCACAGGGCTGTTACATAGATAAAATCAACGTTTACGTGAAAACACCTTGAAGAAACATCAAGTGCTACAAAAATTCAAGGCAGATTCTTGAATTTTGTTCTTGCAGAGTTATAATTGTTTTTATTCTCCAGATACTGTGTCTTGTTTTCCTAAATCCGACTACCCCACACAGTGTAATCTGGAAAAACTAAAACTCCGGACAATTGCTGAGATATGAAGCCATGACCTTTATTTGTGCTGTGGAAAATCAAAGTTGACTCCAGTCTGTACCATCTTAGACTTGTGTAGTTAGAACAAGATCCATTGTTTCAACACTGTTCTTAATCTGGTGATCTCTTGGCCCTCCTACAGTGAATTTTTTTTCACTCAGATGATGAGGAAACATACTTTCCAAAAAAAAGTCACTTTAGCCCGGGCGCGGTGGCTCACGCCTGTAATCCCAGCACTTTGGGAGGTCGAGGCGGGCGGATCATGAGGTCAGGAGATCAAGACCATCCTGGCTAACACGGTGAAACCCCGTCTCTACTAAAAATACAAAAAGAAAAAATTAGCCGGGCCTGGTGGCGGGCGCCTGTAGTCCCAGCTACTTGGGAGGCTGAGGCAGAAGAATGGCGTGAACCTGGGAGGCGGAGCTTGCAGTGAGCCGAGATCCTCCACTGCACTCCAGCCTGGGTGACAGAGCAAGACTCCGTCTCAAAAAAAAAAATCACTTTAATACCATATCTTTACAAATTTCTGGAGCAAACTCTAATGTTATATTGGCTTCATGATATATACATTAGCAGAATGTATGAGTTTTCACTGTGGAACCTAAATTAAAGGATGTTGAAAATGTTGGTCTAGTCCAACTAGTTTTATTCTTAGGCACTTTAACCATCTTCTGTAGTAGTGGTTCTCAAACTTCAGTGTGAGGAACTTGTTTTAAAAAAGCTGCAGGGTCACACACACTAAGATTCATTAGTTTGAGAGCATGAGTGACTGAAAGTAGTTACTTAAATGACACACCAGCTTGCTTCAAGGAATAAGACATATGAATAACCAAGTGAATAAAACAAATGTTAGATGAAACAAACTTTTCTTTCAGACTAAACTTAAATAGATCAAAAAATAATGTTGAACTTGAAGAAGCCCATCAAGTGAGTGAAATGGTAGACAGACTTCCCCCATCATTACTTATTCCCACCTAGCATTTTTTCAACTACTACTTAGCAATTAGCCCAAAAAACAAATTTTCCTCTGGGATGTTTCATCATTCTAGAAATTACCTAGAAAAGATTCTAGTATTTTTTCTAATTAGTGACAATCTCTTTGGACCTAGTTTCCTTATGAAGAAATCAAAGGGCGAGGCCAGGCATGATGGCTCACACCTGTAATCCCAGCACGTTGGGAGGCCAACGCAGGTGGATCAGTTGAGGTCAGGAGTTCGAGATGAGCCTAGACAACATGGTGAAACCCCATCTCTACTAAAAATATAAAAATTAGCTGGGTGTGACAGCGGTTGCCTATAATCCCAGCTACTCAGAAGGCTGAGACTGAAGAATCACTTGAACCAGGGTGGCATAGGTTGCAGTGAGCCAAGATTGTGCCACTGCACTCCAACCTGGGCGACAGAGGGAGACTCTGTCTGGAAAAAGAAAGAAGAGAAATCAAAGGGTGAAATTCAGGTCAGGAATTCTGAAACTTGAATGTGGATTGGAATCACCTGGAGGGCTTACTAAACTAGTTTGCTGGACCCCACCTCCAGAGTTCTTTATTCAGTTGGTCCGGCCCAATTAATGTATGTTTAACAAGTTCCCAGGTGATGCCTATGAAACGGCCCTTCTGGCTCAAAAAGTCTATGATTACAATTTCTGGCAGCTGGGAAACTCCATCTAGAGAGACGCTTTGTACACAGCAGAATCTAAGATGCAAGGACATAAACACTTTGCTGCCACCAAGATTGATTAAGCACGAAAGGGTAACTACAAAATCTGTAAAAGAGTATATAGTTACTAGGTTTAAGGATGAGATTGTGTACCTCATGAAAATCTTCCACTACTCCATAATTGTTTAAGCTGATGAAGGTAATTGAAATCTGTTCATTTTTACAATTTTTCAGATGAACTGGTATGATAAAAGTGCATTTTCAAGCCCTTAGAGAGTTACAATTATAATAATAGTACACACTTCACATGAACTTCTTATAAACATAAATAAGCAAACTCGTTGCTCTAAGGAGCCATATTTAAGAGCTTTAGTACAAGATTTTCAAAATTATACAAATCTAATATACCCATGTATGAAGTTGTGAAGTTATAACCCATCTTAAAACAATCTTTCTTAAATTTATTCCAGTGTTTTAAAAATTATTAGCCCCTTCTAAGTCCCATGTAATATAAGCACATCTTACCTTTAAAAACCATAACTTCTAGCAGGATAGGGTGGCTCATGCCTAGAGTCCTACCTACTCAGGAGACTGAGGAGGATCACTTCAGCAATGGAGTTTGAGACCAGACTGGGGCAACATAGACCTTTGTCTCTGGGGGGAAAAAAAAAAAAAATTTAATGAATAAAAACAATTACTTTTGTATATGATTTAATAGCCATCTCTTTTGTTGTTGTTGTTGAGATGAACGTCTCACTCTGTCGCCAAGGCTGGAGTGCAGTGGTGCAATCTTGGCTCACTGTAATCTCTGCCTCCCAGGTTCAAGCAATTCTCTTGCCTCAGCCTCCTTAGTAACTAGGACTACAGGCACCTGCCACCAGGCCAGGCTAATTTTTGTATTTTTAGTAGAGATAGGATTCCACCATGTTGACCAGGCTGATCTTGAACTCCTGACCTAATGTGATCCACCCACCTCGGCCTCCCAAAGTGCTGAGATTACAGGTATGAGCCACCACATTCGGCTGCTCATTTCAGTCTAAAAATGGGTCAAACAAAAATCAAATTACAATATATAATCGTTATATACTGATTGACCTCCCTCATATCTTGGAAAATTCAAAATATTCACGTATTCATCAGATAAATTCAGGATGGATGCACTATGGAGAAAAGACCAGGGAAACAATACTAAAGGCAGACACTAGTTTGAGGATTATTAAATCAATCCAGCTAAGAAATGATGGTGATCTCCAGGGAGAGGAGATGCAAAGAAATGGATGGAGTAATAAATATTTAGTAGGTAAAATCAATAGGGGTTGGTGAATGATTGAATATAGAAGTTAATGAAAGAGAGGAGTCAATGTTGGTGGTAAGATTGCTGGCTTGGGCACTTGGGTAGTTGGTGGTGCAATTTACATATAAATTACATAATCTTTCACATGCCTGGAAAACCTCCAATTTACATTTATTTTCTGTATGTTTTGATCATTGTTATCAATAACACTGGCATACAGGACACTGTATTAGGCTCTATGTTGATATTATGCTACTCTAGGTAGGTTATTTAATTAAACAAAAGCCTTCAGTAGTATAGCATGTTTTGCCCTATCAAAAGTCTTTAACAGCTGTGGAGGGAGAGGGGGCAAAATTAGAGTAATTAACATGTGTTCAGTGCCTACAATGTGCCAGGCATTCATTCTGCATTTCACGTAAATTAATCTTCACAACTAAATGCAAAGTAGGTTTTATGATCCTCATCTCCAGATTCAAAAACCAAGGTTTAGAGAAACAAACTAACCAAACATACTTGGAAATCAGGGAGTTAGCAATTACACCTGGTTTTGATTTTTTAATGTTTTTCTTTTCCATTATACCATGCTAAATCACACTTCTACTTTAACTCCGTAAATGCAGTACTTCAATAATGCACATAAACATTAATAATGTCTATTGAGCATCCATTACATAACCTCTTTTAATTAAAAAAAAAAAAAGGTTAATTCTGGCCAGGCACAGTGGCTCATGCCTGTAATCTCAGCACTTTGGGAGGCCGAGGCGGGAAGATCACCTGAGTTTGGAAGTTCAAGAACAGTCTGACCAACATGGAAAAACCCTGTCTCTACTAAAAATACAAAATTAGCCGGGCATGGTGGCACATGCCTGTAATCCCAGCTAGGGAGGCTAAGGCAGGAGAATCGCTTGCACCTGGGAAGTGGAAGTTGCAGTGAGCTGAGATTGCGCCATTGCACTCCAGCCTGGGCAACAAGAGCGGAACTCTGTCTCAAAAAAAAAAAAAAAAAAAAAAAAAAAGTTAATTCCTTTCAATAAAGCAACTCTTTGATACTTAAAGGCATTCACTAAGCATAGGGGGTTTTTTTCTTCTCAAGGAAAAACACAACCAATTCTTGTATTCTTCATCAAATATTTTACAGAATTATGGAATGTATAAATTGGAGGGCATCTTAGAGATTATCTAGGACTTACCCCAATCTTTTATCTATTTGGGAACTGAAACTAAGAAATATTGATTGCCCAAGGATACCTAGTAAGTGTGAAGACCTAAACTCAAAATCAGGAGAAAGGAACAAAATACATTTTAGATACAAATATTATTTTTGAGCTGTTTCATGATATTTTTATGTAAATTCCGTTCTTATCCTTACAAGTAGCTGCCTCCTTCTGGGGTCCTCACCATCTTGTCAAAATCTTTAAAATGTGAACCCTAGATGGAACTCAGTATTCCATATTCGAAGCAAAAATGATACCAGACAACAATCCCAATACAGATTTTTTGGAACTTGATGACATAATTCTAAAGTTCATGTATAAAAATAAAAACACAAGAGTAGCCAGGACATTTCTGAAAAAGGATAATAAGGAAGAAAACATGTGGTTCTAATTAATAAAAAAACACATAAAGTAACCTGTAATCCCAGCACTCTGGGAGGCCGAGGCGGGCGGATCACCTGAGGTCAGGAGTTCCAGATGAGACTGGCCAACATGGCAAAACCCCGTCTCTACTAAAAATACAAAAATTAGCCAGGCATGGTGGTGGGCACTTGTAATCCCAGCTACTCGGGAGGCTGAGGCAGAAGAATCGCTTGAACCCAGGAGGCGGAGGCTGCAGCAAGCCAAGATTGCACACTGCACTCCAGTCTGGGTAACAGAGCGAGACTCTGTCTCAAAAAATAAAAAATAAAATAAAAAATAAAGTAGAATAAATGAAAATATCACTGGAGTAGAATAAAAACTAAAAACTTGGCAGGGCGTGGTGGCTCACACCTGTAATCCCAGCACTTTGGGAGGCCAAGGCGGGTGGATCATGAGACCAGGAAATCGAGACCATCCTGACTAACACGGTGAAACCCTGTGGTGGCAGGCGCCTGTCGTCCCAGCTACTCAGGAGGCTGAGGCAAGAGAACGATGTGAACCCGGGAGGCAGAGCTTGCAGTAAGCCAAGATCGCGCCACTGCACTCCAGCCTGGGCGACAGAGGGAGACTCCGTCTCAAAAACAAAAACAAAAACAAAAACAAAACCCTAAAAACTCAATCCTAGTAAATATAAGAATTAAATACGTGATCAATGTGACATTTCAAATCAAAGGGAAATAAAGAGTACTAGAACAACTAGATAACAGGAAAAAAATGTTAGCTCATGATATAAAAATAAATACTGGGCCAGCCACAGTGGCTCACACCTGTAATCCCAGCAATTTGGGAGCCCAAGGCAGGTGGATCACTTGAGCTCAAGAGTCTCAGACCAGCCTGGGCAACAGAGTGAGATCTGATCTGTACAAAAAAAAACAGAAAAATTAGCTGGGCATGGTGGCACACATCTGTAGTCACAGCTACTCAGGAGGCTGAGATGGGAAGATAGCTTAAGCCTGGGAGGCAGAGGTTGTAGTGAGCCGAGACTGTGCCACTGCACTCCAGCCTAGGCAATACAGCCAGACCCTGTCTCAAAAAATAATAATAAATAAATTCTGACTGAGAGAAGTGGCTCACACCTGTAATCCCAACACTTTGGGAGGCTGAAGCAAGAGAATCATTAGAGCCCAAGAGTCCAAAACCAGCCTGGACAACAAAGTAAGACCCCTGTCTCTACAAAAAAAAAAAAGAAAAGAGAGAGAAAAGAAAAACAAATTAGCCGGGCATGGTGATACACGCCTGTAGTCTCAGCTACTCGGGGGGCTGAGGTGGGAGGATCTCTTGAGCCCCAGAGGTTGAGGCTGCAGTGAGCCATGATCTGCACCACTGCACTCCAGCCTGGGCGACAGAGCGAGACTCAGTCTCAAAATAATAATAAATAAATGCAACATAAATTCAAGATTTAAAGTTTTAAAAACACTAATAGAGGCTGAGCACAGTGGCTCACACTTGTAATCTAAGCACTTTGGGAGGCTGAGGCAGGCGACTACTTGAAGTCAGGAGTTCAAGACCAGCCTGGCCAACATGGTAAAACCCCGTCTCTACCAAAAAATAACAAAACTTAGCCAGGCATGGTGGTGTGCATCTGTAGCCCCAGATACTCAGGAGGCTGAGGTGGGAGAATCACTTGAACCTGGGAGGTGGAGGCTGCAGTGAGCCGAGATCATGCCACTATACTCCAGGATGGGTGACAGAATGAAACCCTATCTTAAAAAATGAATACAAATACAAATACAAAAACTAGCCAGGCATGGTGGTACCTTCCTGTAAGCCCAGTTACTCAGGTGACTGAGGCATGATAATTTCTTGAACCCAGGAGGTAGAGGTTGCAGTAAGCTGAGATTTCACCACTGCATTCCAGTATGGGCACCAGAGCAAGATTCTGTCTCAAAAAAACTAAAAGAAACTAAAGGTAAATATAGGACATTGGAATGGAGAGGACCTTTCTAAATTATATTTTTTAAAAAAGGAAAATAAAAATGTTACACTTTCATATAATTTAAAATAGCACAAATAATTTTAAACAGACTCAGGAAAAGGTCTGATGTTTATGACAAAGGGTTAATGTTCTTACTATATAAAGCATACATAAGAAGCTCTTAGAAATCAACAAGACAGGCCGGGTGCGGTGGCTCAAGCCTGTAATCCCAGCACTTTGGGAGGCCGAGACGGGCGGATCACAAGGTCAGGAGATCGAGACCATCCTGGCTAACCCGGTGAAACCCCGTCTCTACTAAAAAATACAAAAAACTAGCCGGGCGTGGTGGCGGCGCCTGTAGTCCCAGCTACTCGGGAGGCTGAGGCAGGAGAATGGCGGAAACCCGGGAGGCGGAGCTGAGATCCGGCCACTGCACTCCAGCCCGGGCGACAGAGCGAGACCCCGTCTCAAAAAAAAAAAAAAAAAAAAAAAAAAAAAAAGAAATCAACAAGACAAATACCCAACAGAGAAAATGACATAAACAGGCAAATTTACGGTGGCTCACGCCAGTAATCCCAGAACTTTGGGAGGCTGAAGTGGGCAGATCACGAGGTCAGGATTTGAGAACAGCCTGACGAACATGGTGAAACCCCATCTCTACTAAAAATACAAAAATTAGCTGGCCATGGTGGCATGTGCCTGTAATCCCAGGTACTCAGGAGGCTGAGGCAGGAGAATCACTTGAACCTGGGAGGTTGCAGTGAGCCAAGATCGCGCTGCTGCACTCCAGGCTGGGTGACAGAGCAAGACTCCGTCTCAAATAACAGACAAACAAAAGGCAAATTTACAAAATAAGAAATACAAATGGTCAATAAATGTAGCTAAAAAATGTTTGATATCCCAATTATCAAAAAAAGCAAGTAAAATAAAAAGATAACATTTTTCACCTATCAGATTGACAAAGATTACAAAGAATGACCATTATGACAATACCAACCATACATATTCATGAATTTAATTTGATATAACCTTTCTGGAAGGCAATTTGTAAATGGATAGTGTGCATGTGTGCATGTGTGTGTGTGTGTATAATCTGAACGGCCAAGTTGTAGGGTTTTTTTTAGTTTTACTCATCTTAATTTCTCTAAAATGAATGTAAATTATGTTTCTACAAGTCCAGCGAGTCTTTTATCTCCCCAAATTAGAAAAGATTCCTTTATTTTTTTTTTTGAGATGGAGTCCCACTCCGTCGCCAGGCTGGAGTGCAGTGGCGCAATCTCGGCTCACTGCAACCTCTGCCTCCCAGGTTCAAGCAATTCTCCTGCCTCAGCCTCCTAAGTAGCTGAGACTACAGGCACGCACCACCACAGCCAGCTAATTTCTTTCTTTCTTTTTTTTTTTTTTTTTTTTTTTTTTTCTGAGACAGAGTCTTGCTCTGTCACCAGTCTGGAGTGCAGTGGCAAGATCTCGACTCACTACAACCTCCACCTCCCGAGTTCAAGTGATTCTCCTGCCTCAGCCTCCCGAGTAGCTGGGATTACAGGCGCGCCACCACGCCCAGCTAATTTTTTGTATTTTTAATAGAGGCGGGGTTTCCCCATGTTAGCCAGGATGGTCTCAATCTCCTGACCTCATGATCTGCCCATCTCGGCCTCCCAAAGTGCTGCAATTACAGGCATGAGCCACCGCGCCCAACCAGAAAGGATACTTTTATTAATGCAACCCAAGATGACTTTTTTTTTAGTGATTTTATCATCAACTTGATTTAAGTTATCTGTTAGCTATTACACAGTACTCAGGATAAATGCCTACAGAGATTTTTATTCAAAAATGATGTGATTGGCTGGGTGCGGTGGCTCATGCCTGTAATCCCAGCACTTTGGGAGGCCAATGCAAGGCAGATCCCTTGAGCTCAGGAGTTTGAGAAGCCCCAGCAACATAGTGAGACCCCGTCTCTACACAAAATAAAATATTTGCCAGGTGTGGTGGTACATGCTTCTAGTCCCCACTACTAGGGAGGCTGAGATGGCAGGATCACTTGCATCCAGAAGTTTGAGGCTGCAGTGAGCTATGATCATGCCACTGCACTGCATTCCAACTTGCGCAACAGTGAGATCCTGTCTCTTTAAAAAAATTACTTAAAAGAAAAAAAAAAGCCTTACTCTGCAATACAGCTGTGCAATACAGGATTCCATGCTTTATAGCTGTGTGAATTCAATTTGTTTTTGCAGGAAGGGTTTCGTTTTTTTTTTTTTTTTTTTTTTTTTTTTTTTTTGAGACAGAGTCTCACCCTGTTGCTCAGGCTGGAGCCACGATCTCAGCTTACTGCAACCTTCACTTCCCAGATTCAAGTGATTCTCGTGCCTCAGCCTGGGATTACTGGTGTGCACCACCACACCTGGCTAATTTTTGTATTTTTAGTAGAGATGGGGTTTCACCATGATGGCCAGGCTGGTCTCGAACTCCTGAACTCAGGTGATCTGCCTGCCTCAGCCTCCCAAAGTACTGGGGATTACAGGCGTAAGCCACCACGCCTGGCCACAGTATTTTTGTTTTTTGAGTCAAGGTCTCACTTTGTCACCTAGGCTGGAGTACTGATCTTGGCTCAGTGCAGCCTTGACCTCCCAGGCTCAAGTTTGAGATCCTCCAATCTAAGTCTCTTAAGTACCTGGAACTACAGGTGCGCACCTGTATTTTTGCAGAAACAGACTCTCGTTATGTTGCCCAGGATTCTCAAACTCCTGAGCTCAAATGAGCCTCCTACCTTGGCCTTCCAAAGGGCCAGGATTACAGGTGTGAGCCACCACACCCGGCCTTTTCTCTTTATTATGAAAGTACAAACATACAAGTATGGAGAATGATATAATGAATACACAAATAGTCATTAATTTGTGACATGTGACAATGTCTTCTATTTTTACCTTACCTTTTCATCTTATTCTTATGCTAAAGAATTTTAAAGATAATAACAGTAATCAGGACATTTAACCACTACATACTTTAGCACATATCTCTAAAAAACAAGGACATTTTGCTACATAATCACAATATCTTTTTTTTTTTTTTTTTTTTGAGATGGAGTCTTGCTCTGTAGCCCAGGCTGGAGTGCAGTGGTACAATTTTGGCTCACTACAACCTCCACCTCCTGGGTTCAAATGATTTTCGTGCCTCAGCCTCCTGAGTAGCTGGGATTACAGGCATGCACCACCACACCCAGCTAATTTTTATATTTTTAGTAGAGATGGGGTTTTGCCATGTTGGCCAGGCTGGTCTCAAACTCCTGACCTCAGGTGATCCGCCCGCCTCCGATTCCCAGAGTGTTGGGATCACAGGCATGAGCCACCGTGCCTGGCCACAATATCATTTTTATATCCAACAAAATCAACTATAATTCCCTCATATTATCTACTACCCAAATAGAAAACATTTTTCAAGAAGAAACTACTCCTTTTGGAAAAAGATAAAAATTATTATCTCACACAGTTTCTGAGAATCAGGAATCTGGGAGCAGCTCCTCTGGGTGGTGTGGCTCCAAGTCTCTCATGAGGGTGTAGTTCAGATGTCAGCCAGGGATGCTGTCATCTGAAGGCTTGACGGGGCTGGGGAATCCTCTTCCAAGATGACTCTCCACATCTTCTTGATGGAGATCTCAGCTTCTCATTCGTGGTTTTAGTTCCTCACCACATAAACCTTCCAGTAGAGCTGTTGCATCCTAGTTCTGGAGGCTGGAAGTTCAAGATCAGGGTGCTGGCAGTTTGGGTTTCTCCTAAGGCCTCTCTTCTGGCCTTACAGGCCATCTTCTTTCTGTGTCCTCACATGGCCTTTCCTCTGTGTGCACATCTCTGGTCTCTTCACATGTAAAAGATGCACAGCACAAGGTATAAGGGAAGGCCTTTCCTGGCTGCCACCCTCCAGGAACCTCCACATGTTCAGATACCTGGAAGCTCCAAAAACATTCATTTTTTTTTTCCTTGAGACAGGGTCTTGCTGTGTCACCCAGGCTGGAGTGTAGTGGCTTGATCATGGCTCACTGCAACCTCCACTTCCTGGACTCAAACTATTCTCCGTCCTCAGCCTCCTGATTACAGGGATTACAGGGTGCATGCCATCATGCCTAGCTAATTTTTGTATTTTTTCTTTTGGTAGAGATGGAGTCTCACTATGCTGCCCAGGATGGTCTCGAACTCCTGACCTCAAGTGACCAGCCCACCTTGTCTTCCCAAAGTGGTGTAATTATAGGCATGAGCCACCACACCTGGCCGAAAATTACTCTTATAAAGAAGAGAGTCCAGGCACAGTGGCTCATGAGGTGGACAGATCCATTGATCTCAGGAGTTTAAGACCAGCCTGGGCAACATGGCAAAACCCTGTCTCTACAAAAAATACAAAAATTAGCCAGGCACTGGTGGCTTGGATCTGTAGTCCCACCAACTTGGGAGGCTGAGGTGGGAGGATCACTTAGGTTGGGTAAGTTGAGGCTGCAGTGAGCCATGATCCTGATGGCACCACTGCACTCCAGCCTGGCAACACAGCAAGACCTTGTCTCAAAAAAAAACCACACAAGAAACAAAAAACAAACAAACAAAAAACAAAAAAAGCCTGGCACGGTGGCTCACGCCTATAATCCCAGCACTTCGGGAGGCCGAGGTGGGCGGATCATGAGGTCAGGAGATGGAGACCATCTTAGCTAACATGGTGAAACCCCGTCTCTACTAAAAATACAAAAAAATTAACTGGGCGCAGTGGCACGCACCTGTAGTCTCAGCTACTTGGGAGGCTGAGGCAGGAGAATGGTGTAACCTGGGAGGCGGAGCTTGCAGTGAGCTGAGATCACGCCACTGCTCTCCAGCCTGGGGGACAGAGCAAGACTCCGTCTCAAAAGAGAGAGAGAGAGAGAGAGAGAGAGAGAGAGAGAGAGAGCACTGTACACCTGGAACACAACCTGAAGGGATTATATTTTAATATTTTGTAATCTATAGTGGTTTCCTTATCAGCAATGCCAAACTAAAGAGCTCCCTTCTTTGTAAACGATAGCGAGATTAAAAATTTTTAAACATTAAACCATAAGAGAGTGGACAGTATAAATTTGAAATTATGCACCATAATGTAGTCCTGTGTATAGCAGTGGGGTAAGGCTGGGTGCTGTGGCTCATGCTTGTAATCCCAGCACTTTGGGAGGTGGAGGAGGGTGGATCACTTCAGGTCAGGATTCGAGACCAGCCTAACCAACATGGTGAAACCTTGTCTCCATTGAAAATACAAAAAAAAAAAAAAGAAAGAAAATTAGCTGGGCGTGGTGGCTCACGCTTGTAATCCCAGCTACTCAGGAGGCTGAGGCAGGAGAATCGCTTGAACCTGGGAAGTGGAGGTTGCAGTGAGCAAAGATTGCGCCACCACACTCCAATCTGGGTGACAGAGGAAGACTCCATCGCAAAAAAAAAAAAAAAAAAAAAAAAAAAATGGGGCAGCTAGCTGGGTGCTGTAGCTCAGGCCTGTAACCCTAACACTTTAGGAGACAGAGTGGGGAGGATCACTTGAGTCCAGGAGTTTGAGACCAGCCTGGGTAATAGAGTAAGACCCCAGTCTCTACAAGAAAATTAAAAAAATAGCCAGGCTTGGTGGCATGTGCCTGTTCTCTCTGTTACTGGGGAGGCTGAAGTAAGATGATCACTTGAACCCAGGGAGTTGAGGCACTGCAGTGAGCCATGATCCCACCTCTGGGCGGCAGAGCAAGACCCCATCTCAAAAAAAGGAAAAAAAAAGAGAGAGGCCTGTGGATCTCATCGAAGATGGCAGCGCGATCTGTGTCCGGCATCATCAGAAAAGTCTTCATGTGGACAGTCTCAGGGGCACCATGTAGAGAATTTTGGTCTCGATCCAGAAAAGAGAAAGAGCCAGTGGTTGCTGAGACAGTAGAAGAGGTGAAAAAGGAACCTGTCCCCAGTGTCTCTACTCTCACAAAGCCGAACACACACACCACCTGAAGATCTCCAGAGTCATTTAGAATCTTACGTTAAAGAAGTTTTTGGTTCATCTCTTCCTAGTAATTGGCAAGACATCTCACTGGAAGATGGTCGTCTATAGTTCAATCTCTTGGCACATTTAGCTGATGACTTGGGTCATGTAGTCCCTAACTCCAGACTCCACCAGATGTGCAGGGTTAGAGATGTTCTTGATTTTCTAGAATGTCCCTATTCAAGATAGATCTAAATTTGATTAACTCAGTGCCAGTAATCCCCCCCCTAATTTGAAAATCATTTGGAGTTACTAAGCAATTTGGAAGAGAAACACATTGAAATCATTTTTTTCCCCTGAGCAAGGGGGCTGCTTATTAGACCTTTTGATACTTCACCATGTGAAATACTACCAGAACTGGTCTCTAAACCCACTTTTTCTATAGGGGAATGTGTCATCTCTTTTTTTCTCATATTATGAATGGACAAATAACAGGACTTTCTATTTTCATATTTGCTGAAACCCTTTTTTGGAGACACAGTCTTGCTCTGTTGCCCAGGCTAGAGTGCAGTGGCGCAACCTCAGCTTACTGCAACCTTTGCCCCCCGGATTCATGCCATTCTCCCACCTCAGCCTCACGAGTAGCTGGGACTACAGGCGCCCACCACCACACGCAGCTAATTTTATTTTTGTATTTTTAGTAGAGACGGGGTTTCACTGTATTAGCCAGGATGGTCTCGCTTTCCTGACCTCGTGATCCGCCTGCCTCGGCCTCCCAAAGTGCTGGGATTACAGGCGTGAGCCATTGCGCCCAGCCTGCTGAACCATTTTTTAAATGAAATTAGACCATTACTAATTTATGAAAAATTTTGAGAGGATACTGTCATTAACTTGGGTTTAAGACAGGAGGACATTGCAAGTTCATACCCTTCATAGGCATAAAGTAGTAGTTGCAAGAAAATAGTTTCATCCTGTTAGGACTCATATCTAAGATAGTTATTATACATTGCACATATACAAATAAGTTTGTGTTAGATAGATACCTATAAAAGTGTGTTGTGTATTACTGACCGTCCTAGATTAATTTCTTTGGAATTAAAGTAGATTTGTTAAAGTGAAAAAAAAGAAAGAAAAAAAAAAGAAAAAAGAATAAGGTAAAAATGTATCTCTCAAAAATACTTTATATTTAAATTTGTATTTATTTATTTATTTTTTTTTTAGAGACATTTTTTTTAGAGACATTTTTTTTCTGTCTCCCAGGCTGGAGTGTAGTGGTACCATTTTAGCTCACTGCAGCCTCAAGCTCCTGGGTGATCCGCCCACCTCATTCTCCTGCCCTAGCCTCCCAAGTTGCTGGGTCTACAGGCAGGAGCCACTGTGTCTAGCCTATTCATATTTTTGTTTTAAATTATGTTGAAGATTTTCTTAAACTTCAAGCTTCAAAATGTATTAACTAAGTTTTTATTACTGAAAAGTATACTAACCTTCATTTAATAATATGAATTACAGAGTTTGAAATGTAAGTTTTTCTGATTATGTATTAATACCATTAGAACCTGTATGCTAAATATTAACTGACCTATCAAATGTATAATTTTCAAACTTTGCTAATTTTTTTAAAAACAACTTGTTTCTTGTCTGTTGCAATAATATTGCAAACAAAGAGATTATACTTTGAAAAAATTGCTAACTGAATTCTATGATGCTTGGTAATAATGTCTCATTTATGTAGTACAAAGTTGATAAGAATAAGGGTATTCTTGGCCACCGATTGCTATTTTCATGAAATAGAATGCAGAAGAAGTTAACAGCAAACAAAAACTGACTCGTGATTTTATCAAAGTTATTTCATGTATCCTCTTGGAAAGAAAGGAGTAAAACAGAATAATCTTGATATTTTAAAATGGCAGGGAACACTGAATTTAACTACACTTAAAATATTTCAGTAGGATTTCTTCCTTCCTCCTCCACAGGAATTAACAATATATATTTCTCACAGATTTCTGTTAACTACTTCTATTATCTAAATGTCTACCCATATGACTAAGTGAATGATTCATATCACTGAAATATTTCATAGGGTTTTATAATGATATTTCAGGGGAAAACATCATTTTAACTTCCAGCAGAAAATTTTCTGGCAATTATGCTTAATATACAGGAAAGTAAGAGTTTCATGAGTGAAATGGTTTAAGAAAAGAGATTTTTAGAATTCTTTTGGCAGGGTATGGTAGCTCACACCTGTAATCCCAGCACTTTGGGAGGCCAAGGCGGGGGGATAGCTTGAGTCCAGGAGTTCCAGACCAGCCTGGACAACATGGTGAAACACCATCTCTACAAAAAACACAAAAACTAGCCAGGCATGCTGACTCGAGCCTATAGTTCCAGCTACTCAGGAGACTGAGGTGGGAGGATCACTTGAGCCCTGGAGGTTGAGGCTGCAGTGAGCAATGATCATGCCACTGTACTCCAGCCTAGGCGACATAGTGAGAGACCATGTTTCAAAATATATATATATACTTTTGCAACTTTAATAAATGTGTATATGAAATTGTTTTTTTCTTTTTTCACAAAAAGATTGGCATCTATTCATTGCCTATTTTGTAAAGAATTGTAAGACATTCTAGAGATTTAAACCACTTAAAAGAAAGATCGTGAATGAGACATTTATGTACATTTGCAAGAACTACTAGCATACAACGAAGAAGGAGAGCCCTCAAAAACCACCGAGTCACAAGTACCATGCCCTCTAAGGTCAGACATGTCCGGGGGCCAGCTATACTCCAACCAATATAGTTGCTCAGAATTTCACTGCTCAGAGGGACACTGTGCTTGGGGTTTAATGCTTTGAGGGCACTGTCTTTAAATTCTTTTTTGTTTTGGACAGAGTCTCACTCTGTTGCCCAGGCTCGTGTGCAGTGGCTGATCTCAGCTCACTGCAAGCTCTGCCTCCCAGGTTCAAGTGATTCTCCTGCCTCAGCCTCCCGAGTAGCTGGGATTACAGGCATGCACCACCACGCCCGGTTAATTTTTGTATTTTTAGTAGAGATGGGGTTTCACCATGTTGGCCAGGCTGGTCTCGAACTCCTAACCTCATGATCCGCTCACTTTGGCCTCCCAAAGTGCTGGGATTGAGCCACAGCGCCCAGCTGGCTTTAAAGTCTTAATAATTTCATTTTTGAATTTGTGTTTTGTAAGTGAAGTCCAATGGGACCATGGAGCATGCTTGGAGCCCACCTCCTTGCCTCCCCCTACAGGTTCTCAGTGACTAGCTGCCTGCCCCTTGGTACCCTGACCCCCACCCAGCCTTCCTCTCTCCAACTCTGCTCACTACTACAACCACTATTACCTTCTGCCCTGAGCAGTAATTGGATTACATTGGCAGGAGAGTGGAGAGGAGGCTCACATTTCCCTGTGGTTGCCCTCAGCCTCCAGTGGGAATCTGGGAACAGGTTGGAGGGGTCCCACAAGCAGTCTGTTTTGGAGTATTTTCAGGAAAGGCAAGGAAACATCTACTTTGGGCTGGCAGCACCACAGCATGTTCAACAGGTGGCTGGCAGGGCTCTCTACACCACCCCAGTCAGTAAGGTGTCCCAGAACAGGATATTTCAGTTCCTTGGGATCGCATACATCAAAGGTTGAAAAGGCAGGGCCATAAGAAGAGGAGATTTCTTCCTCCACTAGGTCTCACAAATTATATAGCCAGTAGTGATTGTGCCTCTTACAATAAAAATGAACTCAAAAACCTTTATAAACATCATAACATGGACTGTGGGACATCTTTCAAGTGTTTTATTTGAAGGCTGGGCATGGAAATGCGGTAAAAGGAAGTGAAGAGGTATCCCCGGACTGCTGCTGGATTGGGGCTCAGGCCGGAAGCTGCTTCTGGGTTATCTCTGTGCACATGCATGCCATCGCAGAGAAGGGTCTTGTGGTTCTGAAACATCCTATGATATCAGCTACTGATTAGATTGAGAAGAACCCAAGGAGGCTGGATCAGTGTTAGGGCTAACCAAGAGAGTTGGCCCAGAATGTACCAAACTTCCTAAGATCACCCTGTAAATCTTCTAGATATGAAAAAAAGAGAAGCAGAACAGATTCACAGTTCTACTTCAGTCCCAAATTTCATCTTGGGTTTGAAGCCAGAAACATCTCTGATCACAGAGAGAACAAGATGACATTTACCTATGTGACATCACTGTGCTATAGAACTTCCCTATTGCTTGATTTGCATTTTCTAATATTGTATAATTTCTATAGGGCACCATCCAGATAGAAATATACCACAGAGCTCAATTCTTGTAATTAGACCCTGTATTGGAAAATACAAAAACCTTGAAGAGACAGAGATAAAATTTATACACACATTAAGAAAGGTTGTCATGGCAACTTTGCTTGAAGATATGTATTTTTAAATCTAAGTAAATTTGGCATTCAGAACATTTGCATCTCCCTCAAAGGTTCTGTATCAAGAATATTTTTAAAAATTGTTTTCAAATTTCTTCTGAATCTACACTTCCTTGAAAGCTTAAAAATTCCTATGAATATAATAGCAGCATAAACTTAAGCACATATTTTCAGAAGGCCCTATATGAGAAAAATCCAAAGTGAAAGGGTAAAAACGTTACTTTTCTACCCCCAGAATCCCTAGGCTTCTCCCTTTAAAATGTTAAATTGTGAGCAGGCTATGCCCATATAATCTCTACAAGGTCCTTTCATACTCTAAAAGTCAATTAGCTATTAGTTGATGACCTTGCAATATATGCAACAAATTATGAAAACTGAACACACCTAGTGCTGCAGTATAATTAAGCAACAATTAATACAGACCACTACAATAAATATCACCCTGTAACTTAACCAAACCAATTCTTAGCTTTGTTTCTTCTTACTTTGAAAGTTTTCCAGTATTCCTAATCAGCATCAGTGTTGAAAGTATTCCTTGATGAGATAACTAGTTTAATCATCTTGCTCATACATTGAAAATAAAGTGATGAGGCCAGCCGCGGTGGCTCATGCCTGTAATCCCACTTTAGGAGGCCAAGGTGGGCAGATCACAAGGTCAAGAGATGGAGACCATCCTGGCCAACATGGTGAAACCCCATCTCTACAAAAATACAAAAATTAGCTGGGGGTGGTGGCACTCACCTGTAGTTCCAACTACTAGGGAGGCTGAGGCAGGAGAATTGCTTGAACCCAGAAGGTGGAGCTTGCAGTGAACCAAGATCACGCCACTGCACTCCAGCCTGGCAACAAAATGAGACTCTGTTTCAAAAGAAAAGAAAAGAAAAGAAAAAAGAAAGTGTTGGGTCCATGCCTGTAATCCCAGCACTTTGGGAGGCCAAGTTGTGAGGATCACTTGAGTCCAGGAGTTTGAGACCAGCCCTGGCAACAGAGTGAGACCCCGTTTCTACAAAAAAATTAAAAAGTTAGCCAAGTGTGGAGGTGCATGCCTGTAGTCTGAACTACACAGGAAGCTGATGTAGGAGGATTGCTTGAGCCTGGGAGGCAGAGGGTGCAGTGAGCTGAGATGGCACCACTGCACTCCAACCTGGGCAACAGAGTGAGACCCTGTCACAGAAAGAAGAGAAGGAAGGAAGGAACGGAGGGAGGAAGGGAGGGGAAAATAAAGACTGGAAAAAAAGAAAAAGGAGAAAGAAAATAGTGATGGTTTCACTCCCAGCAGTTCTGTGGGCTTCTTCCCCAATTACAGCTTATGACAGAAGCCTCCTGTCACCTTTGTCATGTAGTTATCTCCAAGTTCCTTCCTATGTTCCTCTCAGCCACTAACCTAAAATATCCTGAGCTATGTATTAGTTTGTTTTCACACTGCTGATAAAGACATACCCGAGACTGGGCAATTTACAAAAGAAAGAGGTTTAATGGACTTACAGTTCCATGTGGCTGGGGAGGCCTCACAATCATGGCAGAAGGTGAAAGGCACGTCTCACATGGTGGCAGACAAGAGAAGAGAGCTTGTGAAGGGAAATTTCCATTTTTTTAAACCCATCAGATCTCATGAGACTTATTCACTGTCACAAGAACAGCATGGGAAAGACCCACTCCCATGATTCAATTAACTCCCACCACCCAGTCCCTCCCACAACACATGGGAATTCAAGATGAGATTTGGGTGGGGAAACAGCCAAACCATTTCATTCCACCCTTGCCCCTCCCAAATCTTATGTCCTCATATTTCAAAACCAATTATGCCTTCCCAACAGTCCTCCCAAAGTCTTAACTCATTTCAGCATTAACTCAAAAGTCCACAGTCCAAAGTCTCAACTGAGACAAGGCAAGTCCCTTCTGCTTATGAGCCTGTAAAATCAAAAGCAAGTTAGTTTCTTCCTAGATACAATGGGGGTACAGGCATTGAGTAAATACAGCCATTCCAAATGGGAGAAATTGGCCAAAACAAAGGGGCTACAGGCCAGAGGCAAGTCCAAAATCCAGTGGGGTAGTAAAATCTTAAAGCTCCAAAATTATCTCCTTTGACTCCATGTCTCACATCCAAGTCATGCTGATGCAGAAAGTGGGTTCCCATGGCCTTGGGCAACTCTGCCCCTGTGGCTTTGTAGGCTACAGCCTCCTTCTCAGTGGCTTTCATGGGCTGGCATTGAGTGTCTGTGGCTTTTCCAGGTGCACAGTGCAAGCTGTTGGTGGATCTACCATGTTGGGGTCTGGAGTATGATGCCCTCTTTTCATAGCTCCACTAGGCAGTGCCCCAGTGAGGACTCTGTGTGGGGGCTCTGACCCCACATTTCCCTTCGACACTGTCCTAGCAGAGGTTCTCCATGAGCGCCCTGCCCCTGCAGCAAACTTCTTCCTGGACATCCAGGTGTTTCTAATACATCCTCTGAAATCTGAGCAGAGGTTATCAAACTCCAATTCTTGACTTATGTGTACTTGCAGGTTCAACACCATGTGGAAGCTGCCAAGACTTGGGGCTTGGACCCTCTGAAGCCATGGTCTGAGCTCTATGTTGGCCCCTTTCACCCATGGCTGGAGTGGCTGGGACACAGGACACCAAGTCCCTGGGCTATACACAGCACAGGGACCTTGGGCCCAGCCCACAAAACCACTTTTTCCTCCTAGGCCTCTGGGCCTGTGATGGGAGGGGCTGCTGTGAAGACCTCTGACATGCCCTGGAGACATTTTCCCCACTGTCTTGGGGATTAACATTTGGCTCCTCATTACTTATGCAAATTTCTGCAGCCAGCTTGAATTTCTACTCAGAAAATGGGATTTACTTTTCTATCGCATTGTCAGGGGCAAATTTTCCAAAGCTCTGCCTCCCTTATAAAACTGAATGCTTAACATCACCCAAGTCAACTCTTAAATGCTTTGCTGCTTAGAAACTTCTACCAGATACCCTAAATCATCTCTCTCAAGTTCAAAGTTCCACAAATCTCTAGGGCAGGGGCAAATGCCAACAGTCTCTTTGCTAAGACATAGCAAGAGCCACTTTTGCTCCAGTTCCCAACAAGTTCCTCATTTCCATCTGAGACCACCTCAGCTTGGATTTCATTGTCCATATCATCATCAGCATTTTGGTCAAAGCCATTTAACAAGTATCTAGGGAGTTCCAAACTTTCCCACATTTTCCTGTCTTCTTCTGAGCCTTCCAAACTATTCCAACCTCTGCCTGTTACCCAGTTCCAAAGTTGCTTCCACATTTTTGGGTATCTTTTCAGCAGTGCCCCACTCTACTGGTACCAATTTAGTGTATTAGTTTGTTTTCACACTGCTGATAAAGACATACCTGAGACTGGGCAATTTACAAAATAAAGAGGTTCATTGCACTTATAGTTCTATATGGCTGGGGAGGCCTTACAATCATGGCAGAAGGCAAGGAGGAGTTTAAGTTACATCTCATGTGGATGGAAGCAGGCAAAGAGAGAGCTTGTGCATGGAAACTCCCTGTTTTAAAACCATCAGATCTCATGAGACCCATTCACTATCACAAGAACAGCACAGGAAAGACTTGCCCCCATGATTCAGTCATCTCCCACCAGGTCCCTTCCACAACACGTGGGAATTATGGGAGCTACAAGATGAGATTTGGTGGGTGACAGAGCCAAACCATATCAAGCTGCTTCCCAACCCAGTACCCAGAGAGCTCTGGGTGCTAGAAGATTCAAGGTGGTAAAGCTCTGGGACATGAGACTGTGGGGTTCTCCCTCCTGGGGAGAAACACAGGAAAAGACAGAGAACACAGTAATAATGCTTGTATGTTTTGTTTACTGCTATACCCCCAGTGTGTAGCATAAGATCTGGCACACATGCTCAATAAGCAACTATTGTCTGACAAATGGGTCCCATTTCTTTGGGTGGGAATGGAAAAATCAGGGCAGGGATAGGAGTCAGTGAAGCTAGAGGATACACTGGGCTCTGGCAGAAGAGAGGTGGAGGTAAGGGAGAGAATATGGTATTCAGGTGGTTGTTTTAAGGCTATGGTCATTCTTAGACTAGAGAATCTCTGGACCATATATCGTTTAAGGAATTTGTCTCTAGATCATGTTGGGCAAAATGGGTTCTGTTCTATAAGAGACTACTTCTATGAAATCTGGATTTTACAGGAACTGGTTTCAGAGATGTTATTGGAAAAAAGAGTACCTTCATCAAATACATTTGGAACATTCAGAGTTTAACCAAATTAAAGTAGGTTTCTTTTTTTTTTTAAGACGGAGTCTCGCATTGTCACCCAGGCTGGAGTGCAGTGGCGCGATCTCGGCTCACTACAAGCTCAGCCTCCCGGGTTCAAGCCATTCTCCTGCCTCAGCCTCCTGAGTAGCTGGGACTATAGGTGCCCGCCACCATGCCCGGCTAATTTTTTTTATTGTTAGTAGAGATGGGGTTTCCCCATGTTAGCCAGGAACATCTCGATCTCTTGACCTCATGATCCGCCCACCTCGGCCTCGCAAAGTACTGGGATTACAGGCGTGAGCCACCGCGCCTGGCCTAAAGTAGGTTTCTTTACAGTAGGACTTTTCGGCTCTTCCAATATTAATGTATATTATAAATATCTGAGAAAGAATATAGTATGGAGAATCTGAGAATGAATATCAAGGAAACTTCTCAGAGTATCTCACAGGATGGTGTTTCATGAGACATTGTGGGAAATAATGCTCTCACTAACCTCGTAATAAAACCCTTATCTTTGAACATTTCTTGGTTCAATGATCATCTAATGATAAGACATAGAAGGAACAGGATGGGGCTGGGTGCGGTGGCTCACGCTTGTAATCCCAGCACTTTGGGAGGCTGAGGAGGGCAGATCACCTGAGGTTGGGAGTTTGAGACCAGCCTGGCCAACATGGAGAAACCCATCTCTACTAAAAATACAAAAAATTAGCTAGGCATGGAGGCACTCACCTGTAGTTGCAGCTACTCGGGAGACTGAGGCAGGAGAATCGTTTGAACCCGGGAGGTGGAGGTTGCGGTGAGCCGAGATTATACCATTGCAGTCCAGCCTGGGCAACAAAAGCAAAACTCATTCTCAAAAAAAAAAAAGGAACACGATGGGCATGGTGGCTCATGCCTGTAATCCCAACACTTTGGGAGGCCGAGGTAGGTGGATCACCTGAGGTCAGGAGTTGGAGACCAGCCTGGCCAACATGGTGAAACTCCGTCTCTATTAAAAATACAAAAAAAATTTAGCCGGGCATGGTAGCGCGTGCCTGTAATGCCAGTTACTCGGAGGCTAAGGCGGAAGAATTGCTTGAACCCAGGAGGTGGAGGTTGCAGTGAGTTGAGATCGCACCATTGCACTCCAGCCTGGGAGGCAAGAGCAAAACTCCATCTCAAAAAAAAAAAAGGGGCCGGGCGCGGTGGCTCAAGCCTGTAATCCCAGCACTTTGGGAGGCCGAGACGGGCGGATCACAAGGTCAGGAGATCGAGACCATCCTGGCTAACACGGCGAAACCCTGTCTCTACTAAAAACACAAAAAATTAGCCGGGCGAGGTGGCGGCGCCTGTGGTCCCAGCTACTCGGGAGGCTGAGGCAGGAGAATGGCGGGAACCCAGGAGGCGGAGCTTGCAGTGAGCTGAGATCTGGCCACTGCACTCCAGCCTGGGTGACAGAGCGAGACTCCGTCTCAAAAAAAAAAAAAAAAAAAAAAAAAAGGATACAGAAGGAAAAAATGACTACTTAGTTACCAACTATTTTAGTTGTGTTTTGTATAGTACTATATTATAAATCTATGTTCACATCTAATACAGGCATGAGTGGAAGGCAGGCATACAACATCCTCTTAAACACTTCTATTAATGGAGTATTCAGCACATCACAAAATAGCTTTATGGATAGTTTGGCTTCTGAAATTTTTTTTAACTATTAAGTAACATCAATCATTTCCTTTATTCTGTATGCACAGAACACCGACAATAAAGATTTCATTCATTTACTCAAAAATATTTATTGGTTGCCTTTTTGGGGACAGATACTTTATGACTTTATGACAGTTACAATGGTAAAGTAACAAAATTTCATTTCATACCATCATGTGTTTAAAGTTAAAATAAGTATTTTAGATGTAAATAAACATTTTTTAAAAAATTACCAAACAGGATATGTGTAACTTATTTGCTCATGGCATTTTATCACATACTATAACAAGGTCTATTTATTACATACTATAACAATATCTATTCCCAGTCTCTAGAAAGTCAGTCAATGGGCCAGGCGCAGAGACTCACGCCTGTAATCCGAGCACTTTGGGAGGCCGAGGCAGGCAGATTACAAGCACAAGAGATGGAGACCATCCTGGCCAAAATGGTGAAATTCCATCTCTACTAAAAATAAAAAATTAGCTGGGCGTGGTTGGCGCAACTGTAGTCTGAGCTATTCAGCAGGCTGAGGCAGGAGAATCGCTTGAACCTGGGAGGGGGAGGCTGCAGTGAGCTGAGATGGTGCCACTGCACTCCAGCCTGGTGACAAAGTGAGACTCGGTCTCAAAAAAAAACGACAGCCACCGAACTGCAAACCAATTAAATTGGTAGAACAGGAAGAGTGTGATTTATTACCTTGTTTATAGCCTGAATGTCTTACAAAATGGATCCGAACTCAAACTTTACAATTATCCATTTAGTGTCATAAAATTCTATAAGTCAAATATTAAAATTGATTTATAAGTCTATTCCGTTTAAAAAAGCCTATTCCCTGAAACCCTTACAAAAATGAATAAAGGAATATGTTTAACTTTTATTTATTTATTTGAGGGTTGTGCTTTGTCACCTAGGCTGGAGTGCAGCGGCATGATCATGGCTCACTGCAACCTCTACCTCCTGGACTCAAGCGATCCTCTCACCTCAGCCTCCTGAGTAGTTGGGACTACAGGTGTGCACCAGCACACCTGGCTAATTTTTGTATTTTTCGTAGAGATGGAGTTTCGTTATGTTGCCTAGGCTAGACTCAAACACCTGGACTCACCCAATAAGCCTGACTTGGCCTCTCACAGGCGTAAGCCACCACGCCCGGCTGGAAAATCTTTAAAATTTATTAAGTGAAAAGTAGATCATGCTGCAATGAACGTACTATGCAAAAATGTATGTGTCTGGAACAGGGGAAAATATAAACAGTTGTAGAAATGTGGTTAGGTTGGTAGCATTCTTTTTTCTTTTAAAAATTCCTTTTTTTGACCGGGTGCTGTAGCTCACACCTGTAATGCCAGCACTTTGGGAGGCTGCGGTGGGCAGATCACAAGGTCAGGAGATCAAGACCATCCTGGCTAACATGGTGAAACCCCGTCTCTATTAAAAATACATAAAATTAGCTAGGCATGGAGGCACTCGCCTGTAGTCGCAGCTACTTGGGAGGCTGAGGCAGGAGAATCGCTTGAACCGGGGAGACAGGTTGCAGTGAGCCGAGATCATGCCACTGCACTCCAGCCTGGGCTGAGACCTCCAGAGTCTGGCTGAGACCTCCGGAGTCTCACTCTTTCACCTAGGCTGGAGTACAGTGGCATGATCTCGGCACACTGCAACCTCCACCTCCCAGACATTCTCCTGCCTCAACCTCTCAACTAGCTGGGATTACATTCGCCCACCTCCACGCCCACTAATTTTTGTATTTTTAGTAGAGATGGGGTTTCCCCATGTTGGCCAGGCTGTTGTTGAACTCCTGACCTCAAGTTGTACGCCCACCTCAGACTCCCAAACTGCTGGGATTATAGGTGTGAGCCACGGTACCAGCCAAAAATTTCCTTTAATATTAGTGGTATATTATTCCCTCAATACTTTTTTTTTTTTTTTTTGAGACAATCTTGTTTTATTGCCTAGGCTAGAGTGCAGTGGCACAATCTCAACTCACTGCAACCTCCACCTCCCAGGTTTTTTTTATTTTTCCTCATGCCTCAGCCTCCCAAGAAGCTGGGATTACAGGCATGTGCCCCAAAGGCCAGCTAAATTTTTTCTTTTTTTCTTTTTTTTGTTGAGATGGACTTCCGCTCTTGTCACCCACACTGGAGTGCAATGGCGCGATCCTGACTCACTGCAACCTCCAATTCTTGGGTTCAAGCAATTCTCCTGCCTCAGCCTCCCGAGTAGCTGGGATTAGAGGCACCTGCCACTATGCCTGGCTACTTTTTGTATTTTTAGTAGAGATGGGGTTTCACCATGTTGGCCAGGTTGGTCTCAAACTCCTGGCCTCAAGTGATTCACCTGCCTTGGCCTCCCAAAGTGCTGGAATTATAGGCCCGGCCTATTTTTTCAATAATTATGAATAGTACATCATTTAAACCTATTGCTTGATCCCTCCTTAAATAACTAAATATACCACTGGCCATCATAGTGAAAACCTGTCTCCACTAAAAATACAAAAAAATGGCCGGGCACAGTGGCTTACGCCTGTAATCCCAGCACTTTGGGAGGTCAAGGAGTGTGAATCACCTGAGGTTAGGAGTTCAAGACCAGCCTGGCCAACATGGTGAAACCCTGTCTCTACTTAAAAAATAAAAAAATTAGCTGAGTATAGTGGCACATACCTGTAATCCCAGCTACTCAGGAGGCTGAGGCAGGAGAATTGCTTGAACCTGGGAGGCGGGGGTTGCAGTGAGCCAAGATCGTGCCACCACACTCCAGCCTGGGTGACACAGTGAGACTCTGTCTCAAAATAAATAAATTAAAAAAACATAACATAGAAAGGGGCTGAGCGCGGTGGTGCGTGCTTGTAATCCCAGCACTTTGGGAGGCTGAGTTGGGCAGACCACGAGGTCAAGAGTTCGAGACCAGCCTAACCAACATGGTAAAATCCTGTCTCTATTAAAAATACAAAAATTAGCCAGGTGTGGTGGCGCGTGCCTGTAACCCCAGTTACTCAGAGGCTGAGGCAAGAAAATCGCTTGAACCAGGGTGGCATAGGTTGCAGTGAGCCGAGATCACGCCACTGCACTCCAGCCTGGTGACAGACTGAGACTCTGTCACACACACAAAAAAAAGATAAAGAAAGAATGACAAAAATCTGTGCCTACATTCAGAATGACAAGAATACTAATGTTCTGGTTGTAGAAAATACTATTGGTTCAAATATGTTAAATGCAAATTTTTTTTTTTTTTTTTTTTTTTTGAGGCGGAGTCTCGCTCTGCCGGTGCCCAGGCAGGAGTGCAGTGGCACGATCTCTGCTCACTGCAAGCTCTGCCTCCCAGGTTCACGCCATTCTCCTGCCTCAGCCTCCCGAGTAGCTGGGACTACAGGCGCCTGCCACCACGCCCGGCTAATTTTTTTGTATTTTTTAGTAGAGATGAGGTTTCACCGTGTTAGCCAGGATGGTCTCGATCTCCTGACCTCGTGATCCACCCACCTCAGCCTCCCAAAGTGCTGGGATTACAGGCTTGAGCCACCGCGCCCGGCCAAATGCAAATATTTTGTATAATATATATAAACTACATATGCATAAAAAGAGTATCTATATTAGAATCTTTTTTTTTTTTTTTTTTTTTTTTTTTGAGACAGGGTCTTGCTCTGTCAATCAGGCTGGAGTGCAGTGGCACTACCATGGCTCACTGTAGCCTTGACCTCCTGAGCTCAAGCCATCTTCCCGCCTCAGTCTCCTGAATAGTTGGGACTACAGGTGGTGCCACCAAGGCTGGCTAAGTTTTTAAATATTTTTATAGAGACAAAGTTTCATCACGTTGCCCAGGCTGGTCTCAAACTTCTAAAAGCTCAAGAAATCTGGCCTCCTCGGCATCCCAAAGTGCTGGACTTACGGGCATAGTCACTGTGCCTGGCCTACATTAGAATCTTAACAGTGGGGCTGAGCATGGTGCCCCACGCCTGTAATCCCAGCACTTTGGGAAGCCGAGGTGGGCAGACTACTTGAGGTTAGGAGTTCAAGGTCAGCCTGGCCAACATGGTGAAACCTCATCTGTACTAAAAACACAAAAATTAGCCAGGCGTGGTGGCACATGCTTGTAATCTCAGCTACTTGGGAGGCCGAGGCAGAAGGATCACTTGAACCTGGGAAGCAGAGGTTGCAGTGAGCCAGGATGGTGCCACTGCACTCCAGCATGGGAGACAGAGAGCGAGACTCAGTCTCAAAAAAACAAACAAACAAAAAAACCCAGAATCTTAACAGTGGTTAACTTCAAATAGTGAGACTATTAACTGAGTTTGACATTTTTGTGTTTTCCTAGATTTTTCTATAATAAACATTATTACTTCATAATAAAGCAGTAATGATTTTTATACAAACTATTTTAAGATAAAAGAAATTTTGACATAGGGGTTATAAATAAGATAGAATCTATTTATATAAAAAAATGGAACTATACTTTTGTGAGACAGATAAGTATCATGTAAGTTTTTTGATTTTTCCCAAACACATGCACACAATAAATATTGCCTTAAATTTTGTTAGCACAAGTTTGAAAGAGCTCTTTGGTTCATAAAAAAGATGTTTTTTGGACCAGGTGCAGTGGCTCATACCTGCTATCTCAACACTTTGGGAGGCCCAGGTGGGAGGATCACTTGAGCCTAGGAGTTTGAGACAAGCCTGGGTGACGCGGGGAGACACTGTCTCAAAAAAACAAAAACAAACAAACAGCTGGGCATGGTGGCTTGCACATGTAGTCCCAGCTACTCTAGAGGCTGAGGTGAGAAGATCGCTGGATCCCAGGAGGTGGAGGCTATAGTAAGCTGTGATCACGCTACTGCACTCCAGCCTGGGCAACAAAGCAAGACTCTGCCTCAAAAAAAAGAGAAAAAGAAAAAGAAAAAAGTTATGTGCTTATTTTTTTTTCTTTCTGGGGGACAGAGTTTCACTCTTGTTGCCCAGGCTGGAGTGCAATGGCACGATCTTGGCTCACTGCAACCTCCGCCTACTGGGTTCAAGCGATTCTCCTGCTTCAGCCTCCCAAGTAGCTGGGATTACAGGCATGCTCCACCATGCCCGGCTAATTTTGTATTTTTGGTAGAGATGGGTTTTCTCCATGTTGGTCAGGCTGGTCTTGAACTCCTGACCTCAGGTGATCCACCCACCTCGGCCTCCCAAAGTATTGGGATTATAGGCGTGAGCCACTGCAACTGGCTGTTTTTTTTTGTTTGTTTTTGTGTGTGTGTGTGTGTTTTTTGAGATGGAGTTTTGCTCTTGTTGCCCAGGCTGGAGTGCAACGGCATGATCTCAGCTCACTGCAACCTCCGCCTCCCGGGTTCAAGCGATTCTCCTGCCTCAGCCTCCTAAGTAGCTAGGATTACAGGCATGCTCCACCATGCCTGGCTAATTTTGTATTTTTGGTAGAGATGGGGTTTCTCCATGTTGGTCAGGCTAGTCTCGAACTCCCGACCTCTGGTGATCTGCCCGCCGTGGCCTCCCAAAGTGCTGGGATTACAGGAGTGAGCCACTGTGCCCGGCCATGCTTATGTTTTTTAACAATACACTTCTGAACTATCAAAAAGAATAAAAATCAGTGAAGTAGTTTTTAAAAATCCCAAAAGCTACAAAACTTAAATTACTTACTTCAATATCAATTAAAAACTCATTTGATAGTTCAATAACTTGGGTCCTGCTAGAATCATTCTATAAGCCATCAGTGACACTGAAGTGGCCAAAATTTGAGTCATTTGATAAGTACAAAGAACACATATTTTTGTCATGTGAATGACAGCAAATGAATAACTTAGTTAACATAAACAGTATTTTTATTTAAAAAATTATCTAGTGAATAATTTCTTTTTAATCCTTTGTTAGTCATGTAACTATGGATAAAACATACTAATTGAGCTGATTCCTTCATGCTCTTTTCCTTGATTCCAATCATTATTAGTTATTCTACACTTGCCTCATTTATTGACAATTATGCCTACTGGCTGACTCTGGTTCGACTGCCCTATTTTTGCTTTCATCATTGTTTATCATATCTCACTTGCTTTAAACTCCACCTCTTTCATCTCATCTGATCTGACACTCGGTTTACATATCAATTGGCTACTCTAATCTTCTACTGCCAGTTTCCAACCCACTCAAGGTACTTGGGTAACAAAGGAAGATGCTCTATACACACAAAACCACAGAAAATAAGTGGGAAGGGATAATAAATTTCACTTAAAGTTTTAGAATTTTTTTTTTTGAGATGGAGTTTCACTCTTGTTGCCCAGGCTGAAGTGCAATGGCGCGATCTTGGTTCACCGCAGCCTCCACCTCCCGAGTTCAAGCAATTCTCCTGCCTCAGCCTCCCAAGTAGCTGGGATTACAGGCATGCGCCATCACGCCTAATTTTGTAATTTTAGTAGAGACGGGGTTTCTCCATGTTGGCCAGGCTGGTCTTGAATGCCTGACCTCAGGTGATCTGCCCGTCTCGGCCTCCCAAAGTGCTGGGATTATAGGCATGAGCAACCGGCCAAAGTTTTAGAATTTAAGTTATTCCAAAAATTAATTTGTTTTTCAAGAATAAAGACTGCATCCAATTAAATTCTGTTAACTGGTAATGACTAGGTCTAAAATGTTAGGTATTTACCAATAAATTACATAAAATAACTCAATAACAAAGGGTTTTTTTTTTTTTTTTTTTAAAGAGATAGGGTCTCACTTTATCACTCAGGTTTGGCTGAGTGGAGTGTTGTGATCACAGCTCACTGAAGCCTCCAACTCCTGGGCTCAAGCAATGCACCCACCTCAGTCTACCAGAGTACATTCTTGAAAGTAAAATTACAAATGAAATTTAGCAGTGTTAAAAATAAGCCCACTTGCAGATAATTATCGTTTTTCTTCCTTTCTTTCCTCACTATCTGTACTTGGCATATTTCCTATGGTGGCTGTCATAAAAAAAAAAAAGAATCCTTCATAAATAGTGTAGCCAAAAAAGCTGGACTAATATACAATGCCATCAATAAAGTATTATATATAAAATTTATAAGTGCTAAAGTGTAATTTTGAAAAATACTTAAAATATATATATGTATTTTTTTGAGACAGAGTCTTGGCCCAGTCGCCCAGGCTGGAGTGCACTGGCATGATCTCAGCTCACTGTAATCTCTGCCTCCCACGTGCAAGCAATTCTCCTGCCTCAGCCTCTCAAGTAGCTGGTACTACAGGCGCACACCACCATGCCCAGCTAATTTTTTGTAGTTTTAGTAGAGATGGGGTTTCACCATGTTGACCAGGATGGTCTCAATCTCTTGACCTCGTGGTCCACCCACCTTGGCTTCCCAAAGTGTTAGGATAACAGGCATGAGCCACTGTGCCCGGCCTACTTAATATATTCTTGAAATAGCTCCCCCAACTTTTTTTTTTTTTTTTAGAATGAGTTTTACTCCTGACACCCAGGCTGGAGTGCAGTGGCACGATCTCGGCTCACTGCAACCTCCACCTCCTGGGTTCCAAGTGATTATCCTGCCTCAGCCTCCTGAATAGCTGGGATTACAAATGTGCACCACCACACCCGGCTAATTTTTTTTTTTTTTTTTTTTTTGGTAGAGATGGGGTTTCACCACGCTGGCCCAGCTAGTCTCGAACTCCTGACCTCAACTGATCCATCTGCCTCAGCCTCCCAAAGTGCTGGTATTACAGGCATGAGCCAACGAGCCCGGCCTTTTTTGTTAGACAGGGTTTTGCACCGTTGTCCAGGCTGGACAGTGGTGTGACCACAGATCACTGCAGCCTTAACCTCTCCTGGTCTCAAGTGATCCTCCCACCTCAGCCTCCAGAATAGCTGGGACTACAGGTGTGTGCCACCATGCCCAGTAATTTTTTTTTATATTTATAGAGACAGGGTCGCCCCACGTTGCCTAGGCTGGTCTCGAATTCCTGGGCTCAAGCAATCCGTCAGCTTTGGCCTTCCAAAGTTCTGGGATTATAGGCATGAGCCACTGTGCTCTGCCCGAATATTTGGTTACTTCCTAGTGAGACTAAACACTTTTCTAAAAGTTGGTTAGCCATGCTATCCTATAAAAGCTGTTTGTTCATGTCTTTTGTCCATTTATCTTTTTTTTTTTTTTTTTCTTGAGACAGAGTCTCGCTCTGTGGCCCAGGCTGGAGTGCAGGGGTGCGATCTCGGCTCACTGCAAGCTCCGCCTCCCAGGTTCAAGCGATTCTCCTGCCTCAGCCTTCTGAGTAATTGGGATTACAGGTGCACACCACCATGCCCAGCTAATTTTTGTGTGTGTGTGTTTTTAGTAGAGCTGGGGTTTCACCATGTTGGCCAGGCTGATCTCGAACTCTTGACCTCAAGTGATCCGCCTGCCTCAGCCTCCCAAAGTACTGGGATTATAGGTGTGAGCCACTGCGCCCGGCCAATTTTTTGTATTTTTGGTAGAGACAGGGTTTCATCATATTGGCCAGGCTGGTCTTGAATTCTGGACCTCAGGTGATCCACCCACCTTGGCCTCCCAGAGTGCTGGGATTACAGGTGTGAGCCACCACAGCCGGCCAATTTTTTGTATTTTTAGTAGAGATGGGTTTCATCATGTTGGCCAGGTTGATCTCGAACTCCTGACCTCAGGTGATCCACCCGCCTCAGCCTCCCAAAGTGCTGGGATTACAGGCATGGGCCACCACTCTTAGCCAATTTTTTGTATTTTTAGTAGAGACGGGGTTTCATCATGTTGGCCAGGCTGGTCTCAAACTCCGGACCTCAGGTGATCCACCTGCCTTGGCCTCCCAAAGTGCAGGGATTACAGGTGTGAGCCACTGCACCCAGCCTATGTTTCTATTTTATGCATATTCAACAAACGTGATTCCCCAACTTCTGCAAAATAATTTCTTTCTTCAAGAACACTGATTTTAGAGCCCACAGTAAGAATATAAAAATAATGGCAAAGAAAGTGAAAAAACAAAAATAAAAAGTAGAAATCTAAAGTTTCCCATTAAAATGATCAATATACTGTGCAGTAAGTCAAATGTGTATAATGAAGAAAATATGATATATAAAAATCCAAATTTACAAAATTAAGTACAAATAGGTGTTTATATTACAAAGTGTTACTGGTTTATAAAAGGATTCAACTCAGATTTTTTAAATGGTTGTTTTCCTCAATCAATTTAACAATGATTTTAAATGCATAAAATTTTAATATCTCTTTGAGACAGTGATCCAAGCTTCTTCCCTTGACGATGTTACCAGTTCATACTTTGTTTCAATAACTTGTCCCTCCACAGAAAGTAGGTGCAGTCTCTTCACCAATACACTAAGAAGTACTGTGGTCACCATATATGCAAACCTAGTCAGGAAGAAAGTCAACTAGTTACTAAAGATTAAAAAGTATACTTTAAACCTGCATGCTCTGCACATGAACCCCAGAACTTAAAGTACAATAATAATGATAAAATTACACTTTAATCATACAGATTGCCCATTCTCATCAACAGTGATCATCAAAATTCTAAGAAGAGAGTCTGGCATTCTATTATTCACCTCAACTCTGGACACTCCCGTGTGCCTGAGAATCCAAGTGAGGAAAAAGTTTTCATTATCAATTCATCATCAAACCGATCTGGATCAAACCTAAAAAGAAAATTTGAGGTTAATCACAATATAACTCCACTGGCATTTCACATGTTGACACTAAAAGAACACAAGTATGTAATAAAGTTAAAAATCGACTGAAAATAGAAAGTGCTCTTACATTATATTTAAATGTCACTTATTTTTATGTTCTCAAATTATTTAACATATATTTAGTCTATCACTGTTTCTTACTATATTTTCTTTTTTGAGACAGGGTCTCGCTCTGTCACCGAGGCTGGAGTGCAACGCTGCAATCAAGGCTCACTGCAGCCTCAACCTCTTGGACTTAAACTATTCTTCTACCTCAGCTTCCTGAGTAGCTGTGACTATAAGCACATGCCACCAGGCCCAGCTACTTTTAACAGTTTTTTGTACAGTCTCCCTATGTTGCCCAGGCTGGTCTTGAACTCCTAAGCTCAAGTGATCCTCCTGCTTCAATCTCTCAAAGTGCTGGGATTATAGGTGTGTGAGCCACTGCGACTGGCACTTTATTATTTCTCTCTTTTTTTTTCTTTTTTAGAGACGGAGTCTCGTTCTGTCACCAGGCTGGAGTGCAGTGGCACAATCTCGGCTCACTGTAACCACCACATCCCAGGTTCAAGCGATTCTCCTGTCTCAGACTTCCAAGTAGCTAGGACTACAGGCGCACACCATCACGCGCAGCTAATTTTTGTATTTTTAGTAGAGACAGGGTTTCACCATGTTGCCAGGATGGTCTCGATCTCTTGACCTCATGATCCACCTGCCTCGGCCTCCCAAAGTGCTGGGATTATGGGCACGAGTCATGGCGCCCAGCCTACTTAATTTCTAAATAATAGATGCAAAATATATTTCTCGAGAATACCAAGGTATAAGATAGTTACACGAGTTTATATTATTTTGTGAAATGTAAGGATAAATCATAGAAAATCATATAATGAATATTTAAATACATTTAAGACCTGTTACATGAGACCAACTTATCAATATGTAAGAAATTTTATATTGCCTCTTCAACTGAAATTTGTGTCTTAAAATTGGAGGCTCCAGCCTTAAAATTGTATTTATCAATTATATTACATCTAGATTAATAGGTGAGAAAGGCTGGACATAGTGGTTCACACCTATAATCCTAGTACTTTGGGACTCCAAGGTGGATCACTTGAGCCCAGGAGTTCAAGACAGGCCTGGGCAACATAGCGAGACCTCATTTCTATTAAAAATTTTTAAAATGCTGGGCACAGTGGCTCAAGGCTGTAATCCCAGCACTTTGGGAAGCCGAGGCAGGTGGATCACGAGGTCAAAAGACTGAGACCATCCTGGCAACACGGTGAAACCTCGTCTCTACTAAAAATACAAAAATTAGCTAGGTGTGGTGGCGCATGTCTGTAGTCTCAGCTACTTGGGAGGCTGAGGCGGGAGAATCACTTGAACCTGGGAGGCAGAGGTTGCAGTGCGCTGAGATCGCGCCACTGCATTCCAGCCTGGCAACAGATTGAGATTCCGACTAAAAAAAAAAAAAAAAAAAAAAAAGATGTACGACACTTCTTTTAAGCCACTGAATTCTAGGAGGTATCTGGATTAAAGCAAATGAAAAACATACTCTATATATGTGTGATTATTATCATTATTTTTTATTTTTTTGAGATGGAGGTTCATTCTTGCTGCCCAGGCTGGGGAGAAATGGCATGATCTCGGCTCACCGCAACCTCCACCTCTCCTGCCTCAGCCTCCCGAGTAGCTGGGATTACAGGCATGAGCCACCATGCCTGGCTAATTTTGTATTTTTAGTAGAGATGGGGTTTCTCCATGTTGGTCAGGCTGGTCTGGAACTCCAGACCTCAGGTGATCTGCCCGCCTCAGCCTCCCAAAGTGCTGGGATTACAGGCTACTGCGCCCAGCCCATTATTTTTCATAGATGGCGTTTTGCTTATTGCAAGACCAGTCTGGCAACAGAGCGAGACTCTGTCTCAAAAAAAAAAAAAAAAAAAAAAAAAAAAAAAAAAAAAATTCGCCAGGCGGGATAGTATATACCTATAGTTCCAGTTACTCTGGAGGGTGAGGTAGGAGCATTGCTTGAGCCCAGGAGGTTGAGGCTGCAGTGAGCCCGTGTTTACACCACTGCACTCCATCCTGGGCGACAGAGCAAGATCCTGCCTCAGAAGAAAAAATAAAGTAAGGGAAATGAAGGGCCTAAGAAACATTTTTTGTTGTATAGAATTTTACTCTGTAAAGTCGTTGAAGAAACGCATATATTAAAAACAAAACAACCCACGTACCACAGAACAAAAAAATTCCTCGCAAAAACAAGTATTCTTAAATGACTTAAATTCTGAATTTTTAAAAAAGGGAAATTCTTGGGAGCTAAGGTATGAGGACGCAAAGGCATAAGAATGATATAATGGACTTTAGGGACTTGGGGGAAAGGGTGGAGTTATGAGGGATAAAAGACTACACATTGGGTACAGTGTATACTGCTTGGGTGACGGGTGCACCAAAATCTCAGAAATCACCACCAAATAACTTATTCATGTAACCAAATACCACCTGTTCCCCAAAAGCCTATTGAAATAAAAAATAAATTTAAAAAAAAGCAAAAAGAGAAGCAATAAAAATAAAGAATAGAAAAACGCACTGGAACACAAAAAAGGCCGGGCACGGTGGCTCACGCCTGTAATCCTAGCACTTTGGGAGGCTGAAGTGGGCAGATCACGAGGTCAGGAAATCGAGGCCATCCTGGCTAACATGATGAAACCCCGTCTCTACTAAAACTACAAAAATATTAGCCGGGCATGGTGGCGGGCGCCTGTAGTCCTAAGTACTTGGGAGGCTGAGGCAGGAGAATTATTTGAACCTGGGAAGCGGAGCTTGCAGTGACACTAGATTGCACCACCGCAATCCAGCCTGGGTGACAGAGTGAGATTCCATCTCAAAAAAAAAAAAAGAAATTTTGCTCTTTTTTTTTTTTTGAGATGGAGTCTTGCATCTTGCTCTTGTTGCCCAGGCTGGAATGCAATGGCACAATCTTGGCTCACTGCGACCTCTGCCTTCCAGGTTCAAGTGATTCTCCTGCCTCAGCCTCCTGAGTAGCTGGCATTACATTACAGGCATGTGCCACCACACCTGGCTAATTTTTGTATTTTTAGTAGAGACGGGGTTTCGCCATGTTAGCCAGGCTGGTCTTGAACTCACGACCTCGTGATCTGCCTGCCTCGGCCTCCCAAAGTGCTGGGATTACAGGCGTGAGCCACGGTGCCTGGCCTGCTTTCATTTTCTTAAAACAGATGCTAATTACTTTTCACTTACTATAAAAGTGGTAATAAAAGAGACAAAGAGTAGCAAATAGCAGATTCACATAAGAGAATAAGCAGTGAACAGAAGATAATGGTGATGCAGTTCAGGCTTGGTGGTTCATGCCTGTAATCCCACCACTTTGGGAGGCAGAGGAGGGAGGATGGCTTGAGCTCAGGAATTCAAGACCAGCCCGGGTAACATGGTGAAACCCATCTCTACAAAAAGTATGAAAATTAACCAGGTGTGGTGGCGCACGCCTGTGGTCCTAGCTACTTAGGTGGCTGACGCAGAAGGATGGCTTGAGTCAGAGAGGTCAAAGCTGCAGTGAGAAGTGATTGCACTACTACATTCCAGCCTGGGTGACAGAGTGAGACCCTGTCTCAAAAGAAAGAGAAGAAAAGGGGATTCACTGTTTTTCTTTTGTTGTATCATTGCTACATACTGAATTTTCTCCTCAAAACTTAGGAAAGGAATGCAAAACGTGCAAACCCAAAAACTGACAGTCACAAAGACAATGACAAATATTTCATACTTGTGTGGAGATGGCCAAGTATTAGGATCCTGAAGTACCACACCAAGGGCATAAATGACGAGGGTCTGTGAAAAAAAAAAAATCCAATTAGTCAAGGACTAACAGAGGTAAAATGACTCCTAGAAAGTCAACTTATTCCAAACTTCTTTTAATATAGATAGTGAATACGAAATAATAATTTAAAATAATGGAAGAAATCGGCCGGGTGCGGTGGCTCACACCTGTAATCCCAGCACTTTGTGAGGCTGAGGTGGGCGGATCACGAGGTCAGGAGATCGAGACCATCCTGGCTCACACGGTGAAACCCCATCTCTGCTAAAAATACAAAAAAGTAGCCAGGCGTGGTGGTGGGCACCTGCAGTCCCAGCTACTACTCGGGAGGCTGAGGCAGGGGAATGGTGTGAACCTGGGAGGCAGAGCTTGCAGTGAGCCCAGATTGTACCACTGCACTCCAGCCTGGGAGACAGAGTGAGACTCCATCTCAAAAAATAAATAAATAAATAAAATTAAAAAAAATAATAATGGAAGAAACCACAAGTGATTATTTTGGTAATCTTACAATGAGGAAGGCCTCCCTAAGCATGTCACAAAATCTAGAAACCATAAAGGAATAACTATATGAAAATTTAAAATCTACATCCAGTTAAAAAACAATAAAAAAAGAATGTAAGCAACAGTAAGTTATTTGCTATATAACTGACAGTTTGTATAGTATACAAAAATATATATAAGCTCACTAGAAAAATCAATGAAAGTTATAAAGACCAGAATTCACAAAAGAAAAATACAAACTGTTAATATATGTATGAAAATTTGTTCGATTTCTCCAATGATCAGAGAAAAGCAAGATTCATAAAATATACATAAGACTCAAATTCAGAGGTGGTGAGGATTTGGAAAGAAAAAACATTCTCATACATTGTTGCTAAAAGTATAAAATGGCTTTCAGAGAACATTTTAAAATTAACATACACATGGCCCAGTGTAGCGGCTAATGCCTATAATCTCACCACTTTGGGAGGCTGAGGCAGGAGGATCACTTGAGCCTAGGAGTTCGATATCAGCCTGGGCAACATAGTGAGACTCCGTCTTTATAAAAAACAAAAAAAAATTTAGTCCAGCTACTTGGGAAGCTGAGGTGGGAGGATCACTTAAGCCTCGAAGGTCGAGGCTGCAATAGCACCACTGTACTCCAGCCTAGGTAAAAGAGCAAGACCCTGTCTAAAAATAATAATAACTGAACATACACATGGACTTTCACACAAAAACTCCATGTCTAAGACACTCAACACCTGTACCAGTATATAATAAAAAAAAATGTCAATCATAATTTCCATTAGCGGGGGCTGCTTAAATAAATCATGCTGGACGGGCATGGTGGCTCATGCCTGCTATCCCAGCACGTTGAGAGGTGGAGGCGGGTGGATCACTTGAGGCCAGGAGTTTGAGACCAGCCTGGCCAACATGGTGAAACCCCATCTCTACTAAAAATACAAAAATTAGCCAGGGCTTGTAGTGCAAGCCTGTAATCCCAGCTACGCAGGAGGCTGAGGCAGGAGAATCACTTGAACTCGGGAGGCGGAGGTTGCAGTGAGCCAAGATTGCACCACTGCACTCCAGGCTGGGTGACACAGTGATATTCTGTCTCAAAAAATCAAATTAAAACATAAATTATGGTACAGTCACACTATGGAATATTATGCAGCCATTAATAATGAGTCGAATCTGTATCAAGTGCTAGGTGTACTAATAGCCATAATACACTCAATTAAGAAGAAAATTAAAGAATATTATAGGAAGAGTAACTTTTCACATATAAATTCTGTTTAATACATATGTATATGTGTGTTTCTATAAACATATACACAGAAATAGGTCTATAGAAATACATACTAAACTGCTAACAGTAGTACCTTTCGGGAAGAAAGACTTTTATGTTGTTTGAACTTTAAAACAAGCACATATTATTTTGTAACTAAAATAATTGTGTCTTTTATTTAATAATGGGTAGCATTTATTTGCCACTTTAAACAAATTTAAAATACACACCACGCGGGGTGCAGTGGCTCATGCATATAATCCCAGCACTGTGGGAGGCCAAGGTTGGCAGATCACCTGAGGTCAGGAGTTCAAGACCAGCTTGGCCAACATGCCAAACCCCATCTCTACTAAAAATACAAAAATTAGCTGGGCATGGTGCGGGCACCTGTAATCCCCACTACTAGGGAGGCTGAGACAGGAGAATCCCTTGAACCTGGGAGGTGGAGGTTGCAGTGAGCCAAGATTGCACCATTGCACTCCAGCCTGGGTGACAAGAGCGAAACTCCATCTAAAATATATATATATACACACACACACCAAAAGAGTTGAGAATAGTTGAATGAATTAAACATATTAAATATTTTCTACCTCTCTAGGAATAATAAATTGGTCAATTTTTCCTTCAATATCTTGAAGCTGGGCAGAAACTGGAGTCAGTTTGGCAGTTCGAACAGTTTCACAAAGCACATGCTGACAATATCTGTTTTAAAAAAAATTTTTTTGAAGATGTTTATTTTAGGAGGCAGTTAGAAATGTACATACATTTAAAAAACGTTCTTCAACAACTGCTCAAACATTCCTAACTTGAAATAGTCCCATCATAATTCTTATCTGCTTAAAGATATGTTATATATTAGAAGTATATAAAAACTTATTAAAAATTTTATAAATTTTAAAATAAATACATTTTTATAAGATTTGTTATTAATCTGCATATAACTCTAGGTAGATAAAGATTTCAACAAATAAAAACACTTTTAAAAGTACCAGAAGAAAACTCAAAATGTTTCTATAATTTTTTTAAAGTTTATTTTTAGCATGAAGCTGACAGAAAATTATAAAGAATAATACAAATAACCTAACTAGAGAAACATTTTATTTACATATTTCTAAAGATAACTAGGAAAAATACTTTCAGTAAAGATATCCTTAATGTATAAAACCTCTTTAAAAGTAATTAAAAAATCCAACAACCCCATAGAAACAGGGACAGAGAATACAAAAAGCAATTCACAAAAACATACAAATGGCCTGAAGACATGAAATGATACTCAACTTAATTAACAACTTAAAGACTGCCAATCATAGCGTGTTTTTTTTTTTTTTAACTTGCCAGATTGACAAAGATGAAAAAGAATGACAGCAGATATTACTAGAAAAAGATGGAGAAAAAGACATTCTCATATCCAATTGGTGGAAGTATAAAGTGGTACACCTCAAGTGTACATCACAATGAGAAGAATAAAAACTAAAATGTATTCCAATTTTGCTATGAGTTAGTTCACTTAAATACTTTATATACAGGATCTTATCGAATCCTTACAAGAAACCCATGGGTGCTATTATTATTCTAATTTTACAGATTAAAATCAGAGGCAGTTATTTAAGATCACATAGCAGGTAAGTTGTGTTGACAGGATTCAAATCTTAACCACTGACCTACTGCATACATCCTTCAACTAGAAGCTCACTTCTAGGACCTTATTATACAGAAATATTTGAAAATATTAGCAAAGATGTAAGCACAGAAGTGTTAATTGTTTGTAACATCAAAAACAACAAAATCAAAACAGGAAACATTCTTCCTTCCTCTCTTCTGTACAAATATTTATTGCATACCTGCTACATGTGAAGCACTGTGCTAGATACTGAGCTACAACAATAAACAAGAGATACACCATCAAAGGGGTTCAGATTCTAGTTGGCAGTGGGGAGGCAGAGTGGATAGGACATAAAGGATGAACAATTAAACAAGCATAGCGCATGTTATGACAAAGGAAGTTCAGGGTATTACTGGAATATAAGGCAGGAACAGCTACTCTAGGTAAAGGGTTTCGTAGAGAAATAAACACAGGCCGGGCCGGGAGCAGTGGCTCACGTCTGTAATCCCAGCATTTTGGGAGCCAGAGGCGGGTGGATCACTTGAGGCCAGGAGTTCGAGACTAGCCTGGCCAACATGGTAAAACCCCGTGTCTACTAAAAATACAAAAATTAGCTAGGTGTGGTAGTGCACGCCTGTAATTCCAACTACTTGGAAGGCTGCGGCATGAGAATCGTTTCAACCCAGGAGGTGGAGGGTACAGTGAGCTAAAATTGCGCCACTGCAAACCTGCCTGGGTGACAGAGAGACACTGCATCTCAAAAAAAAAAAAAAGGAGAGAGAGAGAAAGAGAGAAATAAACACAGGCTGAAATCTGCAAAACAACAACATAAAAAAGAAAAAAAAACACTCAAACCACCCACAATAAAAAAAAAACCCCACCCCAAAACCAAAACCCAACACCTGGACTTAACTAAAGGAGAGACAAAAAGAGAATCTATACAGAGGAACAGTTTGTGCAAAAGCCAGGACAGGAGGTAAGAAACAAAAGACTTTGAGTAGAGCTAAACTGAAAGCTATGAAGAGGCACAAGTGAGGATAAGGTGAGTACACAAGGCCCAGCTTTTGAAATGCTTCGTGAGCTATATTAGAGAGTTTAAACTTTAAAAAATTATTTATTTCCTTATTTATTTTTAAGAGACAGGTTCTTGCTCTGTTGCCCAGACTGGAGTGCAGTGACACTCTATCATGCTGCAGCCTCAAGCTCCGAAGCTCAAGCGATCCTCCCACCTCAGCCTCCCTAGTAGTTGTAACCACAGGTACATACCTTTATGTCTGTCTAATTTTTAAACATTTTGTAGAGACAGGCTCCCTCTATGTTGCCCTGAATGGTCTCAAACTCCTGGGCTCAAGCAATCCTCCAGCCTCAGCCTCCCAAATTGCTGGGATTATAAGCATGAGTCACTGCACCCAGCCCAATTGTTACCGGCTTACGGGCACACATTTACAAAGGAACTTCACCTTCGACTTCATATACTTCTATATGATAAAAACTTCAAAAGGCAACTAGTATTACTTTTAAAAAAGTAGTTACATTCAATGTAATAAATAAAACTTCCAACATTTAAAAGCCTCCCAGTTCTTTCCAGTGGTTATCTTGTTTTCTTTTTTTGAGAGAGGGTCTCACTGTTACCAGGATGGAGTGTAGTGGTGTGATCATGGCTCACTGCAGCCTGGACTTCCTGGGCTCAGGTGATTCTCCTATATCAGCCTCCTGAGTAGCTGGGACTATAGGCATGCACCACCATCCCTAGCTAATTTTTTGTATCTTTTTTTTTAGAGATGAGGTTTTGCCAGGTTGCTCTGGCTAGTCTTGCACTCTCGGGCTCTGGTGAGCCTCTCACCTTCGCCTCCCAAATTGGTAGGATTACAGGTGTGGGCCACTGTGCCCAGCCACTCTATCTTCTCTATAGTTGATTTTATGCTCCAAGGTAGGGTTGCTTGCTACCCAGTCTCAGACTTCTAACCCCAAAGCAGTCACAGTTGCAATTTAAAACAAAAATTAATTAAGGTATGGTTATATGCAATAAAATTAACCCATTTTACCTGTACAGTTTGAATTTTAGTAATTGTATACAATTGTGTAACTACAATCACAAGTAATATATAAGACAGTTTCATTTTCTTTCTTTTCTTTTTTTTTTTTTTTGAGTAGTCTCGCTCTTTCGCCCAGGCTGCAGTGCAGTGGCGCGATCTCGGCTCACTGCAAGCTCCGCCTCCTGGGTTCACGCCATTCTTCGGCCTCAGCCTCCCAAGTAGCTGGGACTATAGGCGCCTGCCACCGTGCCCGGCTAATGTTTTGTATTTTTAGTAGAGACGGGGTTCCACCATGTTAGCCAGGATGGTCTCGATCTGACTCGTGATCCACCCTCCTCGGCCTCCCAAAGTGCTGGGATTATAGGCGTGAGCCACTGCGCCCGGCCGACAGTTTCATTTTCTTCATGCCCCTTTGTAGTTGATCCTGTCCCCATTCCTAACCCCCAACAGAATGCTTTTTATTACCATAATTTGCCTTTTCTAGAATTTCACACAAATGAAATCATACAGTAGCCGTATTTTATGTTTCACTCTTTCACTTAAATCACTAAGATTTATCTGTGTTGTTGTGTGTATTAATATGGTGTTCCTTTTTATTACTTGGTAGTATTCTATGGTATGGTAATACCACAATTTGTTTATCTATTTACCAGTTGAACATCTGAACTACTTCCAATTTTGGGCTATTTTGAATAATACTGCTATGAATATATGCAAACAGGTCTTTGTGTAGTCATGTTTTCATTTATCTTGGAATGAAATTCCAAAGAGTGGAATTGCTGGGTCATATAAGTGTATGTTGAACTTTTTAAGAGCCTACTATATTGTTTTCTATTGTTTTCTTTTCTTTTGAGACAGGGTCTCGCTCTGTAACCCAGGCTGGAGTGCAGTGATGCAATCACTGTAGCCTCAACCTCCTGAGCTCAGGCGATCCTCCCACCTAAGCCTCTTGAGTAGCTTGGACTACAGGCGTGTCCCAGCACACCTGGCTGATATTTTGTATTTTTAGTACAGATGGGTTTTTGCCGTGTTGCCCAAGCTGGTCTTGAACTACTGGGCTTAAGTGATCCGCCTGCCTTGGCCTCCCAAAGTGCTGGGATTACAGGTGTAAGCCACCACATCTGGTCAAGCCTACTAAATTATTATCTAATGTTGCTGTACTGTTTTTTATTACCATCAACAAAGTATGAGTGTCATACTTGCTTGACTTCACTAGTACTATTTAACAGGCTAAGTTAAACATTTCCCACACAACCTTATGATTTTAAAAAGCAGATTCATTTACCTAATAAAATCTACGTATAAATACTTGAAGTCCTATAAAAATATACAGCTTTCCTAAATAGCAACAATAGCTTTAAATTAGATAAACCAGTTCAAATTTACCTTTTAATAATCTCCTCTTTTTATTGTGTCCTTACCTGAGCTGCTCAATTTTCTCTGGAGTAATAGGACCATTTCCAAAAACTTGGTTTATCTCTTCATATAATTTTTTTTGAACTTCTTCAGAGGTGGTTAAAAAACAGATTGCCCAGGTACACACTAGGTGAAACATTATATGAATAACAATGAAAATCGCTAACTCATGGCTTGGGTATAGAATAAGAAAAAAACTAATTATTTAGAGTGGTGTTTTTATATTTGCTTTTTTTCTCCTATGATATAGAAGATAACATAAGTGGTACCAAAAAGTAAAATTATTCACAGGGTTTGTATTTCACTGAATGGAACATCAATATTTACGGATTGCCCTCCAACAGACATAGTGCAATCTGGATGCCTTCTTTCTTAAAACTGGTAAGTAACCGGAGCCAATTAATTTTACCTTAGGTAAAATAGTTATGATAATAAATAAATTTCATATCTGTAGGAGTGCTCAATATTGGTTATTGCAATTGATTATCGGATGCACTCAACCTTATTAAGTTGATTTATCAGTTCACTTAGGAGCACTAATGAAATGATTCAGACAAATCAAGCTAGCAGATTTATCAATAAATCAATATTCTAACACATTTACCTGTGATGGTAAATACACTGGCTCAAAATTTGTGACTGGTTATTGCTTAGAATAGTTCTCAACCAGACATGGTGGCTCACACCTGTAATCCCAGCACTTTGGGAGGGATTACGCGGAGGGGATCACTTTGGGAGGGGATCTGAAGCTGGGGGATTGCTTGGGCTCAGGAGTTCAAGACTAGTCTGGGCAACATGGCAAAACCCCATCTCTACAAAAAACTCAAAAATCAGCTGGGTGTGGTGGTGTGTGACTGTAGTCCCAGCTACTTGGGAGGCTGACATGGGATGATTGCTGGAGCCCAGGGGGCTGAGGCTGCAGTGAGCTGTGATCATGCCACTGCACTTCACCCTGGGAAACCAAGTGAGACCCTGTCTCAAACAAACAAACAAACAAACAACAACAACAAAAAAACAGTGGTTCTCAAAAACCACCTGGGAGATGGCTGATGCTATAACCTCACATTCACAAATTCTGGTTCAGTAGGTTTATGGTAATGTCCAAACATCTGTACTTTTAACAAATAGAATATCACATTTATCTCAATTAACAAATGGGAAGATGAATGGCTCATGGCTTACTTTAGCTTAAACTGGTTTATGGATTATATTAATTGAGGAAATGAAAATGTAAAGAAATTACATGTTGAGAAAAAACCAGAAGAAATGAAAATGTAAAGAAATTACATGTTGAGAAAAAAAAACAGAGGAAAAAGAGTAATTATAATTTCTGTAGTAATACACTGGGATTATAACTATTAAAAGAATGGAACCTTCTGAACATATATACTACCTCTTTCCCTAGAATATGTTTGAGGTGACACCATCTGTAGCTCTATTGTTCCTGTGTCAAATACTTCTTAATATCCTTCTAGTAACTTGTACTTCACTTACCAATGATCTCTTTCCTGAACTAAGGGTTAACTTAATCTCAAAGTTAATTTATAAAAAAAGTTTTCCTGATACACCTTATTACCCATATTGTTATCATTAAAATCAGTAGTTACCTGGTACTCAATTACTCTGATTAGTTTTTTTATATCTAGAGTTCACAAAAAACATGAGTGACTGCCTGTCCTTAACTTTTCCCTACATATGCCTCTTCATCATTACGGCTTCTGAGTGAACTATAGAATTTCTTTTTTTTTTTTTTTTTTTTTTGAGACGGAGTCTCGCTCTGTCGCCCAGGCTGGAATGCAGTGGCCGGATCTCAGCTCACTGCAAGCTCCGCCTCCCAGGTTCAGGCCATTCTCCTGCCTCAGCCTCCCAAGTAGCTGGGACTACAGGCGCCCGCCACCATGCCCGGCTAATTTTTTGTATTTTTAGTAGAGACGGGGCTTCACCGTGTTAGCCAGGATGGTCTCGATCTCCTGACCTCGTGGATCTGCCCGTTTCGGCCTCCCAAAGTGCTGGGATTACAGGCTGGAGCCACTGCGCCCGGCCTCGAACTATAGAATTTCTATTTTACAAGTGATGTGAAAACTTGTGCAGTGTACAATATGTGTGTCACACAATTTTACAACATAGAGTAATATACAACTGAAGGATTCACCACAACGATTTGCATACAGTGGTCATTCATGTACTCTGCTTGATTATATTATCACTTAAAATTAATGTAACAGGCCAGGTGCGGTGGCTGATGCCTGTAATCCCAGCATTTTGGGAGGCCGAGGCGGGCAGATCATGAGGTCAAGAGAACGAGACCATCCTGGCCAACATGGTGAAACCCCATCTCTACTAAAAATACAAAAAATTAGCTGGGTGTGGTGGTGGGCACCTATAGTCCCAGCTACTTGGGAGGCTGAGGCAGGAGAATCGCTTGAACCTGGGAGGCAGATGTTGCAGTGAGCCGAGATTACACCACTGCATTCTAGCCTGGGCTACAGAGCGAGACTCCGCCTCAAAAAAAAAAAAAAAAATCTCACATTGACTTTTGGTTTGTGGGGTTTTTTTTTTTAGATAGGGTCACACTCTGTCACCTAGGCTGGAGTGCAGTGGCAGTGATCGCGGCTCACTTGAGGCCTTGATCTCCTGGCTAAAGTGATCCCACCTCAAGCTTCCCAAGTAGCTGGGACTACAGGAACATGCCACCACGCACAGCTAATTACAATTTTTTTTTTTTGGTAGAGATCAAGTCCCACTACGTTGCCCAGCCTGTCACAACGATGGCTGAAAATAGCTTTAAAATGTGATTTTAAGCCACTTAATGTGCTTTAAATGCAATACTGAATCAGACACAATTTCATAGCTCAGAGATAACTTGGAGGTCATCTGGAGCTAAACTCTATTTTAGAAAAGGAGGAAAATGGAGAGATAAGAATCTTGCCCAAGGCTAATAAGGGGCAGAGTAAGGAGTAAGAACTTATTAAGGTTTCTTGTTTATCTACTCTCAAAAACTTCAGAGGAGCCTTAAAAAACCACCAACCTACATCCAAATACATAGCAATTCTCCTAAAATCTCCCTAAAAACTGAAAATAAGATTAACATATTAATTCAACCTTGGAAATAGTCACTTTTCTTGGTGTCCAGAGCACAAGTGATTTAGATCTTTAAAGGTCTTTAGCAAAGACGTATTTATTTTTAATGTAATACGTTTTAAAAACAAGGATTTTAAATCTATCTTTATATTAATTTTTTTTAAGCTGGGGTCTTGTTTTATTGCCCAAGTTAGGCAAACTCCTGGGGCTCACACAATCCTACCACCTCAGCCTCCAACGTAGCTGGGACAAATGTGCACCACTGGACCAAACAAGTAGGCATTTTTTTTAAAAAGGTTGAATAAGTCAGGATGTGGTGGCTCACGCCTGTAATCCTAACACCCTGGGAGGCTGAGACGGGCGGAGCACCTGAGGTCAGTTCAAGACCAGCTTGGCCAACATGGTCTCTACTTAAAATATGAAAATTAGCCAAGCATAGTTGTGGGCGCCTGTAATCCCACCTACTCAGGGGGCTAAGGCAGGAGAATCTATTGAATCGAGGAGGTGGAGGTTGCAGTGACCTGAGATAGCGCAATTGCACTCCAGCCTGGGTGACAAGAGTGAAACTCCGTCTCAAAAAAAAAAAAAGAAAAAGGTTGAATACATTATTTTTGACATATGCTTACCTAAATTCAATTTAATCATCTATAGTATCTGGACATTTCTGTATGCCAAAGAAGAAAACTTTATGGGAAGTTTATATTTGTATCATTTTAAAGAAAGTTTCCTTAAACATTAAGGGATATAAATGAAATCCTTCAAGTGAACATAAATTTTCTAAAATTTAAATTCATGTCCTAATACTTCCTTTTGTTTTTTGGGTTTTTTTTTTTTGTTTTTTTTTTTGTTTTTTTTTGAGACAGAGCATAGCTCTGTCACCCAGGCTGGAGTGCAGTGGTGTGATCTCAGCTCATTGCAACCTCTGCCTCCAGGGTTCAAGTGATTCTCTTGCCTCAGCCTCCTGAGTAGCTGAGATTACAGGCACATGCCACCATACCCGGCTACTTTTTGTATTTTTAGTAGAGATGGGGTTTCAACATGTTGGTCAGGCTGGTCTCGAACTCCTGATCTTGTGATCCGCCCACCTCAGCCTCTCAAAGTTCTGGGATTACAGGCATGAGTCACCATGCCTGGCCTCCTTTTGTTTTTTGACAGGGTCTCACTCTGTCACCCAGGCTGCAGTCCAGTGGTGTGATCACGGCTCACTGCAACCTCAACCTCCTGGGCTTAAGTGATCCTCCCACCTTAGCCTTCCTTACATAACTGGGATTACAGGTGTGTGCCACCAGGCCTGGCTAATTTTTGAATTTTTTATAGAGATAGGGTTCCGCTGTGTTGCCCAGGCTGGTCCCAAATTTCTGGGCTCCAGTGATTCATCCACCTCGGCCTCCCAGAGTGCTGGCATTATGGCTGTGAGCCACCTTGCCTGGCCCCCTAATACTTTCTTTAAGTATTTTTATCTTAGTATATTTTTATGCCTACAGAAGTATTTTTATAAATATTGTATAAATAAATGGTACTCTACCAATCTAAAAACCAAGTGAGGAAACTTAGAAACATATCAAATATTTTACAATTTTACATAGAAATCACCTTCAATTCCAATGAGAGGAGTTCTTTTAAATCGTGATTTCTGTGGCCTATATACTCTTGTTGGTAGACCTTAATAATAGCAGACTAGCTTGGAGTCAAAGTGGAAAGCAGCAGCAGGAAATGAAAAGCTCACTGTTCTGGTTGGAAAGGTGTCAACAGCAGTTTTCATTTTAAAGGCACTAACTAGAATTCACAATCCATAAAATGTGTCAAGAAATTTATGGCAATTTTCAGAGGTGACTTTAAGCACTCGGGGTTAAGAAAAAAAGCACCTATGTGAGTCAGCCCTTTAAAACAAGACTGAAAAAGAGGGAAAAATTTTAAAGAAGTCCTCTAAACAGTGTTTTATTTTTGTTTTGAGACAGTCTTGCTCTGTTGCCCAGGCTGGAATGCAATAGTGCGATCATCACTCACTGCAGCTTCAACCTCTTGGGCTCAAGTGATCATCCTGCCTCAGCTTCCCGAGTGGCTGGAACCACAGGCATGTGCCACCACACCCAGCTAACGGTTATTTTTAGCAGAGACGAGGTCTCACTATGTTGCCCAGACTAGTCTCGAACTCCTGGGCTGAAGTGATCCTCTTATCCTGGCCTCCCAAAGTGTTGGGATTACAGGAGTGAGTTGCCATGCCTGGCCTTGTTTTTTTTTTTTTGAGACAGGGTCTCACTCTGTTGTTCAGGCTGGAGTGCACAATCAGTTCACTGTCGCCTCCATCCTCATGATTCAGCCTCTTGAGTAGCAGGCATAGGCCATCATGCTCAGTTAACTTATTTTTTTTGTAGAGAGAGGGTCTCTCTTTTCTGGGCTGGCCTCCAACTCCTGGCCTAAAGCAATCTTTCACCTCAGCCTCCCAAAGTGTTGGGATTACAGGTGTGAGCCACTGTGCTCAGCCTGTATTTTAGTAATTCATCTGAAAAAGAAATCAATTTATACTTACATTTTGCAGTTATTATGCAACTGGCCAGAGAAAATATCATACTGTCTTCTAGGATCTAGGAAACAAAGCTAAGTTTAGAAAGTGTGAAAAATGTAAGGTAGCCTATATTAGGCCCTGCTAAAATAATCTAGAGTATAAAATTAGTGTCAATGAAAAAAAAAGTATATTATGTCATTATGATGTTTTCATTAAAACAAAAAACCAAAATCTGTATAATGTGAATACCAACCTAATTACCACATTGCTTTTTAAAAACATTTTTAAAATTGATATACTATAGTTGTATGTATTTTCAGAGTACAAGTGATATTTTGGTACATGTATACAACATGTAATGATCAAATCAGGGTATTTGTTGTGAATATTACTGGTTCATGATATACTTTGGTAAATAAACTCAGTCCTATTTTTCTGGCTTAGCCTAGTAAACAGCAATGAAGCCTCAGAAATAGGACAGATCTCATCACTGTCCTGGAAGCCTACAGCATAAAATTAATGTCAATGAAAAAAAAGTGTATTATTTCATTATGATGTTTTCATTAAAACAAAAAACCAAAATCTGTATAATGTGAATACAACCTAAATACCACATTGCTTTTTAAAAATATTTTTAAAATCGATATACTACAGTTGTATTTTCAGAGTACAAGTGATATTTCAGTACACATATACAACATCTAATGATCAAATCAGGGTATTTATTGTGAATATTACTAGTTCATGATATACTGTGGTAAATAAACTCAGTCCTATTTTTCTGGCTTAGCCTAGTAAACAGCAATGAAGCCTCAGAAATAGGACAGAAGATCTCATCACTGTCCTAGAAGCCAAATTCAATTTCTGCACCAACATATACCAGACTACTGCTGGCTACAAGGACTTGCATGTGTAGAGTGGGGCAGAAGATTCCTACAATGAAGAGGTGTGGCAATAACAACTAACCTCATTGGCCTGACAATACCACAAATGCAGTGGTATGCTGGCAGTATTGTGAACAAGCCACACTGCCACACCTGGTCAAGCAGGCAAAGTGATTTGGTCTAATACACCTAACACAAGTCCTTCTCCTCTTTTGTAATTCAAGAATTTTGGCTCAATTTAATAATATTAAATACTATACAGCTGCCTCAAAGAGCTAAATAATAGAGGCCAAGTACTTGTACTACCAATTATGTACAATAAAAGATGTACGACGCGGCTGGGCGCAGTGGCTCATGCCTGTAATCCCAGCACTTTGGGAGGCCAAGGCGGGCGGATCACGATGTGAAAGAGATAGAGACCATCCTGGCCAACAAGGTGAAATCCCATCTCTACTACAAATATAAAAAAATTATCTGGGCGTGGTGGTGTGTGTCTGTAGTCCCAGCTACTTGGGAAGCTGAGGCAGGAGAATCGCTTGAACCCGGGAGGTAGAAGTTGCAGTGAGCAGAGATCATGCCACTACACTCCAGCCTGGCGACATAGCAAGACTCCATCTCAAAACAACAACAACAACAACAAAAAAAACCCCTAAAAAACATGTATGATGCTTAAGCCACTGAACTCTAGGAAGGTATCTGGATTAAAGCGCATGAAAAGCACACTGTATATATGTGTGATTATTATCATTATTTTTTATAGATGGCGTCTTGCTATATTGCCCAAGTTGGCCTCAATCTCTTGGGTTCAAGTGATCCTCCCACCTCAGCCTCTCGAGTAGCTGGGACTACAATCATGAGACATTGTGCAAGCTCTGGCTTTTTTTTTTTTTTTTTTTTTTTTTTTTACCTGAAAAACATTTAACAATTATATCACCTGTTGGTCATTAAGGTTTCCTTGTACTAAGGAGTCGATGAAAATATGTTGACTGAAGTTCCTTCCTTTTCGTTCTTTTATGATGTTCCTTAAAACAGACTCCAGTTGCACGAGGGCTTAGAGAAAAAAACAAAATAATTTTAGAATACAAGCATTAGTGGAGACTGAACTTTAAAAAAATAATTCTGTGCAACGTTACTACATGAGAAGAAAAACTTCAAAGTTAGAAACCAACAACAAAGAAAGCTAATTTATGTTTAAACTCATCTATTTTCCTCCTTCTTTTTGCCAAATTTAACATACATACAAAAACGTACACAAAGCATATAAGTACAGTTTAAGGAATAATTATAAATCACCACCAACCACCCAGGTCAAGAAGTAGAGCAAGGCCAGCACTTGACTTTTTCTTTTATTTTTGAGACAGAGTCTTGCTCTGTTGCCCAAGCTGCAGTGTAGTGGTGTAATCTGGGCTTACTGCAGCCTTGACTTCCCAGGCTCAGGTGATTCTCCCATCTCGGCCTCCTAAGTAGCTGGGACTACAGGCATGTTACCACGCCCAGCTAATTTTTGTATTTTTGTCAGAGACGGGGTTTCACCATGTTGGCCAGGCCAGTCTCAAACTCCTGGGCTCAAGCAATCTATCCGCCTCAGCCTGAAAGTGCTGAGATTATAGGCATGAGCCACCGCACCCGGCCTAATACCAGCACTTTAGAGGCCTCCAAACACATAAGCCTTTCTTCCCTGATATCATCCACCTTCCTTCTAAATTCTGTCTTAACTCCATTCCTTCTCCCAAATCAGGAATCACTTATTTATGGCTAGAAGCAGATGAAAGATAATCAGAAAAGTAAATTTCTAAAAACCTAAAAGAGGCTGGGCACTGTGGCTCATGCCTATAATCCCAGCACTTTGGGAGGCCGAGGCACGTGAACCACAAGGTCAGGAGTTCAAGACCAGCCTGGCCAAGATGGCAAAACCCCATCTCTACTAAAAATGCAAAAATTAGCTGGGCTCAGTGGCAGGCACCTGTAATCTCAGCTACTTGGGAGGCTGAGGCAGGAGAATTGCTTGAACCTGGGCAGCAGAAGTCGCAGTGAGCCAAGATCATGCCACTTCACTCCAGCCTGGGCAAGAGAATAAATAAATAAATATTTTATATATCTCTAAATAAATAAATATATAAAATAAAAAACCTAAAAGATATCAATAACTGATATCCAATGGCCCATAAAATTATACACAAATACGTTTCAGTCTTCACCTTACTTGACCTATCATATCACTGATGATGTTGATAACGTACTCTCCAAGAAACACTTTTTCATTTTTTTTTTTTTTTGAGACAGAGTGTTTGCTGGAGTGCATGGGCGCAATCTCAGCTTACTGCAACCTCCGCCTCCCAGATTCAAACTATTCTCCTGCCTCAGCCTCCTGAGTAACTGGGACTACAGGTGTGTGCCACCACGCCCGGCTAATTTTTTGTATTTTTAGTAGAGACGGGGTTTCACTGTGTTAGCCAGGGTGGTCTCCATCTCCTGACCTCGTGATCTGCCCGCCTTGGCCTCCCAAAGTGCTGGGATTACAGGCATGAGTCACCGCGCCCGGCCAAGAAACATTTTTTCATGTGGTTCCCAGGACTCTATATCCCCTAGACTCCACACTTCCTCCCACTTTACGGCCTACTCATTCTGTCTCCTTTTTTGATTCCTTTTTAATCTCTTGAACTTCTCAGCAATGAAATGTTCAAGGACAGAGCTCAGTTTTGGGACCTCTTTCCTTTTTCTATCTATATTCACTACCTGGTGATCTCTAATCTCAAGGTTTTCGATGCAATATATGTACCACACACTTCCAAATCTGTATTTCTAGTCAGGACTTCTTTCTCTTCAGCTCCAGATTCATATTTCGAATTCTAATAACAAACTCAACCTCTGCACTTGGATGTCTGAAGCATACCAAACACTGAACTCTTGAGCTTTCCCCCAAATCCCGGATCTTCCCACAGTCTTCCCCATCTTATTTCCTGACAACCTCCTTTTGCAATTAGGCCAAAAACCTTGGTGTCTCTCTCTCCCTTATACCCTAATTTTAATCTGTCAGCCAATGTTGGTAGGTCTACCTTCAAAGTACCAAATTATTTTCTTACTCCTTTTTTTTTCCTTGTTCTCTATTTTCTGTTGCCTGCCACTTGGTCCAAGCCACATTATCTCTCAAGCCTGGTTTATTGCTGTAGCCCTCTAACTAGTTTCCCTGCCTTTGCTCTGGGCCCATACAGTCTATCATACCAGTCAAAGTGATCCTTTTATAACATAACTCAGATTGTAACTCTGCTCAAAACCTGTCAGTGTCTTCCTACCTCATAGTAACAACCTAGTCACACAATGGTCTGTAAGCCATACAAAACCCATTCCTATCTCCAGTCTTTCTGACTTCATCTTCTGCTCCTCTTCTCACTCACTTCACTCCAGCCATACTGGCCTTCCTGTTGTACTTCAAATATAGCAGGAAGAGTCCTACTTCAAGGACTCTGTAATTACTTTTCCTCTACATGGAATATTCTTCCTTTGAACATCTGGATATCCACATGTTCTGCATGACTGGTTTCATCTCTTGCAAGTGTTACCCCAAAAGCCACCTCATCTTGAGGCCTTTCCTAATAATTACTTAAAACTGCAATCTCCCAACCCCCCGCACTCCCTATCCTCTTCTGGTTTTATTTTCCTCTACAGCATTTTTCACCTTTTAATGTACTATTCAGTTTACTTATTTAGATTACTGTCTGTCTCTTCCCACTAGAATGTGGTGCCACAAGGGCAAGAAATTTTGTTTAGGTTCCTCAGCACCTAAAACATGCCAGGATATCATAAATCTACATTAAATATTTATAGAATTGAATCAATATAATACACATTAGTGATTAAAATGATAAATTATTCCCAGGCACAGTGGCTCACGCCGGTAATCCCAACGCTTTGGGAAGCTGAGGTAGGAGGATCACTTGAGGTCAGGAGTTCGAGACCAGCCTGAAAAACATGGTGAAACCCTGTCTCTCTTAAAAATACAAAAATTATCCGAGCATGGTGGCAGGCGCCTGTAATCCCAGCTACTTGGGAGGTTGAGGCCTGAGAATTGCTTGAACCTGGGAGATGGAGGTTGATCTCACCCAGCCTGGGCAATAGAGCGAGACTCAGTCTCAAAAAAAAAAAAAAAAAAAAAGAATTAAAATAAGAAATTATTAACACTATAAAGAAGTTGTTCCCAGACTTTGCTACACATTAGAATCACCTGAGAAGTTTTTTCAAACAGTAAAGCACAAGTCACACCTCATATCAATTAAATCTGAATGTTTACAGGTAGAAGTCATGCTTCGATATTTTTAAAAAGATTTCATGTGTAGCAAAGTTTGGGAACCACTGTTGTACATTCTCGACCCTACAAGTACATTAGAATAATCTGGAGAGCCTTTTCAAAAACACCTGATGCCCACGGCACCCCAATCTCAGATTCTGAATAAACTGGTCTAGGATAAGGTTTTGTGCTTTAAGTTCTCCAACTGATTCTAATGTGCAAAGCAGGTTGGGAATTAAACAAAGGAAGCTCTGATCCAGTCATGGGATCCCATTTTTATAAATACTAGAACATAATCATTTCCAATAAAAGCTCAAATTTGATCTATGCCCATGTTGTAGCCCAAGGAACACATCATGCCAGACAGTTTACTTTTATTTAGAATCAAAGAATATACATTATTTTCATTTCATGTTAATTTAACCAATATTTCTGAAATACATTTTTTATCAAAGGGAATTAATCCAAATGCATTGATCAAGAGAATCATAATGGTCATAAAAACTGGATAGCAGGAAATGTGTCAATTAAACTGGTGGTTTTTTTCTTTTTTACTTCTGTTAGACCAAGAAAATCACCAAAACAGTAAGCTAATGAGGACAGGGATTTTTGTCTCCTGTGTCTCGCACCACTGCACTCCAGACTGGGTGACAGAGTGAGACTCTGTCTCAAAAAAAAAAAAAAAAAAAAAAAAAAACAAAAAAACCCAACATTAATTTAAAAAAAAGTATTAAAGCTTTATAATTATTCAACCACTGAGAGAATACAGAACAAAAAAAAAAAAAAAAAGGGAGAATAATTAATTTGGGGGCACTATATTACATTAAAATTGCTATGTTTCTGTGTAAATTGTATAAAATTGAAATTGAAATCAATGCCAAACAACACTGAAAATATTTTTATTCAATGTTATAATAGCAAGAATTTTTTAGGTTGCTAAACTTTTTTTTTTTTTTTGAGATAGAGTCTCACTCTCTCACCAAGGTTGGGAGTACAGTGGCATGATCTAGCTCACTGCAACTTCTGCCTCCAGGGTTCAAGTGATTCTCATTCCTCAGCCTCTTGAGTAGCTGGGATTACAGGTGTGTGCTGCTTCACCCGGCTAATATTTTTTTAGTAGAGGCAGGGTTTCACTATGTGGCCAGATTGGTCTCGAACTCCTGGCCTCAAGTGATCTGCCTACCTCAGCCTCCCAAAGTGCTAGGACTGCAGGTGTGAGCTACCGCACGGGGCCTATGTTGCTAATTTTTAAAAATTTTTTGAGATGGGGGTCTCTCACTACATTGCCCAGGCTGGTCTCAAAATCCTGAGCTGAAGTGATCCTCAAATCTCAGCCTCCCAAGTAGCTGGGACCACAGGCATGTGCTACCATGGCCGCCGTTTTTAGTAAGTATCTGTAATATTTAATCATGTTGACATTTCCCTACTAATTCCTATAATGTTGAACCTTTAGTTTGTTCCTGGTTTTCTACTTGCAGGAACAGTACTGCAAAAATACCTTCATGAATATTCTCTTCTTTCATATAATTTCATCCATTATTTATGGTTCTTAGTATGCATTATTAAACTGCTTTCTTAACATTGTAGCCTTATACTTTCCTTTAATCCCGTAGAGTATACCAGTTCTACAGCACTCTCATTCTGCAGTCAGTGCTAGAGTTTCTTTTACTAACTTATTTTTCCTCGCTTCTGTTAAAGAAAACTTTCATTGTAGAAAATGTAGGAAAAAAGCATAAAGAAAGAAAATATAGGCCGGGCACAGTGGCTCATGCCTGTAATCCCAGTACTTTGGGAGGCCATGGCAGGCAGATCACGAGGTCAAGAGATTGAGACCATCCTGGCCAACAGGGTGAAACCCTGTCTCTAATAAAAATACAAAAATTAGCTGGGCGTGGTGGCACGCACCTGTAGTCCCAGCTACTCAGGAGGCTGAGGCAGGAGAATCACTTGAACCTGGGAGTCGGAGGTTGCTGTGAGCTAAGATAGCACCACTGCACTCCAGCCTGGCAACAGAGCGAGACACTGACTCAAAAAAAAAAAAAAAAGGAAAGAAAGAAAATATAAATGACCTTTAATCTCACTATTCAGAAATAACTTTATTAAAACTGGGGCACCTTTATTTTTTGTCCTCACTAAAAATTAAGAGTGACCAAACTTACCATCTTCGTATTGTTTTTTCCGAGTTGTATTTTTATCAAGTGACCCATCTAGAAAGCCTTTTCCGATCTCAGACCAAACCTGAAAATAGGTAAGTATACATATCTATTATCCAATAGGTAGAATTGTAAAAATTATAATATAGAGCAATGTAACCTAATAACTTAGGAACTCTTTTTTTTTTTTTTTTTTTGAGTCATGTTTTGGCTCTGTCACCCAGGCTAGAGTGCTGGATTGCAATGGCATGATCATAGCTCACTGCAACCTCCACTTCCGAGGCTCAAGCCATCCTCCCACCTCAGCCTCCCAAGTAGCTGGGACTACAGGTGTGTGCCACCAATGCCAGCTAATTTTTCTATTTTTTGTAGAGACGGGTTTCACCATGTTTCCCAGGCTGGTCTTGAACTCCTGAGCTCAAGTGATCTTCTCGTCTCAGTATCCCAAAGTGTTGGGATTACAGGTGTGAGCCACCTACCCAGCAGGAACTCTTCTCACCAACAAATCTGATAATTAAGCTCTCCTTCTCAACTGGCTGCACAATCCTTTACTCCACAGTCTCAGAGGAGAGGGTACAAATATATTCTAATGACTTCAGTCAAGACACTTTCAAACTAATAAGAAGTGGAAAGTGAAAAATTCCTTTCCTCTAAAAGGAGTAGGGAGAAGAAAAAGGACACAGCAGTTGAGTCAATCCTCATTTTTTTTCCCCCACGAGACAGAGTCTCGCTGTGTTGCCTAGGCTGGAGTGCAGTGGCGTGATCTCGGCTCACTGCAACTTCCACCTCCCTGGTTCAAGCAATTCTCCCAGCCTCAGCCTCCTGAGTAGCTGGGATTACAGGTGCCTGCCACCACATCCAGCTAATTTTTGTATTTTTTAGTAGAGATGGGGTTTCCAGACTGGTATTGAACTCCTGACCTCAGGTGAGCGCCCGCCTCAGCCTCCCAAAGTGCTGGGATTACATGTGTGAGCCACTATGCCTGGCCCTCATTTTTGTATTATACTGGCATAAGTGTAAAAATAAAATTCACAGGTAATTACAAATTTCTGTTTCACCTGTAATATTGATAAACACTGGCTGAGGTAAAGAAAAAGGTTAAAATTTAGTCTGAGATTTGGATATGATAAGCAGTAGAATAGGCTTCCAAATATTCACAATTGGGTCATTAGCCCCTGAAAAAACTTTAACTTGATTTTAATTCAAAAGTTCTAAAAGAAATTAGTGAAAGAACACAACACTTATTCATCAATGGCTAAATACTATTATTTGAAAAATAATAGATTTTAAAAAGCCCTCAATTCTTACCTTAAATGAAAACATTTCAGATTACTTAAATGTAAAAAAATCAAACTTAAAACTACTGTAAAAATGAATAGTAGGCCAAGTGGAGTGGCTCACACCCATAATCCCAGCACTTTGGAGGCCAAGGCAGGCAGACTGCTTGGGCTAAGGAGTTCGAGAACATGGTAAAACCCTGTCTCTATGAAAAATATAAAAAATTAGCCAGGTGTGATGGTGAGCATCTGTGGTCCCAGCTACCCAGGAGGGTGAGGTGGAAGGATAGCTTGAGTCTGGGAGGTAGACGCTGCAGTGGGCCGAGACTGCAGCACTGCAGCCTAAAAAAAAAAAAAAAAAAAAAAAAAGAATAAAAATGTAAATATTTATATAAGACGCTTAAAGCTCAAAAGCAGTTTCTAAGCATGACCGAACACAAGGCACAAATTCACAATGAAAGAGTTAAATTGATTTAGCTACATAAAAACATTAGCATTTGTGATACTGAAAAAGTATCACAAAACTTTTATTTACTATAAATAAATGTAAAAGGAAATGAAAACTGAGATTAAAAATAAATAGCTGTTCTAGATTAGTAAGAAAATGAAACACATCAATAGAAATCTAGGCAAAAGAGCCAGGTGGGCCTAAAATCCCAGCTATTTGGGAGGCTGAGGTCAGAGGATCCCTTGAGCCCAAAAGTTTGAGACCAGTCTGGGCAACATGGTGATACTGTGTCACAAAAAAGTAAATAAAATAATGAAGAAATATAGGTGGAGGACATTTAAAAAAATCTCACAAAAGGAACCCAAGAGTTTAACAAAAGTATAAAAATATGATTTTGGGTTTTTTGTTTTTAAGACAGGGTCTGGCTCTATCTCCAAGGCTGGAGTGCCTAGGCACAATCATGGCTCACTGCAACCTCCACCTCCTGGGCTCAAGCAATCCTCTGGCCTCAGTCTCACAAGTAGTTGGGACTACAAGAATGTACTACCACACCCAGCAAATTTTTGTGTGTGTGTTTTTTTTTTTGGCAAAGATGGGGTTTTGTCATGTTGCCCAGGCTGGTCTCAAACTCCTGGGCTCAAGTAATCCTCCTGCTCTGGTTTCCCAAAGTGCGAGGGTTATAGGGGTGAACCACTGCACCCAGGCAAAAAGATGTTTAACCTTGGCCAGGCGCGGTGGCTCACACCTGTAATCCCAGCACTTTGGGAGGCCAAAGCGGGTGGATCACGAGGTCAGGAGATCGAGACCATCCTGGCTAACATGGTTAAACCCCGTCTCTGCTAAAAATACAAAAAAAATTAGCCAGGTGTGGTGGCGGGCATCTGTAGTTCCAGCTACTCGGGAGGCTGAGGCAGGAGAATGGTGTGAACTTGGGAGGTGGAGCTTGCAGTGAGCCGAGATTGCACTCTAGTCTGGGCCACACAGCGAGACTCTGTCTCAAAAAAAAAAAAAAAAGATGTTTAACCTCACGAGTAATAAAATAATTACACAGGCCGGGCGTGGACGCTCACGCCTGTAATCCCAGCACTTTGGGAGGCTGAGGCAGGCAGATCACCTGAGGTCAGGAGTTCGAGACCAGCCTGGCCAAGATGGTGAAACCCCGTTCTCTACTAAAATATATAAAAATTACCCGGGCATGGTGACAGGCACCTGTAATCCCAGCTACTCAGGAGGCTGAGGCAGGAGAATCACTTGAACCCAGGAGCTGGAGGTTGCAGTGAGCCGAGATTGTGCCATTGCACTCCAGTCTGAGTGACAAGAGCAAGACTTCATCTTAAAAAAAAAAAAAAAGAATTATACATTTCAGGCTGGGCGCAGTGGCTCACGCCTGTAATCCCAGCACTTTGGAAGGCCGAGGCAGGTGGATCATGTAAGGTCAGGAGTTCGAGACCAGCTGGCCAACATGGTGAAACGCCATCTCTACTAAAGGTACAAAAATTAGCTGGGCATCGTGGTGGGCACCAGTAATCCCAGCTACTGGGGAGGCTGAAGCAGGAGAATCGCTTTAACCCAGGAGGTGGAAGTTGCAGTGAGCCAAGATTGCACCATTGCATTCCAGCCTGGACAGTAAGAGCAAAACTCTGTCTCAAAAAAAAAAAAAAAAAAAAAAAAAAAGAACTATATATTTCAATCATAAAATGTCATTTTTGGCTTATTGGATAGGCAAAAATTTTGCTTTTTGAGACAGGGTCTCACTCTATCATCCAGGCTGCAGTGCAGTGGTGTGATCCTCCTGGGCTCAAGTGATCTTCCCACCTCAGTCTCCTGAGTAGCTGAGACTACAGGTGCGCATGCCACCACACTCCGCTAATTAAAAAAAAAAAAAATTTGGAGACAGGGGTCTCACTGTGTTGCCCAGGCTGGTCTTGAACTTCTAGGCTCAAGTAATCCTCTTGCTTTGGCTTCCCAAAGTGCTGGGACTACAGGCACAAGCCACCGCACCTGGCCTAGAAAGGCAAATATTTAAGGACCAACAATTCTAAATGTTGTCAAAAGTACAGAGTAAGAGCACATTAATATTGGTGGAAAAATACTTGGGACAATATTTGCAGGGGACAGTTAGGACATACAATATACAACTGAAGGAAGGATGTATGTTTTTTCACATTTTAACACCCGTGAAATCAGTATGCATCTTACAACTGATGACATCTCCCAATTGTTTTCATCCAAGTAGCAGTCATGATGCAGTCGTCATTGGCTCTGAATTCACAAATTGGTTATTATTCCTGGTGGCATGAGTGGACAATGGCAATCCCTTGGTATTTCAGACACTAAAAGATCATTTCAGGGGTGGGCAGGAGGATAAGAAATCACTTAATGGGTACAATGTGCATTATTTGGGTGATGGATACACTAAAAGCCCTGATTTTAACACTACACAATCTATGCATGTAATAAAATTATATATATAAAACTCATAAATTTACACAAATAAAAAAAATCTTTGAAAGCCCACGCTGGTGGCAAGGCTGTGGACATATGAAAACAAAAAAGAAAAAAAATCATTTGAGGAAGAATAAGTCCTGTTTATAGTCTGAAAAGTTTCCTTTGACAGCTTTTATTAAGAAAACATCAAATTCTTGCCAAAAATACATATTTTGAATCTACTCATGACATATCAGACAAACTCAAATTGAGGGATAGTCTACAAAATAACTGTCCTGTACTATCCAAAAATGTAAAGGTCTAGAAATGAAGAAAAGCTGAGGAACTGTTCCAGATTAAAGAGGTCTGATATCTAAAAGTACTGAATGATCATGAATTGGGTCCTAGAATTGGAGGGGAGGAGGCTGAGAATCTACAAGATTATTATTGATACAACCAAAGAAACTTGATAACTATGTTGTCACTACATAAGAGAATATCCTTGCTCGTAGTAAACATCAACTGCAATATTTAGAGGAAAACAGGCAAAATGTTCAATTTACTCTCAAATGGTTTCAGGAAAGTGGGAGGAATGGATAGACAGATGGATGGATAGATATAGATAGAAGATGAATGACAAAAGCATGTGCGGCAAAATGTAAACAACTGCTGAACCTGGGTAAAGGATATATGGGAGGGAGGGAGTTCCTTGTATTAACTGTAACTTTTCTGGAAGTTTGAAATTATTTCTATTTTGAGGTTATAAGAAAAGAAAGGAAAGAAAAAAAACACCAGCATAAAAATATGCAGGATAGATACCAGCAACTAGAAGAAAATCCTGGAAAGAGTGGTGAGATCACTCTTTTTTTTTTTTTTTTTTTTTTTTGAGATGGACTCTTGCTTTGTCGCCCAGGTTGGAGTACAGTGGTGCAATCTCAGCTCACTGCAACCTCCACCTCCCGGGTTCAGGTGGTTCTCTGCCTCAGCCTCCCGAGTAGCTGGGATTACAGGCTCCTGCCACCATGCCCAGCAAATTTTTGTATTTTTTAGTAGAGATGGGGTTTCACCATCTTGGCCAGGCTGGTCTTGAACTGCTGACCTTGTGATTCACCTGCCTCGGCCTCCCAAAGTGCTGGGATTACAGGCATGAGCCACCATGCCTGGCCGAGATCTTTCTTTTTTTTTTTTTGAGACAAGAGTCTCAATCCATCACCCAGGGCTGAAGTGCAGTGGCGTGGTCTTGGCTCACTATAATCTCTGCCACCCGGGTTCAGGCAATTCTTGTGCCTCAGCCTCCCAAGTAGCCTGAATTACAGGTGCAAGCCACCATGCCTGGCTAGTTTTTTTAAAATTTTCAGTAGAGATGGGGTTTTGCCACGTTGGCCAGGCTGGTCTCAAACTCTTGACCTCAAGTGATCTGCCTGCCTCGGCCTCCCAAAGTGCTGGGATTACAGGTGTGAGCCACTGTACCCAGCCAAGCCTTGTTCTTGATAGGCAACAATCTGCATTATTAAACTACCCAGTATGATGAAATAATTGCTTAATTTATTATTATCATTTTTTAGAGACAAGGTCTCACTCTTGTCTCCCAAGCTGGAGTGCACTACTGCAATCATAGCTCTCTTTAGCCTTGAACTCCTGGGTTCAAGTAATCCCTCCTGCCTCAGCCTCAGTAGCTGGGACAACAGGCACATGCCACCATGCCTGGCTAATGATGAAATAATAATTTTATTTATTTATTTATTTTATTTGAGACAGAGTCTTACTACCACACCCAGCTGATTTTTGTATTTTTAGTAGGGACAGGTTTTCACCATGTTGGGCAGGCTGGTCTTGAACTCCTGACTTCAGCCTCCCAAGGTGCTGGGATTACAGGTGTGAGCCACGGCGCCCAGCCTGAAACAATAATTTTAAATTTAGCCCCAGACTTACTGTGCCATGATTCTTCTGGAAGCGAATGACTTCCTGATCATTTTCAAATGTACTACCCATTACCATCTGTGTAACAGACTTCATAGCAAAACCAAGCATATGCTGGCTGAGGGGCACATGCTGGGTCTCTGGGTAGGAGAGCCATTTATCTAATAATTCTTCTGAAAGCTGAAAGAGAACAGAAAAGCACAATGATTACTATTTCTGCGTACTAAATCTCAGAAAATGTTCCTAAGTAGATTCATTTAATAGCAAACACAGTTAAACTCTGTAACCGAAGTGAACATTCAGGTACAAATCTGTCAGACTAACACTAGCTCCATCTAAAATTGCATCCTCAGTGGTTCAGGTTCAGCTTCTGGCAAAGGGCTGATATGTAAAACAAAACAGAACCACTATCACAACAATAAAAACAGAAAATATAAATTAAAAACTCAAAGACAGAAAAACCGTAAACCCAATGGAAATTAAAAGACCATACTCTTGGTACCTAATTAAAAATAATGAAAAGTCTGCCACAGAATGCCTGTGACATAGTAATCAATAAATATATGAATATATATAAAAGTCCTAAACATACTTCAGTGATAGAAACCTCTCAGAGTCTCTTTGTCATTCCTTCCTTCTCCAAATATTTATTAAATACCTATGGAATAAAAACAGAGTCTAGTGAAAAGATTATAAACAAGCTTTAGGCCAGGCACAGTGATTCATACCTGTAATCCTAGCACTTTGGGAGGCAAAGGTGGGTGGATCACTTGAGGTCAGGAGTTTGAGACCAGCCTGGCCAACATGGTGAAACCCTATCTCTACTAAAAATACAAAAATTAGCCGGGTGTGGTGATGCACACCTGTAATCCCAGCTACTCAGGTGGCTGAAGCAGGAGAATAGCTTGAATCTGGGAGACTGGGGCTGCAATGAGCCAAGATCACGCCACTGCACTCCAGCCTGGGTGAAAGAGCAAGACTCCATCTCAAGAAAAAATAAATAAATAAATTTTGTAGATGTAATTAAGGATCTCTAATGAGATCATCCTGGATTTATCATAGAATCAAAATCCCTTATCTTTATATAAAATAAAGATGGAAGGAAAATTTAAGACACAGATACCGTAAGTAAAGAGCTCTGAAAGAAAGACATAGAAAATGAAGAATAATGGAATGTGGGTACATAACAAAATGAATAATTAGTATACAAAATCAAAGTATAAAGGTGGGAGAGAGAATATGGAGTTAGTAAGGCCCTGGCATTGTTGAGTAATTGGTAAAAGTTATCATTAACATTAGACTATAATAAGCCAAGAATGCCTATTATAACCTCTAGGGCAGCGGTTCTCAACCAGGGTGATTTTGTCTCCAAAGGACATTCAGAAATGTCTGGAGACATTTTTTGATTGTCACAACTGGGGTGAGGTGCTACTGGCATCTAGGTGTAAAAGCCACAGATGCTACTAAATATCCCACCATGCACAGGATAGCCCTCTACAATAAATAATCACAGGCCTAAGTTTGAATACTGCCAACAGTGAAAAGCCCTACTCTAAACAAATACTAAAATAGTTAAAATACATAACTAATAAGCTAACACAGAAAACAGAATACTCAAAAATATTTTATTAGTTCTAAAGAAGGCACGAAAGAGGCCGGGCGCAGTGGCTCACGCCTGTAATCCCAGCACTTTCGGAGGCTGAGGCGGGCAGATCACAAGGTCAGGAGATCAAGACCATCCTGGCTAACACAGTGAAACCCCACCTCTACTAAAAATACAAAAAATCAGCTGGGCGTGGTGGGCGCCTGTAGTCCTAGCTACTCAGGAGGTTGAGGCAGGAGAACGGCGTGAACCCAGGAGGCAGAGCTTGCAGTAAGCTGAAACTATGCCACTGCACTCCAGCCTGGACGACAGAGCAAGACTCCGTCTCAAAAAAAAAAAAAACCAAACCAAACAAAAAAAACTTGTATATGACACAAATATAGAGGGAAATGTATAGACTTAAATTCATACATTGGGAGGGAAACGGCTGTTTATTAATGATCTAAGCAACCATCTCAAGAAACTAGAAAAAGAATAGCAAATTAAAACCAATGAAAGTAGAAGGAAGGAAATAAACATAAGAGCATAAACAAAATTAGAAAACAAACACAATATATAGAGAAAAAAGTTGGTTCATGTAAAAAATTTTAATAAAATTGAAAGACATTGTATCAGTTACAAATGTATTGCTCCTGACCTATAAATTCATTCTTTTTGCCTCGCTGTTAAAATAGACTAGCAGGTCTGGCACGGTGGTGTACGTCTGTAATCCCAGCACTTTGAGGGGCTGAGGCGGGAGGATCACTTGAGGCCAGGAGTTTGAGACCAGACTTGGCAACATAGTGAGACCACCATCTCTAATTTAAAAATAAATAATAAAATAAAATAATATAAAAATTGACTTGAGTCCTTTACATATTTTTCCTTTGCCACCTGGCATGATGTTAAGCTTTCTCAGCATAAGGTGCTAGAGAGACATTTGTAAGAAGAGTTTTGCTTCTTGGTTCCCCTGCTTGTCACAAAGCAGGCCACTGTGATGTCTGAAGCTTTCCAGAGTCAGGGTCTTGCAGTACACTGGAAAGCAGTCAGCAGCTTCCCCCATCAGCCCTCCCCTTGGATGCTTTTGTAAGAGATGTCCTCCAACCCTGCAGCACCTCCTGCAGCATGGAGTGGCCAGCAGCTTGCCCTGCCAACTCCCCCAAAAAAGTTGTGCCTCAGGTGAAACACCTCTCCATGAACAGCTTTCCCCACCACCCTAAAGGACAGCATACTAGAGGATAAATGTCCAACCAGGTCCAAAGGGCAGATTTCCAGCAAGTTTTGCTAATATGGCACCATAGCAACCCCTCTGCCATTCACAGCAGTTGTGGCTCCTCCAACAAGCCTGAATCTGAGTCCTGAGGAAGAGGGGTCTTCTTAGTGCCCTCTATCTTGGCCCTGGGGTTTGTGACTGTTCCTTATATCTGCTATTCCTTTTTTTTTTTTTTTAAGAGACAAAGGAGCCCAGGAGCTACAGGATGCAGTGCGCAGTGATCATGCCACTACACTCCAGTCCAGGCTGGAGTGATCACTGCACACTACATCCTGTAGCTCCTGGGCTCAAGGGATCCTCCCATCCTCCTGCCTTGCCTCCTGAGTAGCTGGAACTATAGGCATGCACTACCACACCAGCTAATATATATTTTTTTAATTTTTGTTTGTAGAGACAGGGTCTTGCCATTTTGCCCAGGATGGTCTTAAACTCCTGAACTCAACCTATCCTCCCACCTCGGCCTCTCCAAGTGCTGGGATTATAAGCATAAGTCGCTGTGCCCAGGTGTATTCCTATATTCTTTAGAGTTCTCCTTAGAGTAGCCCCTATTATAACTCTTCATTTTTTATTTTTGTAGAGGTGGGGTCTCACTATGTTGCCCAGGTGGGTCTTGAACTCCTGGGTTCAGGCAATCCTCCCACCTTAGCCTCCCACAGTGCTGGTATTACAGATGTGAGCCACTATGCTCAGCCTATAATTCTTTATATAAAACTTTCTTTGTTCAAATAGTTATGTGCCTTCTCTCTCCCATTGGACCTACACTGATAAAGACCTCTGGAAACACTAATCAAGAAAAAAGAGAAAAAAAGAATAAGAAAAAAGAGAGAGACAGAAAGAGAGAGAGAAAGCACCATGAATCTTAAAGACATTAAATTTATAATGGAATGTTTGGCAATAAAGCAGGAAAAGAAACTAAAAATCTTAAAGTCAGAAAAAAGGAAATAAATTATAATTAATCTCAGATACCAGCTGGGCTTGGTAGCCCATGCTAGTAATCCTAGTGCTTTGGGAGGCCAAGGACAGATGATGGCTTGAAGCCAGGAGTTCAAGGCCAGGGTGGGCAACAAAACAAGACCCTCTCTCTACCAAAAATAAATTTTAAAAATTAGCTGGCCATGGTGGCACACACCTGTAATCCTAGCTACCTGGGAGGCTGAGGCTGGAGAATCACTTGAGCCCAGGTGTACTAAGGTGTATTAAGCTATGACTGTGCCACTGCACTCCAGTAGGGTGACAAAGCGAGACTCTGTCTCTAAAAATTAAAAACAGGCCAGATGCAGTGGCTCACGCCCGTAATCCCAGCATTTTGGGAGGCCGAGGCGGGTGGATCACCTGAGGTCAGGAGTTCAAGACCAGCCTGGCCAACATGGTGAAATTTCGTCTCTAGTAAAAATATAAAAATTAGCCAGGCGTCATGGCACACACCTGTAGTTCCAGCTACTTGGGAGGCTGAGGCACAAGAACTTCTTGAACCCACGAGGTGGAGGTTGCAAGGAGCCAAAACTGCGTCACTGCACTCTAGCCTGGATGACAGAGTGACACTGTCTCAAAAAATAAATAAATAGGCTGGGCGCAGTGGCTCACATCTGCAATCCCACCACTTTGGGAGGCCGAGGCAGGTGGACCACCTGAGGTCAAGAGTTCAAGACCAGCCTGACCAACATGGTGAAACCCTGTCTCTACTAAAAATACGAAAGTTAGCTGGGCGTTGTAGTGGGTGCCTGTAATCCCAGCTACTAAGGAGGCTGACGCAGAAGAATCACTTGAACTTGGGAGGTAGACGTTGCAGTGAGCTGAGATCGTGCCACTGCACTCCAGTCTGGGTGACAGAGTGAGACTCTGTCTCAAAAAAAAATAAAAATATATGCCTGTAATCCCAGCACTTTGGGAGGCCAAGGCAGGCGAATCACGAGGTCAGGAGTTCAAGACCAGCTTGGCCAACATGGTGAAACCACATCTCTACTAAAAATACAAAAATTAGCCAGGTTCAAGAGATTCTTCTGCCTCAGCCTCCCAAACAGCTGGAACTACAGGCATGTGCCACCATGCCTGACTAATTTTTGTATTTTTTGTAGAGATGCAGTTTCACCATATTGGCCAGGCTGGTCTCAAATTCCTGACCTTGTGATCTGCCCGCCTTGGCCTCCCAAAGTGCTGGGATTACAGGCATAAGCCACTGCGCCTGGCCGCGACTGGGTACTTTATAAAGAAAGCATAGTGCCAGGTACCTACCTGGCTTCTGATGAGGCCTCAGGAAGCTTATAATCATGGCAGAAGGCAAAGGGAAGGTAGCAGGTCACATGGCAAAAGCAGGAGCAAGAGAGAGGGGGGAAGGTGCCACACACTTTTAAACAACAAGATCTCATAAGAATTCACTATAGTGAGGATAGCACCAAGCCATGAGGACTCCACTCCCATGATCCAATCACCTTCCACCAAGCCCCACCCCCAATACTGGGGATTACAATTCAATATAAGATTTGCATAGGGACAAATAAACAAACCATATCACTGACTAATGCCTAAATTAAGTACCTGGTTTGTGCTATGGGGTTGACAATATAAACCTAAAGTAAATTTCTCACATAAGGACACAGTCTATGAACCAAAACCACCATAATTTGCCTCTGAATGAGTAGAAGGAGAAAACAATGGAATATGGAACAACAGAAAAGACTGAAAGTTTGGAGAACAGAGCCTGTGATAAAAGATTAAGGAAGTCAGAATTACTTAGTTTGAGGCAGAGAAGACAAAATAATTAAGGCTTTTAACAATAATATTACTGAAAAGAAAAAGGTGCTTCTATCATGATTGAAAGTAAGGCAAAGAGAAATGGGCAAAATTCCTGGAGATACACAATTAAATACGAAAGTATTTCTTACCGACAAATGTTGGGTATTTAAGCAGAACAGCAAGATTCTGACTGGTGAGTGCTTAAATAGAGGCAACATAACTGCCTCCAGGGAGGAAAATGCGAAGTAACAGGAACAGCTATGGCAAACAAAAAGCAGGCAGCCTGAGAGCTTCAAAGAATATGACGTGTGCACAACCAATACAGAACCTTGAGATATAAAACAGGAATGGTAACAATGAGAGATTGGGAATTTGGATGCACAAGTCTCCTGATAGCCCTGAGAATACTGGCTATCACAGTTACAGATGAAAGCTGGAAAATATAGAAACTAATCAGCAGCAACCATAGATAAAGGAAGGTTTGGTTCAGTGCGTTTTTAGAAGCAGAAGTGTGCAGAGCAGAACCAATGTATTAATTAATGCTTATAGTGGACTGAGAAACTCAGTCTCAAGTCTTAAATGAAAAGTGTAGTTTCGGCCGGGCGCGGTGGCTCAAGCCTGTAATCCCAGCACTTTGGGAGGCTGAGGCGGGCGGATCACAAGGTCAGGAGATCGAGACCACAGTGAAACCCCGTCTCTACTAAAAATACAAAAAATTAGCCAGGCACGGTGGCGGGCGCCTGTAGTCCCAGCTACTCAGGAGGCTGAGGCAGGAGAATGGCGGGAACCCGGGAGGCGGAGCTTGCAGTGAGCCGAGATCACGCCACTGCACTCCAGCCTGGGCAACAGCGTGAGACTCCGTCTCAAAAAAAAAAAAAAAAAAAAAGAAAAGTGTAGTTTCAGCTAGAACTTCCATATGGGAAAAATGGCATTCAACATTTACTAACTGTATTTTTTTTTTTAAACATGGGGTCCTGCTATGTTGCCCAGGCAGGGGTGCAGTGGCTATTCACAGACAAAATTATCACTCACAATACCCTTGAACTCCTGGGCTGATGCGATTCTTCCTCCTGAGTAGTTGGGAATACAGGCATGTGCCACTATGCCCAGCTTCCAAATGTAATTTTTAAAAGTGGATACTGTAAAGGCCTGTGAGGCACAGTGGCTCACACCTATAATCCTAGTGCTTCGGGAGTCTGAGGCAGGAGGATCACTTGACACCAGGATTTTAACAGTGGCATAGGAAACATAGTGCGACCGTATCTCTACACAAAAATACAAAAATTAGCTGGGCATGGTGGCACGTGCCTGTGGTCCTAGTTACTCAGGAGGCTGAGGCAGGAGGATCCCTTCAGCTCAGGAATTCGATGCTCCAGTAAGCTATAATTGTGCCACTGCACTTGAGCCCAGGCAACAGTGCAAGACCTTGACTGAAAAAAATAAAAAAAGATACCTGATTTACCCTAATGTGATTATTACACATTGTATATCTGTATCAAAATATCTCACGTACCCCATAAATATATACACCTACTAAGCAACGCTAAGTAACCATATATATATATATATTTTTAGAGACGGAGTCATTCACTGTTGCCTGGGCTGGTATGCAGTGGAGTGATCTCAGCTCGCTGCAACTCCGCTTCCTGGATTCAAGCAATTCTCCTGCCTCAGCCTCCTGAGTAGCTGGGATTACAGGTGCCTGCCACCACACCCGGCTAATTTTTTATATTTTTAGTAGAGACGGGGTTTTAGTAGAGACGGAGTTTCACTATGTTGGTCAGACTGGTCTTGAACTCCTGACTTCATGATCCGCTGGCATCGGCCTCCCAAAGTGCTGGGATTATAGGCATGAGCCACCGTGACAGGCAAAAAAAAATTTTTTTTAAAGATACTTTTAAAGTTAATAAGGCATACTCTTAAGAGAACTACCAGGTATTTAAATACAAAAATGCTTACAATGTGTAGTCAGAACATTTTCAGGAAGAATGAACACAGTTATAGAAGAGGGAAAGGAAAATAAACCCAAACTGGCCAAATGGATTTTTCTTTTTCTTTCTTTTTGAGACAGGGTCTCAGTCGCCTAGACTGGAGTGCAGTGGTGCAATCTTGGCTCACTGCAACCTCTGCCTCCCAGGCTCAAGCAATCCTCCCGCCTCAGACTCTTGATTAGCTGGGACCACAGGCATACGCCACCATGACCAGCTAATTTTTTTTTTTTTTTTTTTTTTTGGTAGAGACAGGGTCTGGTCATGGGAGGCTGAGGTGGGTGGACTGCCTGAGCCCAGGAGTTTGAGACCAGCCTGGGTGACATGGTGAGACCCCATCTCTATGTGAAAAATTTTAAAAAGAAAAAAATCATCTTAATGTTATGTAAATATATCCAGTTGTTATGGAAGTTTAGAGACGGTACATGGAGGGAAGCATACTTAACTAAACTGGAGGCTGGAGTAGAAGTTAGCCAGGCAAGGCTGGGAAAAATGTTTCAGAGGAGAAAAAAAAAAGAACAGACCTATGGAAGTAACAGAGGAGTCAAAGAATTTAGGAACGTTATCAGTATTCATTCACTGATGTAATAAATATTAACTGAGGGCCTGCTGTATAACAAGAGCCAAGTTATACAGCAGTAATCAAAATAGAACAGTCCCTACCTTCATGGAGCACACACTTAAGTGAGGGAGACAGACACTCAAAGGATTACAAAAAATAGAATTACAGGTGGGTGCGGTGGCTCACGCCTGTAATCCCAGCACTTTGGGAGGCCAAGGTGGACGGATCACCTGAGGCTAGGAGTTTGAGACCAAACTGGCTAACATGGTGAAACCCTGTCTCTATTAAAATACAAAAATTACTGGGCATGGTGGCATGCACATGTAATCCCAGCTACTCAGGAGGCTGAGGATGGAAAATCTCTTGAACCCAGGAGACAGAGGTTGCAGTATGCCAAGATTGCATCACTGCACTCCAGCCTGGCAGAAAGAGCGAGACTCCATCTCAAAAAGAAAATAAAAATAAAAATAAATAAATAAATAAAACAGAATTATAAACTGGGAAAAGTGTTGTAAACGAAAGGCACAGGGTGTTATGATAGCATCTAAAAGGGGAACCTGGCCGGGTGCAGTAGCTCATGCTTGAAAACCCAGCACTTTGGGAGACTAAGGTGGGAGGAACACTTGAGGCCACGAATTCAAGACCAGCCTAGGAAACATAATGAGACACACATCTTTACAAAAAAATTTTAAATACAACTAGCCAGTCATGGTGGCACATGCCTGTAGTCCCAGCTACTCAGGAGGCTGAGGTGGGAGGATCCCATGGGCCCAGGAATTTGAGGTTACAGTGAGCTATGATCAGGTCATTGCACTCCAGCCTAGGCCACACAGCAAGACTCTGTCTTAAAAAATTAAAAAATTAAAACAAAATAAATAAAAGGGGACCTATCTAGCAATGTGGGATGATCAGAGAGAGTGTCCCTGGGGAAGTGACATTTAAACTAGGAGCTGAAAAATGAACACACATTAGCTAGGTGTGTGGATGACTGGAGATGCATTCCAGGCAAAGTGAATAGCATAAACAGGCCCTGAGATAGGAAGGAACAGGGTACATCTGAAGACTTAAAAGAAAACAAGTGTGACTAGACTATAAGCCAAATGAGAATGTGGGAAACCAGGCTGGAAAAGTAGCCAGGCTAAATCATTAAAAGTCCTGAAGACTACATTAAAAATTTGGAGTTTGTCCCAAGAACAAAGGGGTTTTCAAACTAGAGTCCACAGATACCAAAGGGTCTGTTCATGGAATCCAGTGCAGTCTATGAACTCAGATCAGGGGAAAAAAACAATCTTTCTTTTTAATTAACCTCTGAATAAAACTTGGCATTTCCTTCAATTATGAGTATAGGCTCTGACTTTTTAAACCAATACAAATCTCAAAATATGTTCCCATTATAAATACTGGAAAAATCTCATAATAATAATTTTGGCCCTTGCATCACTACTTTAAAATCATGGAAATTTCTGGAAAGATTATTAGATCTTGCTATAAATCTTGCTATTTAACACATTAACAAAGAGGCAAATATAATATCGTAAGTTTTTATAAAAAGTATTAATATTTTGTAACTATATTGGTTTCCTTTAGCTATACATTTAAAAATGTTACTCTCAGAAGGAGTCAAAGGTTTCATCGGACTGCCAAGAAGTACCTGTCAACTGCAAAGCATGGGAAAACAGATGGGGAGGAAAGAGGAAAGAGAAATAAGCAATCCAGGTAAATTATGCAAATCTAAACCAGGGTGATGGCAATGCTGATGGGAGAGAAGTAGATCAATTTGAAAGGCATTTAGAAGGTAAAATTGGCATTACAGATTCTTTTCAAACGTGATTTTCTTTTCTTTCTTTCTTTCTTTTTTTTTTTGGAGATGGAGTCTCACTCTGTTACCCAGGCTGGAGTGCAGTGGCACAATCTTGGCTCACTGCAATCTCTGCCTCCCAGGTTCAAGTGATTCTCATGCCTCAACATCCTAAGTAGCTGGGACTACAAATGCATGCCACCATGCCCGGCTAATTTTTTTGTATTTTTAGTAGAGATGGGCTTTCACCATGTTGGCCAAGCTGGTCTTGAACTCCTGCCCTCAAACAATCCACCCGCCTCAGCCTCTCAAAGTGCTAAGATTACAGGTGCGAGCCACTACACCCAGATCAAATGTGATTTTCAAAGAATACTAAGTGTTATAAAAATGCTCACAATAGGGACAGCGCACAGTGGCTCAAGCCTGTAATCCCAGCACTTTGGGAGGCCGAGACGGGCGGATCACGAGGTCAGGAGATTGAGACCATCCTGGCTAACACGGTGAAACCCCGTCTCTACTAAAAAATACAAAAAACTAGCTGGGAGAGGTGGCGGGCGCCTGTAATCCTAGCTACTCGGGAGGCTGAGGCAGGAGAATGGCGTAAACCCGGGAGGCGGAGCTTGCAATGAGCTGAGATCCGGCCACTGCACTCCAGCCTGGGCCACAGAGCGAGACTCTGTCTCAAAAAAAAAAAAAAAAAAAAAAAAAAAAAAAAAAAAAAATGCTTACAATACAATAGTAAATAAAAAACACAAAGATTATCCATGCGTATAATCTGATAACATTAAAATTCTACTGTGCACATAAAACACTGGAATGATAGGAAGTTTTTGTTTTGTTTTGAGACGAGTCTAGCTCTGTCGCCCAGACTGGAGTGCAGTGAGTGGCAAGATCTTGGCTCACTGCAACCTCCGCCTCCTGGGTTCAAGTGATGCTCCTGCCTCAGCCTCCTGAGTAGCTAGGGCTATAGGCATGTGCCACTACACACAGGTAATTTTTGTATTTTTAGTAAAGATAGGGTTTCACCATGCTGGCCAGGCCAGCCTCAAACTCCTGACCTCAAGTTGAGGCAGAAATTTAAAAATAAATATGCATTCATTCACTCTAAGAAAAGTAACAGGCAAGGCAAGGGTTAAAAAGATAAGACCAACACCAGGCGCTGTGGCTCATGCCTGTAATCCCAGCACTTTGGGAGGCTGAGGCAGTGGATCACAAGGTCAGGAGTTCAAGACAAGCCTGGCCAAGATGGTGAAACCCTGTCTCTACTAACAATAAAAAAAATGAGCTAGGCATGGAGGCAGGTGCCTGTATTCCCAGCTACTCAGGAGGCTGAGGCAGAGAACTGCTTGAACCCAGGAGGCGGAGGTTGCAGTGAGGGGAGATCACGCCACTACATTCCAGCCTGGGTGTCAGAGTGAGACTCCGTCTGAAAAGAAAGAAAAGGAAAAGGAAAAGGAAAGGAAGGGAGGGGAGGGGAAGGGAGGGGGGGATGAGACGGGAAGGGAAGGGAAGGGAAAAGGAAAAGGAAAAGGAAAAGAAAAAAGAAAAAGAAAAAAGAAAAGAAAAGAACAAGCTTTTCTCTGCCCAGCAAGCTCACTTCAAGGACAGTTATAAGATAACACTGTCCGGAAAGCCAAGGCCAAAGGATAACGCTCCAGACACCACCACCCCCATTCGGAGCAAGGTTAAAGGAAGGAAAAAAAGAGAAAGATACCTTTTTTTTTTTTTTACTGTTACTCCTTTCCCTGGCTTCTTAAGCATGATTATGTATTACAAATGTCTGTATTTAGCCAGTTCTTGTTTTTCTTTCAATACAGCTACAAGGTCACCAGCTATGCAAGGTCACAAGTTATGTTATGCTATAGATTACGTGACCTGTCACTGTATAATTAACTGCTTTTGTTTTGCTTCTGTAAGTCCGCTTATAAAAACCCCACTCTGTCGTTGTTCAATGTTCAGTTTTTTGGATGCGAATCTACTGAGCCCGTGCGTACCTTAAAATAAACAATCCTCCTGTTCTCCATATCAGTCTCTCTGGTCCTCAGTTCCCCGCAACATTTTTGGTGACCACGAAGGGACCCGAGATGGCAGGTTTACTGTCTCCTTTGCCTCTGGGGGCTGGAGCCCTGGGCCAGGGGAGACCTGTGACCCCAGGCGCTGCCGGGAGAACTTCAGCCCATAGAGGAGATGAGCTCTCCCCTGACCTGGCACCCCTGCTCAGCAGCACAGCAGAACCTAAAGGACGATTTCAGAAACAGCACGCTTCAGGAACCACAGTAAGGCTTTGGGGCCCAAGGCAGGACCCATGGGGACAAAAGAGGAGCCTGATCACCTCCTGGGGTGTGCCGAATATTCTGACCCAGAGGGGCTCGGGGCGACGAGAGTGGCTCACACCTGAACCAACACAGGACTTGAGAGTGGCTCGCTAAGTGAGTTACGAAAAGGAAACTGGAAGTGGCGAGAGTGGCTCGCCACCCCAACTAGGAAACTGGAGGTGACAAGAGTGGCTCGCCACCCCAACTGGGAAACTGGGTGGCCACTCTCACCACCCCAACTACGAACACAGGAACTAGGAGTGGGGAAGTGTGTGAAAGTGTGTGAATGGAGGGGCCTAATGAGGCTCATAAGCTGCGAAGTGGGGAGTCACAGATCTCTTACCAGGGGCTGTGTGCTCCAAGAAAGTGTGGGGCCGACTAAGACTTGTGGTGATCTGCATACGGCTAATAGGAGCTGCCCTACAGCTCAGAGTTGTAGTGGGAATAAGGAACTCGCCAAAGCCAAGTGTTAGGCAGGAATCTAGACCCAATATGGCGGTATCACCCGGCATGGCAGGCCCTTTGTTACGACTTCCCGCCCTTCACTTCCTGCTAAGACTCTCAGCCCGCGAAAAAGCCCGCCCCCGCCAAAAAACCCCTGCTCTGCGCAAGCTCCTGGACACGTCATTCCTCAGAAATCGAAACCTAACTCAAGAAAACCGAAACCTACAAACCCCGCCTACCTCGCCCTATAAAAGGCCCCCGATACCTGCCCCAAGCGCGACTTCCTCAGCCCTCCTCCTAGTGGACCGGTGAACCTCGCTGGCGAGCCCAATAAAGGCTACCTCAGTTCTCATCTGCCTCGTGTCTTCTTGCTCGGCTCCCCATTACATTACACCAAGCAGCATCTGAAAACTCCTATCATAGAGCACTTTGGGAGGCAGAGGTGGGTAGATCACTTGAAGTCAGGAGTTCAAGACCAACCTGGCCAACATGGTGAAACCTTGCCTCTACTAAAAACACAAAAATTAGCCAGGCGTGGTGGTGCACACCTGTAATCCCAGCTACTAGGGAAGCTGAGGCACGAGAATTGCTTGAACCTGGGAGGCGGAGGTTGCAGTGAGCTGAGATCACACCACTGCACTCCAGCCTGGGTGACAGAGCGAGACTGTCTCAACAACAATGAAATACATACATATATGTGTATATTTTGTGCACTATATATGTGTACATATACATATATACAGGTGTGTATATATACGTATATACACATACATACAGAAAACTTCAGGTGCTCTGTACTCTCATCATTCCAACTTATACAATGAGTCTGGATGTTAAGATTTTTGTTTTCTTTTGTGTGTTGTGTGTTTTGTTATTGTTGTTTTTAATTTCAGGAAAATAAAATTAGCTTAGGAAAGAAAAGAGTAGCAAAGAGTACATATCAATACTAAAAAAAAAAAATACTATTATTTATGTGGTAGAACACTAAACCAAATTACTTATCACCTTACCTTTAGGAGGAGGGCAAAATTACTCTTCAGAGAATTAGTCACACCATTTTCACACAATTTTTTCCTCATGTGGTTTTCACTCACATTGCCACCACCAGATTGATACCTTAATAATGACTTCAGCATGGTTTCAAAAGGGTCCACTGAAACAGACAAATTAAATATTTCTGTATCAAAATAATCACTCAAAAAGATGCCCTGTAAGAGAACAAGAGATCAGGGAGGTAAAGAATTATAGCTGAAAGCATGGCAACTGTTTTTCATAATTCCCTTAACTATTTTTATTTTTTATTATTATTATTTCTTAGACAGAATTTCACTTTTCTTGCCTAGGCTGGAGTGCAATGTCGTGATCTCGGCTCACTGCAACCTCTGCCTCCCAGGTTCAAGCAATTATCCTGCCTCAGCCTCCCAAGTAGCTAGGATTATCGGCATGTGCCAACACTCCTGGCTAATTTTGTACTTTTAGTAGAGATGGTGTTTCAACACGTTAGTCAGGCTGGTCTCAAACTTCTGACCTCAAGTAATCCGCCTGCCTCAGCCTCCCAAGGTGCTGGGATTACAGGAATGAGCTGCTGTGCCTGGCAGACTGTTTTTAAAATACGAACAATTTAAGAGTCGGTGAAAATTGGCAAGAACACAATATCCTGACTGGGAATTCCACTGTTAAGTCATTAATACTGGCCTACATAACTATAATGTCTTCAAAATTTTTTTAAAAAAGCACATTCCCCTGATTTTAAAGCAAAATGGCTACTAAGTTTGTGGTTTGTGGTTATCAAGTATTACAGTAAAATTATTTAGCTGAATTCAAAAATTTATTTTCTCCAATTCTTGTTTCTTTAATGACTATTGTTTTCAGAACCATACAAAGATACACTGTCATTGTAAAAACAATTCAAACAATACAGAAAAGACAGCAAAATGCATCAGAGATACTGTTAATATTTTAGACATTTTTCACAGCTGTTAACATTTCTTAACAGAGAGAGAAAAATCTGTCAGATTTCACAAAGAATTACATTCCCCTCTTTCAGAGCACTTCTCTCAGTTCATTAGTGTGATAATTTGGATGTTTACATACTTCCCTCACTCTCCAACATTAGCCTAGAAACTCCATAGGAGCAGAGACCATTCTGGTTTTTCTCATTATATTCCCCAACAGAGCCATCTTTTCTTGTTGTATAAAGCCTAGTAATTAAAAGCACAATCTTTTTTTTTCTTCCTCAGAGATCCTTGTTCTACAAAACTACAATCTTGAACCAGACTGCCTGACTTCAAGTCCTAGCTCCATCACTAATTAGCTGTGACCTTAGGCAAGTAACTTAACCTCTCTGTGCCTCAGGTTTCTCTTCTGCAAAAAAGGGATAACCATAATACCCTCTTCATGAAGTTGTTCTGAGAATTAAATGAGTTAGTATTTGTAAAGGGCTTGGAATAGTGCTGAGATATCATAATTGCTATATAAGTATCTGATAAAACCAGTCTACATCATCATATTCAGGCCTGAAAGTATTCATTTATTCAGCCATTGATATTTAGGTTGCTTCAAATATTTTTTATAAACAATGCTAACATAAATATTTTCTCATATCTGTGATTATCAATTTATGTATCAACTTCTTAAGATATTATTGTTAGGTCAATGGTTACTGTCAAGTTTTTCTCCAGAGAGCTGTATAGCACATGTACACCACGTGACTCCCCATTCCCTCATGGACAATGCATTCTGCCGGTATTCTTCATCTCTTCTAGGGAGATAAGTAAAATTTCTTTTTTTTTTTTTTTTGAGATGGAGTCTCGCTCTGTCGCCCAGGCTGGAGTGCAGTTGCGCAATCTCGGCTCACTGCAAGCTCTGCCTCCCGGGTTCACGCCATTCTCCTGCCTCAGCCTCCCGAGTATCTGGGACTACAGGCGCCCGCCAACACGCTCGGCTAATTTTTTTTGTATTTTCAGTAGAGATGGCATTTCACCGTGGTCTCGATCTCCTGACCTTGTGATCCACCTGCCTCCGCCTCCCAAAGTGCTGGGATTACAGGCTTGAGCCACTGTGCCCAGTCAATTTCTCATTTTTATTTGTACCCAACTGAATATTAGTGAGGCTGAAATCTTTAAATTTGTTTACTCCTTTCTTAATAACCTTGTTTCTCCCTATTTTTCTAAAAGGGCATTTTCTTTTTTGAGATGGAGTCTCCATCTGTCATCCAGGTTGGAGTGCAATGGCACGATCTTGGCTCACTGCAACCTCCTCCTCACAGGTTCAAGCGATTTTCCTGCCTCAGCCTCTCGAGTAGCTGGGATTACAGGTATCTGCCACCATGCTCAGCTAATTTTTGTATTTTTAGTAGAGATGGGGTTTCACCATGTTGGCCAGCTGGTCTCAAACTCCTGACCTCAGGTGATCTGCCCACCTTAGTCTCCCAAACTGCTGAGATTACAGGCGTAAGCTACCATGCCTGGCCTATTTTTTCTTATTAGTTTTTAAGTACTATATATATTTAACATATTGGTGGTAAATTACTTTTCCATTTCTCTTTTAAACTTTGTCATGGTGCCTTTTTATTTAACAAAAATATGGTAATCAATTACTACACATCAGGTGTAGCAATGTGTGGCCAACATTTTACTATCTTTCTTTCTTCCTTTCTCAAGGTGATTTTGACTTTGTTTTTTAAGTTAGAGACAGTCTCAATGTGTCTCCCAGACTGGTCTTCAACTCTTGGGTTCAAGTGATCTTCCCACCTCAGCTTCCTGAGTAGCTGGGACTACAGGTACGTGCTACCGCATCCATTCAAAGTATTTGTTATTGTACTAAAATTTTTCACTTTTATGTGGACAGATTTATCTAACTTGTGTTTTACAGCTCCTAGATCTTTTACCATTTTAAGAAGAGGTTTATCTACATTATCTCCAACCAAAGAGAAAAAATTTAATATTTAACCATGTTTTCTTGTATTACCTTTATGACCTGATATTTTAATCATCTATTTTGATATAAGAAATATATCAAATTTCTTATTTTGATATAAGAAATAAGGCAGAGGCCAGGTGAAGTGGCTCACACCTATAATCCCAGCATTTTGGAAGGCAGAGGTGGGAGAATCACTTGAGTCTAGGAGTTGGTGGCCAGCCTGGGCAATGTAGCGAGACCTCATCTCCACTAAAAAGTAAATAAATTCATCAGGCAGGGTGTTGCATGCCTATAGTCCCACCTACTCAGGAGGCTGAGGTGGGAGGATTGCTTGAGCCCAGGAGTTGTAGGTTATACAGTGAGCTATGACAGCACTGCTGCGCTCTAGCCTGGGCAAAGGGCGGGGGGCGAGGAATAGAATAAGGCACGGATTGAGATTTATTTTGTACAAATAGCTAACCCATATTCCCCAAACCATTTATTACTTTTCCCTTTTGTCATAAAATACTATCTTTATCATATATATTTGGTTTGTCTTCTGAACTCTCCACTCTTTTACATCTATTTGCCTAGCCTGACCATAGCATGAGAGTCTTTTTTTTGAGATGGAGTCTCTGTCACCCAGGCTGGAGTGCAGTGGTGTGATCTCAGCTCACTGCAACCTCTGCCTCCCGGGTTCAAGAGATTATCCTGCCTCAGTCTCCCAAGTAGCTGGGATTACAGGCGCACATCACCAGGCCTGGCTAATTTTTGTATTTTTAGTAGAGACAGGGTTTCACCATGTTGGCCAGGCTGGTCTCGAAATCCCGACCTCAGGTGATCAGCCTGCTTTGGCCTCCCAAAGTGCTGGGACTACAGGCAGGAGCCATCATGCCCAGCCAGGAGATTCTTTTTTTTTAAGAGACAGGTTCTTGCCCTGTCCCCTGGCTGCCTGGCTGAAGTAAAGTGGCACAACCTTGGCTCACTGAAGCCTCAATCTCCTGAACTCAAGCAATCCTCCCACCTCAGCCTTCCAAGTAGCAGGTCTACAGACACATGTATCACATCTGGCTAATTTTTGTATTTTTTGTAGAGATGGGGTCTCACTATGTTGCCCAGACTGGTCTTGAACTCCTGGGCTCAAGTGATCATCCCACCTTGGCCTCCTAAAGCATTGGGATTACAGGTATGAGCCACTGCGCCTGGCCAGTACAAGGTTCTTTAAATTAATCTAGCTTTATAATACTCTATACTAACTGATGGTACAAGTATTTCCCTCATCAATATTCTTTCTTTTGGAAGACAGAGTCTTACTCTGTTGCCCAGGCTGGAGTGCAGTGGCACAATCTCAGCTCACTGCAACCTCTACCTCCCAGGTTCAAGCAATTATCTTGCCTCAGCCTCCCGAGTAGCTGGGACTACAGGCACACACCACCATGCTTAACTAATTTTGTATCTTTAGTAGAGACAAGATTTTACCATGTTGGCCAGGATGGTCTCAATCTCCTGACCTCATGATCCACCTGCCTCGGCCTCCCAAAGTGCTGAGACTACAGGCATGAGCCACCATGCCCAGCCCATTAATACTCTTTTTAGGATTGTTTCCTGGCTGCTTATGTACATTTACTCTTCCAGATACACCTTGGAACTATTTTTTCAGGGTCCCAAAAAAATCCTGTTGGAATTTACACTGAGATTTTATCATATATGCTTATAAATTAAGGAAAAACACAATTATTTAAAATACTATCTTAAATGAGTTAATAAGACTTCAGCACAGTGCCTAGCACATAGTACAAAGCATTCAATAAATGTTGGCTATTCCTATCCAAGAACAGTGTATATATACAGTTCTTTATTTATAAACATTCATTCTTTTTTTATTTTGAGACACAGTCTCGCTCTGTCGCCCAGGCTGGAGTACAGCGGCACAATCTTGGCTCACTGCAGCCTCCGCCTCCCGGGTTCAAGAGATTCTCATGCCTCAGCCTCCCAAGTAGCTGGGATTACAGGCATGTGCCACCACACCCGATTAGTGTTTGTATTTTTAGTAGAGAAGGGGTTTCACCATGTTGGCCAGGCTGGTCTTGAACTCCTGGCCTCAAGTGATCCACCTGCCTCAGCCTCCCAAAGTGTTGGGATTACAGGCATAAGCCACCGTGCCCGGGCTAAACATTCATTCTTAAAAGGTAAGGATCAGGTAATTAGAAAGAAAATGAAACTTACATGTCTTATTGGGATTGATATGCTGCTTCAGTACATCAACAGTGCCCAAACTAACCACGAGGCGCCTGCCAAACCAGAAGGAGACTACAGGCCCATATCTCTCATGCAAATTAACCAGGAACTCGTGCAAACTTCCACTATTCACAATATCTGGAAGATTACCATCTCTGGCAAAAGAGCAACATTTGACAAAATCATCAATTTAACTTGGAAAAATCAGAAAAACAACAGTTGACTCTGAATTAACTGTGTCAATAAATGAGAACAAAGGTTCATGAAATTCAAATTAGTCCAAAATCCAAAACTCAATTATATTTGCCTTCTTGCTATATTTCTATAGTTATATTTAGATATGGATTTGTCTGATATTTTAAGAATTCTTAACACTTCAAACCAAATAAGAAAGCTCCATAGGAACATCTGACTTAGATACTGGAAACTATCCCACTTTCCCAGCACCTAATTCTGAGATGACAACGGACATCATCAGCTGGTGAAAATCATCAGATCAGCTATGGCGATCTTTTCCTTCTTTCCTTCTATCTTAATCTTCTTTTCAGCTTTCTCTGGCAAGGGGAAGTGAAAGCAATGAAATGTTTTGATTTACACGACTCTCTTTTCTGTTAACAAAGTTTAGGTTACCTGCCAAGGTAAAGGTAGGGCAATCAAAGGAAATGAATTGAATAAGATGAGTAATCTAAAAATATGGTTTATCATTTTGGTTTGTCTTCTGAACTACCTACTCTATTCCATCTGTCTCCCTAGTCCTACCACAAAATAACCTTAGTTTTCTTTTTATTTATTTATCTTTTTGAAACACAGTCTGGCTCTGTCACCTAGGCTAGAGTGCAGTGGCACAATTATAGCTCACTGCAGCATTAAACTCCTGGCCTCAAGCGATCTTCCACCTCAATCTCCTCAGTAGCTGGCAAGAGCTACCATGATTGGCTAAAAATATGGTTTTGTCTTGATATCAATAATGAAGAATTAACTCTACTGAATTCCAAGAAAATAATTACTCACTTTTCTTCAGTTGGAGTAATCCCCGGAATTCCTGCAGCTTGTCTGAAAGCCTTAAAAAAAAAAGTTTATAATAATGAATTATCATATAACCCATAAGTAAGATGTGTTTCACCAACACATCTGCAGGACCTTAAATAATGGCTTTCCAATTAAGTTGAATCTAAGAAATCATTTCCATATTAAAATACAAAAAAAGGGATTCTTTGCATGGAAAAGAATGATTTCCATGTCCTTTGCAGGGATATAGATGGAGATGGAGGCCATTTTCTTTAGCAAACTAATACAGGTATAGAAAACCAAATACTACATGTTCTCACTTAGAAGTGGGAGCTAAATGATGAGAACACATGGACACATAGAGGGGAACAATACATGCTGGGGCCTTTCAGAAGGTGAGAGGATCAGGAAAAACAGCTAATGGGTACTAGGCTTAATAATTACCTGGGTGATGAAATAATCTATACAACAAACCCCCATGATACAAGTTTACCTATATAACAAACCTGCCCTTGTACCCCTGAACTTAAAATGAATTTTTTTTTTTTTTTTTAAAGAATTATTTCGGCCGGGCGCAGTGGCTCAGGCCTGTAATCCCAGCACTTTGGGAAGCTGAAGAGGGCAGACCACGAAGTCAGGAGATCAAGACCATCCTGGCTAACAGTGAAACCCCTTCTCTACTAAGAATATAAAAAACTGGCTGGGCGTGGTGGCACACACCTGTAGTCCCAGCTACTCGGGAGGCTGAGGCAGGAGAATTGTTTGAACCCAGGAGGCAGAGGTTGCAGTGAGCCGAGATCGTGCCATTGCACTACAGCCTGGGCGACAGAGCAAGGCTCCATCTCAAAAAAAAAAAAAAAAAAAAAAAAAAAAAGGCCGGGCGCAGTGGCTCACACCTGTAGTCCCAGCACTTTGGGAGGCCAAGGCAGACAGATCATGAGGTCAGGAGATCGAGACCATCCTGGCTAACCCGGTGAAACCCCATCTCTACTAAAAATACAAAAAATTAGCCGGGCATGGTGGTGGGCGCCTGTAGTCCCGGCTACTTGGGAGGCTGAGGCAGGAGAATGGTGTGAACCCGGGAGGTGGAGCTTGCAGTGAGCTGAGATCACGCCACTGAACTCCAGCCTGGGCGACAGAGCAAAACTCTGTCTCAAAAAAAAAAAAAAAAAAAAAAAGAATGATTTCATTCAGGGTATTATTCTTCCTCTGTGTCAATTAAACTAAGGTGTTTAAAGAATTTAATACACACTTTACATCAAGTAACACATACCCAGTACATTTTTCTTTCTTTGTTCTGAGTTTATATATGGTCCCAGCTGGTTTGGCTTTAAAAAAAAAAAAAAAAAACAAGGTCCATTCTAAGAGTTTCATGATGATGATGCAAGAAACAGAAGAAAATTGCTGTGCTTGGCAGGGCGCAGCACCTCCTGCCTGTAATCCCAGCACTTTCAGAGGCTGAGGTGGATGATCACTTGAGGTCAGGAGTTCAAGACCAGCCTGACACACATGGCAACCCCGTCTGAACTAAAAATACAAAAATTAGCTGGGCATGGTGGCACACTCCTGTAGTCCCAGCTACTTAGGAGGCTGAGGCATGAGAATCGCTTGAACCTGGGAGGCGAAGGTTACAGTGAGCTGTGATTGCACCACTGCATTTCAGCCTGGGTGACAGAGTGAGACTCTGTCTCAAAAAAAAAAAAAGGAAACAAAAAACTGCTGTGCCGGACCCATTTTCTTGAGTGGGTGGGAAGGTAGGAGATCTAGTACAGGAGTGAAGAGATGGGGGGGGACATTTAATTGGGAGCATAGCCAGTTCATAGTAATAGGAGGGAACATGGAATATAAGGGCACACATTTAGGCAGATAGGCAGGGTGGTGTGGAAATTATCTCCAGATTGGTTTTATTTTTTCAATGAAATAGGCCAGGTGTGGTAGTTTGCATCGGTAATCCCAGTACTTTGTGAGGCCAAGGCAGGATGATCATTTGAGTCCAGGAGTTTGAGACCAGCTTGGGCAACGTGGCGAAATCCTGTCTCTCTAAAAAGTACAAAAAATTCACCAGGTGCAGTGGTTAGCGCTGTAGTCCTAGCTACTCAGGAGACTGAGGCAGAAGGATCACTTGAGCCTGGGAGGTCGAGGATGCAGTAAGCCAAGGTCACATCATTGCACTCCAGCCTGGGTGACAGAGTGAGACCCTGTTTCAAAAAAAGAGGCCAGGAGCAGTGGCTCATGCCTGTAATCCCAGCACTTAGGGAGGCCGAGGTGGGTGGATCACTTGAGGTCAGGAGTTCAAAACCAGCCTGGCACACATGTTGAAACCCCGTCTCTATTAAAAATACAAAAATTAGCAGAGCGTGGTGGTGGGCACTGTAATCCCAGCTACTCAGGAGGCAGAGGCAGAGAATCTCTTGAGCCCAGGAGGCGGAGGTTGCAGTGAGTCGAGATCATGTCACTGCACTCCAGCCTGGGAGACAGAGCGAGACTCTGTCGAAAGAAAAAAAGGAAAGGACAGGACAGGACAGGAAAGGAAAGGGAGAGAGAGAGAAAGAGAGAAAGAAAGAGAGAGGGAGGGAGGGAGGGAGGGGGAGGGAAAGAGAGAGAGAGAGAGAAAGCAAGCAAGCAGGGAGGGAGGGAAGGAGGTGGGGGAGGGAGGGAGAGAAGAAAGGAAGGAAGGGAGGGAGGGAGGGAGGGAAGGAGGGAGGGAGGCGAGAGCAGATCACGAGGTCAGGAGTTCAAGACCAGCCTGGCCAACATAGTGAAACCCCATCTCTACTAAAAATACAAAAATTAGCCAGATGTGGTGGCACACGCCTGTAGTCCCAGCTACTCAGGAGGATGAGGTGGGAGAATCGCTTGAACCCGGAAGGTGGAGGTTGCAGTGAGCCAAGACCACACCATTGCACTCCTGGGTGACAGAGTAAGACTCCGCCTCAAAAAAACAAAAAGGAAATTATCAGTTATTGGTGAAGACAGAAGATTTGAAGACAGGGAAGGAATGAAAAGTTATCTGGAAGATTTGGAGACTGGATACACCAGGTGATTTCCAGATACCCCACTTAAGGTACATGAATTTAACATGAGACTAGTCAGTATGGCTGTGTTCTTTTCCGCCTTTTTTTTTTTTCCCCAGCTGTGTGGGTTCAGGGGCAGAATTGACAGAGCATTGGGTTTAATCACAATTAGGGTTTGCTAGATGATTATGACAAAGGATACAGGGCAAAGGAGTTGAAGGTATATGCAAAGGAGTGATTATAGTAACAGACCATGGAACCTAAGCTTTTTTTTTTTTTTTGAGACATGGTCTCACTCTGTCACCCAGTCTGGAGTGCAATGGCGCCATCTTGGCTCACTGCAGCCTCGATCTCCCAGGCTCAAGCGATCCTCCTGCTTCAGCCTCCCAAGTAGCTGGGACCAGGGACCACAGATACTCACCACCATGTCTAATTTATTTACTTACTTATTTATTTTTTTAGAGACAGGGTCTTACTATAATGCTCAGTCTAGTCTCAAACTCCTGAGTTCAAGCAATCCTCCCACCTCAGCCTCCCGAAGTGCTGGGATTATAGGCTTGAGTCACTGTGCTGGCCATAAGCTTCTTACATCATCAGCTTCTCCTTCATGACTTGACAGCCCTCATCAGCATAATGTAATTTCTCCTACCTTAAGAGTTTCGTCACCTCACTTCCCTCTCTAGTTACCAGCACCCTTTACCGCCAAACTCTAAAAAGCTATCTATACTTGATATCTCTGAATCCACCCATTTAGGTTTATCACCCCAATTACATGAAACCACTCTTCTTATGTTGCAGTGGCTCATGCCTGTAATCCTGAATCTTTGGAAGACTAAGGCAGGAGGATCACTTCAGCCCAGAAGTTCAAGACCAGCCTGGGCAACATAGTGGGACCTCATTTCTATAAAAAATTTAAAAATTAGATTGGGTGCGGTGGCTCATGCCTGTAATCCCAGTGCTTTGGGAGGCCAAGGTGGGCAGATCACTTGAGGTCAGGAGTTCGAGACCAGCCTGGCCAACATAGTGAAATCTTGTCTCTACTAAAAATAAAAAAATTAGCTGGGCGTGGTGGTGTGTGCCTTCAGTCCCAGCTACTTGGGAGGCTGAGGCAGGAGAATCGCTTGAACCTGGGAGGCAGAGGCTGCAGTAAGCAGAGATCATGCCACTGCACTCCAGCCTGGGCGACAGAGCAAGACTTTGTATCAAAAAATTAAAAATTTAAAAATTAGCCAAGTGTGGTGGCATGCGCATGTAGTCCCAGCAACTTGAGAGGCTAAGGTGGGAGGATTGCTTGGAGCCAGGAGTTTGAGGTTACAATGAGCTATGATGGTACCACTGTACTCCAGCCTGGGCAAGAGAGAGACTCTGTCTCTTAAACGAAACAAAACAAAACAAAACGAAACAAAAAAACGATTCAATGTTACTAAATTCTTAGGCCTTAACTTACTTGACATATCTGCAGCATTTGACTTAGCTGATTATCCTCTTCTGCTTCTCTTCTGCTTAAAACATCTGGCTTCCTTCTATTTATGTGGCTGCTCCTTCTCAGTCTCCTTTGCTGGCTCTTGTTTCTCTCCTCAACCATTAACATTGGAGAATCCAGGGTATGGTCCCTGGGACCTCTTCTCTCCGGTATCTAAATTGTCTGGGAGATAGCAACCGGTTCTCCTCGCTTTAAATACCATCTATACATTGATAGCTCCCAAATGTGTATCTTCAGCCTGGACTTTTCCCATAAACTCAAGACATATATTCAGTTACTCATCAACATCTCCACTTGGATGTCTACCAGGCATCTCAAACCTAGCCTACCCAAAACCAACTCCTAATCTCTATAAATCCTCACTACCTCCCACCAAAACAAAACTAAAGAACAACCAACAACAACAAAACCGCTGATCTTCCCTGGAATTAATCCATCCTTCCAGATACCAGGCTAAAAATAACTGGTGTTTTCCTTGATGCCTCTCTTTCACATTTCACATCCAATCCACTGGGAAAGCCCATTGGCACTATCTTCACAACTGACTAGTTCTCACTATCTCTGCCACTACTAACATGATCCAAACTGAAATGATAATATCCTCCTAATTACTTGGCTTGCTTCCATCCTTACCTGGAGACCCAAGTCTATTCATGACTTGGCAACCAGAATGATTCTTTTAAAATTTATCTAATAATATTAAATTTTAATTCTATCCAATTTCAAATGGCTGAAATCCTCCAGTGGCACACAGCAAAAGTCCATTAAAAAAAAAGCCTAGCCTTACAAGTCATTTAAAATTTGTCCTTCACCCCCATCCTTCTGACTTTCTCTCCTCTGGTCTCTTCCTCATTTACTACATTCTAACCACACTGGTCCCCTTGCTTTCCAGGAACACACCAGGCGGGTCTCCCTCTTAGGGTTTGTATTTGCTGCTCCCTCGACCCGGAATGCTCTTTCTCAGATACCTGAATGGCTTGCACCTTCACCTTCTTCCAGTCTCTGCTGAAATGTCTCCTTAGCTCCCGGCTATCCTACTTTGAAATAACAATCTACCTATCCCCAACTTTATTTCTACGCACAATCCTATATTACTTGTTTTTACTGTCTGTTCCCCTTCTCTAGGAAATAAATTCCAAGAGTCAGGAATTTTCTGTCTGGTTTGTTCATGGCTGGATTCCCAGCACATGGAACCGTATCTGGCACATATCTAGTGCCAAGAATAAACAGTGTGCTTCTATGAGCTGATCAAAGAAGAGTATCATTTTAAAACCACCAAAAATTCAAGAACCACTGAAATTGTTTAGTTTCTCAGAAAATAAGATTTCAGGAAGTCCCTTATTGTGTAGTTGCAAGATTCCAGCCTAATCCATTTACCTGCTCGGAAAAGAACATTTAAGAAAGTGTATGGTCAATTCCAGCAGTTCAGCTACTTTTCAACTTTCACTGTAAAACCACCACCTTGCTTTGTAGAACAAGTGTTGTTGTTTTCTTTTCTTTTGAGACGGAATCTCACTCTGTCACCAGGCTGGAGTACAGTGGTGCAATCTTGGCTCACTGCAATCTCAGCCTCCCAGGTTCAAGCGATTCTCCTGCCTCAGCCTCCTGAGTAGCTGGGATTACAGGCGCCCGCCACCACACCCGGCTAATGTTTGTATTTTTAGTAGAGACGGTGTGTAACCATGTTGGCCAGGATGGTCTCCATATCCTGCCCTCGTGATCCGCCCGCCTCAGCCTCCCAAAGTGCGTAGAACAGGTTTTAAAGACGGTCCTCAGCCATCAACGCTTTTGTTTTCAGACCCTCCCTCTCTGGGGGACGGAGGCTAGTGGAGAGAGGAGGACAGGAGGCTCGGAGAGACGGCAGCGGCCGAGGCAAGCTCGCACCCGAACCGGCAGCGCGGCGCTCTCCCCGAGAGAAGCATTTGCCCTGGAGTCCCTCAGAGGAGCAAGACCTGGACCTCAAGCACTTTGGATTCCAGTCAGGATAGATCGATGGACAGAAGGAAAGGAGGAAGACACAAGTGCTGGCAGAATCCTCAAGAAAGGAGAAAGGGGTGGCGCGCCCAGGAGTCTCCTCCGACACACCGGGAAATGAAATTTGGGTTTAGCGGAGTTATTGCCAAAAAGCCGCCCAAAGTACTTGAGAGCCGCCTTGGAGAGTGGCGCGGGGTGCCTGTCAAGGTGAGGTCGGCCCGCGGAGGCGCGGGTTTTTCCTCAGCAGCTACAGCCAGCCTGGCCAGGCGCCTGAGGCGTAGCGGCGCAGCCCACGTAGCTCTCAGCGCTTGCCCGGTGGGGCGTCACGTGACTCCGGGTGCGGTCCCCGAGCCGAAGCCCCGGAGGGATCCTGAGCCCTCCCCTCAGGCCCGCCCCCTGCGGCCCGCAGCGGGCAGGTCGGCCTGGATGCGGGCGACAGAGAGGCTGGGGCGGCGCCCAGGGCCCCAGAAAGCCAAGACGACGCTCACCGGGTAGAGGTAGAGCACCGCTCCCACCAATGCCAGCAAGAAGGTAACGGCGAAGATCGCGAAGTCCAACATGGTTCTTCCGCCCAGGGAGCCACGTCTCGGATCGGCCGCTCGAGCAGCAACGCCTCAGCCTGGCCCAACTTAAGGCATAGCGTGTGGGCGGGGGCACCCCGCGGGACCCGCGAACCAACGGGCCGCCGGGGGCGTGACCGAGACCTGCGGCCGGCGTCAGCGGAGAGAGCAATGGATCGCCGAGGAGCCGGGGCGCGGGTTCCTGCGAGCAGCAGGCGGAGGCTGAGGCCGCCTAGCGCCATCCTCCACCCCAAGGCGGCGATTGCGGTGCACACGATTTCAGACAGAATATGCCCGCGACTTGGGACCGAGTTGTTGGCGAATGCAGAGCCCAGGTTTCTGAGAAAAGTTAGGAGTTAGCAGTGCTCTGTCCGCCCAACACTTTTCCCAGTGCATTCAGGATTAAAACCTCTAAACCAATGATTTTCGAAGAGTGGTCCCCGGACCAGCTGCATCAACGTCTCCCGGGAGCTGGTTGAAGATGCAGATTATCGATGCCCGGCGCGGTGGCTCCATCTGTAATCCCAGCACCTTGGGAGGCTGAAGCGGGAGGATCGCTTGAGCCCAGGAGTTTGAGACCAGCGTGGGCAACATAGTGAGACCCCCGTCTCTACCAAAAAAAAAAAAAAAAATCGGCCGTGGTGGCGCGCGCCCGTGGCCCCAGCTACTCCGGAGGCTGAGGCTGGAGGATCGCTTGAGCTGGGGAGTTGGAGGCTACAGTGAGCCGAGATCGCACGACTGCACTCCAGCCTGGGCGACAGGGCGAGACCCTGTCTCAAAAACAAAACAAAACAAAAGGAAAAGAAAATAGAAAGATTCTGGATCCCAAACTACACCTACTGAATCAAACACTCGGGGCGGGCGGGGGGAGGGGGCGCGTACAACAATCTGTTTTAACAAAGCCCTCCCGGGGACACTGTTACACACTTAAATTTGAATGAAAACCACCACTGATCTAACCGGGACAGGGAAGTGTCTGGGAGTAAAACAAGAGTAGATACGCCTTGTTTCGCAGAATTTGTGTCTGAAGTACTAGTAAATGTGGTTCTTTGACACTTTCTGGTGAGCGGAGGCTGCACTCTGTTCAGGTTTCCTTGCTCTGTTAACTCTGACTTTCGGTAAATTGCTTGAGTTTTCTAAGCTTCCATTTCCTTCTAGGTAAAATAGTGAAAATAATACCACATGGAGTTGCCTGTAGGTTAATTTACATATTTTATGAAAAGCACTTAGCACAGCTCCTAGCAAAACTGATTTTGGCATTCGTTGCCCTGGGCATAAAATACCCTAGGACCCCTCTTTCTATTTCGCATGGCTCAGAAGTTTTGACTTGGCTAATGAAATACAAGGCAAGGCCTGCTACTTACTAGTGCTCCTTTTAGTGAAAGTGTGCTAAAAGTATTTATAGATTTTATATATTTAATAATATAAAATGTCAAGAACAGGCAGCAATTTGGCAAGAGAAATTCCAGATTGATTTTACAGCTTCTATGATAAGCGACTATTACATAAGCAGGAAACATACCTCATTGAAAATGCCAACTCTATTGGCATCTATAGCAAATATAATGAAACATGCTGTTTAATATTTCACTTGGCAAAAATTGTATTTTTAAGTCTTTCTCTGCATATAAATGTGCTTTAAACTGTCGTATGTTCAAAGTTCTTTTTTAAGTCTCTTGTTAGAATTTTAAAGATATTTCTTGTCAAACTGATGTTCCCAATAGGTTTTCAAAACAGTAAATGTAAGAGTTTTTTTGTTTGTTTGTTTTGTTTTGTTTGTTTGTTTTTGAGACGGAGTCTCCCTCTGTAGCCCAGGCTGGAGTGCAATGGCGCAATCTCGGCTCACTGCAACCTCTGCCTCCCAGGTTCAAGCAATTCTCCTGCCTCAGCCTCCGGAGTAGCTGGTATTACAGGCACGCGCCACCATGTCCAGCTAATTTTTGTATTTTTAGTAGAGACAGGTTTCACCATGTTGGCCAGGCTGGTCTTTAACTCCTGACCTCGTGATCTGCCCGCCTCGGCCTCCGAAAATGCTGGGATTACAGGCGTGAGCCACCGCGCCCGGCCAAACGTAAGAGTTTTAAGTGCATAAAGTAGCCATATAACCATAATCTTAGGTACCAATCCTTCCGGATATCTAGAATTCTCTTTTAGCCCTAAATTGACCTACAGCCTGAGACTCTCTGAACTTTGAGGGCTGTAAAAAAGAGACAAAAATTCCAGAAATTGGGCAGGGCACCATATTTTATAGTGAGTCTCTAAAACTAGACATCTACCTCCTCTTCCTGTGTTCCTAAAAATGTTTTGCCTAGGTACTCCCTAAAAACATTATATATATGCAAAAAATATATATATAATATGTATATACACACACACATTTATATCCGTTCATACATTTTTTGTGTTGACATCTAAAATTTTTATCTTGACTTTAAAGGATTAAATTTCTGATATATTGTAAATATTCTCGTTTTGAAATTGTTGCAGCTCTCTTTTAATTGTATGAAAAGGAATGGAAATATAACAGTGATGTGATAACTCTCAGACTTTTTTTAAAAACACACAAACTTGGCCGGGTGCCGTGGCTCCACCTGTAATCCCAGCACTTTGGGAGGCTGAGGCGGGCGGATCACTTGAGGTCAGAACTTCAAGAGCAGCCTGACCAACATGGTGAAACCCCGCCTCTACTTAAAATACAAAAATTAGCCAGGTGTGGTGGCACACGCCTGTAATCCCAGCTTCTCAGGAGGCTGAGGCAGGAGAATCAGTTGAACCCAGGAGGCAGAAGTTGCAGTGAGGCAAGATGGTGCCACCGCATTCCAGCCTGGACAAAAACAAAACAAAACAAAAAACCCGTACACTTTTCGTGAACAACTGGAAATTTTCCATGGTTCTTTTTTCTGAACTTATTTTTATTGCACTTATCCAATAGAATTTTATTCTAATGAAAGTATTTTTATCCTTGAAAGTAATTTTCTTCATCACCTGTCATACTTCTCTTCAACATGTACTCATGTTGAATTAAAAAATAACTTTTGGGGCTGGGCGCAGTGGCTCACGCCTGTCATCCCAGCACTTTGGGAGGCCGAGATTGGCAGATCACGAGGTCAGGAGATCGAGACCATCCTGGCTAACGAGGTGGAACCCTGTCTCTACTAAAAATACAAAAAAAAAAAAAAAAAAAAAAAAAAATTAGCCGGGCGTGGTGGCGGGCGCCTGTAGTCCCAGCTACTCGGGAGGCTGAGGCAGGAGAATGATGTGAACCCTGGAGACGGAGCTTGCAGTGAGCAGAGATCGCGCCACTGCACTCCAGCCTGGGCGACAGAGCGAGACTTCGTATCTTAAAAAAAAAATTGTTTTTGGGCCACACACAGTGGCTCACGCCTATAATCCCAGGGCTCTGGGAGGCTCAGAAGTTCACTTGAGCCCAGGAGTTCAAGGTTATAGTGAGCTATGGTTGTGCTACTGCCCTCTGTCCTGGGTGACATAGGGAGAACTAGTCTCTAAAAAAAAATCTAAAACACACAAAAGTTTTAAACTCTGTGGCTTTAAAAACTCCTACAAATTTATTTATTTTAATATGTGTGTGTGTGTGTGTGTGTGTGTGTGTGTGTGATGGAATCTCCATCTGTCATCCAGGCTGGAGTGCAGTGGAAAAATCTCGGCCTACTGCAACCTCCGCCTCCCAGGTTCAAGTTATTTTCCTGCCTCAGCCTCCTGAGTAGCTGGGCCCACAAGCACGTGCCATGCCCGGCTAATTTTTGTATTTTTAGTAGAGACAGGGTTTCACCATATTGACCAGGCTCGTCTTCTGACCTCCTGATCCACCTGCCTTGGATTACAAAAGGTAGAGCCCTCCCAAAGTGTTGGGATTACAGGCGTGAGCCACCGTGCCCGGCCTTAATTTTCTTTTTTGAGACGGAGTCTCACTTTGTGACCCAGGTTGGAGTGCAGTGGCGCAATCCCAGCTGACAACAACCTCCAAATGAATCTCTGGTTGGCTACTCCTGGATTCCTTAGGTTGGAATTGTGAACATACAATGTTCTTAGAATATAGGGTCATTCTCAGGGTATGCTTACGTTATCACTGTCTGGTGTGTTTACCATGCAACTGTGACCACTGACGTTCATTCCTTCAGATTATGCCACCTGGGCTCCTTATGAGCTCACTTCTAATTCTACCAAGAGGCATCGTAGGCTGAGGATGAGAAGAGAGCAGCTTTAGAAGCCTCCTGTTTTGTTCCCTTTCAACTCTGAGCCATATTTTCTGGCGGGAGCTATATCCCACTATATATATAGCTTTTGAGGTAGAGCATCCTCCTATGATCCTCCAACCCTCTCTGAGCAGCAATAATATTTTCTCTCTTTGCCCCTTCAGACCTAGGAGTGACAGTGGTTTCCCTTGTTGCTAGTCTCTGGATACTTCAGCATCCTTTATTGGTTCCCTTAATCCTCCCCACACTTCTGTATATAGTTTCTCCCTTAAAGTCTTTTGAACTATTGGAGTGAGATACTGTTTACTGTCAGACCTAACTCTAGTTGGCACAAGGGGTGGCTCCCAGAAACAGTTCAAACAGTTCCCAAGTTGGAATTCTAGGACCGGTTTAAACACATACTTGACAACCTCATGATGAGATTCATTATTGATAGTGATAATGTGTAGCATGCAGTGACAACAAGGTTATTCAAATTATTGCCAGTGGTGACATGGGATGGGATGTCAGTAGGGAAGAAATTTTACATGGTCAAGTGATTGTTGATAGCAACAATGGGTATTGCAAAAGATTGTGGAATAGGCCAGATGCAGTGGCTCATGCCTGTAATTCCAGCAATTTGGGAAGCCAGGGCAGGTCGATCACTTGAGGCCAGGAGTTCAAGACCAGCCTGGCCAACATGGCAGAAACCCTGTCTCTACTAACAATACAAAAATTAGCTGGATATGGTGGCACGTGCATGTAATCCCAGGTTCTTAGGAGGCTAAGGCAGGAGAATCACCTGAACCCAGGAGGCAGCAGTTGCAGTGAGCTGAGATGGCACGACTGCAATCCAACCTGGGCGACAGAGTGAGACTCTGTCTAAAAGAAGAAGAAGAAGGAGAAAAAAAAAAAAGATGGTGGGATAGATGACTATTTCTGACTGCATTATAGAGCTTATGAAAAGAAAAGAAAAAAAAACAAGTTTAAGGCTTTGACCTTCCAACACAAGATGGTATAGGTGAAGGACCAGAAGGCTTCCATTCTTCTCAAAAGAATATTTTGTGGCCTGGCATGGTGGCTCACGACTGTAATCCCAACATTTTGGGAGGCTGAGGTGGGTGGATCACCTGAGGTCAGGAGTTCGAGACCAACCTGGCCAACATGGTGAAACCCCATCTCTACTAAAAATACAAAAATTAGCCAGGCGTGGTGGCAGGCGCCTGTAACCCCAGCTACTGGGGAGGCTGAGGCAGGGAGAATTGCTTGAATCAAGGAGGCAGAGGTTGCAGTGAGCTGAGATTGCACCACTGTACTCTAGCCTGGGCAAGAGAGTGAGATTCCATCTCAAAATACAAACAAACAAAAAATCTGTGCAGCTGCAGGGCAGATATGGCTGAGTTACAGGCCCTAAAATCTAACTGTGCAGGTTGTAGAGTTATAATGCCAGCTAAAAGCAGAATCTTGCCAAGTTTTTTATTCTAAATTACAGCACTGTTTGAGAAGGAATAGGACTCTGAGATCAGTACATTTGGTCAGAGGAAGACAAAGCTGAAACCCCAAGTCCCACTGAACCTTCCTTGCCGATGGGAGTGGGCCTGTCTCCCCTGCCTGAGGAAGCTAACTTCCTTCACTTGAAAGTCTTTCAGAAACTTCTTTTGGGTCAGTTATATAACAAGGTGGTGGCCATTATCCTAAGGAAGAATTCCCATTTCTTCTCATTATTTCTAGGCGATAAAGACTGATAATAGGCCTGGCACGGTGGCTCACGCCTGTAATCCCAGCACTTTGGGAGTCCAAGGTGGGTGGATCACGAGGTCAGGAGATGGAGACCATCCTGGCTAACACAGTGAAACCCCATCTCCACTAAAAATACAAAAAATTAGCCGGACGTGGTGGCAGGCGCCTGTAGTCCCAGCTACTTGGGAGGCTGAGGCAGGAGAATGGCGTGAACCCAGGAGGTGGAGCTTGCAGGGAGCCGACATTGCGCCACTGCACTCCAGCCTGGGCGATAGAGCGAGATTCTGTCTCAAAAAAAAAAAAAAAAAAAAAAAAAAACTGATAATAATAAACTAATAAAATAATAAAGGTAATAATGGACTGTGTGGGGTAAAGACAGTTAAACCTGTCATAGCCCAGGGAGACAATTACCAGTTCAGTTCCTAGAGAACAGAGGCACTGCAAGAGAAAGGGGACAGGTGATGGTACAGCAGGGTGGGTAATTTGTCACTCACAGTTTACTATTTTTTTTTTTTTTTTTTGAGACGGAGTCTCGCTCTGTCGCCCAGGCTGGAGTGCAGTGGCCGGATCTCAGCTCACTGCAAGCTCCGCCTCCCGGGTTCACGTCATTCTCCGGCCTCAGCCTCCTAAGTAGCTGGGACTACAGGCGCCCGCCACCTCGCCCGGCTAGTTTTTTGTATTTCTTAATAGAGACGGGGTTTCACCGTGTTAGCCAGGATGATTTCGATCTCCTGACCTCGTGATCCGCCCGTCTTGGCCTCCCAAAGTGCTGGGATTACAGGCTTGAGCCACCGCGCCCGGCCCACAGTTTACTATTGCCAGAACATAGTGACCATAAAAAGCAGAACACATTTGGTTGGTTCTATTGTTGTTTTAAAATACTCTACTCATAATGCCTGGACCTGGAGCAGAACATTGGCTTATACATCAAAGGAGCAACGAGACCTTGCTAATTTGTATTAGAGGGATGCTGAGAAGTATGTATGGAAATGGGTATTTGTTTAAGGAAAAGAAAACATAAGGATGATAAGGGCCAAATTTATTTATATGGGCCGGGCGCGGTGGCTCAAGCCTGTAATCCCAGCACTTTGGGAGGCCGAGGCGGGCGGATCACGAGGTCAGGAGATCGAGACCATCCTGGCTGACACGGTGAAACCCCGTCTCTACTAAAAAATACAAAAAAAAACTAGCCGGGCGAGGTGGCGGGCGCCTGTAGTCCCAGCTACTCCAGAGGCTGAGGCAGGAGAATTGCGTGAACCCGGGAGGCGGAGCCTGCAGTGAGCTGAGATCCGGCCACTGCACTCCAGCCTGGGCGGCAGAGCGAGACTCCGTCTCAAAAAAAAAAAAAAAAAAAAAAAAAAAAAATTTATTTATATGGTTTCATTCACTCAGAATTTGGGAAGTCAGTGTGTTAACTTGACATATTACTCCATTTTCATGCTGCTGATAAAGACATACCCGAGACTGGGCAATCTGCAAAAGAAAGAGGTTTAATGGACTCACAGTTCCATGTGGCTGGGGAGGCATCACAATCATTGTGGAAGGTGAAAGGCATGTCTCACATGGTGGCAGACAAGAGAACTTGTGCAGGGAAACTCCCCTTTATAAACCATCCGATCTTATGAAACTCATTCACCATCACGAGAATAGCATAGGAAAGAGCTGCCACCCCATGATTCAATTACCTCCCACTGGGTCCCTCCTACAACATATGGGAATTGTGGGAGCTACAATTCAAGATGAGATTTGGGTGGGGAAACAGCCAAACCATATCATCACACCCCGACCCCTCTCAAATCTCCTGTCCTCCCATTTCAAAACCAATCGTGCCTTCCCAACAGTCCCCCAAAGTCTTAACTCATTTCAGCATTAACCAAAAAGTCCACAGTCCAAAGTCTCATCTGAGACAAGGCAAGTCCCTTCTGCCTATGAGCCTGTAAAATCAAAAACAAGTTAGTTACTTATTAGATACAATGGGGTTGCAGGCATTTGATAAATACACCCATTCCAAATGGGAGAAATTGGCCAAAACAAAGGTGCTAATGGCTCCATGCAATCCAAAATCCAGTGAGGCAGTCAAATCTTAAAGCTCCAAAATGATCTTTGACTCCATGTCTCACATCCAGGTCATGCTGATGCAAGAGGTGTGTTCCCATGGTCTTGGGCAGCCCTGCCCCTGTGGCTTTGCAGGGTACAGCCTCCCTCCCGGCTGCTTTCACGGGCTGGCATTGAGTGCGACTTTTCCCAGTGCGCAGTGCAAGCTGTCAATGCATCTACCATTCTGGGTTCTGGAAGACAGTGGCCCTCTTCTCAGCTCTACTAGGCAACGCCCCAGTGGGGACTCTGTGTGGAGGGCGCCCACCCCACATTTCCCTTCTGCACTGCACTAGCAGAGGTTCTCCATGAGCATGCTACCTCTGCAGCAAACTTCTGCCTGGACATTTAGGCATTTCCATACATCCCCTGAAATCTAAGCAGAGGTTCCCAAACCTCAATTATTGACTTCTGTGCACCCGCAGGGTCAACACCAGATGGAAGCTGCCAAGGCTTGGGGCTTGCACCCTCTGAAGCCATAGCCTGAGCGGCACCTTGGCACCTTGGCCCCTTTTAGTCACAGCTGGAGCAGGTGGGACTCAGGGCACCAAGTCCCTAGACTACACACAGCAGAGGGACCCTGGACCCAGCCCAGGAAACCATTTTTTTCTTCCTCGGCTTCCAGGCCTGTGATGGAAGAGGCTGCCGCATAGGTGGAGACATTTTCCCCATTGACTTGGAGATTAACATTCGGCTCCTCATTACTTATGCAAATTCCTGCAGCCCACTTGAATTTCTCCTCAAATAATGGGATTTTCTTTTCTATCGCATTGTCAGGCTGCAAATTTTCTGAACTTTTATGCTGTTTTCCTTTTAAAGCTGAATGTCTTTAACAGCACCCAAGTCACCTCTTGAATGCTTTGCTGCTTAGAAATTTCTTCCACCAGATACCCTCAATCATCTCTCTCAAGTTCAAAGTTTCACATATCTCTAGGGCAGGGGCAAAATGCCACCAGTCTCTTTGCTAAAACAGAAAAAGAGTCACCTTTGCTCCAGTTCCCAACAAGTTTCTCATCTCCATCTAAGACCACCTCAGCCTGAATTTCATTGTCCATGTGATTGTCAGCATTTTGGTCAAAGCCATTCAGCAAGTCTCTAGGGAGTTCCAAACTTTCCCACGTTTTCCTTTCTTCTTCTGAGCTCTCCAAACTGTTTCAACCTCTGCCTGTTACCCGTTTCCAAAGTCGCTTCCACATTTTTGAGTATCTTTTCAGCAGCATCCTGCTCTGCTGATACCAATTTACCGTATTAGTCTGTTTTCACGCTCTGAGAAAGACATACCTGAGACTGGGCAATTTACAAAAGAAAGAGTTTTAATGGACTCATGGTTCCACATAGCTGAGGAGGCCTCACAATCATGGTGGAAGGTGAAAGCGTGTCTCACATGGCAGCAGACAAGAGAACTTGTGCGGGGAAACTCCCCTTTATAAAACCATCAGATCTTGTAAGACTCATCCACTATCATGAGAATAGCATGGGAAAGACCTGCCCCTCATGATTTAATTACCTCCCACTGGGTCCCTCCCACAACATGGGAGGGGAATTGTGGGAGTTACAATTCAAGATGAGATTTGGGTGGGGACACAGCCAAATCATATCAGTTGAGCACTTGAGATTGAATCTAAATATGCTTGTTTGGTTAACTGAAGTCTGGATTCAATGTTGGCCTATAGTCATTCAAGTTGGGATGCCAGAAATTTCCTGGCTGGAGTGCAGTGGCGCAATCATAGCTCACGGCAGCCTTGACCTCCTGGGCTCAAGTGATCTTCCTGCCTCAGCCTCCTGAGTAGCTAGGACTACAGGCATGTGCCACCACGCCTGGCTATTTTTTTGTTTTGTTTTGTTTTGTTGGTAGAGACAGGGTCTCGCTATGTTGCCCATGCTGGTTTCAAACTCCTGGCCTCAAGTAATCCTTCTGTTTCAACCTCCCAAAGTGCTGGGATTACAGGCATGAGTAAGCATGCTTGGCCCCACCTATTTTGGTAAATAAAATTTTGTGGAAGACAGCTATGCTCATTTATGTTCTATATATGACTACAACAGCAGAATTGAATAATTGCTACAGAATTATGTGTAAAATATTTATTGCCTGTCCCTTTATAGAAAAATTGTGTGGACTCCTGCTATAGAAGTACAAAGGTTTAGGGAGATGGAAATATTGGTGTGGATTTGCTTGACCTGTCAAAATATTCGACAGTCACCTATGAAGTTAACAATTAGTTAAGTAAATGATATTCTATCCTCCTGCCCCAAATACATCTTTGTAGAGCAGGAAAGATTTCTTTTCTTACCCATCACTAGGTTCATGGCTGAGCCCCCTACAACAAAGGACAGGTTACCAAGAAAAAGTGTACAAATTGGCCAGGCATGGTGGCTCACGCCTGTAATCCCAGCACTTTGGGAGGCTGAGGCGGGCGGATCATGAGGTCAGGAGATTGAGACCAACCTGGCTAACACGGTGAAAACCCATCTCTACTAAAAATACAAAAAATTAGCCAGGCGTGGTAGTGGATGCCTGTAGTCCCAGCTACTTGGGAGGCTGAGGCAGGAGAATGGTGTGAACCCAGGAGGCGGAGTTTGCAGTGAGCCGAGATTGTGCCACTGCACTCCAGCCTGGGCTACAGAGCGAGAGTCTGTCTCAAAAAAAAAAAAAAAAAAAAAAGTGTGCAAATTGATTTAAGTTTTACGATCAGGTGCGGTGGCTCTCGCCTATAATCCTAGTACTTTGGGAGCCAAGGCGGGTGGATCACTTGAGGTCAGGAGTTCAGGACCAGCCTGACCAACATGGCGAAACCTCGTCTCTATTAAAAATACAAAAAAATTAACTGGGCATGGTGGTACATGCCTGTAATTCCAGTTACTCAGGAGACTGAAGCAGGAGAATCACTTGAATCCAGGAGGCAGAGGTTGCAGTGAGCCGAGATTGCGCCATTGCACTCCAGCCTGGGCGACAGAGCGAGACTCTGTCTCAGAAAGAAAAAAAAAAGGGAGACAGTCATACAATTATAGCTCATTGCAGCCTTAAACTCCTGGGCTCAAGTGATCCTCCTGCCTTGGCCTCCCGAAATGCTGGTATTACAGGTATAAGCCACCATGTCCAGCCTTAATTTTAAAATGTCAATCTAATTTTAAATTAATTGGGTAAGCGGTATTTGGTTATTGTGTTCGGCTGGGTTCTCCAGACAAACAGAACCAATAGAATTGGCTTATGAGATTAAGGAGGCTGAGAAGTACTATGATATGCCATCTGTAGGCTGGAAAACCAGGAAAGTCGATGGTGTGGTGTAGTTCAATCTGAGTCTGAAGGCCCAAGAAACTGAAGCTCTAACATACATCTCAGGGTGGAAGATGGGATGTCCCAGCTCTAGAAGATAGAGGGAATTTGCCCTTCATCTTTTTGTTCTATCCTGGCCATTAACAGATTGGATGATGCCTGCCCACACTGGTGAGGGCACATCTTCTTTACTCAATCTGATTCAGATGCTAATCTCTTCTGGAAATACCCTCACAGACATACCCAGATATGTTTTACCACCTATCTGGGCATCCCTTAGCCCAATCATTTGACACATTACATTAACCATCACTGTAATAAGGCATTATCCTTCTTACACATTGCTAGCATTGACCTGCTAATATTCCCTTAGGGATTTTTGTATCTTTGTTCACGAGATAATAGCTTAGTTTTAGGTTTTTTTTTTGTGGGGGCAGGGGTGAGGGTGAGGGGTGGGATTATATGTCTTCCAATCTTTTTCTTTTTTTTTTTGTTTGTTGAGATGGAGTCTTGTTCTGTCACCCAGGCTGAAGTGCAGTGGCATATCAGCTCACTGCAAACTCCACTTCCTAGGTTCAAGTGATTCTCGTGCCTCAGCCTCCTGAGTAGCTGGGATTACAGGTGTGTGCCACCATGCCTGGCTAATTTTCATATTTTTAGTAGCGATGGGGTTTTGCCATGTTGGCTAAGCTGGTCCTGAACTCTTGACCTCAAGTGATCCACATGCTTCAGCCTCCCAAAGTGCTGGGATTACAGGTGTGAGCCGCTGTGCCCAGCCCCAATTTTTTGTGTTTTTATTGTCTGTAGGATCTTAAATCCTAAATTTCTCCCACTCTTTTCCCCTTTCACTTCACTTTCCAGTCTCCAAAGAGACAATGCCTTTCTGAGACTGCCACATCGAATCCTGCACACTAAATCCATTTTTAATATACGGTACTCTGATCCACTCACATTATTTCACTTTTCATTACTTTTGCACTTAGGGTGGACTTTCTCTCTCTGGGAGTCTCTTTTTTTAAAAAATCAATGTTAGGCCCTCCATTTCCCTACTCTCTGCTTTCTTGAACCCACCTTCCTTTTTGCAGAGGTTTACTGTTGAAGCTTGAGATGGCTCTGCTGGAATTTGGCTTTTTTGTATTTTTAGTTTGAAGTCTGTACTGTTTGTCTTCTAGATATCTTGAAGGCATAGGGTCGTGAGGCTGTATTTGTTCTTGTCCATCTGTATGGTTTTTTTAGAGGACATGTGGCAAGATTTGAAGTTAGGTAACTGTCCTTATCTTAGGCTCCCTGTAAGTACAGATTCATCCATTTGGATCTGTTTTTTTTTTTTTTTTTCCATTCATCCCTTAATTTCCCAACTCCCAAAATTGTATCATCTTCTCTCCTGTTTTCTTTGTCCTTATAGGTTTATGCCTTTAAAAAATCCCTTCATTGGCCAGGCGTGGTGGCTCATTCCTGTAATCCCAGCATTTTGGGAGGCTGAAGCGGGCAGATCACTTGAGGTCAGGAGTTCAAGACCAGCCTGGCCAACATAGTGAAACCCTGTCTCTGCTAAAACAAACAAACAAACAAAAATAAAAAGTCTGTCCTGCATACACACGGGTTTCACAACCCATGAATACTGTATTTTCTTTTAAATTTTTGGGACAGGGTCTTGCTCTGTCATTTAGGCTGAGTGCACTGGTGTGATCACACAGCTGGACTTCCCAGGCTTAAGCCTCTCAAGTAGCTGGGACTACAGCTGTGCACCACTGTGCCTAGCTAATTTTTGACTTTTTTTTTGTAGAGAAAGGGTTTATGTTTCCCAGGCCAAATACTGTATTTTAGATGTGTGTTTGGTTGAAAAAAAAACTGTACAGTTCAAACCCAAGCTGTTTTATATGGTGAGAAAATATAAGCTCCAGTATCATTGTGTGAAACAAACAGATTTATTTGATGCTTGGAATAGTGTTATGAACTTGTTTCACAAAAGCAAGACAGTCTTTTATTTATTTATTATTATTATTATTATACTTTAAGTTCTAGGGTACATGTGCATAACGTGCAGGTTTGTTACATATGTATACTTGTGCCATGTTGGTGTGCTGCACCCATCAACTCGTCATTTACATCAGGTATAACTCCCAGTGGACTCCCTCCCCCCTCCCCACTCCCCATGATAGGCCCTGGTGTGATGTTCCCCTTCCCGAGTCCAAGTGATCTCATTGTTCAGTTCCCACCTATGAGTGAGAACATGCGGTGTTTGGTTTTCTGTTCTTGTGATAGTTTGCTAAGAATGATGGTTTCCAGCTGCATCCATGTCCCTACAAAGGACACAAACTCATCCTTTTTTATGGCTGCATAGTATTCCATGGTGTATATGTGCCACATTTTCTTAATCCAGTCTGTCACTGATGGACATTTGGGTTGATTCCAAGTCTTTGCTATTGTGAATAGTGCCGCAATAAACATACGTGTGCATGTGTCTTTATAGCAGCATGATTTATAATCCTTTGGGTATATACCCAGTAATGGGATGGCTGGGTCATATGGTACATCTAGTTCTAGATCTTTGAGGAATTGCCATACTGTTTTCCATAATGGTTGAACTAGTTTACAATCCCACCAACAGTGTAAAAGTGTTCCTATTTCTCCACATCCTCTCCAGCACCTGTTGTTTCCTGACTTTTTAATGATCGCCATTCTAACTGGTGTGAGATGGTATCTCATTGTGGTTTTGATTTGCATTTCTCTGATGGCCAGTGATGATGAGCATTTTTTCATGTGAAGCAAGACAGTCTTAATGAAGCATGTAACTAACTTGGCTTTGTCCAGTGACTAAGAAATCTTACCAGATGAATTCATGCAGGAAGTTTCCAATTCTAATGAAGCGTCTTCAATAAAGTGTAGTACAGTGAATGGATGGTGCTAGTAAAGGTTAATGTTCATCCCTGTTCTTTTGTTATTCTGGATCTAGAGACAAAAGTACAAACAAGAACCTGGAACAGAGATTGGCTTCTGTCTTATTATGGATTAGATTCTATTAATCTTGACAATACCAGAAGGATTAGGTCAGCATTTAGATTGTCAAAGTTGACTGGATAAAAGGTTTATTTTATTTTATTTTTAGAGACAGAGTCTTGTTCTGTTGCCCATGCTGGAGTACAGTGGTGTGATCATAGTTCACTGCAGCCTCAAAGTCCTGGCCTCAAGTGATCCTCCTGCCTTGGCCTCCCAAAATGCTAGGATTATAGGCATGAGCCACCACGACTGGCCCTAAATATTATAATTATGAAAGAATGTAAGTTAAAAAAATTCAACCTAATATACTATTTGGTTAACTACAAATGGAGATTTATGGCATATAATTATTTGCTAAGGGAAAAACTAAAACAATGTTTTTTTGTTTTGAGACAGGGTATTTCTCTGTCAGTCAGTTTGGAGTGTAGTGATGTGATCTTGGCTCGGTGTAGCCTCCACCTACTGGGCTCAAGCTAGAACTACAGGTGCACACCACCATGCCTGGCTAATTTTTAAATTTTTTGTAGACAGGGTCTCCTTATATTGCCCAGACTGGCCTTGAACTCCTGGGCTTATGCCATTCTCCAGCCTTGGTCTCTCAAAGTGCTATGATTACAGGCATGAGCCACTGTGCCTAGCCTGTAACAGTGTTTTTAAGGTAGCTCTAAAATGAAAGGCTAAATACCCATTGTTAATATGACAAAAAATAGTCAATTGACATTTAACTTGTGCATATAGGACTACAGAAGAAATTCTGCTCATATGAGAAACAGTGATCAATTTTCTAATTAACAAATACTGCATTCAATCTTTTGTCTACCCAAATAACTTAGCCAAGGATAAGTTCTAATCAGACTCTATGAATTGAGAATTACAAATCAACTGAAGAAAGTAACATCACTTTTTTTTATTTGATTCAAACCCATTTTCATATACAAAGCTAATTTATTATGTACAAAATAAATGGACATTCTTAAAAAGTGTCGGAATACAAATTTCCAAGGGCCTAAAATAAGTGCAAAATTTTCAATTATCTTTAATCATGCTATACAGAAACAAATCAAATATTAGCTCATATACATACAACAAATTTTTAAAAAATAGCACTTAATGTAATAAAACAAAACATACATCATATATATTTAATTTTAAAAGGATGAGGAAGGAAAGAATGTATTGCACCAAACTAACAGTAACTTAACTACAATGAGAATAATAATCAAAATTATTTATACATCTTTATTAAAAATTGCTCAACTTTAAAACATTTTTGGGGGCATACAAATATCCATGAGTCACAGTTTGCACAGTCAATAATTAGATATAAATAAGGCATAATATTTTCTTTCTCATGGTCAATTCCAGTAGAATAAGTGAGAAGGAACATTTTAAGATAAATACACAACTTTCTGAATTCCTTCAATATTTAAGTAGCAGCACAATTTCCAAGTACTTTTAAAAAAAAGTCATTCTGAATTTTTAGTTATTTCGCTCTGAATTGCTACGTGCGTATACATGCATTCAAGTCACTGTCACTCTCTATAACACTGAAATGCTATTGGAGTCCTAGAAAAACTGACAAAAGAGATGAATTAAATATGTTTCATATTTTTATGCCTCAGTAGATTCATTTTTATAGCAATGAATCTGAGAGAAAATGGCTGTCTAGCCAGATATGATTACTTTTTGCTAAATTTTTTGCTCCAAGTCTATAAAAGCAAACAATTGGTGGAATGAAAGCTACACCTGTTAAGAGTTTCTAAATGGAACCAACCAGCCACATAGTTTCCTAAGACATTTTCTTATGTAAAGCTAATTATAAAATAAGCAGTTAGCCACAAAAAAAGTTTGGTGATGTTGTGCATCAATCACAGTCTTTGAGAGTAGTAAAAAGCAGAATAGGAAAAAACAGTTCAAAATATAAAAGATCTTTAATAGTAAGATCTACTATAACATGCCATAATTTTGGAAGAAAAATAGACACTATCATAATTAAATCGATAAAAAGTCATCTAAGAAAATCGAAATTCCAAAATTCTGAAGGAATTATTCTTTCCAAAGGAAAAAATAAAGTTATTCTCTTTAATCCCTATATAAAAAAGAGGCTGACAGTTTTTCAATTAAGTCTGACTACTTATATCATCCTACCAGAACCACTTCTTAAAGTGTTTAGTGATTAATATAACTTTAACATTCTGAAGAGCAAAACAATTATGTCTAATACAGACAAGTATCTTTTTCCTTCAAAATAAAGAGAAGCATTTATGAATTTGTAGGTTCAGCCCACTAAATTGTAAAGCACATATGCTTAGTGTCAGAATGTTACCAAAAGAAGACAATCCAAAATAGCATTTTAATGTTGACTAGTACATTGATTACCAGATAATTGCTAGTTTTAATACATCTTAAGTTGAAATACATTATTACCAAAATAAAAATTTTAAAGGTCCAATTGGAGTAAGATTTCTTTTAAAAAGTAGTTTGTTTTTAATTGATAAATTTTTTAAAATCCTACCTAAATCCTAATTTTTCATCTTACATTACAATGTTACATTGTAACAGCATTACAAGCAGCTAATAACTCTGTACACTGAAAAATAATTATAAATTAATTTAAATGAGACAGCCATTATATAGGTGGAAACACACACACACACAGACACACATATACCCCTCCACTAACAGTCAAGTTTGAAAAATGAATGAGTAATTTTTTAAATAACAAAATTGTGTTATTACTATTATTGTTATATTTGCAAAATATGTTTCCAAGGAAACATGAAAACCGTACCATGAAAAACAAATACTGAATTAGTAGCTTTCTATTTATTCTTTTCCTTCTGAATTTTCAGTTCATAAATTATGGGCATTAAGACAAAGATAAATATTGTTATTGTTGAATGTGTCCTTTTACTTATCACTAAAGCCACTGGCTTTACAGGTCCAAATCCTGCAGTGTGTTTAGAAATCACTCACGTGTGACAAATGTCAATGAGATAACCACCAAAGGAAGGAGATGTGTCTGATGAATTACTATAATCAAATAAGAATCTGATAATACAGACACTATTAAATTTTTTTTTTTTTTTTTTAATTGAGACAGAGTTTCGCTTTGTTGCCCAGGTGCCATCTCGGCTCACTGCAAGCTCCACCTCCCGGGTTCACGCCATTTTCCTGCCTCAGCCTCCCAAGTAGCTGGGACTACAGGCGCCCGCCACCACGCCCGGCTAATCTTTTTGTATTTTTAGTAGAGACGGGGTTTCACTGTGTTAGCCAGGATGATCTCGACCTCCTGACCTTGTGATCCGCCTGCCTCGGCCTCCCAAAGTGCTGGGATTACAGGCATGAGCCGTGGCGCCCGGCCTTAAATGAGGTTTTTATACAGAAGAAAATCAAGTAACTCCTATAATCTAGGATGGCCTTACATTTCTTAACACAGAAAACAGAATTATTTCCTATTTGGAATTAAACATCTGTTAATGCTTTATTCTCTGTTATACCTATAAAAAATTAAAGATTATTTCTATACAGAGGCTGTACCTGCAAAAGTCATTGGAAGTCGTAGATAATTTATCCAATGCTTTTAATTTGGGAAATTCTATTGATTACAAGCTTCAAGGCTATAAGAGGTCTACTTTCATGTGTGTTTTTTTTTTTTTTTTTTTTTTTTTTTTTTGAGACGGAGTCTCGCTCTGTCACCCAGGCTGGAGTGCAGTGGCCGGATCTCAGCTCACTGCAAGCTCCGCCTCCCGGGTTCACGCCATTCTCCTGCCTCAGCCTCCCGAGTAGCTGGGACTACAGGCGCCTGCCACCTCGCCCGGCTAAGTTTTTGTATTTTTAGTAGAGACGGGGTTTCACTGTGTTAGCCAGGATGGTCTCGATCTCCTGACCTCGTGATCCGCCCGCCTCGGCCTCCCAAAGTGCTGGGATTACAGGCTTGAGCCACCGCGCCCGGCCTACTTTTATGTTTTAAATTTAGCATGTTAGTCATGTTTTTTATTCTTCAAAATGTTGCCTAATTCAAGTTTGCAAAACATTCACTGAAAGTCACCAGGAACTAATATTAAACACAGATGTACTTTTCTGGAGGCAAATATTAGTTATAATTTTCAAATGTGAACAGTCTAAAGAGAGTTCATGATAAAAATAATTCAATTGAAAGGAAATTTGGTTGTTTTTGTGGCAGGCAAAACAAAGATAATAAAGCCATTCCAAGCAAATTTTAGACAAAATGTCTCTCAGGATAATGATTAAGTTTATTTCCAAATAAGTCTGAATATTGGATCTGGTTTACAAAGATAAATGGACAAATTTCTATACAGGAAAAAATTTTAAGATATAACATAATAATCCTGAGACATAATTTTTTAATACCAAGAATATCAAGTAAAGAGATTCAGGAAGTCCAAAGCAGTGCCTAGATATCTGTATATTTATAAACTCCATAGAGAAGTCTGATCTGCAATATCCACTAAGAACCACTGGCCTAGAAAATGCTGGACTTAAATTAAAAAAAAATTTTTTTTTTTGGAGACAGGGTCTAACTCTGTCACCTAGGCTGAAGTGCAGTGGTGCAATCACAGCTTACTCAGCCTTGATCTCTAGGCTCAAGCGGCTGAGTAGTTAGGACTAAAGGTGCTTGCCACCACGCATGGCTAATTTTTTAATGTCTTATAGAGGTGGGGGCCCACTATGTTGCCCAGGTTGGTCTTGAGCTCCTAGGCTCAAGTGATCCTCCTGCCTCAGCCTCCCAAAGTGCTGGGATTTAGGTGTGAGCTACCATGCTTGGCCTAGATTTAAATTAAAGAAGGCAGGCTGTGGTCCACATTTTAAATCATATTAAAATGATGACTGATAACACTATATTGTTGCCTAATGTCATCAAGAAAAATACCACACGACTCTGATAAACACAGGAAAACTCTACATAACAATGCTCTGCATGGAGTCAAGTTTAAAACAAATAATATGTTGAGTATATACAATATACGAATTCAGCAAAAAGAATATTGAGAATGGATTTTGTTAAGAGTGATGAAAATGTTTAAGATTGCTCACTTATTGGGGAGAAACAGTTTCAGCTGATGAGAGGAACAATGCGTAGGATAAGCCATGAGTATGGCTGATGATGCAAACAAACAAAAGGAAACAAACAAACATGTTTCATTTCTTATATCCCAGTCAAAAACTGTATCCTAAAGATACGTTCAAGAACCTGTTTCCAGAAGACAGGCTTAAATATATATATATTTGAAAAGATCAATTTTTACACACACATGCTCCCAACAGACATCCATAATATTACATATATTATTTAAGATTAAAATATTTATATTTAATATAGTCCTAGGACTTGCATCTTTTCAGTGGAAAGGTGGTAAAGATAATGCTACTCATTTTATAAATATATAAAAGGAGCTAACTTCCTTAAGTTCAATTACAAGATTTCCTCAGTGATCTCTTTAGTAGTAACAATATAAAATATACATAAAGGCAAAGGTCATATCTCTATCATCATTAAATAAAAATCTGGTATCCAAGTTAACAGTTTCCTCTGACCACTCCTTTTCACACAAAATATAAAATGTCTCAGGTTAAGATTCAACCTTCAAATCTGAATTCTAATTCTGAGAGAATTTTTCTCTTACTCTTTTCAGAAGCATAAACTTGATTTTCAATACAAGTACTCTGAAGGATAATTTTAATATGTCCTAAATAGAGAAAAAAAAGGAAACCTTATTGGTGTTCCTTGCTAATGACAGAATGAACACTTGGTATTTTTTCTTCTACAAAAGGATGCACTGCACTGTGACCCAAAAAAAGTTAACATATTTTAATTTTGTTATTAACTTCTTAATAACAGACATGAGCTTCACAGGCTAAAAAGAAAGACTAAACCAACTGGCCAATCTTTATGTTTATACACTTTCCTGATTTGTATGCCCTGATCTATTTTTTCCTTCTCTCTTTCAATTTTATCTGAGTAATGCCAGAATACTGATTGAAAAGTTGTAAAAAATTTTTTATAAAGTTTCTTTATTCTCTAAGCGTGCACAGCTATTACATTTTTTAATACTTGATCTCACTTTCCAAAAGTAAAATAATTATCTTGGTATAAATCTCTCCCTATCACCAGGCTGCTGAGATTATTATTTTCGTCATCACCAGTATCAAGAAACAAAAGCATATAAAAAGTTCTGCAAAGATAACAGACTTTTTTTTTTTTTTTTGAGATGGAGTCTCGCCCTGTTGCCCAGGCTGGAGTGCAGTGGCATGATCTTGGCTCACTGCAACCTCTGCCTCCCGGGTTCAAGCAATTCTCCTGCCTCAGCCTCCCGAGTAGCTGGGACTACAGGCGCCCGCCACCACGCCTAGCTAATTTTTGTATTTTTAGTAGAGATGGGGTTTCACCAGGTTGGCCAGGCTGGTCTTGACCTCCTGACCTTGTGATCCTCCCACCTCGGCCTCCCAAAGTGCTGGGATTATAGGCATGAGCCACACAACCGGCCAGATAATGACTTTGTAAGAGCCAACTTGAGATACTATATTCACCAATTGAAATGTCCACCTGTTATTTCATTCTAATGATACTGTTCATTTCTTCCATTATATAATATATAACTAATTTCTATGGGTAACATCTAAATATACCAGAATCCTCAAAAGTACTTCTTTCCAATTATTTTATCTAGTAAGTTTTAATTCAGTAGGCTATACTCTTTAAATGAGTAATATATTATTCAGCTAATAGTTGTTTGCTTATTTTGATAGATAAAATTTAAGTTCCATTCTCTAGACTGTTGCTAGTATTCTCAAATATTTTTCTCTAAATTCCACATTTTTTTTTTTCCTTTTCTTTGAGACAAAGTCTTACTCTGCTGCCCAAGCTGGAGTGCAGTGGTGCAATCTCGGGTCACTGCCACTTCCACCTCCTGGGTTCAAGTGATTCTCCTGCGCTGCTCAGCCTCTCGAGTAGCTGGGACTACAGGCACGTGCCACCATGCTCGGCTAATTTTTATATTTTTAGTAGAGACGGGGTTTCACTGTGTTGGCCAGGCTGGTCTTGAACTCCTGGCCTTGTGAGTCACCTGACTCAGCCTCCCAAAGTGCTGGGATTACAGGCATGAGCCACCACACCTGGCCCACATTTCTGGTTTTTACTTTTTGGAAAAAACAATATAAAAAATAATTCCACTACCTTGTACATCTAGTATTAGTCCAGGTAGGATATCTATTTTATGGTGAACAAAACTTATTTGTACTATAAAGTAAAAACTGCTTATTTCTTCCATCTAAAAAGCAGCATTGTAAAACATCATAAATGTAGGCATTTTTTCTAATTATCTAAGTTTTAGAAAACTCATAAGCATCCAAAATAATTTTCAAATTCAGTATTAAGTAACCTTAAAAATAAAGAAGGCATTTTTACATCAAAATCTCTGGATGAATAACAAAATAAAACTTAGTAGGTTTTGATTTAGAAAAAGTTTCTTAAAAAATCAGTATTTTAAAAACTAAAAATCAATCATGTTAGTTCTGCCGACTTGAAATGTCCTAAAAAACTGTAAGATTAAAAAAAAGATAGCCATGGTGGTACCATGGGTGAAGCACTGGATTGAAACCTCCCATCCCCCACCCCCCAAAAATAAAACAAATGAATAGAAGCCAGTCTCATTTATGCATCATAATTATTGCTATTGAACTTATTTTGAGACTTTTTTCAATACAAATTCCTGAAGTCTTAAGATACCTTGACATTAACATATGTTCTATTTTAAAATTGTTGTACCAGTTTATTTCAGAGTTATTTACCTAAAACATAGGTATTTTTTCCTTAATAAAACAGAGGATTTTTACTTATTGGAAAGAAAATTCTTCTATAGCTTTTTATTAGCCCTGACTCACATCAAATCGAATCTATTCAAAAGTTTCCCTAAACAGAATCCTTTATTTCTTAAATTTTTTTTTACTCACTCAAAAGATTATAAAGAAAAGGGCACTGGATACTGTGGTCAACAGGAAAGCGAAATTGCAAAGGAAAAATTTCTCTTAAAATTCAACTGAGAAGACAGTTGGATATAAGGACATCTATGATTTGTGGAACAAAAACTAATATTATTACTGGTCACAGATCCCTTTAAAGAAAGCCATGTAACCCTTCCTGAAAATGCATTTAACATACAAAATCTCTGCACAGTTTCAGAGGGATTCACAAGTTCTCCCAAACACATGAAATCTCAGATTATTAACACTGGTAGTTGTAAAAGCTCTCTGACCCAACTCAAAAGATAACCTTACAAAAAATCTAAGTTTAACAATGTCTTTGAACTCCAAATTAATCAGACTTTTACTTTAAGATCTTAATAATCAAGCACAACTTAACATTTAACATTACATAATAAAATTAGCTATAATCCTAAAACATGAAATAGAAAATTATAAATTACTATATATAAAAGATTATTTTAAGTTATGTATATCTTTTCAATTCATTCATCAATCACACAGATATCCTAAGTGAAAATTCAACATATTTGGGTATTATTTGCTTGGTGAAGAAAGAGTCAAGAAATTTTGAACTTTGCAAATGTAAATTGTGTTGCAAATGCTACTTAAAAGACCCAACTGTCAAAATCACAATTAGCACTTTTGCTTAATTATATCATTAAGGAAATACATCTGTAAAATGTATCTCTAGTTCCACTTTTTTCTACTCAATTTTTATTATTTAAGGACAATAATAGAATTCAGTAACTTCTCATTAGTAACATGCTAGTAGTAGTAGAATTAGCTAATGTGCCAGTTTCAATATTCTTATTTTATTCTCACCATGCAAACCTGTAACTTTTACTGAGTTTTGAAAATCCAAGTGTGCAACAGATACCTTTAAAATATTATCCCCAATCAGGAGTTCCATAAATAAATTGGTATGTTTTCATTACAGTGGTCAGTAAATAGAAAAATGATTACTTAAGAATGTATTTAAAGCCATCTCTCTCAACTGTCCCATTATCTGTACTCTTTTATTAGAAAAATCTTAAATTTTATCATTTGGAATAACAAGCAATTTAAACCTAATTTTCTCATTTTAGGTTTGTTTTAAAAATGGATACAATGACCTTTAGGAATAGGCCACTAAATCAAATCAAATGTATTTTCTCAAATACATCTTAGTATAGACCAAGAATTAGTTTATATACCACAGCAAATTGTGGTTATCTGTAAATGATTTTCAGGGATAAAAGCCTTGCAACATTGCAGAGAGTTGAGAGATGTGGTTAAAGCAACAAAGGAATAAATAAGGTTTCAGTAATCATAACAGAAAAATGAAGTAACAGTCACTTGGAATCTTGAGTATTATATTCAGTTTCTCCAGCTGAAATCTGGCTGAGCCGCTTGCTCGATCCCCACAATTTTCGAGAAAGCTGACCTGAACGCATCTGTGTAAAATAATCCAAAGAAATGAAGAATAAATATTAAGAAAAAAAATAAAAATGATATATAAGACACTGATTTTGCAGAGTGAAAAGAAACAAATTGTTAGCAGAATTATTAACACTTTAAAGGTTATTAACAATAGAGAAAGACGGCCAGGTGTGGTGACTCATGCCTGTAATCCCAGCACTTTGGTAGGCAGAGGCAGGCAGATCACTTGAGGCCAGGAGTTTGAGACCAGCCTGGCCAAAATGGCAACCTCCCGTCTCTACTGAAAATATAAAAATTAGCCCAGTATGGTGCATGGTGGCACACGCCTGTAATCCCAGCCACTTCGGAGGCTGAGGCATGAGAATTGCTTGAACCTGAGAGGCAGAGGTTGCAGTGAGCCGAGATCATGCCACTGCATTCTAGCCTGGGCATCACAGGGAGACTCTGTCTCTCTCTCATACACATACATACACACATAATAATAACAATAATAATAATGTAAGACTTTTATGCTTATTTTGTCTTTGGTCTAATGTCAATGTGTACATTTCAAACAATTGATGGCCCAGTTATGTCAAAATTACCAGATTCCTTTATTTTATAAATTATCAAAAAAATGTATTACTTCATCAAAATCAGCTTCTCAAAACTATTTTTTAAAATTTTTAATTAATTTTTTATTTGTTTGTAGAGATGAGATCTCACTATATTGCCCAGGCTGGTGAAGTCCTGGGCTCAAGCAATCCTCCCACCTCAGTCTCCCAAAGTGCTGGGTTTACAGGTGTGAGCCACCACACCTGGCTCGAAATTATTCTTAATTTTGCTAACAAGACATACAGGTTTGGAGATTTTCTTTTCTTGAATTTGCAGTACTGTTAATGCCAATCATAAGTATAAGAAGAAAGTAAAATAAAGTTTTGATGAAATTTTAAAATATTTTAAGACTTTCAAAAAATAATATTTAACAAGAGAATGATAAAAAGTAATGTAGAAAACAAGGAGAGCATAAGCCATTTGAAGGCAGGAATTGCATTTCATTCACCATTAAATTTGCATCACCTACCATCCTTCCCAGTGTGTAATAAATATTAACCAAATATTAATTAAATCAATGAATAAATAAATGTCCTTTAAAAGTGTTTATACATCCAGGTGGGGCAAAAAACCCCTACGGTTTGTTGTAATTACTTTCTCAAGTGCAATCTACTTTTTAATGGTGATTCCACTTTTTTTTAGAGACAGGGTTTCACTCTGTTGCCCACACTGGAGTGCAGTGGTGCAATCTTGGCTCACTGCAACCTCTGCCTCCTGGGCTCAGGCAGTCCTCCCACCTTAGCCTCCTGAGCAGCTGAGACTACAGGAGCATACCATCATGCTCAGCTAATTTTTGTATTTTTAGTAGAGATAGGGTTTCAACATGTTGCCCAGGCTGGTCTCAAACTCCTGGCCTCAAGTGCTCCACCCACCTCAGCCTCCCAAAGTGCTGAGATTACAGGCGTGAGTCACCATGCCCGGCCTGCCACCTTTTTTAATGGTCACTTTTCTTTTTTTTTGAGATAGAGTCTCACTCTGTTGCCAGGCTGGAGGTGCAGTGGCACAATCTCGGTTCACTGCAACCTGCACCTCCTGGGTTCAAGCAATTCTCCTGCCTCAGCCTCCCGAGTATCTGGGACTACAGGCGTGCACCACCACACCCAGCTAATTTGTTGTTGTTGCTGTTGTTTTTTGAGACGGAGTCTTGCTCTGTCACCAGACTGCAACCTCTGCCTTCCTGGTTCAAGCAATTCTCCTGCCTCAGCCTCTGCCTCCGGAGTAGCTGGGACTACAGGCACGCGCCACCATGCCCAGCTAATTTTTTTTTTGTATTTTTAGTAGAGACAGGGTTTCACCATGTTGGCAAGGATGGTCTTGATCTCTTGACCTCGTGATTTGCCCACCTCAGCCTCCCAAAGTGCTGGGACTATGGGAGTGAGCCACTGCGCCTGGCCCACACCCAGCTAATTTTTGTATTTTTAGTAGAGATGAGGTTTACACCATGTTGGCTGAGATGGTCTGGATGTCTTGACCTCATGATCCCCCCACCTTGGCCTTCCAAAGTGCTGGGATTACAGGTGTGAGCCACTGCGCCCGGCCTAATGGTTGCTTTTCTAGGATATATTTATTGGAGTGATAAAAGAGAAGCTTTATACAAAGTACTAGTGGCTTTGGCATGCTTGCTTTGCAGTTACATTTACAGATGTATTTTCTGAAGCACTACTACCTTACCTGATTTTTACATATGATTTTCACTCTAATAGAATAATATATAAAACTGGTACACAGGGCCGGGCGCGGTGGCTCAAGCCTGTAATCCCAGCACTTTGGGAGGCTGAGACGGGTGGATCACGAGGTCAGGAGATCGAGACCATCCTGGCTAACACGGTGAAACCCCGTCTCTACTAAAAAAAAAAAAAAATACAAAAAACTAGCCGGGCGAGGTGGCGGGCGCCTGTAGTCCCAGCTACTCGGGAGGCTGAGGCAGGAGAATGGCGTGAACCCGGGAGGCAGAGCTTGCAGTGAGCCGAGATCTGGCCACTGCACTCGACAGAGCAAGACTCCGTCTCAAAAAAAAAAAAAAAAAAAAAAAAAAACCAAAAAACTAGTACACAGTTAAAAATATGTATTAATCAAGATTTTGATATTTTAGATAAAAATAGATCTTGAAATAGAAATATCTTTTCATAACTAAATATGGATCTAGTTCATATTCTACACTGTAGTACAAAGTCTTGCTCTGTCACCCAGGCTGGAGTGCAGTGGCATGATACCAGCTCACTGCAACCTCCAATTCCCAGATTCAAGTGATTCTCTTGCCTCAGCCTCCCGAGTAGCTGGGATTACTGGCGTATGCCACCACACCTGTCTAATTTTTATATTTTTAATAGAGACAGGGTTTCACCACGTTGGCCAGGGTGGTCTCGAACTCCTGACCTCAAATGATCCGCTTGCTTCGGCCCCCCAAAGTACAGGGATTACAGGCGTGAGCCACCGTGCCCAGCCACAATAATATTAATTTAATGACACTTTTTTTGTTAAAATAATACGCTGAAAAAAAAGCATACGGACTAAAGAAATTTCAAATATTTATAAAACAGTTTTTTACGATTTTTGGAGTGCAGTGGCGCGATCTCGGCTCAGGTTATTATAGCCACTGACTGTGTGACAGTAATTTCTTCCCCTGAAATAACCCCGACAGATCCCATATTGTTAGATTTCTCAGAAAATACCAACAGTGACTTAAAAAAAATTATAATGCTTAATTTAACTATGTAATAACATGAATTATTTGGAAGAATCAGTAAGTTACTAGAGTATAACTACAGTTTTCCTAAGAGCGAGAGTTAGATTTATGATACATGAATATTCAATAATTGATAAATCATTAGCAAGTAAATTTAACTATAGGAAACTCACTGAGAATAAGCACACTATATGGGGATATCTGTAGTTACAAATAAAAAATGATGCTTTTACAAAGTAACTGACATATAGTTATGATGAATATTTGTTAAAATTAAAGTAGTTTTATTGTTTGAGCCTATATTTCATTCTTTTGTAAAGGCTCTTATGTATTGAAAATCTAAGTCGTGGTCTTGAATCTAGATTTGGAAGAAATGAATTTTCTTATTCCTATAGAGTGGTAGATAGAATTGCCAAAGATGGGCTTTCAATAATAATATAAACATCACTTTTGAATAATAACTTTATCCTCTTTTTATTTACTGCCTTTTGAAAAATCAAATTTGGTTTTAATTTGTTTATCCCTAATGGTAACTTCTCAATCAGCTGGAATGAAGGAGAACCAAAGTAATCCCCAACAGCATGAGAAATGAAATTATTGATGCTAGGTTTTACCTCAGCAGGCTTGCCAACACCCACTACAATCAATTTGCCGTCTTCTAAACCTACAAGAATATGGCTGCATTCTTTGGTTACACAAACACAATGGATAGGCAGTCGCATAGCTAATGGGTTGATGCTGAGATTCAAACTAGAAGAGAAATAAAAAATACAGACATAATTACATGGATTTATAATGAATTCACAGAATTTTATATCTGGAAAATAAATTAATGCTCATCTAGTTCTGGATTCTAATTTTACAATGTGGGAACTTGTGTCCAGAAAGTCTAAGTGACTCACACAAGGGCCTGTATTTATAGCATTACTTAAAAACACTTGATAAACAGATCTTTTCTCTATTTTTGACATCTATTTTTCTTCTAAACATATATAATCAAACAAAATATCAATAAAGCAAACATGAACCTAAAATATAAACATTTTCTTGACTTTCTAGAGAATCTTACTCTTTTTTCAATTTTCCAACCCATTCTATTATTACTTCAGTTTTTACATCTTATTATTACATTCGTCATTTATCTAAGGTAGTCTTTACGTTCCCTTTAGAGAGATTAGAGGGAAGGTGAGAGACAAAGTAAGGAACACAACAGTTAGATAGGATTTTATATGGATACTAACTAGATTCTTTTGTTTTTTTTTTGTTTGTTTGTTTGTTTTTGTTTGTTTTTTTTTTTTTTTGAGACGGAGTCTCGCTCTGTCGCCCAGGCTGGAGTGCAGTGGCCGGATCTCAGCTCACTGCAAGCTCCGCCTCCTGGGTTCACGCCATTCTCCTGCCTCAGCCTCCCGAGTAGCTGGGACTACAGGCGCCCACCACCTCGCCCGGCTAGTTTTTTGTATTTTTTTTAGTAGAGACGGGGTTTCACCGTGTTAGCCAGGATGGTCTCGATCTCCTGACCTCGTGATCCGCCCGTCTCGGCCTCCCAAAGTGCTGGGATTACAGGCTTGAGCCACCGCGCCCGGCCACTAACTAGATTCTTATCCTTAGTGTTATTCCTAAAACAGATAGAAATAAAGTTCCTGTACCAGTCACTGTTCTCTGAGCCTCAGACTCTCAGTGGGCATTTGTTCTAGTCTTGCTCTGATCTTATCCCTGAAATGCAGCACAGTACACACCAAGTTCATTGCTGTTCCTATGTCTTTGTGCTTTATTTCCTCACATATTGACTACCTCCATCTCCAAAAGAAGGCCCTCCCTGTCTTTTCATGTCCATTTAATTCCTACTAATCCTTCATCAAGACTCCTCTGACTACTCAGATCCATGCTAATCCTTAATGTCTTTAAAACTTCTTGTACCTGTAACTGGGACCATATAATTTAGCTCTTAAACTGTTCATAACAGTACACAAATATTGATATTTCCCCAACTAGTCTTTTTTTTTTGAGACGGAGTCTTGCTGTGTCACCCAGGCTGGAGTGCAGTGGTGCGATCTCGGTCACTGCAACCTCCGCCTCCTGAGTTCAAGTGATTCTCCTGCCTCAGGCTCCTGAGTATCTGGGACTACAGGTGCCTGCCACTACATCCTGCTAATTTTTGTACTTTTAGTAGAGATGGGGTTTCACTATGTTGGCCAGGCTGGTCTTGAACTCCTGACCTCAAATGATCCACCCACCTCAGCCTCCCAAAGTGCTGCGATTATAAGCGTGAGCCACCACACCCAGCCTCCAATTGGTCTTAAACCCCTTAAAAACCATTATTATGAGTAAGCATCACAGCACCTAGGCACTCTCATGCTTATTGCCCTGTTGATTCATAAGTGAGAGGTGGATAAGAAGCCCAGAAATCTTGGGCCAGGTGCAGTGGCCCACGCCTGTAATCCCAGCACTTTGGGAAGGCTGAGGTGGTTGGATCACTTGAGGTCAGGAGTTTGAGACCAGCCTGGCCAACATGGTGGAACCCTGTCTCTACTAAAAATACAAAAATTAGCTGGGCATGGTGGTATGCACCTATATTCCCAGCTAACGTGGAGGCTGAGGCAGGAGAATCACTTGAACCTGAGGCAGAGGTTGCAGTGAGCCAATATCATGCCACTGCACTCCAGCCTAGGTGACAGAGCAAGACTCAGTCTCAAAAAACAAAACAAAACAAAACAAAAACACATATCCACTACTCCAATATCTCTCTCCTTCACTAGATCGAATGACAATAGATCCCCCTACCAATTTTATACACACACATGCATAAATATGTTAAATATACTCTAGTTTAGTTTACTACAATTAAAAAACTTTATAAAAATTCAAACCATCATTTGGACAAATTTCCAAATCCATAATTCAGACTTGGTACTATGAACATTTTTTTCTAGCTCTACATATTTAAAACATTTCTTTTGAGACAGGGTCTTGCTCTGTTGTCCAGGCTGGAGTGCAGTGCTATGATCACAGCTTACTGCAGCTGTGACCTGGGCTCAAGCAATCCTCCCACCTCAGCCTCCCAAGTAGCTGGGAACACAGGCACATGCCACCATGTTCAGCTAATTTTTAAAGCTTTTATTTTTAGTAGAGATGAGGTCTTGCTATGTGCCCAGGTTGGTCTTAAACTCCTGGGCTCAAGCATTCCTCCCTCTTTGACCTCCCAAAGTGCTGGGATTACAGGCAGGAGCCACTGTGCCCAGCCTAAAAAATTTTTTAATTGTGGTAAAATATATATAATGTAAAATTTTCTATATAATAAAAAATGTATATATATACTTCATTTATGAGTCCAGGAATACTTTAGCTTCTCCAATTTTTTATACTTGCTAAAAGACAAATTTTTGTAATAAATGATAAACCAAAAGATTAAAAATCTTAGATCCTGATTTTCACTCTAGACTAGAAGTACTGCCACCTTTTCTTAAGTGATACTTCATTGGTTTTTATTACTTACCTGTGGAGATCTCTTATAGACAGGAATCCTTGTAAGCTGCCTGTGACAATGTGTTCTCCAATTACACATATATCTGATACTTGTTCCTTCAGGATTTGAGACCCTAGATACTTGCCATTTATAGAAAACAGATGTAATGCATTCTTATCCTGCAAAGAATTAAGGAAAAGTTAACAATTTCAAATAAAAACTGAGTTTTTATATTACCAGTTAAAACTCTGACTATAACAGAATAATTATTTGGTTTAAAATTCTGGGATAAAAATATGGCTATATTTAAAGACCAAGTGTGTAGACAATATTATTAAAGTGATTTCAAATCAGATTGCCAAGTAAATATTAAACGAGAAATCTCACTCTCTCCAAAGAATTAAAATCTCATTCAGCCCTCCCCAACACCCTACATTCTTAAAACAAAAGAAAAGAATTCCTTTTCTTTTGAGATGGAGTCTCGCTCTGTCGACCAGGCTAGAGTGCAGTGGCGCAATCTTGGCTCACTGCAAGCTCTGCCTCCCAGGTTCACACCATTCTCCTAACTCAGCCTCCTGAGTAGCTGGGACTACAGGTGCCCACCACCATGCCCGACTCATTTTGTTTTTTGTATTTTTAGTAGAGATGGGGTTTCACTGTTTAGCCAGGATGGTCTCGATCTCCTGACCTCGTGATCTGCCCGCCTCGGACTCCCAAAGTGCTGGGATTACAGGTATGAGCCACCATGCTTGGCCTTTTTTTTTTTTTTTTTTTTTTTTTTTGAGGTGGAGTCTCCCTCTGTTGCCCAGGCTGGAGTGCACTGGTATAAACTCGGCTCACTGCAACATCGGCCTCCCGGGTTCAAGCAATTCTCCTGTCTCAGCCTCCCTAGTTACTGGGACTACAGGCATGCGCCACCATGCCCAGCCAATTTTTGTATTTTTAGAAGAGATGGGGTTTCACCATGTTGGCCAGGCTGGTCTGGAACTCCTGACCTCAGATGATCCACCTGCCTCAGCCTCCCAAAGTGCTGGGATTATAGGTGTGAGCCACCACTCCCGGCCCCCAAAAATTCTTAATATTGAAAAAGCTTAGGCTGGGCATGATGGCTCATGTCTGTAATCCCAGTGCTTTGGGAGTCGAAAGCAGGAGGATCGCTTGAGCCCAGGGGTTTGAGACCAGCCTAGGCAACATAGGGAGACCTTGCCTCTACCAAAAATTAAAAAAAACTAGCCAGGTGTGGTAGCACATGCCAGTAGTCCCAGCTACTGAGGGGGCTGAGGCGGAAGGATCAGTTAAGCCCAGGATTTTGAGGCCAAAGTGACCTATAATTGTATCACTGATTGTGCCACTGCACTCCAGCCTGGGCAACAGAGAGAGACTCTTGTCTCAAAAAAAAAAAAAAAAAAAAAAAAAGGCCGGGCGCGGTGGCTCATGCCTGTTATCCCAGCACTTTGGGAGGCCGAGGTGGGCGAATCACAAGGTCAGGAGATCGAGACCATCCAGGCTAACAACGGTGAAACCCCGTCTCTACTATAAATACAAAAAATTAGCCGGGTGTGGTGGCGGGCCCCTGTACTGTAGTCCCAGCTACTCGGGAGGCTGAGGCAGGAGAGTGGCGTGAACCCGGGAGGCGGAGCTTGCAGTGAGCCAAGATAGCGCCACTGCACTCCTGCCTGGGTGACAGAGCAAGATTCCGTCTCAAAAAAATATATATATATACACATATATATATACACACACACACACACACACACACACACACATACACACATACACACACACATATACACATACATTAATTAAATAAATAGTGATGTCACTGAAAGGAAACAAATATAAAATTGAGGGCTTGTTTATTTATATCCTGCCTTATGCAAAAGGAATTTCAGTTGGCTATCATTTCCAATTTCCACTTAATCTTAAAAAATCCTACATAATCAGAAATTATTCTGAAATCATATATTATACAAGTCAATAAAAATCCCAACAATAAAATACTAATGTGAGGCTACGATTGTGGTAGAAGTCCATCTAATGTTAAGAAACAAACAACTGAATGATGAAAGAAAAACATCCTCTTTAAAATATGGTGTTTTTTCCTTCTTCAATAAACCTCCTCTATAATGTGGGGAGGGAAAGATACACTATTGGGAGTCTACCTCTATTGCATGAAAGGTCATATACCTTGAGGGTGGTCTTTTCTTCAATGCTGGAGTAGATAACAATATGTCCTTCCCAAGATATAGCCAAATTAGGAATGGTCAGGAACAGAGAACTCTCACAAGGTGGTCGTAAAGTCCTCATGTACTGACCTTTCTGAATGGTATGTATAATCACCGTTCCATCCTACACACAGGATATATCAGAAAATGAAAAAGACAAAGAAAAACAACAGCAAAAAGGAATAAAAGTAGAGTGGGCCAGATAAAGAAATGTCGGAAAGGAACCAAGAACATGATTATTCCATCAAGGATATATGCACCTTAGGAAAAATTCCAACTTTGAAATTTCAAATAGTATTTTATTTCCTAGAATGCCCTCTTCCCTTAAATAATAAAATGAATAAAATCCCAAAATGGCATTCAGTTTTTTATTTTGCAAGGTCTATTCTACTTTTGCAAAGTCCTATACAAATATGGTATAACATTTCTATACTTTTATCAATTCCTCTGAAAAACATTTTAGTTATAAATGTTGGTAATAAATTTGTAGATAAATTAATTAGTATTTCTTAAAGGTGAAATCTTACCCTTGATCCCGACACTGCCATGTCTAGCTCAGTGCTGATGCCGACACTCAATACCTCATCGGTGTGTCCATAAAGAATCTGAAAAGGTTTAGATGCTAAGCCCACAGGAACACCTCCCTAATAATAAAAGAGAAAAGCAAAGGTAAAGGTGGTTTCTTGTTTTCTGTTTTTCATAAGGTTTATTTAACCTTCTAATCACATTTAAATGAAGGTTCATTTAAACCTTCTAATCACAAACTAACATTGCAACTAGGTACATACCACTGAGTCTATTCATAATAGTACTCATTCTTACATTTCTACTTGGATTTCTGAATTATTCTCCATCTCAAAAACTTAACTAAGCTCAAAACCTTAACATAAATTGTTGCAGTGTTGACAGTCTTGGATTAATTTTTCCAAGTATGTTATTTCTCCTTTTAATCTACAGATTTATTCTTCCTTAACTTCAAATAAACTTTTTGTGTTATATCTCTGAATAACTTTATTTTTTTGAGACAGGGTCTCATTCTGTTGCCCAGGATGGAGTACAGTGGCATGAACATGGTTCATTGTAGCCTCGACCTCCTGGACTCAAGTGATCCTCCCACCTTAGCTTCCCTGAGTAGCTGGGACCACAGGAATGTACCACCATGCCTGGCTAATTTTAAATTTTTTTGTCGAGATGAGAGTCTTGCCATGTTGCCCAGGCTGGTCTTGAACTCCGGGACTCAAGCAATCCTTCCGCCTCAGCCTCCCAAGGTGCTGGGATTACAGGCATGAGCCACCACGCCTGGCTGAATAATGTTTTCATTTATTGGGATCGCTGCTTCAGGGACATCAATTTTCTTCATGCTGACTGTCTTTGATTTTTATAGCTATCATTCTTTCTCTAACTGCTTTAAAGTTACTTTTTTATTGGCATTCACTTTGATTACATCTTTTTTTCCATGCTACTAATTTCATTTGCAGCCACATCAAATCTCTTTCTTTCAGTTTCTGCTTTAGGTTTGTTTGCGTTTGTAATGGTATTTTTTTATAGGTCTTGGCTGCAGCCCTTTGAAAAAACATTTGTGGGTACACAGTAGGTATATATATTTATGGGGCATATAATGGTATTGGTTTTAATCTCAGCTTGATTCTTCTGCAACCTTCGTTTTCATCTTATAATGCTATTTTATCATTTCATCTTTGATCTTCCATTTTATTGAACTGCCATTCTTATGTTTTCCTAGTAACACAATTGTATTGCAAAAATTGCTCTCTGAGTCATCTTCCAGAAGAAAGACTCTTTCTTCATGTCTTTAGCATGCTTTGTCTTTAGCATACACATTTGTATGTTATTTGTTTTATTTGAATAGTTGCTATTTGTATTTGTGATTATCCTAGACAACTCTGCCCAGACCTTCTACCTGTTCCATGCGGTGTACATTAATTCCCCTTGACACTCTGCTACCTGTGACACATTTGTCTTCCTTCCCCTGTGAGTATCAGTCTGAGTGCTTAGTGCACTATATTTAACTTTCAAAACTCAGGTAATTCCTTATGGAAGTAATTCCAGTTCTAGAGAAAGAGGAGCCCTTCCTAAATTTATTTGGTAAAGACTGCATATCCCCATACTAAACATGATAAAGACAGAACAAAAATATCTATTTTACTTAAGAGTAGAGAAATCATTAAAGTACTAGCTAATAAGATACATCAGTAAAGTGTAATAACAATATACCATAAATTATGTGGGTTTATTATAAAAATTCAAGGATGGTTCAAACCTAGGAAATTTCTCAACATACATAATACATTACATCAAGAAAAGGTAAAAGAAAAACTATAAATAAGATAAATGGGGAAAAACAGCTGTAAAGAACATTATTGGAAATATAAAATTAGAACATGGACTGTGGATTAGCTAATGGTATTGATTGTGGTAACTTTGCTGGGTTTATGTACAAGATTGTCTTTGTTACTAGAAAATACACACTGACCTATTTAGGGGTATAGGCATATGATGTCTCCAACTTTTAAATGGTTAAAAAAAATAAGATGTTGTAAGAGGGAGATACTAAAAGAGACTGCTAAGACACATGATACAAAATATACTACTTTTGCAAATTTTTTACAAGTTTGAAATTTCATTAAAACTATAAAGTTACCAAAAGAAAAAAATAATGGCAGTGTTTTCACTTAAATGTGAAAAACACAACTAGTGAAACCTAACAGCAAACACTATACTAAATGGTAACATTGGGAAGGCATTTTCATCAAAATTAGATAAAGGCGGGGATGCTCAGTATAATTTTGCTTACCTTATTGTATTAGCTAATGATGTAATATGGTAAGAAAATGAAATAATTAGTATATTAGAAAAGATAAAGCAAATCACTTTTATTTTCAGATCACATGATTGTATTATCTCCCTTATCTTATTTTCAGGAAATCCAAGAAATACTAACAACCATGAGAGTTGATAAGAGGATTTGGCAAAGTAACTTATAGTCAAATCACTATATAGCTTTTCTTTATATTAACAATAATCAGAAACAAAAATGATTTTAAAATCCCACTAAAAATAGTAATAGAAAACATGATAATTTGTTTTTATTTTTTGTTTTTTTTTTTTTGAGACGGAGTCTCGCTCTGTCGCCCAGGCTGGAGTGCAGTGGCCGGATCTCAGCTCACTGCAAGCTCCGCCTCCCGGGTTCACGCCATTCTCCTGCCTCAGCCTCCCGAGTAGCTGGGACCACAGGCGCCCACCACCTCGCCCGGCTATTTTTTTGTATTTTTTTAGTAGAGACGGGGTTTCACCGTGTTAGCCAGGATGGTCTCGATCTCCTGACCTCGTGATCCACCCGTCTCGGCCTCCCAAAGTGCTGGGATTACAGGCTTGAGCCACCGCGCCCGGCCGATAATTTGAAGTAAGTATCACAAGGTATAGGATCTAAATGAAAAAGAAAGAAATTTTATCAAAGGACATAAAAAGGACCTGAAACAAACATGGAAAGACACTTCCTATTTCTGTAAATAAATAACTATAAAAATATACCAAATTATCGGGAGGCGGAGGTGGGCAGATCGCTTGAGCCAAGGAGTTCGAGACCATCCTGGGTAACATGGCAGAGACAATCATTTTGTCTCACTAAAAATATAAAAACTAGCCAGGCGTGGTGGTGCATGCCTGGAGTCCCAGCTACTTGGGAGGCTGAGAAGTGAGGATTGCTTGAGCCTGGGAGGTCAAGCCTGCAATGAGCCATGATTGTGCCACTGCACTCCAGCATGGATGACAGAGTGAGACCCTACCTCAAAAACAAACAAACAAAAAACAAAACAAAATCCCAAACCAAATTAACACATAAATTGAATACAATTTCAGTAAGGCTAAAATGGAGTATTTTTTTTTTTTTTTTTTAAAAGAGGGTATGGGGCCAGGCGCAGTGGCTCATGCCTGTAATCCCAGTGCTTTGGGAGGCCGAGGCAGGCGGATCATGAGGTCAAGAGTTCGAGACCGTCCTGGCCAACATAGTGAAACCTTGTCTCTACTAAAAATACAAAAATTAGTTGGGCGTGGTAGTGTGTGCTTGTAGTCCCAGCTACTGGGGAGACTGAGGCAGGAGAATCGCTTGAACCCAGGAGGTGGAGGCTGCAGTGAGCCAAGGTCGTGCCGCTGCAGTCTAGCAGGACGCGCGACAGAGCAAGACTCTGTCTCAAAAAAACAAACAAAACGAAACAAAAAACAAAAGAGGGTATGGTTAAAACGTAAGTTCATATGTAAGAATAAATACCTATATAAGACTAGCTGGGACCATTACACTTTAAGTGTAATGCTTTCTATTCAGAAGTAAACAAAGCCTTATCCAATGTAGATAAATAAGTTATCAATAATTTAAAGATTGTAATATAAGAAATAAAACAAAAAAAATTAGAAGAAAACAAATTTTTTTTTTGAGATAGGATCTTGCTCAGTCACCCAGGCTGGAGTGCAGTGGCAGGATCTCAGCTCACTGTAGCCTCTGCTTCCCTGGCTCAATCAATCAATAAATTAAAGATTGTAATATTTCTTTATTTCCCATCTCAGCCTCCCACGTATTATAGCTAGGACTACAGGCATGTCCCACCATGCTCAGCTAGGTTTTTTAAATGGAAGAAAATTTCTAGATACTTTTTATAAATTTGTAGTGAGAGAGAGCCTGTTAAGACAATGCAGAAAACATAGAAGCTGGCCAGTCGCAGTGGCTCACGCCTACAATCCCAGCACTTTGCGGGGCTGAGGCAGGCGGATCACTGAAGGTCGGGAGTTTGAGACCAGCCTGGCCAACATGGTGAAACCCCATTTCTGCTAAAAATACAAAAAAAAAAAAAAAAAAGAAAAAAGAAAAAGTAAAAAAAGCCAGGTGTGGTGGCACGTGCCTGTAATCCCAGCTACATGGGAGGCTGAGGCAGGAGAATTGCTTGAACCTGGGAGGTGGAGGTTGCAGTGAGCTGAGATCATGCCACTGCACTTTGGCCTGTGTGACAGAGCGAGACTCCATCTCAAAAAAAGAAAAAAAACAAAACAGAAGCTATTTAACAAAAACGATACTTCCTGGACCCATATTATTATAAGAATGCAATCAGGTTGATGAAAACCATAAATCTATAATTTCTAGTAGTCCCACAAGAAAGAAAGTAAAATGTTACTATGCTAAAAGACAATAAAAATAATTACTGTTTTCCTGGGAGAGGTAAGAAGGAAGAATCTTTGGAAAGCAATAGGGAATAAGGTAATGAATCAGGCAGTAAACCTAGGAAAAAATGTGGTGACTTGGACAGGACAAAATGTGGGTAAAAAGAATACAAAGGAGCTCAGTCACTACCAGAAAACAATTCGATGTCCTAGTAGAACATTTTGCTAGTATTTTCAGGGTCAATCTCTGATCTAAATCAAGAACATTTAAATGTGTGACTACCTGTTGTGTTATTTGCCATATCATACATGTAGTATCTCTGGAACCAGAAATCAAATGTATTCCACAGTAATCTGTAGCTAAGCAAGTCACAATATCTGTAAGAAAAGGAATTAAATAAAATGAAATGCCTCGTTTTGCTAAAATAGAATTTTAAGAGCAATTTTTGTTAATGTTCAAACTATTCCTAAATCAGTCATGCCAACAGGGAGGAATGTAGGCATGGTACTGGAAAAGCATTGGGGAAGAGAGCCACAGGAAAGCAGCAGAATCAAAATCACCTTGGAGAGCTTTCTTTGAAATCACCCTCCTCTGAGCATGAGAAGTAGACATGCGGTGTGGGGAATGACTATCACAATCTTGGGAGGAGGTTAGATAGTTTGAGATAGATCCCCAGTTAATTTTCATATGCTTCTTTGCCTTCTCATCCCCATTCACCTTCTACTGCCATTGGGAACTGTAATCCTATAGAATATATGTCCTTAGAAAAACTGCACGTACTATACTATAAATTCACGATACAAATATACTTTTCCTAAACTGCAAACAGCTGAGGTAAGTGATATCTTAGGATTGACTGGTACAGAATTAGCAGCAGACTCCATTTTCCTTCCCCAACAGGTTTATTAGAAAAAAATCTACTCAATGTTTTATTCTTATATTGAAGATTGATACACTAAGAAGTAGCAGATTAAAACTACATTCAACAATTTTATCACTCTCATGTTTAACTGTTAACATAGTAAGAGGGCAGTTGATGTCTTATTTAATGACAGCAGATTTTGTTACCATTTTGTCTTAAAATTCTTACTTTTATCATTCATTTAAAAAAAAAAAAACTTAGCCTAACATTTCCAGATGCTATGAAGCTGTATTTAATTTATATGGTGCTTTATTATACCCAAAATACATGAGGCACTCCTATAGAAAGCATATATTTATAATCTTACACAATAAAAAAGTTCACTAGGCTTAAAAGGTAAAATTTAATGCTCTTTACGAGGAGCATGTACTACTTTTACAGTTAAGAAAAAAATAAAAATTTTGAGCGTTTTTGGAAAAAAAGCTAATGCTTACCCATATGCCGGATGATGTGTGAGATAATTTTGCCTTTTGTAAGTGACATCACTTGAATGCTATTATCCCAGTATCCAGCGCTGAAGAGCAACTTTGCATCATGTGATACTACAAATAGCTTAGAAGTGACCTCTAGCCCGGGAGCAAAAGGACCATTCATACTGCGCTGAGTTCTGCAAACACAATTAAGTATCAGACTGTTCCTTAAAAGATCACTTACACTGATACGAACTGTTCTTTTTAAACCTCTCTAAAAAAGAAATAAAAACTTAGTCCCAAATGTCCTATTTGAAATGTCTATTAATAAACGATAGACTTGCAGAAAATACGTTACCTCACTGTAATATTTTTCATAAAATAAGAATATACACAACAATCTCAAGTGCTAAGCAAAAAAAAGTTGAGATCAGTGAAAGTATGAAAAATGCTTAAATCTTGGATTTCAAAGACAATTTAATAAAATTGACAATTTTGTAAATGGCAGCCTTAAAGTTTAAAGTCTAGTAAAAAACTAGACAGGATATGCCAGGACTAGGAATATCAGAAATAAACTTAAACCAGGGATGTCCTACACAAGGTGACGCATAGGAGATAAATCAGGCAGATAAGTGTGTATCTAACAACACTTAGGATGACTGTTCTCCATTTGAACCAAAGCAAGCATGCTGGTTTTGTCAGCTTCCAAGTGCAATACCTGTGAGCTTAGCCAATCTAGATTTTTCAGAAAGACAAGTGATTGCAACTCAGTGTGTATATAGAAAACGAAGGCTAATTCTCATACTCTAGCTATAAAACTTTATTGTTCGATATTAATTTGCTGAGAATATGCTTCTTGCAAAACATAACAGTACTATGTGGGATAAGAAAGAAAAAAAGACATTTTCCCTAATCTCATGAAGTTGTATTCTAGTTGAGGAAGACAAAGATACAATGATAATAATTACAACATTTTAAATAATTTTCAAATATATGGTGTAATTTGATCCTCAACACAGAGTGTGATTTTTTTTTTTTTTTGAGACGGAGTCTCGATCTGTTGCCCAGGCTGGAGTGCAGTGGTATTGATCTCGGCTCACTGCAAGCTCTGCCTCCCAGGTTCACGCCATTCTCCTGCCTCAGCCTCCCGAGTAGCTGGGACTACAGGCGCCTGCCACCACACCCAGCTAATTTTTTGTATTTTTAGTAGAGATGGAGTTTCACTGTGTTAGCCAGGATGGTCTCAATCTCCTGACCTCGTGATCTGCCCGCCTTGGCCTCCCAAAGTGCTGGGATTACAGGTGTGAGCCACTGCACTGGGCCATGATTTTTGAATTTTATTTTAATTTTAATTTTTTTGAGACAGAGTCTTGCTCTGTTGTCCAGGCTGAAGTGCAGTGGCACAATCTCAGCTCACTGCAACCTCTGTCTCTTGGGTTCAAGCAATTCTCCTGCCTCAGTCTCTTGAGTAGCTTGGATTACAGGTGCCCACTACCATGCCTGGCTAATTTTTGTATTTTTATTTTTATTTATTTTTATTTTTTTGAGATGGAGTCTTGCTCTGTCGCCCAGGCTGGAGTGCAGTGGCGTGATCTCGGCTCACTGCAAGCTCCACCTCCCGGGTTCACACCATTCTCCTGCCTCAGCCTCCTGAGTAGCTGGGACTACAGGCACCTGCCACCATGCCTGGCTAATTTTTTTGTATGTTCAGTACAGAAAGGGTTTCACCGTGTTAGCGAGGATGGTCTTGATCGCCTCACCTCGTGATCCACCCGCCTCAGTCTCCCAAAGTGCTGGGATTACAGGCATGAGCCACCATGTCCAGCCAATTTTTGTATTTTTAGTAGAGACAGGGTTTTGCCATGTTGGCCAGGCTAGTCTTGAACTCCTGACCTCAGGTGATCCGCCTGCCTCAGCCTCCCAAGTTCTGGGATTACAGGCGTGAGCCACTGTGCCCAGCCATGAATGTGATTTAACTAGAAAAAAATATAAGGAAACAAACAGGACAACTCAATGTAAGGGAAACACCACTTTAAGTTAGAACATAACTTTTGGAGATTAAGACACATAGGTCTTATTTTTAAATAATAAGGTAGAATAAAATTACAAGGAAGTCTGTTATTCCTAATGTAATTGCATTTTTATAACTGATATTATGGAAATTAAGTTTTGTATTTAAACCAATATAAATTCAGGACATAACTTAAAAAGAAGGGAAGGTTGTGGGGGGAGGGAATGGAGGGAGGAAGGAAGGAAGAAGAGATAATCTGGATCTCAAAACATTACTTTCAGGGCTAGGTGGCCTATAATCCCAGCACTTTGGGAGGGTGAGGCGGGTGGATCACTTGAGGTCAAGAATTTGAGACCAGCATGGTCAACATGGTGAAACCCGATTTCTACTAAAAACAAAAATTAGCCAGAGAATCCCTTGAGCCTGAGAGGCAGAGGTTGCAGTGAGTGGGGATTGCGCCACTGCACTGCAGCCTGCGTGACAGAGCAAGACTCTGTCTCAAAAAAAAATAAAAAAATATTTCTTTCAGAATAACATGAATCAATTAATCCAGTTTTTTTTTCCTGGCAATAAGGTACCTGGTATAGCTGTTTTGCTTTAAATATTCATTTACTTACTTTGGATTTGTCACAGTTTGATCCTTGATGAATGTAAAGTAATTAGAAATGTTTCTGTCATAAGGCAACCATCCATGGGTTCCAATAACAGAATTCATGCTTATTGTTATCTGGAAAAGAACATATGAAGACTCAAATTAAATGAAATATTAAGGAAAGCAGCCCAGAATAACCAGATCCTCACATGACATTGGCATTTATCACTTAGGGAATACTGTGAGACTGTGTACTTCAAACATGAAACGCATTAGGAACATCTTAAGATAATTCAAACAGAAAAAGTTCTTTGCTTATCTTTTATTTTCACTCCGTTGCCCAGGCTGGAATGCAGTGACATGATCTCAGCTCACTGCAACCTTCAGGCATGTGCCACCATGCCTGGCTAATTTTTGTATTCTTTGTAGAGACATGGTTTCACCATGTTGCCCAAGCTAGTCTCCAACTCCTGGGCTTAAGTGAGCCTCCCACCTCGGCCTCCCAAAGTGTTGGGATGACAGGCATGAACCACCACATCTGGCCTTATTTGTAAAGAAAACTTGACTTTTTTTTTTTTTTTTTTTTGAGATAGAGTCTTGCTTTATCACCCAGGCTGGAGTGCAGTGGCATGATCTCAGCTCACTACAACCTCCTGGGCACAAGCAATCCTGACCTCACTCTCCTGAGTAGCTGGGACCACAGGCATGCACCACCATGCCTGGCTAATTTTTTGTATTTTGGTGGAGATGGGGTTTCGCCATGTTGCCCAGGCTGGTCTCAAACTCCTAAGCTCAAGCAATCCACCCACAGCCTCCCAAATTCTGGGATTACAGATGTGAGCCACTGCGCTCAGCCCAATTTATCTTTCTTTAGGAATATTATTTTTTCTCATGATTTCTCAAAGTTTATTAGCAGTTATTAGCTGGCAGGTAGAAGAAATTCAGGGACCAGTCTTACCATAAAAATGTAATATATATCATTTAGAACATAAATCAGAAGCAGAATTTACAATGAATTGTTAAGGTCTCCCTGTAGTGACAGTCATAGTGAGTAAGTTCTCTTCTCTTCAAAATGAAAAGCCTTTATCTTCTTGATTATAAAAGTTAACAAGTTACCCCACACAAAGGAAATTCTGGTAACTTTAAAAAATGCAGGCACTTTGTAAGGCTCAGGTGGGAGGATCACTTGAGCTCAGGAGTTTGAGACCAGCCTGGACAACATGGCAAAACCTGATCTCTACAAAAAATACAAAAATTATCTGGCCATGGTGGTGTGTACCTGTAGTCCCAGTTACTCAGGAGGCTGGGGTGGAAGGGTCACCTGAGCCCAGGAGGTCAATGCTGCAGTGAGCTGTGATCGGCACTCCAGCCTGCGTGACAGGGTGAGACTCTGTCTCAAAAAAAAAAAAAAAAAAAAATATATATATATATATATATATATTTATACATATGTATTACAATTGATATTCACAATATTGCCACTGCTCAAAAAGTACTATTACTATTTTTGTATATCTTTTTATTTTTATTTTTGTTTTACTTAGGAGTCTCACTCTTGTCATGCAGGTTGGAGTGCAGTGGCGCGATCTTGGCTCACTGCAACCTCCACCTCCTGGATTCAAATGATTCTCCTGCCTCAGCCTCCCAAGTAGCTGGAATTACAGGCGCCTGTCTCCACGCCTCTCTAATTTTTTTTTTTTTTTTTTTTTTTTTTTTTTTTTTTTTTTTTTTTTTTTGAGACGGAGTCTCGCTCTGTCGCGGAGGCTGGAGTGCAGTGGCGCGATCTCGGCTCACTGCAAGCTCCGCCTCCCGGGTTCACGCCATTCTCCTGCCTCAGCCTCCCGAGTAGCTGGGAATACAGGTGCCCACAACCGCGCCCGGCTAATTTTTTTTTTGTATTTTTAGTAGAGACGGGGTTTCACCGTGGTCTCGATCTCCTGACCTTGTGATCCGCCCGCCTCGGCCTCCCAAAGTGCTGGGATTACAGGCGTGAGCCACCGCGCCTGGCCTAATTTTTTGTATTTTTAGTAGAGACAGGGTTTCACCATGTTGCCCAAACTGGTCTTGAACCTTTGACCTCAAGTGATCCGCCCGCCTTGGCCTCCCAAAGTGCTGGGATTACAGGCGTGGGCCACTGTTCCCAGCCTATTTTTGTATATCTTTTTAGATTTTATTTTCTGAGCAAATGTTGCCCAGGCTAGTCTTGAACTCCTGGGCTCAAGCAATCTGCTTGTTTCAGCCTCCCAAAGCACTGGGATTACAGGCATGAACCACCGTGCATAGCCAAAAAGTGGCTTTTAAAAAATATTTATTTCGGCCGGGCGCGGTGGCTCAAGCCTGTAATCCCAGCACTTTGGGAGGCCGAGACGGGCGGATCACAAGGTCAGGAGATCGAGACCATCCTGGCTAACACGGCGAAACCCCGTCTCTACTAAAAACACAAAAAATTAGCCGGGCGAGGTGGTGGCGCCTGTGGTCCCAGCTACTCGGGAGGCTGAGGCAGGAGAATGGCGTGAACCCGGGAGGCGGAGCTTGCAGTGAGCTGAGATCTGGCCACTGCACTCCAGCCTGGGCGACAGAGCGAGACTCCGTCTCAAAAAAAAAAAAAAAAAAAAAAAAAAAAAAAAAATTTATTTCCTCTTTTTTTTTTTTCTTCTAAGTTGTAATGAATATAGACATGGCAGTGTAAAAAAGGTAAAAATCAACTTACCAGTAACTCAGGGCTGCCTTGAGACATAAAAGAACGATACTGATTTTTGGGGACGGTGGCCTTTAATAGTGGAATACCATCACTAATCCCCTGTAAAATAAAAGAGGTTTAGTGGCTGGTTCTGCTCATCTTTATTAGGTACAAATTACTGAAAACCATTTCTTTAAATAAGGATGAATCCTGTGATACATCATTTTACTCTCTTGAAACATCTAATCAATTAATTTAAAATGAAGGAAAGGAATTATATACCATGTATAGGTGGCATATTTGAAACTTCTGAAACCCATCACCTTATATTCAACTACACTGCTTTTAAAAAGAGACATAGATTTCAAAGAGCAGCAATAATTTAAAACAGCCAATGATTTAGGATCTATCCTAAGTTATACTGACATAAATATAAAGCAGAAAATATGGATCATATAAGATAAGCCAAATGAGAAAACTGGTCATAATTTATAGAAATTTCCTTTTGGGTCTAACTTTCAAAAAACATATCTAATCCATTAACTGGGATACTTCCTGAAAGCCACAGTAGGACCAGAAAATAAAGACAGCACTCAGAAAACATCTGCCATTATCTTATAACGATGTGAAAGAGAACAATAATTTGAACTCAGTTCTTTGACGTGACAATAGTTCACAAGTGATATCTAATATTTACTAGGTAAATGATAACATTATTGGGTATGCGCTATGTATCAGGTGTTGTTCTAAGAACTTAATAGGAAGTAACAAATTATAAAATTCATTATAATTTATAGAATTATAAAAAGTTGGTGATTATCTTTTCTCTTCATGTTGTGAATTAATCCAGAGAAGAATGACTTGCATTTGAACAAGGCAAAATGAAAATGGTGCCTGAAAAAAACCCATTTATTAAGCCCTTGTTTTCACTACTACCTCTACTTTCTTCACAATTTGAACACCTAGGAGATGACCTACAAAAGGCCTTCTCTTTTCATATTAATATATGGGGAAATACCTCTTACGAGAATGAAAAGGGATTAACAAGTTATTGGTACCTAAGGAAATCAGTTGTGTTCTTTATACTGATACAGATACTGAATGTGTCCTGGAGAAAGCTACTATGTGACATGGTGGGTACAGAGAAGGGCAAATGTGTTGCTGCACCTGCAGATGGAACTTGGAATGTACTATATTACAACAAAAGTCACAAATGATTAGATAAGATGAAAATAGTTCTATTGGCATTATAGAATATAGTATTGCATGTTCATCAGATTATGGATCAAATAGGGTCTCATGTGTTGTTTTACATGCAGTAAAGAGTTAACAGAGCAGTCCTGAGCCTGCCATCATTATTATAGAAAGGCCTACTTGCAAGACTGGCCTTTGGTTGGCATCTGGGACTTGGCTGGCGAACAGTTCCTCCTTACACTGATATAAAACTTTCCCTCAATGACAAGGGTGGCTCACTACACCTAGACTGTTTGTGCAAATAGTATGGTTTATGCTAAACACTTGTTTTTCTTCTGGAGTCTGGAATTTTGGTATGTGCCAGGCAGAGGGGTGTGTATGCGACCAGCCTCCAATAAAAACCTTGGGCACTGGGTCTCTAATGAGCTTCTGTGATGACAAAAAATGTGTTTCCACATTTCATTACTGAAAGAATTAAGTAGGTCTTATGTGACTCCACTAGGAGAGGTCTCTTGAACACTTGTGCCTGGCTTCCCCTGTACGTCACACCATGTGCCTTTTCCCTTTGCTGACGTTGCTTTGTATCCTTTCACTGTAATAAATCTTAGCCACGAGTACATCTACTTGTTGAATTCTGTGAGCCTTTCTGGCAAATCACTGAACCTGGGGATAGTCTTGGAGACTCCCAACATATCCTGGGAATTGGTTACAATTTCTGAGCATTGTTTTTATGTGTTCTGAGTTCTACGCACCTAACTCAGATACTTTTGGAAATAACCAAGTTTGCAGAACTTGTATTGCAACCCTAAATAACTATTTCAGTAAACATGGATTTAGGAAAAGAGTGACAGATTAATTTTGAAATGCTTTCACAAACACGTGAAAGCATTTCCATACCAAAATGTAGTGGTGTACCACATAAAAACGTTTAATTCTTATATCAATTAAAAAATACAGTGATGCTTACAATACTGTTCATTTGAGTAAAATTTATTATAACACTTTAACTTTTTTTTTTTTTTGAGACACAGTATTTTTTTTTTTTTGAGACAGAGTCTCGCTCTGAGTTCAGTGGCATGATCTTGGCTCACTGCAAGCTCCGCCTCCCGGGTTCACGCCATTCTCCTGCCTCAGCCTCCTGAGTAGCCGGGACTACAGGCGCCCGCCACCACGCCCGGCTAATTTTTTGTATTTTTTAGTAGAGACGGGGTTTCACCATGTTAGCTAGGATGGTCTTGATCTCCTGACCTTGTGATCCACCCGTCTCGGCCTCCCAAAGTGCTGGGATTACAGGCGTGAGCCACCGCACCCGGCCAAAGCTTTAACTGTTATAAAACTCATAAACATTTTTTATACTACATTATCAAAAAATAGAATTTTTTGATAATTGATTTTCCCATGGTTATTGAATCTGAGAAACATGCTGCAGTGATACTGTAATGCAGGGTTTTACAAACTACAACCTGTGGGACAAAGCCAGCCCACCACCTGTTTTGTAGGCGGTGGGTGAGCTAAGAATGGGTTTTATATTTTTAGATGATTACATTTTAAGTGGTTATATATGTACCTACAGAATATCTTTGAGTTTGCCTTTTGGCCTGCAAAGCCCAAAATATTTACCAGTTAGACCTATCTCACTGCTGCACACTTTTCAAATAAGTTATTATTTGACAGAAGAAAAAGTTTACCAACCTCTGCTGTATTGCAGAGACTGTTCAATGTATATCTTCAAACTTACTAACTTTTTATTTTCAATTTTCTTTTTGTGAAGGGTCAATGCTATCTGTCCTAACCAAATTCACAGGTATGAATGCATTTTATAATCACATTCTGAATTACTGCAAGTAATTTAATATGTACATTTAAACATTTGAATTTTTTACTTAAACTCTTTCAATTACACCATCAACTACTCTTGTTTTACTAGACTACTCATTCTATCAATTAACAATGTGACTTATTAGGATCTATTTTATATATGAGCAGACATTATAATTAAGAGCTATTAAAATATTATCTCCATCTACATATCATCTTGATTGTCACAAGAAGCATTTTAAATCAAATTATTTATTCTTCTTTGTCAGGAAAATGTGAAGTAGATGAAAGAAAGCCAAGAAAAACAGTTCAGATTACCACTCAGCAGCAAACAAAAACTTCCAATAAAAATGTTTTAAAAATCCAACAATAGATTATTACTGTAAAATTTACTATCTTAAATTAAATACTATAATCCTTACTTCCCATTAAATAATAAAAAGACTTTAAAATGTACAGAATTTAGAGAAAACTCTTTTTGATGTTACCAAGTTGGATATTACCTCTATAAAAAATGACTTGAGTTCAGGAAGGTGTTGAAACAGGTTTAGGGTTGAAGTGTCTGTTTTGGTCGGCTTCTGCACTGCTTCTTCTGCTGATAATCTTGGAGGGTGTGGTTCCTTCAAAATAATTTTAAGGAAAAAACAATTCCATATCTATATTATTAATCTGTCACTATGTTCCTTCATATACACTAGGCTCTAGCTACAATGAATTACATACCATGCATTGTTGACAATTCTAGGTGTTGGCTCAGACTAGTCTCTTAGCAGAGTTACTACTTTCTTCATTTCTTTGGAAACCCCACTCCTACTTTAAAGTTTTTCTTACTGATATCTCTCCTAAATTTTTAAGTCAGAATGTATTATTCTCTTTTATTATTTTTCCTTGGCAAATAATTTATATTTTAATTATAACTTATTTCTTTCTATGTTGGATTACATATAGTTGTTTATGGTCTGTCTTCCCCAACTAGATTATAAGTGCCTTAAAGCTAGAGAAGCCTTATTCATTTTTGGATTTCCATACTAGAGCAGTATCCTACACATGTTAGATGCTTGGTAAAATTAAATGTAGTATTCAAAATTCAGAATGTATAATTTGGATGAATCTTTAATTCCTTGACAAGATCAAAATGTCAACACTGGTCAGGTGTGGTGGCTCACACCTGAAATGCTAGCATTTTGGGAGGCTGAGGTGGGCGGATCACTTGAGGTCAGAAGTTCAAGGCCATACTGGCTAACATGGTGAAACCCTGTCTCTACTAAAAATACAAAAATTGGTCAGGCATAGTGGTGTGCACCTATCGTTCCAGCTACTTGAGAGGCTGAGGTAGGAGAATCGCTTGAACCCACAAGATGGAAGTTGCAAGTGAGCTGAGATCATGCCACTGCACTCCAGCCTGGGTGACAGTGAGACTCCATCTCAAAAAAAAAAAAAAAAAAGTCAATACTATCAGAATCAAATTATAGGTACTGCTGCATACTTTTCAAGTAAATTATTATTCTTCCTCAACTTTCATGTCAGAAACACAGAACAGTATCACCTATATAAATATGAAAAAAATGGCAAGTAAAATGAATATTTCAAAGGCACAGTTAAAAGGCAAAACAGAATTCTCTCTAAAGTAAATTCTTGCATCTCTACAACAAAATATTGATTATAGGCAATAGATGTGAAAGCTGTAAGTACGAAAATATTTAGCTTTTAGACCAGGCATGGTGGCTCACACTTGTAATCCCAGGACTTTGGGAGGCTGAGGCAGGCAGATCACCTGAGGTCAGGAGTTAGAGACCAGCCTGCCCAACAAGGCGAAATCCCATCTCTCCTAAAAATTAGCCAGGTGTGCTGGCGGGCGCCTATAATCCCAGCTACTTGGGAGGCTGAGGCAGGAGAATCGCTTGAACCCAGGAGGTGGAGGTTGGAGTGAGCCGAGATCGCGCCATTGCACTCCAGCCCAGGCAACAAGAGCAAAACTCCGTCTCAAAAAAAAAAAAAAAAAAAAAAAAAATTAGCTTTTAATAGATATTATTCATTTTATTTCAAATCAAATAATGATTTTTGTATCATTTTTATGACAATAAAAACTAACAGCACCACTTGTAAAACAAAAAGAAAAGTAAAACAGGTGTGAAAATATGATAGCATCTATTTCAAAGCCCTTTGAAACATTCTGTTTTAGTCTGTTACTTTTGCCTTCTGACTGTACCAGAAGGTAAGGGATAAAGCATTGACTTCATATATGACTATTCTGTAAAAACCAATGTTGGAGGTTCCAAGCAAACCATTGCTAAGGAACAGTAACAATTACAAAGTTTAGCCCAATTACTGTATTGACAGAAGGACACCTATAAGTTAGAGCTTAGATATACTACTGTTGTAATAGCTGTGATGATTTCAGTTCAATACTGTATTCAAGAGAGATACAAAGATGATTAAGAGAAAGTTGCTGCCTTTAATGTATTTATAATGTACTGAGGCAAATGGATAAATATACAACCTAAGGCAGAAAGTATCATAATTAGGTAGCAAATAAAGGCCCATAAGAACATTTTAAGAGATCTAGTTTAACAGGGGGCTTACAGCTACTAATTCAGAGGAAACATGGCATGCGAGAAAGGCTCTGGAGTTAGATGGTCAGGCATATAATCCTAGTCACTTTCTTGTTGTGTAAACTTAGAAAAAAGTATTTAGTTTCTCAAAGGCATTATAGGCTAGGTATTACTTTCTGTGAGGCTTGGCTTTATCTCCTGAAAAATGAGGATAACTGAATTTTTACTATGAAGATTAGGTGAAGATTAGGTAAAGTACCTAACAAACACAGTGATTGCTTAAGAACAAATCTAGTTAATACATTTTTTAAATGTATTCCACATCACTAAATTCATATACTGAAAAAGATCAAGACATCTTTGAAAACTAACATTAGATTAATTTCCATGAATCCAAATCCGTGTGTTATCAGGAAGATGATTTAATTTCAGATACTAGTATGGGGAAAGAAATATATGTAGTATTTTTAATAATTTGATTCTACATTTTAAATATTCTATAATTCGATTCTTAGGACTGGGTTTGGGCTCTGGAAAGTAAGTGCCTTTTTTGGGCAGATGTGAGCTATTAGAAGTTTTACATGTGGAATGAGTCCCAATATGAGGACAGTTTTAATGGCATACCCTAATTGGTACTCAGTTTTTCCTCTTGGAAATAATAAAAGACTTTCAGAGCAAATAGAAATCTTTCTGTAACTGAGAGTAATTGGCTATACATATGGATCTTGACTGCAATATTTTGTTATATACTTAAATCTACTTCTTAAGTTGACTTAAATCTACTTCTTAAGTTGTCGATAACACATATGACTTACCTTTAATAATTGACAAGGTGTTTGCCCAAAATTATTAATCATCCCTTCTAAGGCTTTTCTTTCTTTCTCATCTGTTAAGGCATCCAGATCCACAGCTCCTAAAACCAGGAGAAGAAGTCAACTTACTACAGAGTGAAAATAAATCAGCAAGCCACATCACTGATTAATGTATCAGGCTCACTGGTGTGTGTGTGTGTGTGTGTATACACACACACATTTTTTTTTATATATATATAGACAGTTTTTTTTTTGCTGTGTGTTGCCCAGGCTGGAGTGCAGTGGTATGCTCTCGACTCACTGCAACCTCCACCGCCTGGGTTCAAGCGATTCTCCTGCATCAGCCTCCTGAGTAGCTGGGACTACAGGTGCATGCCACCACGCCCAGCTAATTTTTGTATTTTTAGTAGAGATTGGGTTTCACTATGTTGACCAGACTGGTCTTGAACTTCTGACCTCATGTGATCTGCCTGCCCCAGCCTCCCAAAGTGCTGGGATTACAGGCGTGACCTACCACCCCAGCCTCACTGGTACAGTTTCAATAAAATATTATTCTATTCTTCAATTTATAACATTGTGAAAAGGTAATTTTAAAAAATCAGCAACTCATCAAACATTAAATATATGTAAAAATTAGCTAAAATATTTTAAGCAATTGAAAGTTAAATGATATTCTATGAAGGTTTCTACTGGGGGAGGGGTGGTGGGTCATGCCTGTAATCCCAGCACTTTGTGAGGCTGAGGCGGGAGGATTGCTTGAGACCTGGAGTTTGAAACCAGCCTGGGCAACAAAGTGAGACTTCATCTCTCTAAAAAATTTTAAACATTAGCTGGGTGTGGTGGTAAGGCAGGAGGGACTGGTTGACCCCAGGAGTTCCAGGTTGCAGTCAAGTATGATTATGCCACTGCACTCTAGCCTGGGTGAAAGAGCAAGACCCTGTCACAAAATAAAAAAAAAATATATATATATATATAAGTTTCTTTTGCAAAAATACGAACTATACTCAGAGTATACCTAATTGTTTTGGTCATAATAGCCAAACTCAAACAAGAGTAATAACTACACAAAAATACTGCTTTAAGTTATTGCTTGAAACAAAGGTTTCGAAAGGTAATATTCTGGTTAACTGATTATACTCAGCCACATCTAATATGGATTGTTACATGACTAGTAATTGGCTAAACTAGGTAAGTCCAAGCTTCTAACAGCCATGCAATACTTTCTCCTTACAAACCTATTACCTGAATGGATACGGCATGGCAAAAATATGCTCATTTACCAAAAGTCTCTCACTGTATTCACATTCACATAACTTCACAGTATTCACCATCTTTAGAACTATTAGTCTACTTAAGGATTAGTAAAGAACTACTTTTTAAAAATCATTTTAAGGCCATCAGAAAATACTCTTGATTCTGAGCAAAATAATGTCATCATATGTATCATTTGAAGAATTTGTTATTTGTAATTTCAAAGGCCTTGTTTCAAAATCTGCTACTGTTTAATACTGAATATTTAATGTTTGACTCAACTGAATAGGACAAATATGTTAGAGATCAAAAACTTTTATGATGTTAATAAGTGACATTTATAACTACACTGGCATATACACACTTAACTACTATTACAAAAACAGCAGCAGTCTGTTAATCTTTCAAGTAAAAAGACGTTTTGAAAATGTAGTCTTTCTCATATTAAATAGGCCCAAAATAACTGTAAACATATATTAAACAATAGTTTCTATCACGGTAAAGCAAGAGAAAAAGTGTATAGATTTATACCTTCGTAACTACAATAATAGAAAACGTTGAGTGCCTCTACTGCAGCTGGTCCCCTCTGTTTATAGCCAAAGATCAGATCTATCCATTCATGAAGATGAGCTGAAACATATTCAGACTCCTAGGAAAAGAACAAATTTAATAATTAATATAGAGATATCTTCCAACTGCAATGTAAATTCGATTCTTTAAAAAAGTAAGAACAAATGAAACATTTCCACACACAAATCTTTCTGGTGGCAAAATAAAATTATCTCGAAATAATGGCAAACATTTATTCAATATCTACTACATATATTAACTATTCCTATCTACTATAATGTAGATATATTTATTAATATTAATACATGCATTTCCTAATAGGCAAATAAAATACAAATATGCTTATAACAGCCCAAAAATAATAACAAAAGAGCTAAAAGACAGCTATGGAATGCATCTCTGTGGTAAAATTTCCATTGAAATAGTTGTCTAGAAATTCAATTCAAGAAAAAAAAAAAGATAAATTTAAGGAAACAATGAAACCACACTTAGGTGGACAAAATAGCTGCAAATCATTCTCTCCCTCACAGTAACCACTTACTAAGAGGAGGACAGGGTGGCAGGTAGAGACCTCCTGGAAATTACTAGTGATAACTTAAAAGACAGTGAGGAAATTGTTATTGGAGACAGGAGAAAACGGGACTCATGTTTTAGTTATATGAAAGAAAGAATGAACTCATGAATTTGGGTGTACAGACTTCCAAACAGAACATTTTAAGTACCATTTAGCTTCCTTCAGGCGCCTATGGTAAAGTATGAGAGGAGTAAGATGGGTTAAAAAGTGAACTATTTGATTTTTTTGGGGGGGGGGGGGACGGAATCTCTTGCTCTGTCACCCAGGTTGGAGTGCAGTGGCGTGATCTTGGCTCACTGCAACCTCCGCCTCCCAGAGGTTCAAGAGATTCTACTGCCTCAGCCTCCTAAGTAAGTTGGGATTACAGGTGCCTGCTACCACACCCAGATAATTTTTTGTATTTTCAGTAGAGATGGGTTTTAACATGTTGGCCAGACTGATCTCGAACTCCTGACCTCAGGTGATCCACCTGCCTTGGCCTCCCGAAGTGCTGGGATTACAGGTGTGGGCCACCACGCCCAGCCAAAAGTGAACTATTTGATTTTTAAGCACAATTTAAAGAAAATATAAAAAAGCCAGATATTGCTGGATTCAAAAATAAAACCATTGCAAGAGCCAGGCATGGTGGCTCATGTCTGTTATCCCAGCACTTTGGGAGGGCAAAGCAGGTGGATCGCTTGAGCCCAGAAGTTCCAGACCAGCCTGGGCAACATGGCGAAACCCCCCTTCTGCTACAAAAAACTAGCTGGGAATGGTGGTATGCACCTATAGTCCCAGCTACTCAGGGGGCTGAGGTGGGAGGATCACTTGAGCCCAGGAGGACATGGCTGAAGTGAGTTGTGATAATGTCACTGCACTCCAGCCGGGGGACATTTCTCAGTCCCAGGATCTCTAGAGGGCAAAGACTCTCGAAATGAGAAACTGCCTAAGGCAACTATCAAATCAGAATGTCACCGGTAAAATATGGTCTTGGATAAAAGTTTAGTTCAAGTGTTTGGCTGTAAAATAATCTGTTGGAACCTCAGAAAGATTTAAGGTTGTACCCCACAGACCCACTCAACTAGAAAATAGAGTGTCTAAGAATCTTAAGAGCATTTTTCCATAGTAGCCGCCCATCCAACCCAAAGTAGAGAAGGGACTGTTTTGTAAAGTAATGTTGAATGGCTTTTGTCCAATAGACCTGACACATAAGAAACCTATAAGGTTTTAAATGGAATTAGACTAGTTTAGAGTAAAAGAGAGAAACTGCTTAAAAAAGAAGAGAGATCTTTGGCTTTCAATTCACTGTGGTTAGGAAAGAGGCTGACAAAAACACTCATGTAAAAGAAGTTTTGTTTTTGCTTTTGTTTTAAATGGAATAAAAAGAATGACTTAGTGAGAGGCCAAAGCTCAAAGGTAGAACCAAGAGCCACTGAGCACCCCTCTCAGGAAACAGGACTGGACCCTAATAGAAGATCTGAAAGCGTGTCCTTACTGGAATTCTGAATTGCTATAAACCAGTATTTGTATTTGTGACTGCTAGAAGCCTCCTGTTTTCCTCCTCCTTTTGAATGGGAGTGTCTGTTAAAAGTTCTCTTATCCTTTCATACCACTGTTGTTACATGGGGGCAGATAACTTGCCTCTTTAGTTCAGGCTTCAGATCCAAGAGGAGCCACATCTGAGTAATTTCATCCACACACAGACTTGACTTAGATAATGAGATCCTGAATTTTAGGCCTCAAGCCTTAATGTGGAATAGCAAACTACTGTCTGTGGGTCAAATCTGAGTTGCTGCCAGATTTGTAGATTAGTAGTAGAACACAGCCACATCCATTTGTTTTTGCAGTACAACGGCAGAACTGAGTAGCTGCAACATAGATCTTATGACCAACGAAGGCAAAAAATTTACTATCTGTCCCTTTACAGAAACAATTTGCCAATTCCTTCCTTAATGAGATGAGGGTTTTAGGGGAAGGGTGTCTTGAGAGGAAGTGAATATATTTTGCATGTAGGAGTAAAATAATTTTTGACCAGAGGGCAGAATATATGTTGATTAAAGATAGCTACAAATTCTTGCCAGGTGTGGTGGCTCATGCTTGTAATCCCAGCACTATGGGAGGCCGAGGCATGTGGATCACGAGGTCAGGAGACTGAGACCATCCTGGCCAACACGGTGAAACCCAATCTCTACTAAAAATACAAAAAATTAGCCAGGGGTGGTGGTGGGCACCTGTAGTCCCAGCTACTCGGGAGGCTGAGGCAGGAGAATGGCATGAATCTGGGACACGGAGCTTGCAGTGAGCTGAGATCATGCCACTGCACTCCAGCCTGGGCGACAGAGTGAGACCCTGTCTCAGAACAACAACAACAAAAATATAGCTACAAATTCTTTCTCACTCTTAGCATTGAGAGATGGAGCTCAATTTCCCTCCTCTTCAATCTGGCATTGATACTGTTACTGTTTAAACATTATAAAGTGGCAGAAGTGATGCTATGAAGAAATAGTGGAAGTTTCCACTTTTGGAGAGCACTTAGCTGCCAGGTGAGGAGTCTCACTACCCAGCTGGAGAGGAGATATCCTGAGATTACATGGAGAGGCAGAAAAGCTAGCATCCTACTGTTTCAATGCAGCCTTCAGATGACTCCAATCCCAGCTGCCACATGACTGTAACTAACTGCACGAAAACTTCAAGCAAGAGCAGAATTCCTCAGTTGAGGCCAGCTAACCCACTAAACTGCGGGAGATGATGATAAAATGGCTATACTTTTTTTTTTTTTTTTAATTGTTATACTTTAAGTTCTGGGATACACGTGCAGAACATGCATGTTTGTTATGTAGGTATACATGTGCCATGGTGGTTTGCTGCACCCAACAACCCGTCATCTACATTAGGTATTCTCCTAACACTATCCTTCCCCTAAAATGGCTATACTTTTAAGCCACTGAATTCTGGAACAGTTTGTTACTCAGTAATACATAACTGAAATATATAATTCTAATATCTTATTAATAGGGTTGTGAAAGCTGTATGGATAAAAATGGAGTCCCTTATGCCAAAACCTAACAAAATCTAGTGGAGAGGCCATAAAGGAGGGGCTCTTATGCATACATGCCTATAATAAGGACTATCACAAAGACACTCTGAAAACCACAACCATACACCAAGAATACTTCTGCGAGGATGTCTGCCCAGCAACTGCCTGTTCAACCTTGGAATAATGCCATCCTTGTTATTAATCCTTGTGGTCAAGGATAATTATTTCAAAACAACTTATGTAACCTTCCTCATTCTACCTTTAAAAACCTTTGCCTTCCTGGGTACATCTCTGGCCCCTAATGGTTCACCAGGGCACAAGTATTATCAGACTGCAGTTCATCATTCATTCCCAAATAAGTCTTTTTTTTTTTTTTTTTTTAAAGAGACAGGGTCTTGCTATATTGCCCAGGCTGGTCTCAAACTCCTGGGCTCAAGTGATCCTCTCATTGCAGCCTCCCAAGTAGCTGGGACTACAGGTGCACACCACCCACACTTGGCTAAACTAATTTTTGCTTTTTTAAATTTTTTCTAAATTCCTTATTCATGCATAGGGTTAAGGCTTACAAATAGTATAACTGAATTCTGAATTTTATAAATATATGCTTATTTTATAAATACATAATGATAAAAAATGTTTCCAAGTACTGGCTTAATTATTTTCAGAGTCCTCCAACATTTCAGCTTAGGTAGAGAATAAAGTGGGCTACTGTGGGGAAAAGTGGAGCCATCAATATCATCTGCAAGATAGCAACACAATATCAATGTTAAACTAACCCTCACTAGTCCTTCAATTCCAAATTAGGAAATTTAACTAAAAACTAATACTTTATTATTATTATTTTTTGAGATGGAGTCTCGCTCTGTCTCCCAGGCTGGAGTCCAGTGGTGTGATCTCAGCTCACTGCAACCTCCGCCTCCTGGGTTCAAGAGATTCTCCTACCTCAGCCTCCTGAGTAGCTGGGATTACAGGCACCCGCCACCACACCCAGCTAATTTTTGTATTTTTAGTAGAGATGGGGTTTCGCCATGTTGGCCAGGCTGGTTGCAAATTCCTGACCTCAGGTGATCTGCCCGCCTTGGCCTGCCACAGTGCTGGGATTAGAGGCATGAGCTACTGTGTCCAGCCATACATTTTTTAAAGTGGCATTTAAGGTTTAGCTGCCTTTTTTTTTTTTTTTTTGAGACACAGTCTCAAAAAAAATTGCATTCCTGTCACCCGGGCCATTGCATTCCTGTCACCTGGGCTGGAATGCAATGGCGTAATCTCAGCTCACTGCAATCTCTGCCTTGTGGGTTCAAGTGATTCTCCTGCCTCAGCCTCCTGAGTAGCTGGGATTATAGGCATGCGCCACCACGCCTGGCTAATTTTTTTATCTTTAGTTTCACCATGATGAAGTTTCACCATGTTGGCCAGGCTGATCTCTGAACTCCTGACCTCAGGTGAGGCCTTGGCCTCCTTGGTCTCCAAAAGTGCTAGGATTACAGGTGTGAGCCACTGCGCTTGGCTTAGATGCCTTTCTTTTAGAAGCTTAGTGAAATCCTTCAGAGAAAACAAAAATGTACTCATCCTTGTTAGACTTAAAATAAATGTGAAAACTGTAAAACGCCAAACCACACCAGCTTGGTGACTGGAACATTTACATATACGGCAGATGGACATTTTACAGAGCTGAAATGTTTAATATTTTGCTATATATATATATATTTTCATGGTACTATACTACAGTCTCACTATATCAGAAGATTCATAGCCTCAAAATAAATTACCATATTGTACTTTCTAAAGTCAGCTTATATAATAAATTACAAATTAATCTAGAAAAATAATTAAGTCAGATTATCCCATCCCCTGGAAAACACATCTTTTATCTTATTATTCTGTCTAATAACTAAATGTAAAAGTCTCACCAAAGCTTTCCTATGTTTATAGATGAAATCTTCAGCTGATTTAGCCCATTTGGGGAGAATGACATCATTTACTAATTCTCTGGAAACTTGTAGACGACCCAAGTTAAATTCTAAGACATGTAAAAAGAAACTGTATCAAATCATTGTAGATTATAATAAACAAAGTAAAACAAACAATAATAAGGGCACATTCCCACGCAAAACATTTTTTTCCTTTTAAAATTCTTATCTATTGGAGTACATACCAGTTAATTTAAAAACAAAAATAACTAGTTTTAAATTAGCTATTATAATGTAAATTAGAGTAAGAATTAAGTTGTTAAGCAAGAAAAGTGGGGGAAACTATAGCTACAACCCTTATTTTAATCTGACCAAAATGAAAAATTAAGTTTTCTTCTCACTCTTAAAATAATGAGAGGGACACAGTCCCTCTAATAGTACACTTACAAAATACAGCTCCTTAAAGCTTTTTGGTGTAACTCATACCTTAAACTCACTCACTAGAACAGTTATATTTGTCTGATGAAGAATAACATATTTACATACCACTATTCTAAAAAGGTACTTGCATAATAAAGATCTGCTCATATGGTCAGAACATGGCATTTTGATAAAATTTCCCCAAATATGAGGGTTTTCTTTTTTTTTTTTTATACAACGTGGCGGGGTAGAAGGGGGACTGTTAACACAAAAGACCTTTAAAAAAGAAGGCCTTAAAATACCAGTGTGCTGCCTTAAAATACTAGTGTATCACAAGTTGGAGAGGAATTTAAATGTCATAAAATGACAGGATGCACAGTGCCTTTGGTTTTATGTTAAACCCATCACAGTGTAGCAGATATTATTTGTTGCCCACCTGATAGTCATTCCCCCTTTTTATTTGCTAGCAGAACCTTTATTTCATTCAAGTGTCCATCTCTGCCCTATATTTCATGCCCATTCCAGGTGACTGGTCTAGGGGTTGGTATATGACCCAGTTCTGGAGAATGAGAAGTTATGAGGAAGAGTTTTTCACTCTTAAGAAAGGACACAATGGATTAACAGCCTCACTTATTTCTAAGATATTGTTGGATCTGCCTATGATGCCTAAAACTGCGTTAGGCATTTGTGACCATAAGAGGAACTAGCCAAAGTCAAAATACTCAGAATGGCACAGTGAAAATACAGAAAAAAAGTTAGCGCTGATGATGTTAAGCTATCTGAAATTTCCATACCTCAGGAATTTTATTATGGGAAACACTAAAATTTCCTTGTTTGCACAATTTTGAGCTGGTTTTATTAATTTTTTTCCTAAAGGCATTCTGTTTTTCTTTGTTTTTAAATTTTTTACTCTTAAAGGCATTCTAATTGATATATTTACTTTCTGCCAAACAGCTCACCTCAAAGAGGCAATGTATAGTTAGAAGTGGAGGCCATCAAGACAATGGTGCTAAAGATAGCAACTAACTCTTATATAAATTGTTAAAGAGTACCTTAAGTTCTCTATCCAAATGTAGTCTGCTCATCCCTCCTATTCTAGATACTCTGCTTTAGGATAATCCAGTCCAACAGCTGACTGAGAGTTTAGGATCAGACTCAGACAACAGATTTACCTCATTTTCTGAAAGTCACCAATTTTGACTGCCTTACTGTGACGCCCTGCCTCCAACAGCCTGTTCCAGAGTACACAAAGTGACATTAAGCCCTGGATATGTTCTCCTCAGTATGAAAAATAATTGTACTGAATAAACGAAGGGTCAAACATTAACACTACATGTTACGGCAGGGAAAAAAGTTGGCAATAACTCTTTAACATTGTGGAACCTCCCTAAAGAACACCAATAGTAAAAATATTGCTATTTTCCTTATTTGTACTTAAAAGTAAATGTAAAACTACCTCACAGGAAAAGAATTTTGACATTTAAAAATGTATTAATATTTAACTCCATACTTCTCTACTTCAAAAACATAAATTTTCAAATATTATAGTAACTTATATCCTGTCATTTTAATTTGCCTACTCTTGCATGCTCTAAATCAGGAGTTACCAAACTTTTCCTATAAAAGGTCAAAGAATAAATATTTTTGGCTTTGTGAGTGATATCATATCTGCTGCAACTACTCAAATCTGCTGATATGCTTACTTTGAAAGTAACCTTCTATGATACAAAAATGAATTGGCTGGCCGGGCATGGTGACTCACACCTGTAATCCAAGCATTTTGGGAGGCCGAGGTGGAAGGATCACTTGAGCCCAGGAGTTCAAGACCAGCCTGGACAACAAAGTGAGACTCCATCTCTCCAAAAATAAATGCGGGCATGGTGTTGCACACCTATAGTTCCAGCTACTCAGGAGGCTGAGCTGACAGGATTGCTTGAGCCCAGGAGGTCAAGGCTGCAGTGAGTAGTGATCACGGCACTGCATTGCAGCCTAAGGAAAAAGCGAGACCCTGTCTCAAAAAAAAAAAAAAAAAAAAAAAAAAAAAAAAGAGGCATTGGCTGGCTGTGGTCCAGTGAAACTGTATATATAAAGACATGAGTTTGCCCATGGAGTTGGTTAATAGATCTGTAGTCAGCTGATGGTTAGTCTAAATACTCACCTTATCTAACTCAAACACTTTTAACCTAAGTGGTATATATAGCTGAAATAGCACATGGTCATTTTTGCTTCCCTAGTAAACACTGTACACTATAGTCTGATAAATTCTCTTAATGATTCAAATTTGACTCCTTTAGCTTAGTTCCCTATAGCACTTCCCTGGAAGGTAAGACTCATACCATTAGTTCAGCCCTGTCACTAAGTAATCCATAGACAGAATGAATCTTAAATAATCTACAGGATATTATAAAAATGTCCTGAAAGACATTTTTGAGGCTCGTCCATTGGGACCTGCTAGTCCAATTTTTAATCCCCTATTTCTTACGATTTTGATTTTCCAAAAACTCTGGGAAATAGAAGAATTCAGGAATAAGTTCTTTCACATCATATGGATTATCCATGAGAGCTTGCCAGGTTGCAGGAATAGAATGGAACTGCCGATCTGCACAGTCAAACCTGCATGTAGAAATTAAAAGAGAATGTAAATATTGAATGAAATCAACAACAAGACATGAAACAAAACTTTTAGATTCCCTTCAGGGTTCCTAATGATTAGAGGTACCGTTTTCTAAATCTTCCTCTTTAATGCCTACACACACAATTTACTCTCCTTATTATGATAATCTCATAGTTGTCAGGAACTAAATACTCTAATTTTAATCACCAGTAGCACCATAGTTGAACTAGTCGAAAACCAAATCACACTGGAGAAAAATTTCACATAAATTAAATATAATCTTAAGAGTCTTTTTAGGGCCGGGTGTGGTGGCTCACACCTATAATCCCAGCACTTTGGGAGGCCGAGGTGGACAGATTACCTCAGGTCAGGAGTTCAAGACCAGCCTGGCCAACATGGTGAAATCCTGTCTCTATTAAAAATACAAAAATTAGCTAGGGGTGGTAGCACACACCTGTAATCCCAGCCACTCGGGAGGCTGAGCCAAGAGAATTGCTTGAGCCTGGGAGGTGGAGGTTGCAGTGAGCCGAGATCGTGCCACTGCACTCCAGCCTGGCCGACAGAGCAAGACTCTTTCTCAAAAAAAAAAAAAAAAGGCATTTTGCTGAATAAAATTTATTATAGAAAGTGAATGTTATTTCAATATTTGAAAATCACGGAGTATAAATATGATTATAAACATTATAGTATCAATATACTTGGTTAATAGATCTATAGGAATGATGCTGATTTAATCACTGATATGTAAATATTTTTACAAACTCTTCTGCTTAAAACCAGAGAGTGAGTTAGGGAAATAGCTCTGTGGCTAAAGCTTTTATGTTTTACTTGCATAATCTATTGTCTTATTTTAATATTATTTTTAAATTAATTAATTTTATGTATTTACTTATTTTAGAGATGAGGGTCTCATTATGTTGCCCAGGCTGGAGTGCAGTGGCTATTCACAGGCACCATCATAATGTGCTGCAGTGTTAAAACTCCTGGCCTCAAGAGATTCTCCCACCTCAGCCTCTCAAGTAGCTGGGACTAAGAAGCCCAGGCCTGCTTCTGGCTTAATTTTATTTATTTAAATTTAATATGGGCACTGCGTCTACAGTAGGTGAATGAAGCTCAAGTGGATATGCTGCAATTGTATTATGCTTTCCCTAATAAAATAACAGTATAAATCCCTTCTGTTTTATTTCATTTGATATTGTTCTCCTGGATTTATTAAGTATTTAATGGCCTTGAGTCTAAGGTAAGGCTATGCACAAGGAAAAAAAGTGACATTAATGACCAATTTGTCTGTTGTTTTTTACACCTGTTTAATCTTGGTTTGAGGCAGAGTTGATCTTAGCAGAATTTTGAATTTAATTATAATTTAATTATAGGTATCAGACCATCTAAAACATTATAGTATATAGTATATTCAAGAAGAGGTATAGTTTTGAGATAAAATTAACATATCATATAAATTGCTTGTTTTAAGTGGATAATTCAAGGGTTTAATTCAGTATATTCATAGTTGTGCAACTATCATCACAATGAATTTTACAACATTCTCATCACTCCAAGAAGAAATGTACCTATTAGCAGTCACTGTCCATTCACCCTACTCCCACCCTTGGAGACTGCTAACGTACCTTATATCTCTATGCCTATTTTTATTTCATTTTGCCTAGTCTGACGATCTGTCTATTTTGGACGTTTCATGTAAGTCATGTAATATGTGCCCTTTTGTCTCTGGCTTATTTCACTTGGCATAGTGTTTTCAAGGTTCATCCATATTACAGCATGTATCAATACTTCATTCCTTGAATTCATTCATGGCCAAATAATATTCCACACTGTATGGATATATCACATGATTCATTTATCAGTACATGAACACTGGTTTGTTTCTACTTTTTGGTTATAAATTATACTGGTATGGCCCGGCTAGGTGGCTCATGTCTGTAATCCCAGCACTTTGGGAGGCCGAGGTGGGCAGATCACTTGATACCAGGAGTTCACGACCAGACTGGGCAATATGGCAAAACCCCGTCTCTACCAAAAATACAAAAAAATTACTTGAGTGTGGTGGCGCACACCTATAGTCCCAGCTACTTTGGAGGCTGAGGCAGGAGAATTGCTTGAGCCTGGAAGATGAAGGTTGCAGTTAGCTGAAACTGAGCCACTGCACTCCAGCCTGGGTGACAGAGCAAGACTCTGTATCCAAAAAAAAAAAAAAAAAAAAAAAAAAGGCTGGTATGAACATTTATGTACAAATTTTTGTGTGAATACATGTCTTCAATTATCTTAGGTATGTATATAGAAGTGGAATTTTTAGGTTATACAGCAATTCTATATTTAATTTTTCTTTCTTTTTTTTTTTTTTGAGATGGTGTCTTGCTCTGTCACCCAGGCTGGAGTGCAGTGACATGATCTCCGCTCATTGCAACATCTGCCTCCCGGGTTCAGGCAATTCTCCTGCCTCAGCCTCCAGAGTAGCTAGGATTACAGGCACCTGCCACCATGCCCAGATAATTTTTGTATTTTTAGTAGAGACAGGGTTTTACCATGTTTGCCAGCCTGGTCTTGAATGCCAGACCTCAAGTGATTTGCCCACCTCAGTCTCCCAATGTGCTGGGATTATAGGTGTGAGCCACCACACCCAGCCCTCTATATTTAACCTTTTGAGGAACTGCCAGACTATTTTCCACAAAAGTTGCACCATTTTACATTCCCATTGGCAGAATTTATAAGGGTTCCAATTTCTCCACATGCTCTTCAGCACGTTATTATTTGTCTTTTTTATTATAACTATCATAATGGGTATGAAGTGGCATCTCGCTGTGGTTTTGATTTGAATTTCCCTGATGACTCATGCTGTTGAGCATCTTTTCATGTGTTTATTGAACATTTGCATATCTCCTTTTAAGAAATGTTTATTCAGATCCTTTGTCTGTTTTTTCATTGGGTTGTCCTTTTATTATTAAGATATAAGAGCTCTTCTCCCTCCCTCTTTTTTTTTTGTAATAGAGATGGGTGTCTCTCTATGTTGCCCAGGCTGAACTTGAACTCCTGGGCTCAAGCAATCCTTATGCCTCAGCCTCCTGAGTAGCTGAAGTTATAGGTGTGTGTCACCTCACCTTGAGTGTAAGGGTTTTCTATATATTCTAGGTACAAATATACAAGTCCTTTATCAGATATAGTTTTCATTTCTTTTTTTTTTTTTTGAGACAGAGCTTTGCTGTGTCACCCAGGCTGGAGTACAGCGGTGCAATCATGGCTCACTATAGCCTTGAACTCCTGAGCTCAATCTATCCTCCCACTTCAGCCTCCTAAGTAGCTGGGACTACAGGTGCACACCACTACACCTGACTAATTTTCTATTTTTTGTAGAGATGGGGTTTTGCCTTGTTGCCCAAGCTGATCTCAAACTGATGGGCTCAAGTGATCCACCTGACCTGGCCTCCCCAAGTGTTGGGAATTAAAGGCATAAGCCACCATGTCTGGCCAGTTTTTACTTTCTTGAGGGTGACCTTTGAAGTATTACACAATCTAGTTTTGAAGCTTTGTAAAAAATCATTTAGTCATAAAATTATTAAAAGCTGAAAAGACCCAGTGATACCTTATTGCATCTTTTTTTTTTTTTTTTTTGAGACAGTTTCACTCCTTCACCCAGGCTGGAGTGCAGTGGCACAATCTCAGCTCCCTGCAACCTCTGCATCCCATGTTCAAGCAATTCTCATGCCTCAGTCTCCTGAGTAGCTAGGACTACAGGCGTGCACCACCATGCCTGGCTAATTTTTTTGTATTTTTAGTAGAGATGGGGTTTCACCACGTTGAACAGGCCAGGCCAGACTGGTCTCGAAATTCTGACCTCAGGTTATCCACCCACCTTGGCCTGGGATTAGAGGTGTGAGCTGCCACACCTGGCCTACTTTATTGCATCTTATGAAGAGAAAAGTATCTTCTATCCGATACTTTAATAATAATATTCCATTGTATGGATATATCACATTTATTTATTCATTTATCAGCAGATGGACACTGGTTTGTTTCCACTTTTTGGTTGTAAATTAATCTGGTATGGCAGGGCACAGTGGTTCACGCCTGTACTCCCAGAACTTTGGGAAGCCAAGGTGGGTGATCACTTGAGATCAGGAGTTCAAGACCAGCCTGTGCAATGTGGCAAAATCCCATCTCTACCAAATATACAAAAAAATTACCCGGGTGTAGTGGCGCACCACACCACACACATCTCAGTGAGCTGAGACTGCACCACTGCACTCCAGCTTGGGTAAAGGAGTGAGACTCTGTCTCAAAAAAAAAAAAAAGATGCAATAAAGTATAACTGGGTCTTTTCAGCTTTTAATAATTTTATGACAAAATGAATTTTTACAAACCTTCAAAAATAGACTGTATAATACTTCAAAGGTCACCATCAAAGGTTACATGGTACATGTAAAATCTGGGGATGTTTAGTGATCTTAGGGCCAGAGTCTCTTCTTCAAAGCCAAGGCTCATTGTACATAGACAGAAATAAGGAACCCAGGCTAACTGTGAGAGATAAAAGCTACATGGAAAGAGAACAGAATAGGCAATATTTACATAGCTCTGGATTGGGTGTGGAAGGCAAAATGGTTGTTAAAGAATAAGGCAACATGGAGACAAAACATGTATAAATAGGGAGCTATATGGAGGATTTATTGAGGAACAGAAGATTCACGGAAAAGCTGGCTTCCTTAGGATTAGGAAAATGTACAACATAGGTAAGTTATAATACCCACAGTGTAAATACAGTGGTACAAAGACTTGTTTGAGCTGCTGCAATAATATGAGTCTCTTATTGCTCCTCCTTCCATTCCTCATGATACATATTTTTAGGACTACACAGGCATAGGCATTGGCTTGGTTTGACTCTCCGGTGACGCCTTAGATTTAGCTCTAAATCAGATCTAATTATAAATCTTTGGTAGATTCCTCAAAACAGTAAGAATCACAAAAGTACACTGGAATAACACTGAAAAAGGAATTCTCCTTAAGTCACTGTGTGAGTCAGTTTGAGTGACTCATTCTCAAACTAGCTTATCTATTTTTAGCTGAATCAAAATTTAATACAGGAGAATAAAAAAAGACGTGTTACACAGCACATGACATGAAGGCAAACAGTTTTCAACACTAACATATAGTCATAAAAAAACAGCTTTTTTACTGAAAACATACCTTCCACTCTGAAGTTGGATGTGGAGGGTGGTGAATGGTTCTACACGAATGAGATAGTGCATGACCCCTGCAGAATTTGAATAGTGAGTACCATAGTGAAACTTATCAATAGTTCCCATAGGATCCTCAAAATTTTCATATCTGTGGGGAAAAAAATCCTAAAGTTTTATAACCACAATAATAAAATACATAAGGGGGCATAAGTTTGTATTTTATTTCTGAAAACACAAAACACAAAATTTCTGATGGAGTTTTTAAAAAGTCCATCCTTATTCATATGCCTCATTATCAAACTCTGTATTCATATCATCATTATACTATACTAGCAAATGAAAAAAGTTTTATTCCTTAATACTTTTTTCTGAACAACAAAATATCATAAATACTTAATTCTGGAATAGTTTTTATTTGTTTTTATTTTATTTATTTATTTTATTTTATTTATTTGTTTTTTTGAGACAGAGACTCGCTCTGTTGCCCAGGCTGGAGTGCAAATGGCATGATCTTGGTTCACTGAAAGCTCCGCCTCCTAGGTTCATGCCATTCTCCTGCCTCAGACGCCCGAGTAGCTGGGACTACAGGTGCCCATCACCACACCCAGCTAAATTTTTGTATTTTTAGTAGAGACGGCATTTCACCATGTTAGCCAGGATGGTCTCGATCTCCTGACCTCGTGATCCGCCTGCCTCAGCCTCCCAAAGTGCTGGGATTACAGGTGTGTGCCACTGTACCCAGCCTGGAATAGTTTTTATTATGCAGTAATAATACATGTTCATTGTAGGAAAAATTAGAAAACAGAATTAAAACAGAAGAAACTTAAAATCAACTATGATTCTATGTCCCAGAGATAACTAACACTAATTTTTTGGTGAATATCTATCTATCCTAATGTATAAATACACAAATTTTTATTTTACATAAAAGTGCTATATATATTGTTCATAACTTATATTTTTTATTTAACAATTTTCTACGGACATCTTTCCAAATGACTGAGTAGTCTATTTTTAACAGGTACATAATACTGTATAGATGTACCACAATTTAACTATTTTTTTACTTTTTAGACACTTAAGATTGTTTCCTTGTATTTTTTTGTTTGTTTGTTTTTTGCTAGTATAAAGCACTGTGATAATTAGACATCCTTTTGTGGCCAAGGTAACAGGAAAAATTAAAAAAAAAAAAAAAAGGAAGAACCAGTCAAGAATTGTGAAAATTAATACCTAGAAACCTAAAGGTAAAATAAAAAAGGGATGGTGGATAGGAAAAAGGCCTAAACCAGATTATTACCAAAAGATATATAGTGATTCTTCAAGATCTATCACTGATACATGTGTAATTAGTCTGAATGGTGACATCTGAATTAGTGTGTATAAAATCCAAATAAGAATAAAAGATTTTTGTAGGCCATAAACACTGAATTTCAAAAACCAAAATAGTAATGGGTTCATTAAGCTGGGGCCAATTTCCTTTTATATACTAATCATTAATATTCAGGGGAATAAAAAAGTTTTCAGTTCAAAGCCATTTGTATCTATGCAAAAATGTACCACTAAAATGTAAAACAACTTGTATCTTTAATTACCAATAAAATAAGTTATTTATATGAGTATTTCCTGTAGAACACTGTTTTAAAAAATTACAAAATCTTCTTTCGGTTATTATCAGAAAAAAAGTTTGACTAATGGCAGTGATGGTATACACATATACCCAGCAAAGTTCCACTGGTAAATCAAATCAAATCAAATATTAAACATCGTAAAAATCCTAGGGAAGGTTGCAAAGAAAAAGTAGGAAAAAAAAGTACCATCTACTTTCATATCAATCTATAACTAAGTTAATTTGTAAAATAGTTTTATCCTTATTATTAGAATTCAAAACTCAAAAGTCATCCCTAAGTTCACAGGGAGAAAAAGGGACATTAAAATCAGGTTACTCTTTTGCCTGTGGGCAGCTTGCTTCGAAAAAATTAACTGTGAGAAGTTGACAGGGTAGATCATAAACAGAAATATAAAATTTTCTTCTTCTTGTCAAAATGACATGTTCTAAACTGCCACACATCTACTCTTCTTTATTCACATTATTACTGAAAACACATCAGTATAAGTTGTATATCTACCCAAATATTGTATTAGACAGATACTTTAATATGTTTGATTATTAAGTTATAAAGTTTGAAACATCTGGGAAGAAAAATTTCAAGAATTTATTACTCTTTAGCACATACTTATTACATGGTAAAAAGAAATTCTGAGCAATATCAGTTTAAATTTGGTGATGAAGGGAAATCAACACAAATATAGTCAAGACTTCTGAAGGGCAACCAAGATATTTTCAAGAAAACTTAGTGGAGTAATTATCAGACTCTGATTATCAAAAGTAGTAGTACGGTAAAAAAAAAATTTTTGGTTGGCCATAGCAAAAAATCAATACAAATTCAAAGCAGCAATGTGTATTTTTCAAAAGGAATAAGAAGTACTTACTTTTCTCGCATAGCTTTGGCATTTTTTTCATTAACTACCCCAATTGGTTTGGAAAGATCTCGAAATACTGCAGGGTTATTAAGGTCCAACTCTTCTGAAGTATAATCTTGTAAAATCCAGGGAAACTAAAAGAGCCATAATTTACAATTTACACATTCCTTCCTAGAGAAGCTAATATCCTCATATCTAATATCAAATGGTTATCTAAAGACAAAAAGGGATAGTCTCTAAAAATATTTTTTTCCCTGTTGTAAATATCCACTCATCTTTAATTCAATAACCAGAAGCATTATTTCCTATAATTCCACTGGGATATTTTACTTTCTTTTTTTTTTTTTGAGACAAAGTCCTGCTCTGTCGACCAGGCTGGAGTGCAGTGTCATGATCTCAGCTCACTGCAACCTCTGCCTCCTGAGTTCAAGCAATTCTCCTGCCTCAGCCTCCTAAGTTGCTGGGATTACAGGTGTGCACCACCATGCCCAGCTAATTTTTGTATTTTTAGTAGAGACGGGGTTTCACCATGTTGGCTAGGCTCGTCTCAAACTTCTGACCTCAGGTGATCCACCCACCTTGGCCTCCCAAAGTGCTGGGACTACAAGCATGAGCCACTGCACCCGGCCCCATTGGATATTTTCAGTGAAGTGAAAGAAAAAAGGATTTTACTTAAATTACTTTTCAAGCTTATATACTTGTTGAAAATAACTGGGTAGAAAACACACAGAAAGGCCAAAGGGTTTTTATACTTTTTAAATAAAAAATAAGTATCATATATATACTTCTGTGATTTATAAAAATGTAGGGCAATTCCACATTTATAAGGTTTATACAAAACTTACCACAGGATACTGTGCAAGGTCATTATAGGTTCGTCCTGCCATTGTATTTATTTGAATGAGGTAGTCAAAGTTTGATATCTCTCTGTTTACCCATTTCTAGACAGCACAAAAAAGAGCAATATCAACATTTAAAAATCTACATCTCTTAGACATTGGTAGGTATTACTGACAATAGCAAGAATGGGCTAAAAAAAAAAAAAAGTACAACAGGGAGATACATCAATATATGTTTCCTAAATTTACTTCTTTTAAAATATTCGTCTCTAAAAAAGGAACAGAAAATTCAACATAAATCTTATACCACAGTCTAGAAGGTCTTGATAAAAATTCTTCCCTAACAAAAAAAAAAAAAAAAAAAAGACTTGTCTTTTCTTCAATTAAATATTTTACTTGAATACTTTAACATTTTTATTTTATTTATTTCTTTCAGAGAAATGGTCTCACTCTTGTCACCCACGTTGGAGAGAAGTGAAGCAATCATAGCTCATTACAGCCTCAAGCTCCTGGGCTCACGCAATCTACCTGGCTTAGCCTCCCAAGTAGCTAGGACTAAAGGCGTGCCCTATTACATTGGCTAATTTTCTAAACTATTTGTAGAGATGAGGTCTTGCTTTGTTGCCCAGGCTGGTCTTAAACTCCGGGCCTCAAGTGATGTTCCTGGCTTGACCTCCCAAAGCATTGGGTTTACAGGCATGAGCCACCATGCCCAGAATAAGTGGATTAAAATTTCAAATTTTATTTTATTATTTCATTTTTTAATGATTTTTTTATTTTGGAGGCAGAGTTTCACTCTTGTTGCCCAGGCTGGAGTGCAATGGCATGATCTTGGCTCACTGAGACCTCTGCCTCCAAGGTTCAAGTGATTCTCCTGCCTCAGCCTCCTGAGTTGCTGGGATTACAGGTGCCTGCCACCACGCCCAGCTAATTTTTTGTATTTTTAGTAGAGATGGGGTTTCACCATGTTGGTCAGGCTGGTCTCGAACTCTTGACCTCAGGTGATCCACCTGCCTCAGTGCTGGGATTACAGGCGTGAGCCACTGCAACTGGTCTAAAATTTTGAATTTTAGAAGGACTGTTCCACTTTGAAATTTTTGTTACAAATTGAAATTTTCATAAGTATGCATATTAAAAAAATACTATCTTGATATATTAAAACTACCCAACTATTTTAGTGAAACATTACATTAATTATCCTCAGAGGATACTTAGGTGTAGCCCAATTGTTCTTGAGTGCCAAGTGGAGGTATCAGCACTTAAAGAATAAAGTTTACTGCAGAGGCAACAGGAAATATACTTTATTAAATAAAACTTTTTTCACGGGCAATAGTAAAGAATTGCTGATGGGTCTTGAATAAGGGCAACACTTAAGAAAGATTAATGTGTATGTGGGAGAGAGCCAGGAGGCAACGACCCTGATTAAGAGACTATGAACAGTCCTGGAAAGCCAAAACAATGGCTTTCCTTTGCATGCTGGCAGCACAAATCCAAGTGATATGGGGATATAAATAAGGATATAATTCATGAGAGCATTAATTCACTTTGGCTGGTAGGAGAATTGGCATTTTTTGGCCCTTTCCAGGCCTTTTTTTCCTTTTTTTTTGTTTAAACCTCATGCATTGATTATTTTTATTATTAAGATTTTAAAACCCACGTTATTATTATTACTATTATTTTTTGAGACAGAGTCTCGCTCTGTCACCCAGGCTACAGTACAGTGGCTCGAATCTTAGCTCACCACAACCTCCTCCTCCCTGGTTCAAGCGATTCTCCCGCCTCAGCCTCCTGAGTAGCTGGGATTACAGGCGCCTGCCAACACACCTGGCTACTTTTTGTATTTTTCAGTAGAGATAGGGTTTCACCATGTTGGCCAGGCTGGTCTTGAACTCCTGACCTCAGGTGATCCGCCCGCCTCAGCCTCCCAAAGTGCTGGGACTACAGGCGTGAGCCACTGCACCCAGCCCTATTTTTTAAAAAGAAAATTATTGACAGATATAACCATGAACTGAATGATACAGGAGATGGCAGGGGGGCACTGTCTATGTGAGGGAAACAAAGGAAGATTCAAAGATAATTCAAAAGATCAGTCTGAATGGAAGAACAGTAGTTGTAAAAATCAAAGAAAAATAATCAGAAGAAGTCAAGTCTTACTTAAAAGGAAGAGCAGAACAGTTCATTACAGACTATTACAATTTCCTACCTGTGTCAATCCTGATGCTTTGAATAACTCCTGTGGTGATCTGCTTCCATAATAACTATTTGGAGAATGAAGTGACAACAGTCTGCTATATATTTTGTTTCTAACCTATAAAAAACAGCATTTGATACTTTAAAAATTAATCAAGACAAACTTGGAAGATTATGGTAGTTACAATAGCTGTACTGAGAGACAATTCACCCTTTTAAAGCATACAACTTAATGTTGTGTGTTTTGTTTTGTTTTGTTGAGACAGTTGCTGTTGCCCAGGCTGGGTGCAGTGGTGTGATCTTGGCTCGCTGCAGCCTGCACCTCCCGGCTCAGGTTGAACCTCCATCTCAGCGTCCTGAGTAGCTGAGACTATAGGTGCGTGCCCCCAGTGCCCAGATAATTATTTTTGTATTTTTTGTAGAGACGAAGTTTCACCACGTTGCCCAGGCTGATCTGAAACTCCTGGGCAACAAGCGATCCTCCCACTTCAAGCTCCCAAAGTGCTGGGATTACATGTGTGAGCCACCACATCTGGCCCCAGTGTTTTTTTTTTTTTTTTACTATATTCAAACAGTTGTGTGACTATCACCATTATCTAACTTTAGAAATTTTTATCACCTCAAATAGAAATTCCATCGTCACAAACAGCTACTTCTCAATTCTGCCTCCTTCCCATTCCCTGACAACTACTAATCTAATTTCTGTCTCTATGGGTTTGCCTGTTCTGGACATTTCATATAAACAGTAGATTATGGTTTTAATTTCTCTATTGTACTTGCTGAAATCAAGCCATGTATGTTTTACAAAAGTTATTGTGTATCACGGAAGGATTATTAGACTTTGAATTAGAAAACTTGCTCAAGTATACTTCAAATTTAGTTCTGCAATTTACTAATCATCTTGACAAATAAATTAATTTACTGAGTCTCATTTGTAAATTAAACATAATATCTATCCTTATAGTACTGTGAATTATTCAGGGCTATACACATGCAAAGTTATAAAATTCACTTATAGTTTCTTCAACTATTAAAAAAGGAATAATGGAATTTGCCATTTTTTTTTTTTTTGAGATGGAGTCTCGCTCTGTCACCCAGGCTAGAGTGCACGGGCATGACCTCGGTTCACTGTAACCTCTGCCTCCAGAGTTCAAGCAATTCTCCTACCTCAGCCTCTCGAGTAGTTGGGATTATAGGTGTGCATCGCCGTGCCCAGCTAATTTTTGTATTTTTAGTAGAGATGGGTTTCACCATGTTGGGCAGGCTGGTCTCAAACTCTTGACCTCAAGTGATCCAGCCGCCTCGGCCTCCCAAAGTGCTAGGACTATAGGTGTGAGCTATCGTACCCAGCCAGAATCTGCTTTATTTATTTATTTATTTATTTATTTATTTATTTTGGAGACGGAGTTTCACTCTTGTTGCTGAGGCTGGAGTGCAATAGCGTGATCTTGGCTCACTGCAATCTCTGCCTCCCAGGTTCAAGTGATTCTCCTGCCTCAGCATCCCAGGTAGCTGGGATTACAGGTTATGTGCCACCACGACTGGCTAATTTTTGTATTATTAGTAGAGACAGGGTTTCACCATGTTGGCCAGGGTGGTCTTGAACTCCTGACTTCAGGTGATCCACCCACCTTGGCCTCCCAAAGTGCTGGGATTACAGACGTGAGCCACTGTGTCTGGCCAAATTTGCCACATTTAATGTCATGGTTGTTATAAAGATTAGATACTTTACACAAATATGCTTTAAAGACAATAAAGTTATACAAACACCTAGTACTTAGCAGGGGCAGACTTAGTTTAATTACATGACACAGCTTTCCATAAAACACATGCTTTGTATTTTCCTATGAAGGAAAACTTTCTCGTAACAGTAAAAAGACTTCCTTTTGTAAAACTAGAAGAATGGTCTTTAAACATCTTAATCAAATCATCAATAAGTAAACCTGGGTTCCACAGAAGAATGGAAAATTAGTTATTGTGTGTGCTAATGTGAGTCTTCTGAAAAGCAGATGCCAAGATAGAATTAAAATGCAAGTATTTTACTAGAGGAGATGCCTGCGAGAGAAAATGGCAGAGCTATGCAAGGTGGGGAGAGCTGTCAAACTGTAGTACATATCTGACCTCAAGTGAATGAGAGAGGGAAGGAAGGCCAGGCCCAAGCATTCTCAGTAACGAGCCCAAGCTTACACAGCTAGTGGTGGAGACAGTACTTGGACCCTGGTAATCTGGCTTTAGAGCATATGCACTTAACAACCTACATTATTTAAGAATTTACTATATTCCTAGAAGAAACAGATTCCTCATTATTTTTGAATTTGAAACCAATCTAATTTACTAAATCTACTCATAGCTAACATATTGTATATTACATCACAAGTGAATGTAATGAGGCACTAAAAATTCTACTTTATCTAGCCATATATATAAAAGCTGAACTTCACCAAAACTCAAACATAAGTAAATCTCAACAAAAATTCATACACTGATTAGCCCCCAAAGTATATATTTTTTCCTCTAACATTTTGTCTTGACAAAAGAATACAGCCCAAAGTTCCATTAGAGCTCACTAGCTGGAAACGTATTTAAAGCCAGTATTTTGGGATTTCCTGAGACCACAGTACATACCTCTTTTTTGAAATTGAGAAAGTAGTTGGATTGGTCAACATGAAAAATCTCAAGGGCTGATCTTCTTAAGTTGTAACGCCGGAGGTGAATCTCTCGAATTTGAGAATGAGGCCACTTGAAATCAAAACCTACTCCTGAAAAGAGAAGAAATCTTGTGACTGAGATACCATATAAAGTTACTTATGCTATGTAGAAAATACCTTTTAGTTCTTGACAAAAGGCTTTAGGAAAAAGGAATTCAATTTCTATACTATATAAACCATTTGTTAAATGTGTTGGATATTTAAACTGGTTCTTTCAAAACTATTTTAAAGTTCTATAACTATTCTACTGCCTTCCCATTAGAACACAAGATAATTCTGAATACACCTCAGAAACAGTTTTCCTTTTCTCTGTATGTTGGTATCTTAGATTTAATCATTCTTTTATTATCACATAAAGGATGACATGAGAAGCCTATAGGAATAAGTACACATACAAAGGTATGATAAAATGAAGATAAAATGAAGACAAAGGTATGATAAAATGCGTGTGGTGGCTCACACCTGTAATCCCAGCACTTTGGGAGGCTGAGGTGGGCAGATCACCTGAGGTCAGGAGTTCGAGACCAGCCTGACCAACATGGAGAAACCCCGTCTCTATTAACAAAAAATACAAAATTAGAAGGGCATGGGGGCACATGCCTGTAAGCCCAGCTACTCGGGAGGCTGAGGCAGGAGAATTGCTTGAACCTGGGAGGCGGAGGGGTCAGTGAATCAAGATTGCACCATTGCACTCCAGCCTGGGCAACAAGAACGAAACTCCATCTCAAAAAATAATAATAATAATAAACACTGATTTTGTAACTTAAGTTTATAGCAATTCCCTCTAGCCAAACCCTTAAAAATGCATCGATAATTTTTAAAAAGCATTCCCTTCCACTTGGTAACAAATTTAACCCCATACTGACTTTCCATTTCTCCTTTTACATGATACACAGTTCTATCTTACTGCGTTCTTCTCATTCATGATTGATAAATTGGATACTTAATTATTGAACAGCAAAAATCATTTTTTCCAGAACTCCTCACCATCTTCTTTTTCAATGCTGCCATCATAGAAGTAAATGTGTTGAGTAGTGATTTCTAATCTGCCAGGAATTACATCAATTATTGTAATGAGTTCACAGTCTTCCATCAATACCAATTTTTCTTTTTGATCCTGTTCTTCTTTCTCATCACTGTAAAAACAAAGAGCCAATAAACAGAAAAATCTAACCATTTATTTTTCTTAAATAGAAAATAATACCATATTTAAATATAAATCTCTCTGATTTTACTTTTTTTTGAGACAAGGTCTTGTTGCCATGGCACAATGTCAGCTCAATCACCGCAACCTCTGCCTCCCGGGCTCAAGCAATCCTCCCACCTCAGCCACCCAAGTAGCTGGGAATACAGGTGCATGCCACCATGCCCAGCTAATTTTTATATTTTTTGTAGAGATGGGGTTTTGCCATGTTGCCCAGGCTGGTTTTGATCTCCTGAGCTCAAGGGATCCACCCACCTTGGTCTTCCAAAGTGCTGGGATAATATGCATGAGCCACCGTGCCTGGCCTCAAATATAAATCACTTATCTGTCAAATTAATGTCCGGAAAGAATATTTGAATTACCCTCAAGAAATATTCTGCATATCAAATTACTTAAACAGTGTCCAAATATTTTTATTACTCAATGATTCAGTTTCATTAAAAATAAGCTTTACATCCTTATTTTATACGACCCATTATAATAAAACACAGTGACCCTGTAAAACAACTAGCAGAGGACAGTTGAAAAATAAGGCAATATTGGTCATGTCATTTTAGCTATATTGTGGGAGACATGAATTGACCCACAAAATACATGAATCTGTGACTAAGACTGCATTGCAGTGATGTTTGTAAATAATTATTAGAAGTACTAAATATGAATCTTAAACTATAAAATAAGACTTTCAAGAGTAACTAAAACTAGAGAGCATCACCATTACAGCATCCCCTTACCAAGGGAACTGGAGATAATGCAAAGAGCTATTATTGCCATACCTTACTTAAAGTGAAGTCACCTTATATTAGGAGGAATATTATTTATATTTGCTGGAGGAAGTAACTGGAAAGAGACAGTCTTTTGGTAGCCTAGGTGACTTTAACTGCCAAGGATAGAAATAGGAGCTCCTGGCTGGGCGCAGTGGCTCACGTCTGTAATCCCAGCACTTTGGGAGGCTGAGGTGGGCAGATCACCTGAGGTCGGGAGGTCAAGACCAGCCTGACCAACATGGAGAAACCCCGTCTCTACTAAAAATACAAAATTAGCCAGGTGTGTTGGTGCGTGCCTGTAATCCCAGCTACTCAGGAGGCTGAGGCAAAAGAATCGCTTGAACCTGGGAGATGGAGTTGCGGTGAGCTGAGATCATGCCACTACACTCCAGTATGGGCAACAAGAGTGCAACTCCGTCTCAAAAAAAAAAAAAAAAAAAAAGAGAGAGAAACGGGAGCTCCTACCACTCACAGAATGTTATTCAACTAAATCTTTTAAGCCAGCTACTCTCTGGTCCTAGACATTTCGTATCTGCCTCATGTCCGGGGTACCAATGACTAAGTCTAATTTTATTTTTAGTGGGTTTCCATGAGGAGTTCTGTATCACCAATTTAAGTTTGTAATGTTGCAACCATTTATTTAAAACTAAGCTTTTCTTTTTAAAAATATAATTACTGGAAACAATGTTTTTCCAAACACTGAAATATTAATATTTACAGTGATAAATAATGCAATGAGTAACCCTAAAAAAGTAAATAGTCTGAGAGTTATTTATATTAGATGACAAAAAGTATTTTGGTTCTTCAGTGTAAAAAAATTAGTCTGACATCCATCAAATTCACTAGTCATCAAAGAAAGAAAAAAAAAATCCCAATTAAAAAGCTGACTGAATATCTACCAAGATATTTCCCTATATAACTGCCCCTCCCCAGTACCCTGAAAATAATCAAGGAAATCTAAAAAAATTACTGAATTAATATAAATAAAAATCCTGATTATGCCACCAAAGAATACTACTGAATCTAGTCAATTTTTAATACACCCATTTTTTGAGATGGGGTCTCACTCTGACACCCAGGCTGGAGTGCAGTGGTGCAATCTTGCCTCATTGTAACGTCCACCTTCCAGGCTCAAGCATTCCTTCCACTTCAGCCTCCCAAGTAGCTGAGAACAAAGGCGCACACCACCACGCCAAGCTAATTTTTTGTATTTTTGGTAGAGACGGAATTTTGCCATGTTGACCAGGCTGGTCTGGAGCTCCTGAACTCAAGTGATCTGTCCACCTCGGCCTCCCAAAGTGCTGACAAATTGAGGGCCACCATGCCTGGCCCTCAATTTGTAATATTAAAATAAGCTTCAAAGAAAGATTTACCATGTGTAGTTCATAATGTAAACAAATCATATATTTGGGACATAGCTACTCATTCTTGGCTGAATATGTGGCTTTACGAACATAGAAAGTTAAGTATTAGGCGGGGCACAGTGGCTCACACCTGTAATCCCAGCACTTTGGGTGGCCATGGTGGGAGCAAACGGGATCAGGAGTTTGAGGTCAGCCTGGCCAACATGGTGAAACCCGTCTCTACAAAAAATACAAAAAATTAGCTGGGTATAGTGGCACACGCCTGTAATTCCAACTACTTGAGAGGCTGAAGCACGAGAATCACTCAAACCCAGGAGGCAGTGGTTGCAGTGAGCTGAGATCGTGCCACTGCACTCCAGCCTAGTTGAGAGTAAGACTCCATCTCAAAAAAAAAAAAAAAAAAAAAATCAATCAATCAATCAAATCAAAACAAAACAAAATCCCCCAAAACTCACATTAGGGCAGATATATAAATCATGAACTTTAAATGTAATCCCTAAGCGATGTACAGATCCACTGGTGAAAGATGGCAGTCTTACTGGATCTTTTATTTTAGAGATGGGGGGTGGGGTGGGTCTTGCTTATTTATATATTTATTTTAGAGGTAGGGTCTGGCTCTGTCACCCAGGCTGCACCGTAGTGGTGTGATCATAGCTTACTGCAGCTTTCAACTCCTGGGCTCAAAGGATCTTCCTGCCTCAGCCTTCCCAATAGTTAAGACTATAGGCACACACCACCACCATGCCTGGCTTATTTATTTATTTATTTATTTATTTATTTATTTTGAGATGGAGTCTTGCTCTGTCACCCAGGCTGAAGTGCAGTGGAGCGATCTCAGCTCACCGCAACCTCCGCCTCCTGAGTTGGCACAATTCTCCTTCCTCAGTCTCCTGAGTAGCTGGGACTACAGGCGCCCGCTACCACACCTGGCTAATTTTTGTATTTTTAGTAAAGACAGTGTTTCACCATGTTGGCCAGGATAGTCTCAATCTCTTAACTGCGTGATCTACCTGCCTCAGCCTCCCAAAGTGCTGGGACTACAGGCATGAGCCACCATACCTGGCCTATTTTCTATTTTTTATTTTTGAGACGGAGTCTCACTCTGTTGCCCAGGCTGGAGTGCAATGGTGCAATCTTAGCTCATTGCAAGCTCCACCTCCTGGGTTTACGTCATTCTCCTGCCTCAGCCTTCCGAGTAGCTGGGACTACAGGTGGCCGCCACCACGCCCGACTAATTTTTTGTATTTTTAGTAGAGATGCAGTTTTACCATGTTAGCCAGAATGGTCTCAATCTCCTGACCTCATGATCCACCTGCCTTGGACTCCCAAAGTGCTGAGATTACAGGCATGAGCCACTGCACCCAGCCCGCCTGGCCTATTTTCTTAGAGAGAGGGTCTCACTATGTTGCTCAGGTTGGTCTCAAACTCCTGCCCTTTAGTGATCCTCTTGCCTCAGCCTCCTGAATAGCTGGGATTATACTCGTGAGCTATAGCATTCAGCTGGATCAGGGGGGCTAAAGACAACCTCTAACCAATGACTGACCACCAACGTATGCTGACCCACAGACAATCCCTACTAGGCCAGGTTTTACAACAAAAAACAAAACAAAACAAAACCCAATGAATAGAGACGTCATTGGCAACACACAGCAGGTTAAAACAGGCTCCACAGAATTAGTTCAGGAAAGTAAACAAACAAACAAAATCACAACAGTAGCAACCGTAACAGAGGGAGATCAGAAGCCAGATTGGCTACAATTTGTTACCAAAAGTGTATAGTTTTTTAACAAAAATTATGAGAAAACAAAGAAAAAGGAAAGTATGAGCCATAAACACAAAAGCAATAAAAAGAAACTGTCTCTGGCAGACCTCTGATGTTCAATTTAACAATGACTTCAAAGTAGCTATCATAAATACATCAAAAGAACATAGGAAACTATGTTTAAAGAAATAAAGGGAAGTATAGCAATGAAGCTAATCAAATAGAGACTATCAATAAAGAGATAGAAATTAAAAACATTTTAAAAAAGAACCAGGCCGGGCATGGTGGCTCACGCCTGTAATCCCAGCACTCTGGGAAGCCGTGGTGGGTGGATCACCTGAGGTCAGGAGTTTGAGACCAGCCTGGTCAACACGGCCAAACCCTGTCTCCACTAGAAGTACAAAAATTAGCCATGCATGGTGGCAGGCGCCTGTAATCCCAGCTACTCAGGAGGCTAAGGAGAATTGCTTGAACTTGGGAGGCAGAGGTCGCAGTTAGCCGAGATTGCGCCACTGCACTCTAGCATGGGTGACAAGAGTGAGACTCTGTCTCAAAAAAAAAAAAAAAAAAAAGGGTGGGGGGGCAAGTGATTTGCAGAGATATTCTCCAAAGTAGATATATTAATGGCAAACAAGCACATGAAAAGATGCTCAACATTATTAGGTACTAGGAAAATGCAAATTAGATAGATATGACTTCAAACCATACAGGATGGCTATAATGAATTTTTACAAACCCACAAGGAAAATAACAAGGGTAGATGTGGAGAAACCAGAACACTCATATATTGCTGGTGAAAATGTAAAATGATGTGGTCCCTGTAAAAAACAGTTTGGTAATTCCTCAAAAGTTCAAACAGAATTATCATATGATCTAACTATTATACTCCTCAGTAGATACCCAAGACGACTAAAAACTTATGTTTGCACAAAAATTTGTACATGAATATTCATGGAAGTACTATTCATAATAGCCTAAAAGTAGAAACAACCTAAATGCTGACTGATGAATGGATAAGCAAAATGTGATTATCCATATTTTGGACAACCATAAATGGTTATAAATGGAAAATTATTTATAATATTATTCAGCCACAAAAAGGAATAAAGTACTCTTATATGCTATGACATGAATGAATCTTGAAAACATTCCAAATGAAAATAAGCCAGACACAAATTGTAGGAGTTACAGAAAATGTCCAAAGTAGGCAAATCCACAGAGACAAAGTAATTAGTGGTTGCCAGGGTGTGTGAGAAGGGGAAAACCGGGACCAACCACGAAAAGGTACAAGATTTCCTTTTGGGGTGATATAAATGTTCCGGAATTATACAGTGGGGATGGTTGTACAAATTTGTGAAAACACTAAAAAATCCCATTGAATTGTGTGCATTAAAAACGGTAAATTTTATGTTTGTGAGATATATCTGGATTAACAAAAATAAAGACCTCCCTGGAAAACAAATGGAGAGTTTGTGGCAATCAGACTTTCCTTATTAGAAATACTAGAGGGCTGCGTGCAGCGGCTCACTCTCTGGTGGCCTATAATCCAAGCACTTTGGGAAACCAAGACGGGAGGATCATGTGGGCCCAAGGGTTTGAGACCAGCCTGGGCAATACAGTGAGACTCTGTCTCTGCAAAAAAATTTAAAAATTAGCTAGACATGGTGGTGTGCCTATAGTCCCAGCTACTCAGGAGGCTGAGGCAGGAGGATCACTTGAGACCAGGAGGTGGAGGCTCCAGTGAGCTGTGATCACACCACTGCACTCTAGTTGAGGTGACACAGCAAGATCCTGTCTCAAAAAACAAACAAACAAACAAAAACACACACACACACACAAAAACACACACACAAAATAACTGAAGAAAGTCTTTTAGGCTGGAAGGAATTTTTATCAGATGATAAATGAATGCACACACAAAGAAATAAAGTGCACAAGTATGATACTTGATAATTATGTAGCAAACATGAAGTATTAATAACATACATTTGTGTTCTTCCTATAATTCATTTAAAGATAACTGCATAAAACAGCAACTATAAAACTGTATTGCTGAACTTATACAAAGAAATGTAATATGTATGACAGCAGTAACACAAAGAGGAGATGAGGAAATTAATATATTTTACATTTCCTTAAAGAAAGTTTTTGAAGTACAAATTAAAAATTTTAAAATGTATCTAAGGCTTTTCAGGTTATCTGTTTCTTCTTGAGGGAGGCTGGGTAATTTGCATCTTTCAAAGCATTTGTTTCATCTAAGCTGTCAAACTTATAGGCATAAAATCATTAGTATTCTTCTCAATCATCTTATTATTTGTGGCATCATCTCCTCTTTCAATCCTAATATAGGCAATTTATGTTGTCTTTCTTTTAATCAGTCTGGCTAGAGGTTTATGTTTTTTTGCTTTTTGTTAGTTTGTTGTTTGTTTTTAATAACCAGGCTTCGATGTTTTTAATCTTTCTGTTTTTCTCTTTCACGAATTTCTGCTTTTGTTTTTATAATGTTCTTTCTTTTGCTTAACAGTTTATATTTTGTTCTGTACATTTCCATCTGAACACAGGTATAGCTGAATCTCACAAATTCCATGTATTGCCTTCATTATCATACAGTTCTAAATACTTTCTAATTTCAAAGTCCAGTTCCATGTTATCCCAGTTCTAAGAAGCCTTTCTCAATAATCTCAGTACTGATAAAATCCCAACAGCTGATACAGCATTAACTGTTGGACCCTGAAAATACGTGGCGTTAGAATTTCAAGCAAATCTTTTCCACGATTTTGCAATCCCCTTTCTCAGAACAAAATAATTTTAAATATTTATACATACACATTTACTCTAGCTGATATATCCTCTTCAGGAAGGTCTAATTTATCCTCCTCCATATCACTAACTTTTACTTGTTTCACTACTTCCAAAAGCAATGTATCACTGGAAGGCTGTGAGTGTTGGATACCTGTTTTAAACACAAAATATCTATTAAACATAAAGTAAAAAACAATATTATAGCCCTTCTGTAATTTCTGACTGCTAATTATGTTCCTGACTGTTAGATAATAACAATATGTATATAAGTAAAGATGGTACTTTGATTTAGAGTAATCCTTGATGTTTGATGGTGATTTTGACAACTACTATTCATAAGGTAAAAAGAATAAATGTTTTAAAAATAATAGTATCTATTTTTAATAATGGTACTATTTGTTTCAGAAATAGGCCAAGTACTCTCTTAATTTATATTTAATTCTAAAGGTTGCCATTAATTAAGTCAAAGGAAGAAATATTCTAATTGTATTAATGTAATAGAACTATTTTTAACATGCATTTGTACTAAAGCAAAACTAAGAAAGAATATATGATAAGTTGTCTTTAATCGGGAAATAATACACAGACCAAGAGCGAAAGTGTTTACTTTCTGGACCACAAGGAATTTAATACATAATTCTGAGGCATATATATGAAATACATGTAATGTATTTTATAAACTAAACATCCTGCAAAAAGGCAGGTTTGATATAATGAAAATAACATGGTCTATGAAGTGGTGAACCTAGATTCAAATTTAGTTTTGCCATTTAGTAAGCCATATGACCCTTCTGAATGTATGTTTTCTAAATTGTAAAATGGAGACTTCATCACAAGGTTGTTAGGCACATGAAAGGTAATACATGTGAAACATCTGGTACACATTAAATATAAAATAAATGATAGCTACTATTATATATTTACCTTCCAACTATCTGATTGAAATAAGAACTGTAATACAAATATATGCATAATTTATAGGACTGAAAAAAATTAACACAACTATGAATAAAGATTTCATTTATGGCAAAAATAATTCATATAAAATACATAAATAACACAATACTGCAAGTAACTATAAATAACAAAACACTATAAAGATGACAAATCCTCCCTTAACTTCTCAAATGATACCATTGCTCAGACATAAGATGAATCAACCTAATGTACAATTGCATTTTTCTGTGTAAATCTGTTTGATCATACCTTCTTCTATATTGGGAAGTAGTGATTCACATTTTCCCTAGAACAAGTTAGTAACTATTTCTACTGAACATGTTTTTTCATGAGGTCTAATTTTCATTAAAACATTTAATTAATAAAGTACATAACAATGCAGTAAAAAGTGAAAAGAAGGAAGCCCAGATAGTCTGATACAAATAGGAAATCGACTTTATGTAGATGTATGGTACTATCCCGTTAACAGTATGAATTGAAAATCTGATGGAAGATTGGTGAAGGATGGAGAATGAAGGATGGACTGCAGCAAGGAAGCCAGCTGGGAAGCTACTGTAAGTTTGGAGAAAGCACCAAGCTAAGCCACGGCAATAGCAAAGGGAATGAAAATAAGGAAAAACATTCAGAGGTTATGTAAGAGATAGAATCAACAGGACACAGTACCTAAAGAGCTGTTATATGTAGGGATTTCAGAGAGATGAGGAAAGACTCATGGATAATATGGATTTTAATTTCAGCAGCTAATATATGGAGATACTGATAACTACAATACCAGATACAAGAGAAGCAGAAACTAGGGTAAGGAATACATATACGAGAAAAGAGAATAAATTCAGTTTCAGAAATGTCATAAGGAGACTGTGGAACAGGTATCCCAATAGCCAGTTGGAAACATTGTTCTAGAGTTCAAAAGGAAGGTTGGAGCTAGAAATACAGATGGGAAAGCAGCATTACATATATGGTGGGGAAGCCATGAGATCACTTAGGAAAAGCACAGGTAAAGGCAAGATGCTAGCAATGGATCTGGGAACATCATCAGTTAAAGGTGTGCAGGAAAACAGTTTTAGAAAAAAAGACTAAAAGTTGATATAAAAAGTAGGAGGTTAAAAAGCAGAGCTAAGAAAGAAATATATTTACAGTCTGAGTGGGATGGCTCATGCCTGTAATCCCAGCACTCTGGGAGGCTGAGGTGGAAGGATCACTTGAGCCCAGAAATTCGAGACTAACCTGGGCAACAGAGGGAGACCTTGTCTCCACAAAAAAAGTTTAAAAATTAAAAAACTAGCTGGGTGTGGTGGTACACATCTATAGTACCAGCTGCTCAGGAAGCTGTGGCAGGAGGATCACTTGAGCCCAGGAGCTCAAGTCTGCAATGAGTGGTGACTGCACCACTGCACTCCAGCCTGGGTGACAGAGTGACATCCTGTCTCACAAAACAAACAAACAAACAGGAAAAGAAAGAAGGAAAGAAATACACTTACAGAGGAGGATAACCACTAAATGCTTCAGAAAAAATGGAAGCAGGGTGAGGACTAAAAATAAGTTGTTAAATTTGCCAATCAGAAAACAGCATGTCTAATAAAGAATTACAGACAAAAAAAAATTTCTTAAATCAAATTTTTTTTTTGGGAGAGAGGGTTTTACTGCGTTGCCCAGGCTGGAATGAAGTGGTACAATCATGTCTCACTGCAGCCTCAATCTCCTGGGCTCAAGCGATCCTCCACCTCAGCCTCCCAAGTACCTGGGATCATGGGCGCACATGACTGCACCCAGTTGACTTTTAAAATGGTTTTGTAGAGATGAGGTCTCATTATGTTGTCCAGACTGGTTTCCAACTCCTGGGCTCAAGTGACTCTTCTCCTTGGACTCCCAAAGTGCTGGGATTACAGGTATGAGCCACCACACCTAGCCAAACCAAACGTTTTTTCTTTTTTGAGACAAGGTCTCACTCTGTTGCCCAGGCTGGAATGCAGTGACACAATCGGGGCTCAACACAATCGTGGCTCACTGTAGCCTCGACCTCCTGGGTTCAAGCGATCTTCTCACCTCTGAGTAGCTCCAACTACAAGCATGTGCCACCTGGCTACAAAACATTTTATTTTATCACTATGTTGCCCACACTACAAACCAAATATTTTTACTGATACATTTAAGAATATATTCTTTTTGATTCTTCAAATTCCCTAATTTACAAGTGGGTGTGTTCAAAAAGATGCTTCATAAGTCAGCTGTTTGAAATTAATAATGGATTTTCCATCCAAAATAATATTTTAAATCATGGTTAGCTTTGCAGGTTAGCCCATAATGAAAACACTATTCTATACATCTGCAATGGGTTGCTTATAAAAAGCAGTATTGGGGTAAGTAAAACAAAACAAGATAATATTTAAAAAAAGAATACCATGAATTCTGGCAGTTAATGAAAATACTCTATAGACAAAACTAAGGAGTAGGTAAAACATTTTGCAGTTAATTCTGAAGTATACTTCAAAGAACTTTAAAGATTTTAAAGACTGATGCCATTTGTTATGATTTCCAATTTCACCTTGAAATATATAAATTTTTTTCTGTACAGTTTTATTGTCACTATTATACTTGAAGTAAATTTTTAAGTGAGAAAAACAAACAAAAAGAACAACTAAGACTAAGAAGGGACATAAAATTACATCTGTGTGCATGTGTAGAGGGGTGAGAAGGAGAGGAAAAAGCAGAGGGAACTTTATGGAAGGAGATTTCTTGGTAAAAGTCAAGAAAATAATATGGAACACTATTCCTTAAGTAACTATTAAGGTCATTTACCAAAAGATGTTTGTTGGGTGTTAATGATAGTTATATCTCAAAGAGTAAAGAAAGATACTTACAGAAGAGGATACAAGATTCTTTCAGAGAAAAAGCTATACACAATTGGCTATTGCTATGTAAGACAACACTCAAAGTTAGTGTTTATATCACGGACAGGGCCATTATTTTGAATTAAGGAAAACCACTTACTGTATCTGATTTATTTCAAAATGTAAGACTCTAAATGGCAAGCATCATGGCTCTCTTGATTCATTTTATGGCATCAAATATTTTGGCCATATGTTAAGGCAATTAAAAAAAATAAGATCTCGCCAGGCATGCTGGCTCATGTCTGTAATCCCAGCACCTTGGGAGGGTGAGGTGGAAGGATGGCCACTTGAGCCCAGGAGTTCAAGACCAGTCTGGCAACATGGTGAGACCTTGTCTCTACCAAAAAAAAAAAAAAAAAGCTGGGCATGGCATGGTGGCACGCATTGGTAGTCCCAGCTAATCAGGAAGCTGAGGCAGAAGGATTGCTTGAGTCCAGGAGGCCAAGGCTGCAGTGAGGCATGTTCAAGTCTCTGCAATCTAGCCTGGTCAATACAGGGAGACCCAGTCTCAAAAAAATAAAAGTAGTTTAAAAATAACATCTAAAAGTTGGTACTCACGTCATCTAAAACTACAACATAATATGCCTACGATTACCAATGATTTGTTGTTGTTGAGAAGGAGTTTTGCTCTTGTCACCCAGGCTGGAGTGCAATGATGCGATATCGGCTCACGGCCACCTCTGCCTCTCGTGTTCAAGTGATTCTCCTGCCTCAGCCTCCAGAGTAGCGGGGATTACAGGTGCCCGCCACCATGCCCAGCTAATTTTTGTATTTTTAGTAGAGACAGGGTTTCACCATGTTGGCCAGGCTGGTCTCGAACTCCTGACCTCAGGTGATCTGCCTGCCATGGCCTCCCGAAGTGCTGGGATTACAGGCATAAGCCACCATGCAGGCCCAATTATTCTTGATAAACAACATTTTGGGGTATTTCACAGACCTATCTTAAAAAAGGGAGAGATGACAAGTGAGATAGTTATAAAGGAAGGGCTTCCTAAAGAGTTGCAGAAACCCCTTAAGATCTGTTTTGAAATACTGTCAGGCTAAATTTTTGTTTGTTTTGAGACAGAGTTTTGCTCTTATTGCTCAGACTGGAATGCAGTGGCGTGATCTCAGCTCACTGCAACCTCCGCCTCCCGGGTTCAAGCGATTCTCCTGCCTCAGCCTCCTGAGTAGCTGGGATTACAGGTGCCCGCCACCATGCCTGGCTGATTTTTTATATTTTTAGTAGAGACGGGGTTTCGCCATGTTGGCCAGGCTGGTCATGAACTCCTGACCTCAAGTAGTTTTTGTTTTTTTTTTCTAGAAAAAGGCATTGACCAATCTAAGATACTAAGGGTCTACAGCTCTATAAAAATAGGTTATAATAAAAGGCATAAAAGATTGCTAAGAATTCTAGCTGAGTTCGGTGGTTCACACCTGTAATCCCAGCACTTTGGGAGGCAGAGGTGGGAGGATCACTTGAGGTCAGGAGTTGGAGACCAGCCTGGCCAACATGGTAAAACCCCATCTCTACTAAAAATATAAAAATTAGCCAGGTGTGGTGGCATGTGACTGTAGTCCCAGCTACTCAGAGGCTGATGCATGAGAATTGCTTGAACCCAGGAAGTGGAGGCTGCAGTGAGCTGATATTGCTTCACTGCACTTCAGCCTGGGCAAGAGAGTGAGTCTCTGTCTCAAAAAAAAAAAAAAAAAAAAAAGAAAAGGATTGCTAAGAATTCTATCTAACATTAGTATTAGCCTCAGTCTTGATGAGCAGAAAAACTAAGAGAAAAGAACACTGTTTCAATGCAAGAGACATAACAGTTGATATGAAGTACAGTATACTTTTATAATTAAAGTTTTTTTCTTTTAGAAATTAAAATCAATGGAAGTATTAAATTACCTTGGATTTAGGCCAAATGTAACAGGACTAAAAACATACAGTCATTTAAATATCAGTTATAAAATGCCACCCTTCCTTCATAAGTAAACACATTTAAAACAATGAAATAACAATCATCAACTCCAAGAACACTCTCATTATCTTCAACAAATAATTAAACGGTCATTGGAACTCACCCAGATTATCTCTCAAGGCACTAGCTTCCTCATGGGTTTTGAAATTATAATTCGGTACCAGCTTAAGTCTCATGCGGGAATAATTCTCTACATTAGCTAGCTTCCAATGAATTGGATTCTGTTTCCTAAGAATATTCATAAGCAAACAAGTAAAATTATTTAGCTTAAGTTACAAAGATTGATTTAAATACTGTAAAAAAGTATCAGGTACTTTACATTTGTTTAGTACCATTTTATTTTACTTTTATTTTTTAGAGACAGAGTCTCATTCTGTCACCCAGGCTGGAGTGTAGTGGCACAATCTCAGCTCACTGCAACCTCTGCCTCCTGGATTCAAGTGATTCTCGTGCCTCAGCCTCCCGACATAGCAGGGATTACAGGCGTGTGCCCCTATGCCCAGCTAATTTTTGTAATTTTAGTAGAGACGGGGTTTTGCCATGTTGGTCAGGCTGGTCTTGAACTCCTGGCCTCAAGCAATTTGCCCGCCTTGGCCTCCCAAAGTAGTGGGATTACAGTGTGAGCCACCACGCCCAGCCTGTTTAGCACCATTTTACAAAACTGTTCACATTTTTGATTTCATTTAATCCAAATAACTCTGATAGAACCAAAGTGAGTACGCGTAGCTGTACTGTATACACGAGGAATCTAAAACAGACTAAATAATTTGCCCAAGGTGACATGAGGTTTACAGGTAGCAGAAGTAAGATTTGAACACTGACTTTTAGACTTACAGCTTGATACCTTTACTCTTTCATTGTTAAATGGGAGTTCTTAACTAACTATACAGATGGTTTATATTTCCAATAGTTTTCAAAATAAAAAATAATTTTACTACAAATAAAGACAATATAATTGCAAGTGGACAAAGATCTACATATAAGAGCTAAAACTATAAAACTCTTAGGAGAAAAGGTAAGGGTAAAACTTCATGACCTTGGACTTGGCAATGGTTTCTTAGATATGACACCAAAAAAAACCAAAAAGCAACAACAAAATAGATTAAACTGGACTTCATTAAAACTAACAACTTTCCTGTATCAAAAGAGCTGCTATTAATAAAGTGAAAAGACAATCTACATATATGAAAATCATATATAGGATCAGAGTCTATTATTAAGTATATACATATACATATATTTATATATACACTCTTACAATCCAACAAAAAAATCAATCTAAAAATGGGCAAAGGACTTGAGCAGACATTTCTTCAAAGAAGATGTAAAAATGACCAACAAGCACATGAAAAGATGCTAGACATCATTAATCACTAGGAAATGGAATATGAAATCATAAAATACCACTTTACTCCCACTAGGAGGGTCATAATAAAAAATCAGGAAATGACAAGTGTTGGTAAGAATGCGGAGAAATTGGAACCCTCACACATTGCTAGTGAAAATATAAAATGATGCAGCTGCTGTGGAAAGCAGTTTGGCAGTTCCTTAGCAAATTAAACACAGAATTATCATACAACCCAGTAATTCCATTCATAGTTTATACTCAAGAGAATTAAAAACAAGTGTTCAAACACTTGTACACAAATGTTACCAGCAGCACTAATCAAAAGAGCCAAAAAGTGGAAAACAACCCAAATGCCCATCCAACTGTTGACTAGATAAAGAAAAGATGATATATCCTTATAAGGGAATACTATTCAGCCATAAAAAGGAATAAAGTACTGATACATGCTACTACATAATGAAAACATTATGCTAAGTGAAAGATGGCAGACACAAAAAGCCACATATTGTATGATTCCATTTATATGAAATAACCAGAACAGGCAAATAATACAGTCAAAAAGCTGATTGGTGGTTGCTAGGGGGTGGGACAGAGGATAATAAGGAGTGACTTTTTAATAAGTACAGGATTTCCTTTTTAGGTGATAAAAATGTTATGAAGTTAGACAGTGGTGATGATCGTACATCACGAATATACTCAGTGCCAGTGAACTGTACATTTTAAAATGGTTAAGAGGATAAATTTTATGTTATGTACATTTTACCACATTTTTAAAAGGGCTGTAAAAAAAAGAGATAATATAATTAAGCAAAACAGAAGTGACTGCGGATCAATTAAATGAATTGTAAAATATTCAAACATACAACAGCATTAGCCCTAGCTCAAAGAGGTGGTATCAGAAAGACAGAAGTAAATTGGTTTAACACTCTCCAAGAGTCTAAAGCCCAATAAACTTCATATCAAAGGGTCAAAGGAAGGCAAATAACTGTAAGATAAAAAACAATACAACCTCGAATCATCCCAGACCTATAATTCACAAAAAGACAATAAATAAGATTAAAAGCACCCTTTTATAAATTGAACATTTAAAAAATTGGAGTGCAAGGGGCATTGGTTCAAAAATTTCTAGACCAGAGTTGTAAAGAAAAAAGAGTACTTAATAAAATTATATCCTCTTACCTTTTAGCCCAAGGTCCCCTTTCACATGTAAGATAGAGCTGTATTGCTTTCCAGCGTCTAAGAGTGGCTAACTGTTGACTGCTAAGTTGTTTAAGCATATTATTATACCTGAGGTTCTCTTGGCGTGCTTTTCGATTAAATGGCTCCACAAACAGTTCCTGAAAGAAACAATAAAAGTTAAGTTCATTGACTCATATATTTACAGGTATATTTACATTTTAATTCCATAATTTAACATTTTTGACCAACAAAATCTTGCATTATGGGACAGAAGCTAGTAACCAACAGGCTTTTCTTATTCCATCAGAATCATTTTCTTTGATGAAGTATGATATAATTTTACCTATAATCTATTTATATCTTTTAAAACTTAAAAAAACAACCAACCAACAATAAACATGTGAAGAACTTCAAAAATGCAAAGTGCCTCAACACAGAACTTTGAAGCTCAAGATAATTAACCTCCTACTCACTGTCAAGTAAAATAATTTTCCTAGGGGATCTTTTGATTTACAACGCATCTAAAATGAGACTCAAGAGGAAAGAAAGTAGAAAGAAGCGTAATCACATTGTATACTACCAAGACATAACTTTAATCTGTGAAATTAATGTTCATAAGTTTCAAAGAAAAAACCGAAGACTAGCTTATCTAACTCACATCAATATTCATCTATTAGAAACTAAAATGACAGCATTAATTTGTTTCAAACAAACCAGCACTGAATTATGTTAAAAAGAACAGTTAAAATTTTAAACAGTTTTAGAGAGGCACTACAGCAATGTGTGGTTAAAAATATATGCCTTGGAGTCAGACCTGGATACAAATCTTAGCTTTTCTGAGCTACTTTTCTTATCTAACTTTATCTTTAGCTTAGTTGTTTCTCTTAGCTAATTCTCTGAGGCTCAGTGTCCTCTCATGTGTAAAATGAGGTTAACAATAACTGTCATAATAAAGATGAACATTTAAAGTACTTAATATAGTGCTAGAAAAATAGCAAGTTCTCAATAACTTGTGGTTGTCGTTATTACAATTGTTATTGTTAACTATTATTAGACTTAGTAGGAAATCAATTGTTTTGGAATACAATGTTACTAAATATTTAAAACAGATCATTGCTGAGAAAACTGAGGAAGTCATGACAGCTCCATGGTAATTAAACATCAATTCACAGTTTTGAGGTTCAATAATATAAGGATATTCTTAAATTAGGTATTTCTAGAAAACCTAAAGGTAAAGTTACAGGGAAAGTGTTGATGAGAATACAAACTGGTAGAACTTCTCTCAGGGAAATGTAACAGTATTTATCATAAGCACTACATACTAGTAATTCCACTTATCCTAGGGAAATCATCTCGGATAGCCACAAAAATATAACTATAGGGATGTTCAATACTATTTATAATAAATAAAAAGATTAAAATAAAGAAAAAAGTAAATGAGTCTAACAATGGGAAATACATTTAAATGTACTAATATATAAAACAATGGAATACTTTGCAGCCCGGCATGGAAAGATGTTTACAATATATTTTAAGTTAAGAAAGGAACAATGTTCTCATTTTGGCTTAACCAAATATATACACCTTAAAATTACTTAAGACTACTGAGTCTTCCAATTCATGAATACAGTGTCTCTTTAATTTGTTTCAAGTGTTTTTTAGTTTTTGGCATATATACAGCAAATGCTGTATATATTTTGTTAGATTGATACCTATGCATTTTATTATTTTTAGAGCTATTGTAAAAGTATTTTTAGAAAATCTGTTTCCCATTCCTTATTCATTGCTAGTGAACAGAAATATGATTAAATTTTGTGTATTGATTTTATGTCCTGCAGCCTTGCTAAACTTGCTTATTTATAGTAATTTACTGGTATAATAGAGTCCTTAAGACTTTCTACACAGAGAATCATGTTATCTTTAGATAGTTTTATTTCTTCCTTCCCAATGTGAACACGTTTTTATATTTTTTTTCTATTTTTACTATATTTGCTAAGATTTGTGGTACAACAGTAACTAAGAGTGGTGAGAATGAATATCCCTGCCTAGTTCCCTGTCTTAGGGAAAAGTACTCAGTTTTTCGCCTCTGAATATGAAGCCAGTGGTAGGATTTTTGTAAAGGTTTAAGTATTTCCTTTCTATTCCTAGTTTGCTGAGAGCTTTGATTACAAATGGATGTTTAATTTTTCAAGCGCTTTTTCTGCATTTACTGATATGATAACATAGTTTTTCTTAAGACTACTAATGTGGTCCAGTATATTAATTAATCTTCAAATGTTGAACTAGCCCTGCATCCTGAGGATAAATTCCACTTTGTTGTGTCATATATTATTATTACCATTATTATTGTTCTTGAGACTGAGTCTTGCTGCTCACCTACACTGGAGTGCAGTGGTGGGATCATGGCTTATTAAAGTTTTGACCTCCTTTACCCAAGTGTTCCTCTCACATCAGCCTCCTCAGTAGCTGGGACTATAGGTGCATACCACCACACCCAGCTAATTTTTAAATTTTTTGTAGAGATGGAGTCTCCCTACGTTACCCAGGCTGGTCTCCAACTCCTCACCTAAAATGATCCTCCCGCCTTGGCCTCCCAAAGTGCTGGGATTACAGGCATAAGCCTCTGTGCTTGATCTAATGTATTATTTTAAAAATATATTGCTAGATTTGTCTTGTAGTTATGTTCCTGATAGACACTAGTTTGTAGTTTTCTTGTATTATTTTTCTATGATTTCACTAGGAGGGTAATATTACCCTCATCAAAGGAGCTAGAAATGTTCCTACTCTTCTATTTTTGAAGACACTGAGAAAGTGGCATAATTTCTCCATTAAATGTGTGGTAGAATTTGCCAGTGAAACTATCTGGGCCTGAAGTTTACCCTTTATGAAGGTTTTTAACTATAAATTATATTTCTTTAATAAATACAGGACTATTCAGGTTATATATTTATTCTTGAACTAGTTTTGGAAACTTGTGTCTGTCAAAAAATTGATCCATTTCATTTACGTTGTCATATTTATGTGCATAGAGTGGTTTGTAGTGGTCCCTTATTACAATGTTGATGTCCGTGGAGTCAGTGGTGATACTGCCTCTTTCTTTCCTGGTATAAAAAATTTTTCACATCTCTCTCTCTTTTTTTTTTGCTTTGTCAATCTTGCTAGAAGTTTATCAGTTTTAATGATATTTTGAAGAACTGGACCTTGGTTTCATTGATTTTCTCTATTATTTTTCTGATTTCAATTTCATTTACTTCTGTTCTTTATTTATTCCTTGATTTTGCTTATAAGGATTTGGATTAATTTTGTTTCTCTGGTTTCTTTTTTATTTTTTTTTGAGGCGGAGTCTCACTCTGTTGCCCAGGCTAGAGTGCAGTGGCACAGTCTCCGCTCACTGCAACCTTTGCCTCCCAGGTTCAAGCGATCCTCCTGCCTCAGCCCACCTAGTAGCTGGGATTACAGGCACGCACCACCATGCCCACCTAATTTTTGTATTTTTAGTAGAGACGGGGTTTTGCCATGTTGGCCAGGCTGGTCTCGAACTCCTGATCTCAGGTGATTCACCTGCCTTGGCCTCCCAAAAGTGCTAGGATTACAGGTGTGAGCCACCACGCCCACCCATTTCTCTAGTTTCTTAAGGTAGAAACTTAAAATTTGATGCCTTTCTTCTTTTCTAATATAAACATTATGTCATGCAAATTTCCCTCTAAGTGACGGTATGTATCCAGCCTCCTTAGAGGGATCTATTAATGTACTAGCAGCTTAATAAACTTTTTACATAATCACTATATATAGAACATTTTCCTATTAATTGACCTTGTTACTGATTAGCTGTTTTTCTTCTAATCCTAAGATAATTTTTAGACAAATAATAGAAATACTGCTTGTTTTAAAATTGGGGCCCTGTATTACTCTTATTCAATATTAAATGCCTAAAATCAACATGAAGAGCCAGATATTAAAACATTTACTTTTTACCTGAAATTTGAGCTTGCTTTCCCCTCCTTCCCGGTCTCGTTTATGCATATTTACCATTAAAGCTTCATAACAATCCTTCCAATAAAGTGCCATGTTCTCATGACCATCGTAAAATGTATGAGTTTCATACTGCTTCATATAAGGTACAATCTTACCAAAAAAAAAATACATAAATTTAATATATG